>NC_063002.1:1347149-2020723 GCF_017499595.1 Psilocybe cubensis | reverse complement strand
GCAGTAGGAAGTGGCTGCTCTTTTATCCCGTCGCAGCAAAAAATCATATGGGCAACATTTTGGAAATCTCGCCCTCTGTTAATGTCCCAGTCTAGTTTGTGACCCAAGCCGTCTTCCGTAGAAATATGCCTGGTTATTAGCTGCCCAATCCACCTGATAGTTGTGTGAGTGTTTCTCGATCAATAACGGCAAATTAGTCTCGTTTGCTTACTCGGCCCATGGTGATGCGACTGCTTGAACTTTCTCTGCATAACAACGGATGCAGGTTGAGTTGGTTGAAAAAGTGAAAACGAAGTACAACTCGCCTGCTGCAGTCAATGGCATACCCAATTGTACTCTCTGGAATAGTTCTCGTTCTGTCCCTGGAGCAATACCGTGGAATTCGACTTCATGATGATAAAATATCAGATGCATTTCCTTGTTCAGAAAGTTGTATTTGCTTACCAACTGTAATCTCTTTCCTCTGGAATTGTTCCTTGAAAAACTCGGGGAGTTCGACTTTTCCAGAGTTGGCTGGAGCAGTGTACCAGTATTTTTTTCCATTTCTACTGTCCTTGTCTAATTTATATTAGCAAAACAGTGCATCCAAAGAAAAATCGAGAGCAAGATACGTGGTACCTTGTGCGATTGTAGAGGTCAACATCAATTGCAAAACCATAGGCCTTGGAGAGTAAGTAACTCACTTGTCCGTCGTAAAACTTTTGTATTGATGTCAAACGCTATGATAGCACACTATTTATTCGCGACGGTCTTTAAGCATGAAGAAAGTAACTCGCCTGTTTACCGTCAACGCATGTACGAACTTCTTCATTTTCCTCCATTGTAACGGCAAAAATAACAGGTGGAATGAAAAAATTGCGAAATATAGAATCAATCAAACCAGTCCGCTTCGAGTCTGTCCATACGTCGCCTGGATCTAGTTCAGCAAAAAAGTTGGAGAGTCTATATTTTTGAGACAGACCTCTCTGATATGGTGGACTGATGTCAACTTCACCCTCATGAATCATCCCTGTAAATAGCATACAAGGTCAACCCATGCATGTATACAGATAAGATAGACCTTACGATGCAACTGTTTTGTTGTAACCATTCGTACTATGGGCTCAGGCAATGCAACATCGTAAATCCCGCCTTCAATTTCGTCGCTTGCAGAGGCGAAATCATCTTCCTCGAGTTCGTCAATCTCCTGTTCGACCCTGAGATCGTTTAGATCTACATCTATGTCCGACTGTTCTTGGTCTTGATTCATCATCCCAACGCGCTTTCGAGAGTAAACAAGGCACCTGGGAATACGGGGCAATGTTCTGCGGAAACTCGGCTTTGGTTCGTGACTAAGTTGGTTTGCATGCCTATTTATGGAGATCGAGGTATTTCGGCTAATAAACCAACATCTGTCATCACTCCATTCGAAGCTACCGATGGACTCAAACCAGCCCAACGCCAAAATACCTCTTCCTGCTTTCCTCAAGCTCTTGACATCTAACAATGTACCCATTCCTAAAGCTATGGCCATTGCTGGCAAAGTGTTCGTCCCGCGTCTGTGACGTGCAATTTTGCTCAAGCTTTGAATCTCACAAGCCTTTACCCCAAGATACAAGCAATACAATACCCATTCGACGCTCTCCCAGTTGAACGATTTTAAGCTGAAAGCTGCTGGGTTGGATAGTCAAGAGGAACGTAAGATAGTTATGAATGTGCTGCGTAAAGAGGGCTATATATCCGCACCCAAGTCTTTGCCAAAGATCCAGTTGTCGCCTGCAGCAGAAGCATCTGGTAGTCATTTGTCTTCTAGCAAAACCTCTCCTTCGTGTAGACCGAGCACTGTTTCTCGAATGGTCTGTACATATCTTCCCTTCTATTGTATCTGTCGCCTTATTTATTCCTACAGTCCACGCCCACCAAAAGAAAGAGGAAGAGACCTGAAGAGATAAACGAATTTCTACCCAATGGGCCTGAGGACGAGACAGAGCCTCCAGCAGGGCTGAGTTTCAACGAAGTGATGGATGAAGAGGTGAAAATAATGCGCGTCGTAGTGTTCAGTCTATCTAATCCTGTAACAGAACTTGAAAGGCAAGTCTGCCATCATCAACAGAGCGCCGGTTATGATGTCATGGGCAATGGTCGTCGCCGAACGATTACACTTTTCACGAGAGGAGGCTTTGAGTATCGGTATGTACAGATCGGGTATTTCATTAATGGTGAACATCCTGATGTTTACCCAACGCAAAGCTTCGGTCTACACCGAATTAAACGCGGTTTCAAAAGGTGTATCTCTGGGTATCTACGCGAAAGACAACGAAAAAGGCAAGGAAGCATCAAAATCCGATTCACAACCTTACGTTGATTTAATGGGACGTCGGTATGCATACTCTTCGATTATGGTAACTTTTTATCATGTTAAAACGATGTTACAGAGTGTGAGCCTTTTGTCTAGAGACTCCTTTGAGGTTGTAACACCCTTCTTAGGCCATTATACCGGACCCAAGCGGGCCATTGGCGCGCTCTATCCAATGGAAGTCCTGTCGCACCTGGAACTGCCTTCTCTTACATTTCACGTTCATTCCGGCAGACTACTCCGTTTATAATCGGAGCGATGAAGATGCTAGCAGATAGCTACGCACCGGAAGAACTGAACGCAAGGGCGTGGTCATTATACGCCGAATTTCGCCCAGAGGTTAATGAATGGGGAAAACGGTCAGAAGTCCAGTGTATGAAAATTTTGCACCTGCGCAAGGAACGACCGATGGAATCCAATCGCAGTGCATTGCAGACAGAAAAGCCTGCCGTCAGTGATGATTTGTCGCATTCAAAACCGCATGTGCAGAAGAAAATAAAACGTCTCACATGGGAAGAGTACGAAGCGTCACTCGACCAGGATGTGATATATGACGATGTTAACTTGGATTTTCCATCAATATCTAAGAAGAAATGCGAAAACGTATAGTGAAGGATCGGTTTTTGCCTATTTTATGGGCAAGGTCCAGAAATATTGCGATCTAAATGAAAACATTGTCCTGCTATTTAAAGGGAATACTTTTACACCTATCCAAAATATCGCCAATTAAGATGGGCGAGAGAACAACAGTAATGTAGCTAGCCCGATAATCCAAGGGTACTCCTCAATCTAGATGAATAGCTAACGAATGTTGTCCACTGACTTATAACTTCTTGATGATAGCAGCAGTAAAGTCGGATGTAGAAGCCGAGCCTACAAGATGCATTAGTTTACATGAAATGCCAGTGAGAAATAAAGTCGGCATACCGCCCATGTCAGCAGTGCGAACTTTGCCCTCGTTAATGACACCGAATGTTGCACTGGCAATGCTATTTGCCAGGTTGTCCAGACTGAGAGAATATGAGAAAATTGACTCAATGCACAGATTCTAGAAAACATACCCAAGGTGGCGAAGCATCATAGTTGCGCTGAGGATCATTGCAGTGGGGTTAGCACGATTGGTACCCATGATGTCAGAAGCAACGTGACGGCATCCAGGCTCAAAGAGGGCGTATTCCTATACAAATGTCAGGACGGATGCTTCACATAGAGTAAACGTATCACGAACACGGCCAACGTTGCAACCTGGGACAATACCTGGTCCTCCGACAAGCGCCGCACCAATGTTGGAAACGATGGCGCCATACAAGTTGGGCATGACCATGACGTCAAATTGACCAGGACGGGCAACAAGTTGCATAGAACTGGAAAAAGTCGATGAGAAGGAAAAGGGCCTGATGGCATTGAAATACTGACGTGTTGTCAACGATCATGTCGTTGAACTCAATGCCAGACGACTTGTACTCCTCAGCAACGCGACGGAACGTGTTAAGGAACAAACCGTCACCAAGTTTCATGATGTTGGCTTTGTGTACGCAAGTGACTTTCTGAAAAAACATAAGCCATAAAGCAAAGCAAACTAAGTATCAGGACACACTTTACGGTTGTTCTTGAGGGCAAAGTCGAAGGCGAATCGCGAAATACGCTCGGCCTTGGCTTTGGTGGAAACCTTCAAGCTCTCGACAACACCGGGATAACTCTGGTGCTCCAGGCCAGAGTATTCACCTTCCGTGTTCTCACGAATGATGGCAAAGTCGACGTTGTTATGCCTGGTGGGGAAACCAGGGAGAGATTTGCACAAGACCACGGAGGCATAGATATCCAGCTGCTGGCGCATAGCAACATTCCACGAAATATGACCAGACTGGGAGATGGGCGTGAAAAGGATACCTTGAAGAGTCTGATTTTAAAAAACTGGTATAAACAGGAAATATTTGGAATGCTCAATACCCTTGAGACCGACACGGTTGCGCTTCAAGCTATCCATGGCTTGCTTGAAAAGGGCCTCGCCAGAGGACGACATTCCCGAAACGTCATACTGGTCCCATTCAATGGGGGCATTGACATACTCAAAGATCTCCTTGACCGAGTCTGTGATTTCTGCACCGATACCGTCACCGGGAATTAACGTAACCTTGCGGGAGGGTAAGAGAAGACGGCGGAGAGAATGATAAGGAAACAACGAACGGTGTAGACGCCTCCATACTTTGTGGAAGGCTTGAAAAAAGGGGTCAATCGAGGCCACGACAAGAAAAGAAAAGGTATATACTCGGTCAATAATTTTTGGGAAACCAGCCGAAAGGGTGGTGGCCGTCCTCTGGAGCGAGAAACAAGGTGAAAATTGGCGATAAGATAAAAAAAGGGAGAAGACAACGTACCGCTTGGGCGACAAGAGGGCGGGAAACGTTGGCGAGGGCGTTGCGCAACATCACAGACGCTGGCTTTGATAGTGGTGATGAAGAAAAAAAAGAATGGTTCCGATGGACGACGGACTGCGTTCAGCGCGCCCGACTTGTTACATAAACCACGTGGCGGCACTTATTTCACGCGCACTTAAGACACTTTACGCGTCTCCTCCGCCAACTCTCATGTCCTACGACCTCTCCGAGCTCCCTCCCCTCCCCAGGGCCAGGAGCTGGTCGTTCTACATCGTTCTACTCGCCGCAGTTGTCCCTCTCTGGTCTGCTATTCCTCTCGCCTGGCTTTACACCCTCTACTCTATCTACGATTCCAAATGGCTCGCCTACGGACCCTCCAGACATCTTTTGCTGCTTGTCTCATCATGCGAGGCGAGTCTCTTCTCTGCTTCTCGTTCTATTCCGCTCACAGCTTCTGTATAGACAATTTTCAGTCTCTACCACTACCACCTTGCTCGTCGCGTATCCGGTCCGTCTCCTTATGGTCCGGGTGACCCTGACGAGATACAGGTCGCCTATACTCGCTTGCTGAAGGCTGGACTGGCTAACCTACCCGAGGACGGCGGCGACATAGAAACCCTCCTCATAAAAAGACCTGGCAGTCCTGCAGAGACAATCACTCAGTTGGAAAGACACGACCCTCGCGCCATCGATTTTCGACACTGTCTGAGAACATGGTTTTGCAAGGTTCCATGGTCCTCCATCAAACTCTTAGACATACAAAAATGGCTATTTTGGGCAATGTATAACTCGGATCTCCCTTCTCGGGATTCTATCTCGGCCACCCAGCGAATAGCTATAGACGAGGCCGTAGCATTGTTGCAAAAGCGCGCTGGAAGCAAATTTGAAGAGGGCTTCAATTCAACTATCACACCCATGCGACTAACAATCGACAAGATAAATATCTTGTGGAGACCTCTAACATTCTATGTCATTGTCACCTTTGTTAACTCTGTTATACGGGCATTGTACACAAGATCGTGGGGGTTTACTCATGGTCATTCCAACGGTCTCGAGTGAGTTCTTTTTTTAGGCAAATTACCGTAACTCATTTCCATAGATATCTATTGCGAACTCCTGAAAATTGGGACCAAAAGTCTTCTCCCCGTCCTGTTGTATTTATTCATGGTCTTGGATTAGGCCTATTGCAATACCACGATTTTTTCGCGCAGTTGGTAGAACTGTTTCCCGACCGACCCATACTCATCCCCATCCAACCTCAAATTAGCCAATCATTCTTTCACTCAGACTTTCTCCTTCCACCAAGCCGACATCAAATGGCTGACCGCCTGGCAAACTTGCTTCAGAATCTGGACTGGGTCGATCTTGACGACAATATTGAAGAAAAATATCAAGGCTACAATGAAAGGGCTTCATCGCCCTTGCGCATTCCTAAAGCTAAAAGAGGAGTGACTTTAATTAGTCATTCCAAGTATGTTCAACCCTACCTTATCCAATGACTGCCATTGATGCAATGTGTATTAGCGGCTCCTACGCACATGCGTGGGTATTGAAAGGACATCCTGACATAGTTGCGCGATCCTGTTTCGTCGATCCCGTTACCTTCTGCTCTTGGGAAGGAGGTGCGTTGGTTGTTATTTTCACTGCAAAATATACTGAATAAATCGTCTAGATGTTTGTTATAACTTTTTCTACCGCCCATGCATGACTGTAGGCGCATATTTTTAAAAGATAAAATACACAGCTTACATTCCTTGTTAGGGCATGGAATTACTTATGCGATACTTTGTTGGGACTGAAATCGGTGTTGTCAATTTACTGCAACGCCACTTTTGTTGGACGTCAAACTCCCTGTGGTTTGAAGAAATTCCCAATCCAACCGATTTGCATAAAACGTTATTCCTTCTTGGAGGGAAGGACGATATCGTCCATTCTGAAGTGTGTCACCCCAATTATGCTTCTGATTTCATCTGACAGTTCTCGCAGCGCGTCAAGAAATATCTTACCTCCCATGGTGCAGGCGACAACCTATGGTACGATCCAGAAGGAAGACACGGACAAGCTCTTATGCGAGGAAGCGCAGGTCTCAAAGAGCTTTTCCGGTGGTTATCTGAAGACGAAAATGAACAGCCCGACGATGAGTCTGATACGAATTAACGACATTACGATACCCTTCTACACCACTAATTGACTGGGCAACTCCCACACCTATCCCTCGACGTTTTTTTTTTTGACGACATTTGGAACTTTGCATATACCCCTTGCAACACAGCAAATAGACTTCCTATATTGTTATTCCTATTTCTGCACATACGACGAACCTTCACAGCTTTCTGTTAAACATCTGCACTGCGTTATTCCCCATTACTCCCCTTAATTTTACTATGTCATCGGAGTAGTGGTTTTTGACGTTGTTTGTAAACCATTGCGACATTTTTGTACTGACCGCTAATAGATCATAATTAATGAACACTTAAATAACATAGATGTTTTGGCCATTACCTGGAAAGTCCGTACCGAAGAGAATGTGGTCTTGTGGAATGAACTTGTCTACAGCCGCGAGACTGCCTTCGTATCCGCTCAACGCAGTTTCGTAGTAAAACTTCTTGAAGTCTTCAAGGATTTCTTCTGGCGTAAGTTCACATCCCATATGGTTTGACAAGACTGCTACTCTAGCAGCAAGCATGGGAGTGCTACCTCCAAGATGAGCGAGGACGACCTTGACATTTGGGAATTTACGGGGGTGTCCAGTCACCACCAGGTGTGATGCTGCTTTAAATGTCTCGTTAGGCACCTAGTATGGCGCTGAGCATGGCATAGATGAGAGATACATGCTGTTCTAACCTCGGTAATAGGCACGCCAAGGGAGGAATGGGGGCACGGAGTAGAGCCAGGTATTTGGCTTCCGTGAACAAATACAACCGCTTGCCGACGGTTCAGCTCTTCCCATACAGCGTCGTATCGCTTATCACCTATGTAAGCTAAGGTGGTTGGTGGATCAATCAATCTACTTCAAGTAGCGGATGTATGTTTTGTGACCCACTTGCGGATTGACCTTCTCCATAGCAAGACGACAAAGAAACACCACAGGCGTTTAATTGATCTATTGCATACGCGATCTCCTCCAAGCACCCTTAAGACAGATTCAAAGAGTGATTCACTTCAAACTGGATCACTTTAACGGACCTTCAACATCATCTAGGAATGGGAGTGTTGCAAAGAACATAAAGCGCTCAGGGTATTCTCGACAAAGTTCTGAAGCATATTCGTTTTTTGTTCTGGCCATGGACCTGTTTTCCTCGCCCACTGAACCCGTGGAAAGTGATGGGAAAGAAAGTATTGAAACATTTATCTTCATTTTATCCATGGCTTGCAAGCTGATTTCTGGAGACCATGGAAGATTTTCTGCAGGAGTTTTCCACCCAATACTTGGATTTGGATTATCCTTTTTGAGGTCGGGAGTAAAATAATGGTGGTGAATGTCAACGCAGAAATTCTGGGATGGCTGGACACTGGTCAAAAGCGAGCCGAGCATAGAGAAGATCTACGAAACTCGGGGAGACCATTGCAATTAAATAAGACAGGCTTAGAAGTCGATCAAAGAACGGTCTGAGATGATTCGATTGTGTGCTTTTTTGCATTTATAGATTCGACTTCTTTCCGACATCTAAAGAGAAGCTGATTACTCCTTCCTGAACGGTTTGCACTCCTCAGAATCCCAGCTAACAAATTGTCCACTCAAACTCTTGGGGGCCTGCAGAGACAACGCTGCAATAACGTGGCCACAGTCTTGAGGTTTTACGAGCTTACCATCCTCATGTACTTTGAGGAAGATTTGGTGATCTTTCTCGTTCATGTAGGAGCCACCGAAAGCGCGCAGGGTGTCTTGCATCTGGGTAGCATAAATGTTGATGGGCACAGGTGAACGTATCCATTTGAAGATATAGACTTACACCGGTATCGACCATCCCTGGTCGTACAGCGACACATGCGATATCGGGTTCTTCTTCTGCAAGAGTCCTAAAGCCACGCGGAATTTCAGATGCAAGTAGCGACAGTGAATGAAATGGGTATGTGCCTGCAAAGCGAGTTCATTGCAGCTTTACCAGCATTGTAGGGACCCCAACCAGGCATGCCCTTGACGGCGGCACCAGAGCTAACAAAGACGACTCGACCACCCAAGACACTTTTACGCAGATAAGGTAAAGCGGCTCTGACGGCGGTCACAAGAGAGAAGAAGTTAACATCAAAGTGGCGCTTCCAAGAATCCAATGGAGTATCATCGCCTATTCGACACAGGGGATCAAGTGTACCCGCGTTGAGAATGAGGGCATCGATTCCGTGGTAGCGAGATGCTCCGAGAGAGATGGCATTAGATAAGGCCTTTTCGTCTGCGCTAAATACCGGAGCAAAACGCGGCACGGATAAGAAAAGGACAGAAAGAGGAGTGCGTTTCGACTAACACGTCGCTCTCTACAATTACAAGGGAGTCTGACCCCAGCTGGATCAACTCCGGTGTGCGGGTCCGCGAGATGGCGATCACATTTGCATTAAACTTTTGGAGGAGGATGCGGGTGACTTCGAGACCGATTCCCCTGTGATAGCTGAGCTTGTGCAATGGTAAAAGACATAAAAGAGACTGACTTTGAGGCGCCTGTAACTACGACTGCTGGCTTCATGAGAGGGAGTCGACAAGAGGTGGACCGGGATACCTGAGGTTACATTTGTCATGGAGCCGCGCGATACTCCGGCTCCATAAAAGGAAACCCCAGCGTAAAGAAATGACCTGGCGCAAAAATTGGGTAAAGTTGCAAGTTGTAGTCCTCCTCCCTTCCTCCTACCACAGTCATGGTCTCCCGCTTCGCCCTCTCCCGTCTCGCCCCCGCCCTCTCCCATCCCCGTCTTTCTCCAGCTGTCTCCAGGAGGGCCTTCCGAGGCATCCGCAGCTATGCCACCTCCGAGAGCGACCACCAGGCCAGTCGCGTCATTATATTCCACCCATTTGTCTGACTGCAATTTCAGATGACCGTTCGTGATGCTCTCAATGTAGCAATGGAAGAGGAAATGCTTCGCGACGAGACCGTCTTCATCCTCGGCGAGGAGGTCGCCAGATACAACGGCGCATACAAGGTTATTTCCTCTGTCACCCAGGTCCACTTTCGCTTCTGTGCTAAGTCGTTCATCGTCTAGGTCACCAAGGGTCTTATGGACAAGTTTGGCGAGAAGCGGGTCGTCGACACTCCCATCACTGAAATGGGTTTCGCTGGTTTGGCTGTCGGTGCCGCCATGCAGGGTCTCCGTCCAATGTGCGTTTTTCAAATGTTTAACCTCTTGTCATCTTCTAATTAATTCGCAGCTGCGAGTTCATGACTTTCAACTTTGCCATGCAAGCCATCGACCAGATTGTCAACTCGGCGGGTAAAACATATTACATGTCGGGCGGCAACGTCCCTTGCCCTGTTGTATTCCGTGGCCCCAACGGCGCCGCTGCTGGTGTTGCTGCACAACACTCTCAAGACTATGCCGCTTGGTATGGCTCAATCCCCGGACTGAAAGTCGTCAGCCCATGGAGTGCGGAAGATTGCAAGGGTCTTCTCAAGGTAATCTACACTTTTACTTCAAATTCTATCCTTTATGCTTACGCCAACAGTCCGCTATCCGTGACCCTAACCCGGTCGTCTTCCTCGAAAACGAAATGTTGTACGGAGTTTCTTTCCCCATGTCCCAAGAGGCCATGTCAGACGACTTCCTCATTCCTATCGGAAAGTGCAAAGTCGAGAGAGCAGGATCCGACGTCACCATTGTTGCACACAGCAAGATGGTTACTCACAGCATGGAGGCCGCTGAGGAGTTGGCCAAAGAAGGTATTAATGCAGAGGTTATTAACCTTCGCAGCATTCGTCCTCTTGACATCGAGACAATCATTAAATCAGTCAAGAAGACAAATCGGTATGTCCTCATCCAAAATCATGTTTCCTCCAGTCATTGACCATATTTCCAGTCTTGTGATTGTTGAGGGTGGATTCCCTGCTTTCGGTGTTGGTAGTGAAATCTGCGCTCAGATCGTTGAAAGCGAAGCTTTCGATTACCTTGATGCTCCCGTAGAACGCGTCACTGGTGCTGATGTTCCCACACCTGTATGTAGTTTCGAACGATTGTGCAAACAGAACACTAAAGTTTATATTCTTAGTACGCCACTAACCTCGAGGCTCTGGCTTTCCCCGATACTCCTTTGATCGTCAAGGTCGCAAAACGTGCTCTTTACCGCACGAACTGATCACTGTCCTATCGTTATGTTTGATTTGTTGGAAGGTTGTTTTTTTTTTTCCTAGAGACGTTGCTACATCGTATTCGCGGCCATGATAGATACTTTAATAAAACTCTATACCACCCACCCATCGACTATCCAACCACGACTTAAAATTTCTAAACTCTCAGAATCAGTTTTCTCTATCGCGAAGACGGATCCGGACAGCATTCGCGTGTGCTTGCAAGCCCTCGCAATCGGCAAGAGTGGCAACGACAGGTCCCAGTCCATCAAGACCTGCCGCTGTGATCTCTTGCGAAGTAATATGTTTTTGGAACGATTGTGTGTTTACTCCGCTAAATTGCCTTGCATAACCGTTCGTAGGAAGTGTGTGGTTTGTACCAGATGCATAATCTCCACAGCTGAAATTATCCACACGTAAATTGCGACGATTCTTACCACAAGAGGTGTAAGGGTTTGCTTACCTTTCAGGCGTATAGGGCCCCACGAAGACGCTACCAGCGTTATCAATCTGGGCCACCTTCCGACTTGCATTTTCAAGGTGTAGAATGAGATGTTCAGGTGCATAGTCATTGGAGAATGCAATGGCTTCATCGACGTTGGAGACCTTCACGATGATGCTCTTATTGATGGATTGCCTTACAATGTCCACTCTTGAGAGGGCATGGGCTTGCACATCCACTTCCCCTTCAATTGCAGCGAGGTGTTCAGGGGTAAGATTAACCGCAACGAGAACGACCTGAGAATCGACACCGTGCTCAGCCTGTGATAACAAATCAGCCGCTACAAAGGCAGGTTTGGCGGTATGGTCTGCGATAACCTGACAATATTTGATTAATCAGAGTCCATTGCCTAGTTGTGAAGAGTTTATTGATTACTTACAAGCACCTCCGACGGACCAGCAGGCATATCAATTGATACAAGTGCATCGGTGTCGTTCTGGACCAGCATCTTTGCAGCAGTAACCCATTGGTTCCCTGGTCCGAAGATCTTGTCAACCTTCGGCACAGTTTTAGTTCCGTATGCCAGAGCGGCTACGGCCTGGGCACCCCCCGCCTTTAAAATAGCTGAAGCGCCGACAAGGTGAGCGACATACATCACCTCGGGAGAAATGGACCCATCTGCTCGTGGAGGAGTGGCGAGAACAATTTCTTTGCATCCAGCGACTTGAGCAGGAATGCCGAGCATTAGAGCGGTAGAAGGGAGAATGGCAGTGCCGCCTGGTACATATAGACCGACGCGGGCAATCGGGCGCGCAAAACGCGAGCATACGACACCAGGCATGGTTTCGACGACGAGAGTAGAGGCATCCAGCTGTGCGGCGTGGAATTTGTAGATGTTGGAATATGCGATATCAATGGATTTACGGACATCGTCGTCAATGACCATAGATTCTGGTGCGAAAGGAGGAAAAACTACGGTAGAGGAGAGCTGGGCACGGTCGAACTTGGCAGTAAATTCCAGCAGGGCATCGTCTCCTCTTTTGCGAACCTCTTTAACTATTGGTTTAACTTTTTCGATCATTTCGTCTGATTTAAGGACTGGGCGGCGCAAAAGTTCTTGACGCTCTGCAGAAGATAAAGTCGACAGATCTGAAGTACGCATCTTGATAGGTGCATCTGTATCGACCGCAGCTTTGCTTTGGGTAGCAGAGGTAGCGGCAACAGAAGCAACAGTTGGGGAGGACGTTTTGGACACCCATTGTGGTTTAGCGTTTCCGGGTCTTCGAGTTACCTTCTTTGCTTTCAGGTCAAGGGATCGTTCAATATCGGAAATTTCGACTCCTGCTGCCAGACATTTTGTGAGGGCGAAGTAAAAAAGATCAGCTGCCTCAAACGCAATGTCATCTTTCGTGGTCGCTTGGCAGAGCTCATCGGCTTCCTCCATAATTTTTGATCGAAGAAGATCAGGATCTGTAAAGAGACGCTTGGTATAGGAGCCTTCGGGGGCGGATTGAAGACGCGATTTGAGGGTATTTTCAAGAGCAGGAAGACCTCTGGCTTCGCTGAAGCATGACTGCCGATTGAGGTGACAAAACCCAACCCCATGTTGCACAACGCGGAATTCAAGGCTGTCTGAGTCGCAATCAGAACGAATGCGGACAACGTCTTGGGTTGCGCCTGAGGTTTCGCCTTTGCGCCATAAGCCGTGCTTTCTTGACTGATATACACCTTTGCCGGTAATGATACTCTCTTTGACAGATTCTCTCGACGAATAAACCAAGCCAAGTGAATGGCCGGTTTGGTTTGTGACAACGGTTGGGAATAAGCCATCAGGACGATCTGACACAACGGCTGCTAGGAAGGCGTCTGCGACGTTGATGCGAGTTGTAGATGTCGCTTCCAGAGTAAGCTGGTAATCGGGAATAACGAGGGTTGCCCCGATCCTTTGAAGTTCACGGATATTAGCTGTGGAGGGTGGGGTATCCGATCCTGAAAGGACGTAGATGGCTGATCCTACGAAGAACTTGGAGACCGATGAAATCAAATCAAAGTCTATTGCAGGGGTTTTGAGTAGGACTCCTGTAACCCCATTGCGAACTTTGTCGGAAACTGCGCTGACGTTTGCAACGTCCAAGAGCAAAAGAAGCCGATCTGAGGGTATAGTGCCAATCAGCTCCTTTGCAAGTGAAAGGGATACGATAACCTTGTCGACGCCCTCATCCAACCATGCAGCAGTAGCCTGGAGATCAACAGGTGTATTTTGGTCTACAAGTAGATACGAGCTCTGTGGGGGTTGCGGAAGGGGTGCTGGATTTTTTGCATCGATAATGACGGGACCGAGACGGTTGAGAGCGATATAGAGCGAAGAGTTTTCCTCTGTGAGGAGGGGCAAAAAGGCAGCCATAGTGGAAGAGGGTCGAATTTCTCTCCGGACGATCGAATCAATTTAACACGGTCTTTTCGGCAATAATGACTCGGTTGTGCTGATTAGATTAGATCTTGATGCAAGATCTTATCTAGTCAAAGTGCGTCGATGACTAATATGAATCATAGACACCATGCAGATGACGTCACGTCGATGCAGAGTATTTAATAGGGGGATGGGGGACAGATCGAGGCAAGCACCATGTCTATCCACATCCCAAATATTCTCCTCGCCATTCCACGCAACCCCGTAACTGCTGTCGGCCTTCCTCTCGCCCTCGGTTTCTTCAGTGGCTCCCATTCGTCCCAAGTCGCCAATAGTAACTGGTATGCTGTAAGACCTTATCTAATCCCAATTTCCATACAAGTGTCTGATTCACTTCGCGGTGCCCCAGGGACTCGCCGCACCTCCAGGTAGGCCGCGTCGCGAAGTATTTCCGTTTGCTTGGACTCTGCTCTATGTCTCTATGGGCTACGCATCCCATATTGCCGTAAAAGCGTTGGATCATACACATCTCGACGTCAACAGGTATGTGCGTTTCTCCCTTACTTTACCCTTCTGGCTATGCTCAGTTCGGACAGAAACGCATTATCGCTTGGCCTTGGCCTGTACTATGCTCAACTAGGACTGAATTATCTATGGAGCCCCATCTTCTTTGGCCAGCATCAGGCATGTTCACTGTGGCACAAAATATTTCGCTGTCTTTGACACCACCTAATCCTATAGATTGGCCTGGCTCTGATTGATAGTGTGCTAATGACAGCTACTACATGGTATATGACTGTAAGGAAATTGCTTTGTTTATGGGGTACTCTTTTTTCATACTTTTCTACAGAAACTCTTGGATAGGCCCACCGACGCAAAGGCCACTTATTTCTTGCTACCATATTGCGCTTGGCTTGGTTACGCTACATATTTGAATGCTGGAACATGGTGGTTAAATCGCCAACCAAAATATCGCAAGTAGTAGCTTCTTTTCGTCGTAAATCAATACCCAATGCACGTAGAACGTACTTCATGCCATTTCCACCAGAATTCAACTGCTAAAGAGTATTGAGTGACACTACACAAGTACAACTTTGTTACAACAAATTTCAATGATTCAATATAATAAGAGAGTGGTTAAAACGCGAATCGGGTTTACTTCCGTGTAGCCGAAATAACTTCCATTTACAGGTTCCAATACATTACCGCCACACATCACTTGTGGTGGCATTATCAATTAGTAATTGTATAATTCGCATGTACGATAACAGAACTACTCACAGAAAAGTACATCAAACTTGCTTGCCTATGGTGCAGCGGTTTAAATCCAGTGCGGAATTTGTCCAGTGATTCTCCCGCGTCACCGGATGGAGTGTCTTCAGATCCGAGTGACTCCCATACTTCACTCGGATCGTAATGGTTCTTTGCTCTGGAGCATACAATATCTGCGTCTGGAAGAAATTTATACTTGTTAGGGAACACTGATCCATCTTTATAGAGTGCTTTCCTCACAATATACAGGAGCAGGGATAGAAACGGATCGCGTGGATCGAGCATATACATGGCACAGGGCAAAAGAAAGTGATTGAAGTGCATCGGCGCTATAAGGATCATTTCAGCACCGACATGCCCTGGGATTCTAACGAACTTACGAAAAGTTATTTTCCTTTACGACAATGCGTTGTGGTTAGTAATTAGGTGGGTATATCTTCTACGATGAACTCACGTCGTAAAGGACCTGCAAACTATATGTCAATGATGAGGTATTGCTGCTTGAAAGCAGATACGTACAGAGTAATGAGCAGGCCTACTTGTACCAAGCAGTCCACCATGGCTTTGAAGGTAGAAATCAAATTCTGTTGGATGGGCGATTTCGCGGTCGACAACAGTGCCAGCAAGACAGTTTCCAGTCCTGTCACCACCGTCTATCGGAAAGAATCTTGATCTCTATGTTAGCAGTCTGTTATTTCAAAACTGTGAATGGAGGACACACCTGACGTGATGACGTTTTCCGACAACGATTATAGTTATTTTGGCATCAATTTTCATCTCCGCGCACGCCGCTGTTCATTCACGTTAGTTCACAAACTCGTTGTATAAAGCAATAAGAGAAAATACACCTTTGAGTTGTGGTAGTTCTGAATAATTTGAAATGGTAAGGCTACATGTAAACAATGGCAAAGAAATCAAGATCATACCGATATCGAGAACTTGTTTGAACTGTCCTTCGGAAACACCATCTACAGGGAGTGTAAAGAGTTCAGTCCACATTTCAAGTTTGTAATGATATACCGCGGTAGAAGATAATGCGCTTAGGGTTGCATGTAGTTCCAAGCTTTTTCTCGACGCTCGCTCGATATCGAGTATAGAAGCCAAGAACATGCTGGAAAATGGATGAGAACCGGTATAATTTGACCAATGTCGAAAATGCAAAAGTTACATACCTTGCTCATTTCGCAGAGATCTGCTATCATTTCTTGTCGAGAAGTTTGAACTCGAGAATCTAGAGGTAGTGATTGGGGCGTCAGTCATGTTCTGTGGGTAGAAAATACAAAATACAGACCAGCCACATATTTGGCTGTGTCAGAGTCAACATTTCCAACAAGGGAGGTAAAGGAAGGACGCCCAACTGATCCTGGAGATGGATGGATAACATCGGCACCTGAATAACAATAAGTGTGTGAGATCCAAAGGTACTAGATGCTATGGCATCGAGTAAGTGCGCACCCATTACAATGGTTGGCATGTGGGGATCAGTCAGCACCGAGACCGAGGATGGGTCAGGAATGGTGTTAATGCCTCCGAGCTTCACATTGATTCTGCCAAAATGAATGAAGAAACGCTCATGTACTAGATTCCATTTCAACTTACTTTAGGCACACGTTCGCAAAGTACTGTGGCTTAGCCCTGGTGCACTTTAAGCTTTTAAGACATTGAGTAGCACATCCCATCTAATTGAACATGATCAGCATATACCACGAGGATATGTCAAACAAATTTACCTCAACATCACCAAAACTGGATAGCTTTCAGAAATGTAAATGACCACCATTAAAACAACGTGAACTTACTATTTAACCTCGGTGTACATATCATTAGCGCCTTCAGGGAGAATGACCACAAGAAGTGAAGGGGCAACTTTCAATTTCGCGTAAATTTCTTTGCCGGCTTCCATGAGAGTCTTTCGGACTTGTTGTTGGCCAGAAGCGAATTTACACACTACCATTTCTTCCAACCTAATACCTGCCGTTGACGGAGTCAAGGTGTACGTCATTGTTCAGGACAGGTTGACGTACCAACTTTGGCGCAACCGTTGTAAAGACCCTCCGCTACATCCTGAATCTGTTGCTCTTTGAATCTATGTTCGAAAACAACCATACCCCAAGCAACAATCGGGCCAACGGGTCTGTAAAAAGTTTTGTCCATCCTATCACCAATCGTCAGTACTTGACAGTGTCGATGACTGCAATCTTACATGTTCCAAGCACCGTTATTAGGTGTCTTCATTTTCACGATGAGCAATTCCGTTTCGTGTAAATTAACAAGAACACTTACGATGGTAGGAGCTTTACTACCAACACCATAACGAAGAATAGGGGGCTTTAAAACCCTAGCTTGGACTTTAAGAGGTCCACTTTCGTCAACTCGCATACCAAATTGCCGCACATATTCAGATTGTCCATAGGCTAAAACCTATATGCAACGGTAAGGTTGACATTGACAGTGAACATGGGTAAGTACATACACTTAATCCAGTCCTTATGCTAGCTAGGCGATCGGCTGGTCTTTTGGTGGCAAAGTCAAGAACATCTTTAGTCTTGTCGGGTGGTATCTGCTTCCTGAGTATTTGACCCGGGGGAATATTGCACAGTTCCATGGGAATTTTAGCCCCCGAACCGACCTATAAATGGTTAATATATGCACATCGTTGTATAAAGCGATACTTCGACAAACCTCCACACAAAGACAATCCGGAAATTGGAGTGGCCTGTTCATCGTTTGTTTAAAATAATCGGCGACAGATAATGATCGACCGTCACGCAGTGTGAAATATTCCATCCTGGCACTTTTAATGGATAGTCCCTTGACAACTCGTGGTGTAGGTTCGTTTCTTCCACCAGCAGCAGGATGCGCGCCAATTGGCTGATTAGTTACTACCCTGACCCCCTGGATGAATTTGTGAAGGCGATAGCGTTCGCGTTCGGATAAGGTGTGTTGAGCCAAGAAGTTGGGGTTAGTTTTTCCAAGATACTCGCAACACACTACTAGTAGTGGACCGCCTTTGTACATTGTAGCGGTGGAAATATCGATATTGATGAGCATTTGACCAATCCCAGGCCTAACAGACTGAAAATAACCACGCCATAATGATATGCCAGATCCGATATCCCTGGTCTCACGACTCGTGAAGAAAGATCGCACATTGAAAGGGTACGCCATTGTTGGGGCCATTCTGATCACTACGTTAAGAGCCTAGATTATGTACGTCAAAGAATATCCACTTTATGATTAACAGTTACTTACTGTGATAGCAGTAAGAACGCTGTTGTCATGAGACTGTTCACCATGAATGAAGCGCTTGAGGACCCTATTAAGGATGTTAAAAAGATAATTAAGAGGTCTGGTGAAAGAGACATGCTCTGGATTTATTTCCGCGACTTTAGTTAACCGAACCTTGTATACTTTTGGTGGACGACCATTTGGGTCAGGCCGTCCATCGCCCAAGGTAACATCAAACTAGATAACATGATCCAAGCAGTTACTTAGGAAGTCAAAAGAGAAACAGAAAATTTTAAACGTACATCTTGGTAGCCCCGTTCACCAAAGGGAAGCTCACGAACAGCAAAAATATTCTTTCGACCATCATACACACATCGCGGAGTGAAAATAGCGGGGGCTATTCTAAATTGCAGGCTTTCAATGATATCCATATTGAGACGAGCAGGCAGGGTCTTCTCCGAAGGCGAAATCACTAGCACGATGAATCTGTTTAGGTGACACCTTTTCAATATATACATGTACTAACCAACTGCAAAAAATCAGTCAGCACATTTCCAGTGAAAGCGGCCAATGATACTGACCATCGTAGTGGTGAATGACACCTTCAGGAATGGTGGTCCTGAACGAATTGACGTGGATATTGCTAATTGTTCCACCTGCCCCATAATTTGGCCGTGGCACACCGATAGTCGTGATATTCGGTCTGTTGGTGGTTGTGGACAGTGAATACGATGACGTGCCACCCCTGGAACTGCTACTGCCTCTGATCGCTGGACCCGAGCCACGAGGTGCGCTACCTCTAGGGGCTGCGCGAGGCGGCATAATGATCTAGTATGATCGCAACTCTGTTATTCGTGTTGTCCGAACCGTTCAGTGATTTACTTGAAAGTTTAGTCGTACATGGGGCGTGGCACTTTCACAATCGATAAAAGATTCTGATTGTGTTTGAGAACGTGACTATTGGTACTCATGGTCCCACTGATACCGACAACTCTTTGACACTAGTGACATAATACAACAGTGCATCCAAATATAGATTTAGGGGCATCCATTTTGCTTCCGAGCCACTTGCAACTTTTCTTTCCGCTACTGTCATTTAGGGACGGCATCTCCCCTGCAGGAATACTGGCGTCTCTATCGGTTCCTCCTCGGTGTTATAAGATACTCGACAAATCTGTCTGATATACACTTCTGGGTCTACAGGCTCTCGGTATTTTCTTTCCTCCACTCAAATCCACACTACAACTGGCTGGTGGTCTTATACTCAATAGACAACAGCAACTAATTGACAACTCAACGGGCCACACAGTGGGCCTCATGGCTCCTCCAGCAATACGCGGACATAGGCCTTGCGTCTTCCAGTGGTGGTTGTGCACCACAGAGTTGCATCGTGTAACTGTTCGAATGCCTCGTTTTTCCCATTCTGTCTTGTGTGCCTGCTGTGGCGGTCGACTTTAGGGTACAAAGGTGTCTCCTACACCAGCTAAAATTGTTCGTCTCATATTCTGCCATCATCTTCCTCTAAGAACCACCGTTATTTATTTTAGTATTTACTCGTCATGCAGCGCAACATGAGTTATCGAAAGCCTGTTCCAGCATATATCCCATCGCCACCACCGTCTCCGCATATCGAGTCCCCATTCCCTTCACTACAGGTCGATGATAGAGTATCAACAGAGCCAAAATCTGAAGCAGAAAAACCATTTCCTCCCGTATGTTTCTGTATATTTTACTCTGGACATCCCGTACTCAAATATTTTCATTTCTACTTTAGCTGCCTGAGAATTGGCGAGAAATACTTGCCGAAAAAGTCAACGCGACGGAGACAGCGACAGTAAAATCTGACATTGGCACTAGTAATGGCGTTCATGGCACTACACGCTATGATGACACTCTTGCTGAAGAGCAACGCGATGTAGTAAGCTAAACGGAGTGCATGTCAGCCTACAATACTAATCTGGAGAATCCTAGACCGCAAATGTCCCGTCCAGCGAGGTATTAGTAGCTTCAGTAACAGTCGACAAAGATCAGGAATCATTCACCACCATCGCGGCATGTTACCAACCACATTCTCAAGCACAACGTATTGGACGCGGTCTACCAACGGTTTGTACATCTCAATCACACCCATTGTCTGTTACAGATTTATTCATTCCTACAGATTTACCGTCCGCCAACGCCGCCTCTCCGTTCGCATAATAAACAAGTTTCGTCAGATATGCATAATACGCATGGTGTTTATCTACCCAACACCTCCTCAAAGCCCTACCAGAGTTCTGTGCAATTGAAACCCAGTTCTTCTTTTCGAACTGACAGAACGATGGTATCCATGAACACTACAAATTATTCTATAGGCTGGCCAAATGGCCAGCCCACGTCATCAAGTACACCCATGTATAGCTACCCTACGCTTCTCATTCAAAAACGAAATATTGAAGCGTTGAAAAACCAAAATACGGACTTGGCCAACGATCCAAACGATGACGACGCTGGTTGCTTGTCTAAAGCATGCTGGCCAAAATTCGATGGGTTGGCCAAAAGACTTCGTTTGGGGTCCATCTCCAGGAGAACATAGAAATAAAATGATAAAATATTATAGTCTCTGATGTAGCTTTGATTTTGTGCCTAAATTCAAATGCTTGTCTTTTGCATGTGTTGTGACCAATTAGATCAAAATAGTACGTAAGCGAAAGAGACCGGATTCGGTTGATCATAACCTGAAAGTGGAGTTGGTGGCCAAGTGAATACTTCCTCAGTGATTACTCGTCATAGCCATCATGTACTAATGAGAGCAGGGCTCTCTGGATATTGCGAACACTCCTTTTCGCTACGTATCCGCTATCCTTTGCAGCTCAACTCGGCATACCAAGGTCGTCAATCGATTCCGCCACCACGGTTTGAAATCTATATATCCATTTGCTGAGGACTCGGGTCGTTATATTTTATGATGCCCGATTCCAGCAATCAAACGAATGACGGGTCAAGCACACCACACAGTGGTCCCGAAGCTCTGTCAATACCTCCCGACCGACAATTTATACCACCTCTTCGTTCAGACTTTCAAGCTCAACCTCACTCACTGGAGGCGTTCCGCGAAGCTGAAGGAAGAGACAATAGAAAACGGAAGCTGCTTCAGATCTGGAAGTCACTTCCCGAAGTTTTTCATCCGTCAAAAAAGTCTCCAAGTAACGAAGATGATAGTCTTCTCACACCGGAGAAGGCAGAGTCGCTGAAAGCCATGTATGACAGTGAACTCTTGGACCATTGTTCAACCCATTCTCCCGATTCTAAACCTTCTCGCATCGGTTGGACAGAGTTTAAGAAGTATTCAGAGGCCAAGGAAATTGGTATGCATCCTTCATTCCTATCTTAATATTTCCTGATGGTCAAATCTACTAGAGTTATGGCACATTTTTCACGATGAGTTGGACTTGGATGGAAACGGACATCTCGATCCAACAGAGCTACGGGCAGCGTTGAAAAAAGCCGGTTAGTGCTATTGAAAATGTCGACGTGTTTTATTCGCTTATCGACGTGAACATGTCAAGGTATTGAACCCTCACCGGCAAAAATAAACGACTTCATGCTTTCCATTTCCTCCGAACCACATTCACAAAATATCACCTTCAGTGAATTCCGAGACTTCTTCCTTCTTTTGCCGCGTAAAGTCTCTCCTGCTGAAATTTACCGCTACTACGAGCTACGAAAATATATGGGAGATGATGGGCGTGGTGCTGCACGTGTGAACATGGAAGGTGATAAAAATACTGCTTTGGTTATTGTGGATGCTCACCGTCAACCTCAAGGCGACGTAAGTCTCAGCGCAGAAGACAAGCCACCGGAACCGCCTTCTTATATGGCGACATCCTCCACATCCAAGTTGCCAACAATCGATCTAAAACCTGACGACGGATGGGAGTATCTTGACGAACAAGAGGAAGGGGAAGAGGAACAACATCATTTCCTCGACGGCCATACAGCTCTCAAATTTCTTCTTGCGGGTGGAGTTGCTGGAGCAGGTGGGAGTCTTTGTTTGAAGCCCTTCCAACGACGTTGACCCGCTCTCAGTGTCACGGACATGTACCGCGCCATTTGATCGACTCAAAATCTTCTTAATCACACGGCCACCAGAACTAGGAGGACCTACGCCTTCTCCAGGGCAGACGAAGTCACCAGGAGTACGAGTGATTGGCGGAGCTATAGCGCGCATCTATTCTGAAGGAGGTATCCTTGCGTTTTGGACCGGAAACGGTCTCTCGGTGGCGAAGATATTTCCTGAGTCTGCAATCAAGTTCTTTGCCTACGAGTCATCAGTGGGTTTCCGTTGTTTCTATCCCCCGGAATGCGATCTTACCATTCCCTGTGTTCCTTTCACCCTAGAAACGAGCTTTTGCAAAGTATTATGACAAAGTAGAGGATTCACGGAACATCAGTGGTTTCAGTCGATTTTTATCCGGTGGAATTGGTGGAATCAGCAGTCAATTAAGTAAGAAGCTTTGTATCCATCGCAAAGCTGCTCTAATCGTGCTTTTCATAGGTATATACCCGATAGAGACGTTAAAGGCATGTTCGTGTGATTAACACAATCCAATTTGTAGCCTAATCATTTTTTTTCAGACGCAAATGATGAGTAATACAGGCGAAAATAAACGGACGCTGGTTTCTGCAGTCCGACATCTGTGGAAACTTGGTGGTATACGGGCTTATTATCGTGGTCTTACGGTGCGTTAGCTATAGAGCTCATGCCTGTTCACGCCCAGGAATTGACAACAGCTTGGTAAAAGATTGGTTTAGTGGGCGTATTTCCGTATGTGTTAATGTCGATTTCTATTTTTCGCCTCTTATTCTGACACACAACAACAATGTCTTAGGTATTCAGCAATTGACATGAGCACCTTTGAAGCTTTGAAGCAAGCCTATCAGCGGTCTACTGGTAAAGAAGAACCCGGTGTCATGGCTCTTCTTGCCTTCGGTAGTATCTCAGGGAGCGTGGGCGCCACGAGCGTTTATCCTTTGAATTTTGTTCGGACGCGTCTTCAGGCTTCAGGCTCGACAGGGCACCCCCAGACTTATACAGGTGTTATGGATGTGGCCACAAAAACATGGGAACGCGATGGCTGGCGAGGGTTTTACCGCGGGTTGTTCCCAACACTCGCAAAGGTAAGCGAAATACATGTAATAAAATTGGACGTCTAGCTGATCTACTCCTCATGTTAGGTGGTTCCTGCTGTGTCTATATCTTACGTTGTGTATGAGCACACAAAGCGCAGGTTCGTTGATCACTTGCTCCTTGTTTTAATAATTCAAACCGATTAACGTTACGGTTTCAGGCTTGGAGTTTAAAGTATGCATATATACTTCTTGTTTTTACCCAGATTTTTTAGAGACATTATTTTTTCACCTCATGCACGTAATGTATCCAGTAGCAGTAGAATTTTTTTTGCAATTCCGTACCTTCATACTAGTCTAATATAAAATATTTCTCAATAGCAAACAAGAATGACACAAGAAAGAATTATGATAAGCTGTTGGTGGGGTATACAATTTATTATGGGAAAAACCGCAAGTGGTGGTGGCGATGAGTGTGAGATCCGAGATAATGACAAAAGATTAAAGCACTAATGAAACAAACGCGGGCCGATTCATTACGTTCGTGAAGGAGGGGATAGCAAGATAGAACTGATGCAGAGTGAGGGAATATCGGATGTTAGTAGATTCTAGGTCATGAAAAGGTGATGAGAAGCGTGTCGCATGACATTCGCGTCGATAGCTTCGAAGCAGAATATGTAATGGAGAAGCACTGGTGTGGATGACTAGGCATGAGTGTGACGGATTTAGTACGGGCAATGTAGGGCAATGCGGGGTAGCCGCTTGGGATAGATCCCAGCCTCAAAAGCTGATAAGGTGAAAGGTAGGGAGTAAAGGTACGCTGACGAAGGCGGTGAGGGTGATCATGAATAAGAAAGATCCTCGAGCCTTCTTTTCTCCTCCACGAGGGTATTCAGACCGAGTTGAGCCTGCTCGCGTGCGCGGGAGCGCGAACCCATCCGAATTTTAGTTCGCCATTCTTGAACCCAGGTCCACCTAGACTTGCGCTCGTCGTCTGCAGATAGAACGCGGGGTTTATGCGAAATTATAGCGCGTAACTTGCCTCGACCAAGAATGGGAGCAAGAGATATGACAGATAGGAAAACGAGCTTGAGGATAATTTCAGGGGTAGTAAGGAGTGATGACACAGTTTGAGGAGTCGGTGAAGGGGTAGAGGCTACAGTCTGAAGGATGTCACCGATCTGAAAGGAAATGGTCACGTGAAAATAAAGAATGAAGGTGGGTGTGTCAGACGACGTCCAAAAATAGCTTTAGAAAACAGAAAATGATTTACCTGACAAGTGACTGCGGTCCATGGCAAACAACCAATAAAAGTGCCAAGCATGCAGTCTACGAGAGATACGCCACATACTCCGCAGGCGATGTTGATTCCTGACCATGGAACGACGCCAATGAGTCGCAGCACCGAGAGACGGACCCAAGCCGACGATCTGGGTTTGAATTGAATGCCGGATATATCGGAATCGGAATCGGCATCGGAGTCACCCCCCAAAGCATTACGGGTTAGATCCAGGGCCTTTGGGAATAGTTTTGAAAGGAATGGCCCAAGAGGGGTAGACAACATGGTTGCGCACGCAGAACCAATTGTCGTAAGGGCGGTAAGAAGGACAGTCGCGTAAAGAGGGGAAAAAAGCGCGCCGCCGAGGACATTCTGGACGCGAGGAAAAAAAAAAGGTCAGACGACCGATAGTAACGTAAAGAATGTTGAGACTAGCGAGTGAAACATACCCAAAGCACGCTGCCGGGAATTGACCAAGCGTGTTTCCAAATAGCAGAGATAGCCATTACGCCAATAACATGGATGAGGGGACGAACGCCACTCTGGGTGTAGCTATGAAGCTCCTGACCTAGTACAGCAAGGTCGGCGATGTCGTGTGGCCACGCGAGGGATATTGGGAGAGTGGAAAGACACCAGAGGACGAGAGCGGTTGAAAAAGGGAAAAGAAGGAGAACGACGAGAATTGGAGTGTGGACCTAGAGAACGGGGT
The DNA here is from genome assembly GCF_017499595.1 of Psilocybe cubensis. NCBI lineage: Eukaryota > Fungi > Basidiomycota > Agaricomycetes > Agaricales > Agrocybaceae > Psilocybe > Psilocybe cubensis. Next base: position 1,995,292 of record NC_063002.1, on the reverse strand, counting down.
GAGTTAGAAAAAGAGGAAAAAACGAGATAGATACCGAAGGAAAGCGCCAGAGGGAGACTGGCTGCGGAGGCTCTGGGACTACAAAGGTGAGAGAATGGGCAGAGGCGGAGAGCGGGAGGACGAGGTCGTCGGTGCTGGAGCGGGGAGAGTCGGAGGGCACGGACCAGGGAGCAGGATGCTTGTGGGGGACGAGATGGAACCAGTCTATGGCCCTGGCGACGTACAAGGCGAACATGGAGGGCTCTGGGGGGTTGAGACAAGGCTGCTCGGGGACGACTAGAGACGATGTGGAGCGACGACGACCGAGGGTGTGCTGGGCGGGGCTGGTCGCTGGACGGAGGTTTGTGCAGGTTGAGGAGGCGCGGGTGCGGGACTTTGGTATTGGCGGGGGGGAGAGAGTGAGAGCACCGGGCATGGCTCGAGGTAAAGAACGAACCAAGTATAGCACTGCAACTTTCTAGCAACAAAATCAACTGTAGGCGCTTCCATCACCGCTGACTAATCTCCATTGGTCAGCTCTCTTACTTTTAGTCTTACTCATAATCAATCATATTACTTATTGGCTTATGTCTTTGGCCTTTGCCTTGCTCAACATAGTGTAGACGCATCATGTTCTGTACAGTACAAACGTCGTCCGTAATACATCCTCTCCGTCTCTCAGTGCGCCCGCCTGCTTTCCTGGATGATGCTCGAGAGCTCTTCCAGCTTGCGTTTCGAGCGCAGGAGTGTGCCGAGCTGCCAAATGTATTCGCTTCAGTCGTCAGTCCCCCGTGCAACAGACAACAATCACCCACCCTCTTCTTGGTCAGCTTCCTCGCCTTTTTGTCCTGTGTGGTCCCATACATCCATCAGCGTCCTATGTCTTGATCCAGTCTATTTATCCATCACGCACCTTCGAGTTCCTCAACAGCTCCATGACTCGGCGCTCGTACGCGGAGAATCCAGCAACCTCTCTGATCACAGACCGCACGAATTTGGTCTTGGTCGATTGCACTCCCTTGCGCTGGCTGGGGCGCACGGCCTTGGGGATGGGGGTGGTGGGGTGTCCCTTGTTGGGTCCGTAACGGAGATCTGGAGAACATCACACAGTCATACGTTCAGCATCTCTCTCTCAAAATGCCCGCATTCAGAACCGCAACACTCACTGGTACGAGCCATTTTCTTGAGGTCTTGACGGAGGTCGTTGGTAGCGTTGCGAAATCTTACTCACTTGCCTCTGGTCACAGGTCACGTGTGTGCACAGAGGCTGATGTACTGTATAGTTTTGATTCTCACGATTATGTGCCGTCTGTTCGCCGACAAATCCCTTTGATCTAATCTAATCTGCTCGAGATAGCAATGTCGTTGACCCCTCACTTGAATACCTGTAATATGGTAATAAAATAGACAAAAGACACACCAAAAGAGAATACAAGAGTTCAAATGAAAAAAAAAATAAGTAGAACGTTCCGCAACAGCTCAAACTTGAGCGGTACCAGCCCAGTCAGTTCTTGGCATCCATGTCTGCCTCACCACCTTGACCTTGCCTTCACCCAACGAGTGCCCGAAGGAGGATACGCCGTAAACCGAGAGATCAATCAATGGTCTAACCTCTGGAGTCGGCGGCGCCAAAGACGACGTAGGTGATGTGCGAGCAGAGTGGCTTGCAGTCACCGTTGGTGAAAGTGTGGACTGCACAGGCGTCGTACTGTTAGCAATTTGCTTCCCCGATTTGCCGCCTTTCGGCTGAGACGCTCCAGCTTCTTCTTCCTCCTCTTCTTCCTCATCGTCATCGTCATCGTCTCCAGCATCCTAATATAAAGGCGTAAATAGATTGTACAGTGAACCATTGAATAAATATGCTTACTGGGTCAAAGTCCTCCATTCTTCTGTCTTCCTCCTCCTCCTCCTCATCATCATCATATTCATCGTCTTCATTAATCCATCGGCCTCTCCAATCAACAGAGTCCAACTCCTCTGGGCTTTCCGGTCTCAGACGCAGCCATTGCATTCGAGGTCCGCTTTTGGCTCTCTCGCTAACTTTGAACCCGTATATCCTCGGAACATAAACGTAGCCCGCAGCCCGCTTTTGTCCACCATGTGGATTTGGGTTCACAAAAGGCGATGTACGCGAGCCATTGCTTCCTGATACACTTCGTGGTGACAGAGGCGAGCCGCCAGCAGAAGGCGCTTTCCAGAACGGCGCAGGTGCCAGTTCACGGTACGTCTGGAAAAAGAGATGTGCGAATGTCGTACCAAAAAACGCGCCTTTACGCGGGAGGTTTGAGTTAGGTTGGCCACATATATAAAAATAAAGAAATTGATATTCACCATCAACGCCCTGGAACCGACTGCTGGGAGGAACATAAATATCGTTGCAATTAGGACAGAACAGCTTGACTGTATCATTGCCGGGAATGTCGACGCGACCACAGGGTACGACGTTGCATCCCACACAGTAGACACGCGGACATGTACCAAATACGCCACTTTCGTATTTTTCGGCCTGAGAAGGGTGCATGTTAGCCACGCTTTAGGCAAGAACAACAGAACTGAGAGATAGGACCGCATCGCACCATCGCCTGCAGACCAGCACGCGTCAGGATGTAGCGTTGGTGCACCAACCCATAGAGCATTTCCGCAGATGATTCAACAATTGAAACATCTGGGATCTTGGATGTATCTTCGTCTTCAGTGAGGGGATAAGTACGACTGTAGACAAAGGGATATTTGTTGATGAATCAAGCCACACCTGGTTCTACATCCAATACCATCTCCATAGCTTCCTTCCAGAAAGGCACCATCGTATTCAACCCAGTGAGATTGAAATCATCCTCGATAAAGTCCTCCGTCACTTCACAAAAATATTCATGTCCTGGGAGAGAGCAGAACCAACTGATCCATGTCAGCGTCGATGTGGGGGTGGAAGACGCTACAGTGGAATTCATGATTAGTGGAATCGTCGACGTGGATGAACAATGGATGTGAAAATAAGACGGGAACAAGGGCACGGGAGGGGCAATAACGGAGTAGAAAACAACTCACTATATCCATCCTCCTGCTCTGCTTCTTCCATGATTTCGTCGCCCTCTCCAGCGCCACTGACAGGTTCCTCATCAGCAACAGGCCTTTGAGGATCTTCTGCTGCTGCCCTGGGTCGTGAGGCCATCTCTTCGCAGTTGGCGGTGAGTCCTCCGGTTGACGGGTCTTGTCCAACTTGGATGATCGCAACAGGTATTCCAACTCCGATCATTCTGCGGCTGGAAACATAGCTTGCTGCCTGATTCGTATAACAGTCCCTGCAAAGCAACGTACTCGAATAGATTTTAAAATAAATTTACAGACAAACAAACTATCTATTGAAAAGAACATGTAATTTGCTCTCTGGCACGTCCAGTCCATATCGATGATCCAAAGATCAAAACCATCATAACCTGACCAAAAAGCCAACTGATAACGGCATATCGACATGCTTTCCAGATCGGAAGGTCTTTGATCTCCGCGGCAAATGTGCTGACTGTAGTCAAACAACCACAGTAACCATCTATCAGGCCTTGTAAAAGTGAGCATGCTGTTGGTGAGACTGGATTGGACAAGTTCTGCAACACGTGGAAGGCAGCCAAAAGAGCTGTACCCAGAGTGTTTGCGGTCAGTGTACCTAGCGGAAGAGCTTTCATACGTCGGTTGAGAGCGATAGAGAGGAGATACCGAGTAAGTGCTCCCGGAAATGAAAAAATAAGAGCGGCTGTAGCCTGATGTCGATATTTGGCAGGAAGGAAGAAATAGGTGAAAAAAGTAGCGCCATATATCAACAGAGAAACGCAGGACAGTCCGTATCGAACGACAGGTCTGGCGAAGCCTAGCTGGGGCACCATTGGCGCCACAACAGACGCCAAATTGTACCCAAATGATAGGGAGGCCACCGATAGCGAGAGTGTGATGGCAGAAACACCAACTCCGTCGACAAACTATAGAATGGTCAGGTGATTCTTCGGAGACTTGTGTGCCAAAAAAACACATACATCGCGCAGGCCACCGCGCTGAAATTGGCGGGCATTAATCCATGCATTAAAAATGTCAGCCTGCCAACTGGAAAACGTGGTCAACGAACCACAGAACCCTAAGGGGTTATTAGATGGCATTAGGCGGAAGTAGAACGAAACACTGTGCACCTGTTGTAAGAGCAGTATACAACGGCCCATAGCTGATTGATAGCGATGGTAAGCGTACGATACAGACTGGCAGAGGACAGAGGACCTACAATTGACCAATGGGCTCCTTCATCCTCAAGCCCACGCCCATAATCAAACAGCCGACTGCCTGCACGTATGCAAGAGGGAAGACGCTGTTGCCGTCAAAAGTCATGAGAGCAACAAGCCCCAAACGTGCAAGAACACCAAAGACAGCAGCGGGCATGAGCAAAACAATGACTGGAAATGAGAGGGGCTGGTATATTTTGCTGGGCCGGATGCCCTGAGGACTGGCTGGGGGTACATCAATGCGCTCAGCCTGAGTTGTCTCATCAAGCGCGCGTTCTTGCGGAGGAGGACTCTGCTTTTCGAATTGCATAAGACTAAGGAAGGTGACATAAGCTGAGAACAAAAAAAATGACATTTATACAGAAAAAGACAGTGCGCAGCAAATGTCAGAAAGAAGCGAAGCTCAACGGGCACAAAGACAGCAAGCATTATATCCTCCATCTACATTGTAGAGTGTTCTTGGTCCCCTCCATTAGGCAATGGTCAAAATGAAGGATATTTGCCAACCTTGGTTTTAGGTAGACCGAGTATGTAAGTAAAGAGCCATCCACAGCCGCAGTGAGACTATTATACGCTGTTTCAGGGCCGGTCATTTCGCGCGCCTTGTTATCCACCGGATCACGTCCATCAGAAATGCCCGTTCCACATGTTGCTTTCACTTTCGACCTGCACTCATGCTATTGCAACAGATAAATTACAACCGCCTTGCTCCATTTTATTTCTCCCTTCTTGTTCCTTATAAACCCCATTCGCATGCTAACATATACCCTCCCTGTATTCGCTTCCAAGTCCATGTCTCCCAAGTCGCCTATTCCTGACTTTTATTATTTTTGTTTCGGGGCGTATGAGCCCTTTCTTACCACTATTGGTTTTATCGGTGCACTCACGTATGTTCCTTGATTTTTCGCATATGCTGCTTTCTGAACCCGTATTTAGTGACCCTTTGACTGTACGCATCTCCCTCATATCGTTCAACCATCCAGACTGACCCAATGAGCTACAGGCCCATAATTCCCAGGCACCGTGGACCTCTGATCACCCCGCTTATCAAGTCCTTCCGACCGCCACCCTCGTCACAATCTTGCAGCTCGCTCATGTCTGCGCTCTGCTCGGCTTTGTCAATCTTTTTGTTCTCTCTGCCGTCCGCAAGAACCTCAGCAACAGCCCGGATATCCAAGAAAGGATTGTCTTTTCCCTCCTCACCCCGCTCTTGATGGGTGATATATTCCACATGTGGTTGACATTTTGGGCATTGGGCGATCAGAAATTCAACTTTCAAAGTTGGAGTCCGATGCTGTGGACGACCGTCATATTGGGTTTCAGTTTGATGATCCCTCGTATTTGTTGGCATCTGGGCATCGGTCGATATGTCCACTCCAGGGATGGGGCTTTGCGCACAGAATATCCTCCTACCAAGGCGTCATTCAAAAGTTGATACTGCTCTATTTTGAGGTGTTGCTATATATTATGGATTGGAGTAATAGATTATTATTCAAAGACAAGGTATTCACGTGTTAATCAAATGTTGTGAGATATGATTCTAAGTAATGGTACAGTCATACAGGTCCTTTTGTATCGTAACCTGAGCGCCGAGTAGACAGTCGGAGTATAGAAAGAATTACTGCCTTTAATATGGCGCATTGACAATTGAAGAGTGTCCTCTATGTTCCTCTCTGACTGGAGCAAGGGAATGTCGGGTCGGTCGCTTGAGATTCTTCTTATTAACTGCCAATACATTGTTGCTCAAGGCCACAATCTGGAAGAAAATATCAAGTCAAATATCGATTTTTTTTATAAAAAAAATACTCTTACAATTTCTTTGTCGTCTCCAAACTTAAAGTTATCTTGAACGACATGGTCTTCATATTTCTTGATCTCATATTGGTCATATTTCCCTTTCTTGACTTTCGCTAAATCCCACGCAATAACGAAAGGTCCACTCGAAGTAACGATCGCATTTTCGTCCTTGCCTTCGACTTGGTTGAACCTGTGCAAATACAAACGTCAGTTCAGCGTTTCATTGTTATGAAAAAGGATAACTACCTGGCAGGGGTGAAGGAGATCTTATTACCCATGTATGCAACGTGTTGCGGTAGCAAATTCAAACGTATCGGTTTAGGCTTAGCTGTAGCAGGGAAGCTTCGGTCGAAACCTAATTGTCCCTGGTACCGTCCTTCACCGATCAGGGTATCAATAAACATAAGATATGTTTGCGTTGTCGCCACAAGGTATCGTCCGTTGGCCGTAACATCGATGCCGATGATAGGGTCACCAAGAGGAGGTAGCGCCGTCTTCGCATTCTTTCCGATCGAGTCAAACAGCCGGATGTCACCCTTTTCACTAGCAATGGCAAGTTTACCCGACGCCGTAGTTGTAACCCCAGAAAATTTGTTCTTGCTAGCATATTGTTTGTACTGGCTGTCCACCATCTTATTACCAGACACCCGAGGATCGATACGGAATAGAGCATTGTGGGAAACACCGACAAGTGTTTGCTCTCTGGTTGTAGGGGCGAATTTGTTGTCGGGGGCAATGTGGTCCACAGTGATATCGTCATGCACTTTCCACTCCTCAACGACCTTTCCGCGCTCGATATCCATACTGTACAGGGAGTTGGGATCGTTTGGATTCTGAAGGATCATCTTCGAATCTTGATCGTGTAGCATAACCTAATGAACAATTATTTTAAACAAAAGAGGGACCACTTCAAAAGACCCACGTTTTTAGGCTTGAAGCCTTTGCCTTGTGGAGTGGAGATGTTACCAATTGTCGCGTAATACTTAACAGAATGGTCATTCGAATGGTTAAATACTCCGATATTGTTTCCGCGAACGACATAAGAACGGTCTCCTTTGTACCCGACTGTGAGTTGAGAGTTGACTTCTCCTGAATGAGGGTCTCTAGGCGCATCTTCATCCTCTGCTTCTGAATCATCGCTTGCTTCTGGAAGGAAATTAGCAGAGAGAACTCAGGAAACATCAATGACATACCTTCTTCAGGATCCAAATCCAGAGCAACCTCCTCTTCGTCTTCTTCATCGTCCTCAACGTCTCTCATCTCTACATCTTCGGGTTCATATGCACTTCTTACATAGCTTTGCTCGTCAGGCTATATGCACAACGATGAGACTTGTTCCGACGCGATAACAAATATGTGTGTACCTTTGCTTTGCTCCAAGGAACTTGATGAAGTGTTTGCCATAGACACTGTGTGTAGATATCCGTTACTTTTCTGTAATCCTCCTCATTGTTGAAGCGGAGTAGCCAACTATGTTGCGATCCATCATTGCCAATATAGTTCCATGTTAAAGAGTACATTTTGTTGGAAAAGCGTTGATTCATGTCTGAGCTGATTCGATGTGATAGAACCAGTCCAGTGGGGTTGGAAGCGGTGATCCAAAACACAAAGTCTGCATCCGTCTGCTGTAAGAATCTGGCTGTCACAATTCCTGAGTTTTTATATTCATTCGAATCGGGAACCCATTCATAGAGTTCAGCTTCGTCTTCAAACAAAATATTCATATTCGCCATATACGGGTTTTCAGCTTGAGGGGATTTGGCCGGGGTTTCGTCCTCTGCGTCGACGTCGATGGGTTCAGGTTCGTGAGTCACAGAAATCGCGGCTTTCTTGGCCACCTTGCGTCGAGGGTTTGCCTTAGGCGCTGCAGGGGGGCTAACAATAAGCAATTTCAGCATTATATAGGATGAAATCTCAGTTCTAGACTTACTGCCATACAAATTCTTCCAGAGCAGCATCTTGAACATTATCCGCACTTTTCTTATACTTGCGCTCGTACATTGCACGGTACATGCAAGTTTCGAAAAAAGCTCGCGTTGGTGCGTTCGTCCCTGTTGCAACAAACTCGAAAAATTCGTCTACATCTCCATGCAGGTCGCGCCACACAAAATTGGGTTCGCCTTCGGTTTCGCCTGAGCGGAATTCCAGTTCTTCACTTATCAAAAAGACCTTTTCTTCGTCGGCTAGAGGAAGAATGCGAGAGATTCAACTTCACGGAGTTCTCAGTGATTGACCGATACATACTTTCATCCTCGTCCTCCAACAAGTCCTGATCTCCATCCTCGTACACTTTGGTAATAACAAGCTGAAAATTGTGCTCGACGGAAGGAAATCTGCGAACAGTGGCCATGCATTCATTGTATCTTGAGAGGGCATATTTAGGTGCAAAAGAGGCAGAAGGACATCGGGGATCTCACATGCATTCTCGCGAGGTTCGAATATTGCCTGGTCGAACAAGGTATAGTTGACCTGCATAGCTATATGAGTTTGAATGACATGGAGTTGGGTCTAATCGACATACCAGACGAAATCTTGACTACTTCTGCAGCATTTGGATCTTCTGTGGCATTTGTTAGCCTTTATATAGAACAACAATAATGGGCAGAATACGAACGCCAAACCTTGCCAATAACTGCAGAGTTCATTAATGCCAAATCCACGGAAAGTCTTAAAGATAAGATAAAAACTCACGGCTTCGAAAGATATTCATGATGTAGATGGTCTTCTAGTTGCCTGGTGATGTGGAGTCGATGGGTCCCAGCGGTGATGGAGTAATTACAAGTGAATGAATTGACTGCATTTAGCGGCACCGATTGGCGTTCCTTTCACCATCGCACGTCGTGACGGTTCAAGCCAAATAGTCACGTGATGTGACACAATGGAATCATAATAGGGGACTTTTGGCATCCTTCTTTGCAAGTTCTTATTACGACGCGTCCACGACTTCCTGACTACATATTCTTGTCTATCTCTCTGGTATGCACAAATAATAACTGGGTCATATGTTCTCCTCATCTGCACTAGTGCTGTACTAGCCTCTCTGCTGAGAATAGCATCCGAAAATGGAGGTTGAAGTTTTGGTTGGGGATGCAATGCGTCCCAACTTGCAAAACCGCGCAACTTTGCTCAAGCTGGCATCGAGAGCATCAAGTTTGCTACTCTAACACCTCCTTTATGCTAGTAATGCCAATTGCTGATTATCATGCGAGTATCCTCACTTTGACGTCCCACAGCTTCTGATCACCTTCTTCAAGTTCTAGTCTAGTTATAGAGTATGAATGGCAGGAATCTACGCAATTTTAACCATACCCGCCATCACATTTCCATGGATAAACGCAGCTCTTCTAATAAGCTTTGCTCCTTGGTCGAAACGAAGAGTTATACAGCTTTCGGCTCCGAGATCGTGAAATGATTGTTGTGCGCTCTTCCTGAAGATTCCAGCGGCCCTTCTAGTGGATATTGCCTAGTTGATTGTCACCTTTTAATGGGATCCGATACTTCTTCGACGTCGTTCAATGTTTTTGCAACTTCCTTGGATCTCTTCGAGATGACGACATTAGAGGTGCATTCGTGATTGCACAGGCCCGGGGCCCGGAACTGGGTTTGGCTAAAGAATATGACAATTTTACCCGCGTTGTTGCCGAGATCTCCGTGGATGCGCCATATGTACGACCAAACGGGCAAGGAAAGATATAAATGATGAACTGCAGATACCTCCAAAAGGTGCCAAAATCCATTCGCCTGCCTGACAGTATCTAAAAATACTTTGTCATAAGAAAGTGTCCTAGTCAATGCTTTGAGTTGGCAATTGGTGTTCCCCATCTTCTGGATACGGTGTAGTACCACCATGAGCCCCCTCCGCTCATTGCTTCTTTCTGCCCTCCTATCCAGCGTCAATGGCGCCATCAAGCACAACGTACCTCGACCGGATCCATTCGCTGACCCTAGGCATGATCCTTACAACCCTCTAAAATACATTGCATCAAACACCTTGACTGGTATTGCTGTAGGTATGTGTTCCAAGCTATTTTACATCATCGCATCTAATAAATTAATATTATTCTCCTTAACTTCATTACGCGCTGTCAGCCCTTGTTCTTACTGTCGGTTTCCTTCAAACATGGCTCATCATTAAACACGGCGCTCGGTGGATGATGTCGATGACGATAGGAATCTATTGTAGGTGCATTGCACGTCCATACGCTCTCGGTGTCTCAATGCTTGATTCTAGTCTTTGCTCTAGGCCTTTCTTTCCGATTCGGCCTCCATGTACATCCACAGTCAAAAGGGATATACATTATGGAGTACCTCTTTGTCGTTCTTTCCGTAGGTTTGATTTTTTGTTGTTTGAATCGTCTCTGTCATAATAATATTTATTTACGCAAGCCATGCGCATTTATTGCCGCTGATTATGTGCTACTTGGACGACTAGCAAAACATTTGAATGCAGATAAGCACCTACTTGTTCCCAGTCGCCGAATAACAATCGCATACGTTGGGTCCGATATCACAACCTTTCTAATACAAGTGTGTTCATTTTGTTGCTTGTGGTTCTTGTATAAATAATATTGTTCCGGGCTAGGCTATTGGTGGAGCTATGTCCGCCTCAGCAAATGACCCCGACAGGGCGTTAGCGGGATCTCGGGTAAGTGCACCTTATACTCGCTTTCCCCATTTTCTTACACCATTTTTGAAAGGTTTTTCTTGCGGGGCTCGCGGCACAGCTATTGTCTTTCCTCTCTTTCTCAGGCATATATCTTATCTTTTTATGGCGTGTTCACAAATATGACCCGGATATCTGGTCGATGGATACATCGAAGAAGTGGTACAACTCATGGAATGCACTGGCAGGTGCATTATCGATAAGCTGTCTTGGAATTTTGGTAAGTCAAGGTTTCTAGGTCCTCAAGAAAGTGTAACCAACGGCGAACAGGTTCGATCTGGTTTCAGGGTCGTGGAATTAAGCGAAGGATTTCAGGGACCATTGACTACGTCACAGTCGCTCTTCTATGGATTGGACACCTTGCCTCTCTTTGTGGCTATTGCCGTCTATGTCCCGTTCTGGCCAGGAAGGTTTATACCTGGGGACGCGAACGCCAACAAGGAATAGAATCCACGGAGTGAATAGATTAGAGGAGGGATATATGGTACAATAGTGATCAATAAAGACCACGCGATTCTACAAGTTGCTTAAAAAGTCTGCAAGGCCTGCAGGCTTGGGTGCTTCCTTGTGGCCCCGTTCCCTGTTTCTTTGAAGCATTTGCTGCAGACCAGTCTTCTTTTTGGATGCCTTGGGAGGCGGTAAAGACGATGGTGCAGAAGGTGCAGATGGTTCTACGAGGAGCAGAGGGCGTGTAGTCTTTCTACAGGGGGGATATCGAGAAGCATTGGCGGTGTCGACAGGACATAGGGTGGTGTGTGCGCAGACACGACAGTTGGTTGAGTGAGCACGAGAACGCGAACGGTGGTTGAAACGCAGAAGACGGGGAGGAGAAGTTGCGAGAAGGGAGCCGCATGTGAGGCAGGAGAGGTTGTGTGGATGGGAACGCGTGCGGGAGGCGTGCAGGGCAGCCAGCCCGGGAGAGACCGGGAGCAGCACAAAGGGGAGTGCCTGCGAGAATTTGGTGGTGGCATCCATGTCCATCCATCCTCCTCCTTAGATCTCTGTTTTTTTGTTCTCCCCGGGTTTACAGTCACGTGCTGCCTTTGTATTCCCCAAAATAGCCCCTGTTATTGTTCCAACCTGCTTTAAGAGTCCATCATGGCTGCTCATTGTTGTATCATGTACAATGTCGTCTACCTCCACCCTGTCCATTGCGATTCCCCAGCCTCAGCCTCAGCCTCGCGCTTCCCGCGTTTCCTCTCCTTCAAGTTCATCTTCAGGCTCAGAGTGTCCCCACTCGTCAATCCAGCCCTCCCATAACCCACGTCGTCCTTCGATATCCAATACGATGCACTGGCTGTCTCGTACCGCTGTTCAGCAGCAACCATACTCTCCTTCAAAGCCCACCAGGGTTTCTGAGCCAAAGCGTTCTCGTACTATCGATTACATTTCGACTCCCCGCAACGGCACCCTAGGCGCAGGCGCAACTGTCGTCAGAACTCCCGACGATGCTTTGCGAGAGACTGGGATCAGGCTCTCTCCAGGGTTACGCGAACGCGAAACAGCCTCTCTTTCCCGTCTTTCTCTGGACCAGAAAGATTCCCAGCGAAAAAGGCCCTCCATCCCATTGGCCTCGACCAGTCGGCGTTCAGAGGTTCTGTCTGCGGTCACCGAGCCCATATCTCCCCCTACGAGTCCACCTTTGCCCCCCATTCCTCTTTCTACCGCCGATGAAGAAGTTAAACCTGTCCAAATCGACAGTCCTGCACCCAAGTCTCCTCCCCGACCAATCAGAGCACCCCCTGCACCTCCATCGACCCAGACCCAGTCTCGCAGATCTTCCATGAAGGGGCGTGGTTCAGGTTCATCTTCGGGATCAGATGAAGCTCCAACAGTTCCCCCATTGCCACTTCATGTGGTTGCCTCAACCCAACCCCCACCATTTCAAGTCATATTGGTGTCTGAACCCCCTCTCACGACTTTCGATCCCTCCAAAATTATAGTCACGTTGGAGACATGCACTGCAACTTACAAGACCTCTCTTTCCACGATATACTCACGACCTTCCAATCTCTCAGCCTATTTCTCTAATTTACTATCTCATTCTGATCGACACTCTACCGCTTCCGTATATTCAACCGACAGTGACGACTTGGCTATGTACAATCGCCATCTTACATCCCAGGGTTTACTACCCCCTTCAATGAACATTCATATTTTCATCGACCGGCCCAGTTCACCGTACGTATATGCTTTGTCGCTTCACGCCTTCCAAACGGTCTTGCTCACTTATCCCTTTCCCTAGATATTCACATATCCTATCTTACCTTCGGACGCCATTGATAGAAGGACAAGCAGAAGTCCTGCCTCGCGCATTGCAGCTCCATTCCTCTTTATCTACTCAAGCACGATTGGAAAGCCTAATTGAGGTTCGGGACGAAGCTGCCTTCCTAAATCTTGATGGTCTTCACAAACTATGCTCCGACGAAATACGTCTCCGTTATGGACCACGGTTACACACCAGGGGCAACAGCTCTGGATCCAACCACTCTATTCACAGTTTGCATGCTTCGATATATAGCCTGCACACCCTGTTGGAACGTATAGAACCAGATTTGGCCGTAATGTCACCATCGGAAGTAACCCCGCCAGCCACAGCAAGCAGCAAAAAGTCTACAAGCCCCGAGGAGGCATTCCCAACAAAGTCCCCACCAACACCACAATCATGGGATGGCCCTCGTCTCGAACAAAGAACTCAAAGTAGGTTGAGCCAACACAGTCAAGGTAGACAAAGCCAATCATCACCACCAGCTGGCTGGATTTGATTGAATCAGTATATAACATACTATTTTATGATCCTCTAATGCACTCTTCGTTCTCACTTCGTAATATTTGACCCAATAAAAACACACCTTTTGGAATGTACTTATGAACTCAAGCCATTCTGGTGCCGTTTGGAAAAGGTATGTACATTTGTAAATGAAAAAAAGATGCCTAGGGCCTTGGATCGAGCAAGAGAACAGTTGTCACGGAAAACAAAAGTCTCTCGGCCTGAATTACAGGATTATTAAAAAGCACCGAACGAACAGAATCACCATACGAAAGACATGAGAAACGATTTGAGCCATACAGGGGGATGGAGGAAGGCATAAGATGCGAGGCAGGGGTTGGCATATGAAGATGATACATCTTACAAGCATAAAATTTACTTCTGCTCAGCATAAGGGTTGACACTGTAGACTTTAATGACAGGAGGGCTCTTCGTAAGGTCTGCGGTGACAATAACCTATATAATGTGTAATTTAGATCAAATTGGAAATCAAGTTAAATCAGATTGGATGGTTGCTCACAGGGACGGTCATGAGTTCACGAATTTCCTGGATTTTGTGCCCGGACGCAGTGACGCGTACACCTTCAAATTCGGGTTTGACTTTGGCCATGGAAAGTAGGCGTTGCTTGGAGGTCTCAGGCTTCTCGGGTAAGGTCTCACTACGGCCCAATACGATCTCATCGTCGTCGGCGTCATCTTCATCGAAAAGAGCGCTCTCATCGTGGACAGAACGAGAGACAACTTCCATTTTCAAAGCATGCTGTTCAGCATTTTGTTTCACCTTTCTTAAATGTTCGTCGTCGCTGTTCTCTGCAAGCCAAGATATAACATCGCGATTGGACCAATAAATTTGAAGTGTGTGAGTGTGTTCGTCATAAACATGGTTCTGAAATGAGATAGAAGCTAAGTGAAACAAATAAGGGGACGATTTATTTGTAACTTACGTCAATTGGCATTTGATCAACATGAACCCGTTTCTCAATACCAAATTCTGGGACAAGCACATCAAAAGCAGCATCGAGCACACCGACGACCTTTGCTTGACGAATTACAGGACCATATCGATTTGTGAGATCTGAAATGAGGACACAAAGGAAAAGATGCGCTGACTGCTCCTGAGCAAGGACGGCAGAATCGCGTTTACTATAATGAATGGTGAATAAATTTGAAATTCTGCGATGATAAAATTACCATACATGTTGCACTGTTGTGCGACTTTCGCCACAGCATCACGGTCCATGGTAAACTTTGTCTCGGCTGTTGGAAGTCAGTCATAATATAAAACGTATGTAGAAATACTGCTTGCCTCCGCCTTGTAAAACTGCCTCCAATTGACGGTGAACAAGAATGTCAGCATATCGCCTAATAGGGGACGTGAAATGAGTATATAGAGGGGTATTCAGTGCATAATGCCAATATTTCGCAATATCAAGCATGCCGGAGCAGAAGTATTTAGCGCGCTGTGTTGCCTTGAATGACAGAAGTTCCAAGAGTCTGCGGGCAGTCGGATTATCAATTGCGTTGAAAGACTTCATCAAGGCACCCGCAGACGATGTGTCCATGGTGTATCCCAAGCGTTCTGCACGTTGGTTGAAAGAGTTCTAGAAGTATATAGTAAGAGAGCAAGTCAAAGCAGTCAATTATCACCAATGCACGAACCAAGCGACGTTCAAGCGGAGTATCATGGCGCCGTAGCAAGGCTTGCTCGGGTAAGTGCACAGCAATTTGTTGGGCAACAGAGATATTGGTCAAAAGCATAAACTGATAGAAACTATGAGGCACAGAACTGACTGTGAGTGTATATCAACTCACCTCTTCAATCAACGTATTGGCTTCTTTGCGCTCGTATTGTCCACAATCTGTAGGAAGGCCATTTTCATCCAGGGTGAACGAAAGTTTGAGGCTTTCCAGACTTAAAGTTCCGTTTTCGAATCGACGTGCACGAAGTTTCTTGGCAAGATTCTGCAAGCCCATGATATCACGTTCGATATCAGAGGGATTATGGCCTGTATCTATTGGCACATCGCTTAGAGGTTGACCATCAATGACTTTTTGAGCATCAGAGTATGCCAATTTGGCCACAGAGCTACAATTCGAGTATGATTAGAAAGAGAAGATATAAATTAACAGCTATGCATACCGAATTATGGTTTTGCCGAACCATTTTTTGGTAATTCTTGCTTCATTATCCATTGTGAAGACAACGGAAAATGCGAGGCGATCTTGGCCGGGAAGCAAACTACACAGTTGCTCGCTTAAAGTAGGAGGAAGCATGGGCACTGCGCGCTGCACAAGATAAACACTTGTTGCTTTCTTGCGCGCATCCCGATCTAATGGCGTGTTTGGCTTCACAAAGAATGAAACGTCCGCTATGTGAACACCAACATCAAAAGTTCCATCGTCGTTTGCTTTAATCGACAGGGCGTCGTCGATGTCTTTAGCTGTTTCAGGATCAATGCTAAAGATGCGTTCACCCCGCAAATCTTTACGAGTCTCAACTTCACGCTCAGGGATACTGGGGAGTTATGTGGTTGTTAGTTAATGTTCAGAAGGATAATTAAGGGAAAATGAACTGACGTCCAAGGGATAGGCGGAAGACATTTCAAAACATTGTCTGTGAAATCCTCCGTAGGGAAGTTACAATCCTTAAGAAGCGCGCTTGTTTCAACTTCAATATCGCCAATGGGTCCAAGTTCTTCAACCAAGGTCCCAAAAGGATGCAAAGAACTGATAGGCTAAAAGTGCATTAGATAGACAAATTTCAACCGCATAACGACCTGTTACTTACATGACGTTTAATACAAGCAACGAAGAGCTTGTCAACATATGCTTCTGAGTTCTGAACAAAGTCTGGAGGTGCTTGTTCTGTTGGGATGGCAATAAGAGGTACACGCTTATCGGTGGGCTTAAACCACACAATCTTAGGACGTTCAATAGGACGACGCGGTTCATCACCTTTGTCACCCTCTCGCTCGCGTCTTTCAGCCTCTTGTTTTTCCTTAGTAGCAGCAGAAGATGGACGGAGAAGGCCCAAAGTCCCGGAGAATAATTGACCTGGCATTCTTTCAACAACGGCGACGACGTGCCCTGCAAATTGGGGTTTAATTTCATCGGTTACCCTGAGTTAGAATAACAAGTGGTTAGTAGACATTGAGTATGTTCAATGAATGGTAACCTACTCTTCATCCTCAAAAAGCATAAGGCCTTGTCCCTCAACTTCCACGTCATCTTTCTTCTTGTCATCTTTGCGACCAGTATTGGACTTTAAGTCGTATGCGGCATTTTCTTCCTTCTTCCTCTTTTTCTCTTCCTTTTCTTTCTTGGTACCCCAAACTTCATCAACGTCCAGAAGCTCTACGGCAACTATGTCTCCTTCGAGAGCTCGATTCCTATCTTTAGAACCGCAGATGTAGATGTCAGCATCCAGAACTTCAGTAGCAACGTAGGCATCTGAGCGGTTGCGTTTATTAACTCGAAGAATTCCAACAACCAGTTTTCCAGCAGCAAGAAGAGGTGGCAAGGAAGCCTGAGGCAAGTAGGGAGCGAACAAAGATTTGCGTTGAGGTTGGTTGGACTGCTGCTGGAGTTGAGATTGGAATTGCTGTTGCTGCTGTTGGAGAAGATTTATCCCACCCAATCCAATACCCATCATATTGGCAGCCATCATGTTAGGCAGCATGTTGGGGAAACTGAAGGAAGGCATTTTATGGTGATGACCCCCAGCAGCAGCTCTGAATTGCTGTAAACTTTGCAACTGTGCCTGTGCTTGGGCAAGATCAGTCGCAAATCCACCATTATTGCCCTGAATGCCTCCAACACCACCATCTATTTGAATTAGAATTAGTGTTCATGTACGTACCCTGTAATTAGTTTTTAAAAAAACTCACTAATTCGCCAGCTGGAATCGACTCGAGATGTTTGCCTCGAGTGACCTCCCATTGCAGGAACAGGAGGAGTAAAGCCTTCGTCAAAGCCTTCAAAGGCGGTAGACCCCATGTTTGGTTGACTGACGGTCTTGTTAACGACGGTTACACTATGTCGTCGGCCATGACCCCTAGGAATCCCTTGTGTTTGACCATCGAGGCCAAGATTTAAGCCACCAATGCTTCCGAATTGGCCCATGGGGTGTTGGAGAGAGCCAAATGTAGCGCCTGAACTGGGGCTCATAGGCACTGTACTCTGGACACGCCGATGGGCGCCACGATGTGGTGCAAGGCCGGGGGTTTGGAACGATAGAACTTGATTAGAGGCGAGCTGTTGTTGGTACAGAGCCTGCTGTTGTTGCTGGAGGGCCTCAATCTGATTTTGCAATGCAATCTAATTGTAAAAGGTCAGAAAATGATTAACGCCATAGACTGGATATTAACCTGCTCGGCCATGATGCCCGTAATTTCACCGCTTTCGGTCTTCCTGTGACCTTGTTCCTTTTGTCCAACCTCAGGAAGATAGTTTTGCTGCTGTTGAGGGAACTGGAAACCGATATCTTCCTCGTTGATAGGTGGGCCCATAGGCGGGCCGCGTTTGCGTGCACCGAACATGAAGCCTGGTGCTAATTGGGGGCGACCAGTAGGACCAACTGTGTCTTGCTCCTGCTGTGCCGCTAGCGCTGCAAAGCGTGGAGCCATAAAACTCTGCGACTGAGAGCGTGGCTGATGACCCCCCTGATAATAACGTTCTGGGATTTCACCTTCCTCAAAGGACCCCGAACCATCCTCAACGTCTTCCATCATAGCTCCTAAATGAGGAGAATAAGAGTTGAAATTGCCCGACAACGAAGAGTTTCCTAGGGAGGCGGCTTTACGATGCTTCTGATCCACATTTGTTCCATGATAAGCCCCTGCCCCTGGTTGGAAGGTGGGCGCATGCAAAGGTAAAGTATGGCCTTGCGAGCCAGGCATTGATGCAAGGTTGTTAGATCCTGCAGGGGGTTGAACTGGAGATGTTGTCTTAAGATCTGCAATAACTCGTTGAAGAGAAGAGAGTGCGTCACTGGATTCTTTGCCCTGAGCAGGAGCAGGTGAAGATGACTGCTTGTTTTGGCTTTGATCCTTCGGGGTGCGCGTGCCTTGAGAAGCAGGAGGATGCCCTCTACGTTGCGGAGGTCCACGTCCACCAGTTGAAGGGTTCTTCGCCCGCTGATCTTGCTTTTTGCCATTATCGGAGCCCTTTCTGGAGGCAGTGTCGGAACCCGACTCGACGGCTGCCGTGTTGGTTTGGGTCTGGGTCTTCTTGTTGCTACCTCTGGAGGAAGGTCTAGCACCAGGAGCACCACCTCGTGAATTAGACGAGTTGGAAGTCTGCCTCTTTGGTCCACGGTTATTACCCGAAGAGGCAGGCTTCTTCTCCTCCTTCTTGACGAGAGGGAGAGTTGGCGGCGTAATCTCGTCTGTCATGTCGTTCGTAACGTGCTTGTGAGCGGTCGATTTACTGTAAATATGAATTTCTTTTTCGTTTGTAAAAATCTATGCGTAGTTTCAGTACTGACATGTAGAGTAGCGAGGGGTGCTGCGGCTGTGACAACAGCGATCACAATAACGGACTGCTCACCTTGAGTTTAAGTGATGCGAATAGAGCGGCTTTGCCCTGTAGGGCGAGTGAGGGGAAAGAATGCGAAGTGGGTACTTATCAGGTGGTGGTAGTGAAAAATGAAGGACACTTGATGGTGACTTGAACCAGAGGGGTGTTGGCAGCGTAAGGTTCGGATACCTTCCCACGATTATTGCTTGTCTCTGTATGTTCTCCTAACACACAAAGTTTGTGTCGTTATTCCGTCTAAGAAGTCGAAGCATTATAGATTGTCTACGTTAACGTAACTACAGTATAATGTCTCTGGGACGTGAATCTAATGCTCATCCCCTGTATCGTGTCCATTATAAGTGACCTAGTTAAGCTCTGAGTTTCTGGATGATGGCATCAGTATACTCCTTGGTTGTTGCCTTGCCACCTAAATCGCCAGTGATACTCTTCCCCTCAGCAATGGTCTATAAATATGTCAGCATTCTTCACCAAACGCTCGTACTAACAACGCACCGTAAGAGCGGCCTTTTCTATCTTGTCCGCGTAGTCATACAACCTCATGTGTCTGTGAGTATGAAGATAAGGGAATCGTACAGGCAAGAGAATTGCAACGACATGCCTTAACATCATGATGGATGACAACAACAGCGCAGTCGGGTTAGCCAATCCTTTGCCTGTTTTTGATCAGTAAATGACACAAGATGATGCAGAAGAAAATGACATACCGGCAATATCAGGCGCTGAACCATGAACGGCCTCAAAGATAGAAGCATCCTGTTCTCCGCATTAAATATGACTGTGTTGAATTGTTTTGGTTATTAAACTCACCCGTCCAATGTTGCCCGAGGGTGTGAGACCAAGCCCTCCAATCAATCCAGCGCACATATCGGACAAGATGTCACCGTAAAGATTGGGCATAACCATGACACGATCAGAGTAGGGCTTAGGATTCGTGACAACCTAGAACAACATTTGTATGACACAGGGTTCATAGGAAGAAAAATGGGTAATAACCCACCTGGAGGCAAACGCGGTCCAGAAGATCCTCATCGTAAGCAACATCTGGGAATTCTTTCGACACTTCGCGGCATGCAGACAAGAACATGCCATCGGACATTTTCCTTAAAAACAAATCAGTATGAATTTGACCTTGCAACGTGTGCCTTACATGATGTTGGCCTTATGAACGGCAGTGACACGTAGTCGTCCGCTAGTCTGAGCGTAATTGAAAGCATAGCGAGCGACCCGCTCTGAAGCATCCCATGTGATAAGCTTGATAGATTGCACCACACCATCCACGATCTGAGCGCATAAAGATGTGTCAAGTGCATTCCTTCTTAATCTGCATAATACCATACACCGACCTCATGCTCAATACCGGAGTACTCTCCCTCAGTGTTTTCACGGATGAGAACGGTATTCACGTCGTCGTAAGGAGTCTTGAAGCCCTGGATGGATGCGCAAGGACGGACATTGGCAAACAAATTGAAAGTTCGTCGCAATGTTAAATTCAACGAAACATGGCCTTTGCCAACTGTAAAACGATGGTGTTTAGCTGCCTGTCGATGCACCATCCAAAAAACATACTGGGAGTTGCAAGAGGTCCTTTGTTAACAAAATTTTAATGATAATTCCCCTTTACGAATAGATATAACAAAAACCTTTAAGAGCGACGGTGTTCTTTTTTACGGATTGGATAGCACTATCCGGAATGACAGTTTTTCCACCCTTGAGGATAGGCGTAACGCTGACTTCTTCCCATTGAATAGGTACCTGATAATATGTGATTTATGGGAGAGCTGTTCACAGCCATGAATTACTTACCTGAGCCGCAGTATAGATATTCTTGATGGATTCACTAATTTCTGGGCCAATACCTATGGACGCGTCGGGATTGTAGAAGGTGGATATCTGACTGCAAGACTTACCATCTCCCGGAATGAGGGTTACAGTGTACTTCCCCTGAATAATAGAAGTTTAGATACTATTCAACCGTATCTCAGGTAAACTCACGTTGTTGCCCTTTTGACCAGCAAAGGCGGCAGTTGGTGGAGCTGACGCATAAGAGCGAACGAACTGCATCGATATCAGAGTAAGCACAGACTATGACATGAATAGAAATAGTTACGTTGAGGTTCTTCAAAGAACCTTGCTTGACAGCAGAGAAAGAGCGAGAACCCAGCATTTTTTGGAAAGCGGGAAGGAATCAAATTTCAGAAAGCGTTGTATCATTTTGAGGTTCCGTTCGGGGATTCTCGTTATTGTCACGTGGTCTCTGATATACAGTGTTCTGACGACTGTGTCACCAAGTGGCAATTTGAAGTTTTATTCTAAGAGTCCAGAGATTGGAATGCGTTGTGTTGTGTAAAATTATTCATGATAATGTACAGACTGCCCGAGCATGGGCAATGCGGCTCCTAAATACAAATTCGTGCAAAGAACAACCTCGACGAGAAGGGAAGGATTACTAGATAGTAATATGTACATCCAAACATTCGCGAACAGAGACTGAGGACGGTTGCGAACAGGTCAATCTTTACCCGCTCAAAATTCCATTCAATTGCTCGCGATATTTCTCCATATTCCGGTCGGTTTCTTCGTCTTCCACCTTGTCCTGTTTAAACAATATTGTATAGCAAAATTGCAAAAAGGGACGCATTTTTTGACTCACCGGTAGATCTGTGGCGACTGACCCTGCCTCACCCAATTTACCGTTCGTTAATTCGAACAAAACTTTATCGACTTCTGCGTCCGCTTCCTCCTCAATCTCTTCATCTTCATCCATGTCCAGGGTATCTTCTAACATCTCTTCCATAATACCGGCCTGATAGATAAAAGTGATTCATAAGATGACAACATATTGAAGGTAACTTGATAGCACCTTGGTCATTTCCATGCTCATTTCGCGCATGGTTTGACTAATCTGAGGTAGCTTGATGAGAGCGTTGGACAATTTCATGATTTCTGTGGACTTCTGCAGTGAGCCAGTGACTTTAATCATTGCTGTTAATTGAAGAGTGCATGAATAAGGCTTGCGAATCACAAAACTTGAGAAGAAAGTCTCACCCATTTGCTGCGATAGTTGTGTTCCTATAGACCCCAACCTCGCTTTGCTGACAGATAACCTGTCCTTCTGTTTGTTACTCCTGACCACTTCCCTTGCAAGAAGCTTAGCAGATTTAACATCGCCCTTAGCGGCTAGCTGCTTCACCGATTGTCGTGCTTTGTTGGTGGCCATATCTAACTAAATAATCAATGAGAATGAAATATTTCTTTGAACAAAACTAACAGCAGACCTGCCTCATTTCCCTGTCTAACTGGCGGCTTTCAGCACGCAGCTTCGCTTGCCATGCACGGACTCTTTCCTCGGGAGTTGGGCCATAGAGAAATCTGTTAATCGATTGCATCACAGTAGCTAGCTCCAGAATAGGTTTTTTGAAGCTAGCAGCTTGTAAGTAGACGATTGTACTGCGGTCCGCCAGTCAGACCTTAGAAGTCACGGCTCAGGAGTGACGTTGTCATTCATGACATGACTACATTAGGACATTGAGTCACTCCATGATTATTTCAAAAAAGAACAATAACATATAGTATTACAACTAAAAGATACATACAAATGTGAAGGTGGCTAGCTGTGCGTGGAATGGAATCCATAAATAGGTGCGCAACGTACATATTCGTAGCGTAAGTTGGTCGTGACCAGGTGAGGATGACAGCATAGGCAAATTGGACTTGAGTAGTAAAAAGGCGGTCTATGTCAGGTAAAGACAATGTAATGTGGTATAAAGATCCGAGATTGATGTCTCTTCTCTATCCAAATCAAGGTCCACGATGGATTTGATTGACCAGGGCCTCCCAGTAAGAGAAATCGGAGCCGTCAAGGCCAGAAAACAGGCGGGGATCTGGGTTGGTAGCAGCGTGTGTGATCCCTGCCCATCCCGATATTTCAGTACCACCCAAACCTCCCCATGAAATTCCGCCACTGGTCAAGTCTAGAGGAGCATTGCTGACAGTGTGACACCATGTGTCAAGAAGCGATTGTGCAGGGGATTCGTCATCTGCGCGAGGGCTTCCGGAAGTTGTTGGTGAATGTGTTTGGTCTGGATGTTGTAAACGATGCAATGTAGGAGACTGTGCCAAAGAAGATGTATTGGGTTGAGGAAGGGACGGTGATCGAGGAGAAGAGGCAGAAAAGGTAAAACTTTTAGTCGAAGGCGACGTCACTGGTTGCTGAAGGTTTAATAGTAGTTGTGCCTGATGATCCTGCCTATTGATTAGCGACAAGTCGTGAAGTTTACTCTTCTTGCGTGAATGAACCCCGTGGTTCTCGATCTGTGATGCTTTGCTCTTCAGAAATTCGATGGTCTTCAGTTCCCTTTTGGTTGTCTCGTCCATCTCCCGCAAGTTTTCGTGGTCTTTCATAAAACCGTCCAGAATAGCATGCATTGCATCGGAATGCGCTCCATGGGGCTCCAGCACAAAATATATTCCCGATATCATTGCTGTCTGAAATTCGCGATAGGCATTGCTAAGAGAATCTCGAGTTTCTTTGGGCACGGATTCCCGGAATGCTTGCCTAACCTTGAAATCTGTTATTGCTGATTCAAAACAAGCATTGCGTGATCTTGCATAGCGGTCTGAGTTCAGCCGTCGTAGCATATATGGCCGGTGCAAACTTATTCTTACGAAAAGAATTTCTGTGACCAAGAGAAATCGATGAACCGGAATATAGTTGTGAATATGATCAAGTGAGGTATCTGGCTGAAGGGAGTAATGAGAGGGAAGATTGTTTATAAATTTCAGCAGTTCATCGTCTAGAGCCACGACTTCCGTGTAGTGGCTTTTGTCGCGAACCTGCTGGAAATGATGAACCATCCGCCCAATAATTTCAGCCAATTGATGGCGCAAAATGACAAAGGTCATGGGCGTTGGCCGAGAAAGGGGTAAAGATTCAATTGTCTGTCCATGTTGTAAGTCACCATCAATATTCGAGGGAGGTAATGTTGATGTGTAATCGTCCTGTATTGAGTTGGGCCTTCCGAGAACCAAAGCATATGACCTATCAGCATGGTATAGGTAAGACCTAATTCACAAGTCAGTATATCACTAAATCGGTAAGCAGGTCATTTGCGTTACCAGATGCGCCTGCGGTATTCTGTTTGTGTGGGTTGCATTCCCTACATTAGGAATGAAATTAGTCCAGTGTTATTAGTGATATGAAAGATGAAATTGATACCATTGCAGAACCATCACGATGAAGGCCAAGAGCTTGAGCTGTTCGCACAGCAGCACCTAGTTGACTCCAGCATTCCGTTATGCGACGATCAAATGTCAGAAAACGAGCACTCTGTACAACATTAATTAGTCTATACCTACGCGTTAATGAAATACGTACCAAAAGGCGCGTGAGCACGATGTCAAGAGAGTCAGGTTGGATGGCAGCGGCAATGAGAAGCGACCGACGAGCTTCGCAGATAAGCATACGAACAAACAGTGGCGAAGAAGACTCACAAGACCAGTAATAACGGAGGGAAGTAACCCTTCTGGTTCGTGCGTCGCCAGCTATGCTTTCGGGGGCAAGCCTCACAGAGATAGCTAACACAACGAATAGCAAAGGGAGAAAACGCACGTCATGAGGGCTAGCCAGGCTAGTTCCACTCACACATGCGCTTATAGAAGAGTAAGCCGTGCGGAAGTCTTCAACAGAAATTGGATATCGAGTCCAGTTTCTGTGTTATTCCTGTTAACATGGGCGGATAAAATCTTGATGAAAACGTACATAGTAGAGAAGTAGAAATCAACAAGAATATCAGATGTACTAGGGATAGGGAGCTCTTGAAGAAGCTCTGCAATCTTATGGGGGGATACTCCACACTCTTGTACCAGCGACTTTAGATTATCGGCAGCAGATGGCTCAGAATCATCACCAACTACATCAAGACCTGCCTTGATGTGCGTCGTTGGTAACGGGAAGTTCGGGTTTATGGCATTGGAATGGGATGTACGGGAGGACTCTCGTTCTCCGATAGCGGCATTCTCGATCTAGGCAGAATTAAGGAATCATCAAGTGTTTCTTAGCATGGTGGACGTACTTGATCAATTACAGACGCAGGAGCTACACTGCCTGATGCGCTATTACCATACCATCTGCCGCTTTGAAAAATCCCTCCACTCGGGTCTTGCTCCTCCGAATGGGATCGAGTATCGTCTTCGCCGTTCGAAGGAGTTCTGTGCCGACCGTTGAATGAATTTTGATCCAGCACATATGATCCTGGAGTTCCAGGAGAGCAATATTGGGGTAAAGCCACTTCGATTATTTGTTCCAATCTTGAAATTCTAGCATTCAAGTCCTGGTCTGCTTTTCCGGGTGTGTAGGCCTTGCATAGATCTGGCACTTTGCGAGCAACACACTGTGGTGATGGGTTAAAAGAAGTTTGAAATGTATACAGATCAGTACTGACATGAGAGCAGGGTATTTGACGGTCGCACTAATTTCCTTAGATTTAGAAAGAACCTATAAACAAAAGGAGAGGCGCACTTTTTGTTTCCGACGATGGCATTCGCCACACGAAAAGCTATGTAAAAGCATAATGGTAAGAAAAATCCCACAAAACACATATTGCACATCGTCTGTACCTCACTCTCGTTCTCTGTTTCTTTGAGGATGTGATATTCGTTGCGTCGTCTTCGCCCTTCTTTCTTTTGCCCGAGGACATGGATTGGGAACCATCGTATTCCACAGTTTTCACCATCAACATTGACGATGGCAAACCAGATTAAAAAATTGCAAGAAACGAACCGGAAAGAGAGCAGGCTTGACGGAATAATAAGAAAAGCCCAAAAAAATTAAAGAGGTGACTCGGTCTTCAAATTCGAAGATTGGCTGATAGCCTTCACGAGCACGTGACTGGCCAAGACTCTCAATTTCAATCTCCCAAGAGAATCAGCGACAAACCACCAATCGGCGTTCATTGACAATTCTCAAATCTTAACCTTGAACTTCAATTGGTTGAAATATCTAGAGTTCTGTCTTCCCGGTTCATATAAGCATCCGTTACCGCGGCAATAGCAACAATTCTTCAAGATAAAAATACAGTGTTTATCGACCCGGGCAGTACTGCAACTGTACTTGCGTCGCACATTCCTCTCTAAACCCTTGGAAGCTTTCTTGCTGAAAGACGACGATCCTATTGCGACCTCGCATTTACTGTTATGTCGAATACTACTCATGGATCCGAACCCTCTTGGAAAAAGTTGAAACTATCTTTTGAACGCCCATATACGGACGATGCAGGAAACCGACTACCTGTGCTTTATGATTTAACTCCTGAAGGCGATCGCATCTACGAACCGTGAGTCATTGTTTTTGTTAATGTAATTTGTGGTGCATGACACAAAGGGAGCAGCCAGCAGTCTTTCTCAGAGAGACTCGAATCCAATATACGGCGAATCTTTGTTGAACGAGGGGCAAATTTCTTTCAGCAGTACGATGGACTAATTTCGGAGAGCAAGAATAATCTATTAAAGGACACTCAGACGGAGGAAGAAGAAGAAGGCCCTGAAGGTTCTAATCCCTCCTCCAAATTCATGACAATGGAGGAGCTGTATGCCATGCGAGCTGAAATCATGCCGCAGTTATTGTGCGTTTTAGCCAACACTGTTGCTACTAAAATTAATGTTTGTCAGCGTTGCTCTAGGAGAAATGTCTCATGCGAGAGATTTATTGAATGCTGTATTATCTGGGACAATAAGCGGCCAGGCTGCGACAGGCCAAGCCCTACCTGATCAAATCCCACCAGATTCCTCTCCGTCGTCACTCTCTGCAACCATCGTTTCCAAACCACCTTCCATCGTTTCAGTACAAGCATTCAACTCGCAATTGGTCATTGGTAGCAAAGATGAAGCACTACGTAAAGCCTCTGGACTTTTCAAATCTGCGTCGGAAAGCATGGAACGTTCAAGATTAATGGGTGAAAAATACTGGGTTGATGCACTGAGGATCAGGCGAGCAAATTGGGGTCTCACTCCCGCGCCTCTTCCAGCAGGTTCTGCCACTGGTAAAGGTGCCGACAAAACATCCAAAGACTTTATGATTTCCTACGGCCTCGAAAGATGTGAGTTTATAGGTCAGCTTACCATACAGCATGCATATTAATATCACTGTAGCACCTGTGGACTTTCGTCTTCGTGCCATTGCTCGTATGCCTATCGTCGGCAACTCTGCTGAGGACATTAACCTTCCCTTTCACCAGAATACACGCCTACGAATTTCGATAACAACAGTCGACGGCGCATCGACTACATCGTGTTTTTTTGTCGCACCGATGCCCACTGGTCGAGCCTCTGATCCGGAAATTGTCCTTAAAACCGCACAAATAGAAATTATAGATCAAGAAATATTTTCCTTGTTAGTGAAAGAAGCCGCCAATCTGCCCACAGCTTCTGCACGGGTCTCGGAACGTCTAATTTCCATCGACGCTGCACAAGGCCTTGATCTTACCGTGGAACTTGTTGAGTATTTTTTCGACTTTTCTACTTCGCAAAAATGACTGACATTCGCCGTAAATACACCAGGTCGACACTTCAGTCAACATGCACCCAACCCGTTCAGATTCCAAAGACGGTGGAAACATGTGTGAATTGATTTACCATGTACTTCGTGTACTTCTTTTACGCCGACACGCTGTTAAAAACTCATCGAAAGGGAAAGAAGCCAATGGCCCTGCCGCATCACATTCGCTTCTACAACCAATAATTGACATGCTGCAATACCAAGTTTTTTGTGAACGGGTTGAATTGGAACTACGCAAAGCAGTTCAAGCATTAAATATCGCAGGCATCCCTTCATCACTTTCATTTACGGCGATCGGAGAATCTGGAAAAATACTTGTATCACTTCTTTCGGAGGAAAGCAAAAACAAAAAAGAGGTCGGGGGAGAGGCAGTTATACGAATGGACAATTGGTATGCTCCTTTTTTTATATATCTTTCAGTGGTTTATATGATATCAGGCATACTCTGTGGTTCACTTTTGTCTCGCCTTCAACTTTGACCGCGCATCTACCACAAGCTACTTTAACAATATCTTCATTGCCCCAGCTATCTCAATTATTGATGGACGAAATAGAGAGATGTATCCTGAAGAAAATATGTGCGATCGGCCGGCAAATGAGCAGCGAGCGTAGTGGTATTTGGTTTGTTGATTTGAATCGTTGTATCGGAAAATGGGAGGGCTGTGTACTGTAAGCGTATCGTTGATATAATTGTGTGTCCAATACTAATGTCATATGATTAGGAATTTTCAGGTATATTATGGCGATGATTTAACTATCGGTTGTTCGGCATTTCGACTGGACGCAACAACAAGTAGCCAAGGGGATATTCGTAAGTTCAGTAGTGGTCAGATTCCTCTGTTAGCTTGGGTAGAAGAATCCATACAAGCACCGATGCGTTCTCAGTAATGACTTTTTGGAACATCGTTCATAGTCTTACATATGCATAAATGTGATTGCATAGTAGTTTTTGGTGTGTATATGAAACATGGAAAAGTGTCAAGATGCAAATACCTACTCCTCGTCCTCCTCGTCCTCGTCTGCAGCGCCACCACCAGCCTTGAACTTCTCGATCTTGGCGGCGATGTTGGCCTGGCGTTCGGCATGAGTAAGCTTCTTGGATTTGTATTTGACGGATTCGGATTTCCAGTCGGTGGTCTTCTCGGTGGGCTTGAAGGTAGGGTCCTCACGGATGGCAGCGTAGGCGTTGGTGTAGATCTCCTCAATATCTTCAGAACCAATGCCATCAGCGAGATAGGTGGAGAACTGCTTTTTAAAGCTATAATAGATATATTGAGAAACGTTCTGATTGCAATACAAACGACATACCGTTCGTCATCTTCCTCCTCGAGACTCTCCATGTACTCAGCAACATGGCCACCAAAGATGTACTTTTTGAGCACTTCAGCATCGAGCTCCTTGGATTCAGGATCATATCCAGGGAAACGTTTTTCAGAGTGGGGGATGAAAATACCGCCATCACTGGCTCCCTTCATAGCACCGAAAACACGGGCACCAGTAGATGTGCGCTTGAGACCGACATCGAGGTAACATTTGAAGGGGCGAGGAGCATCTTCTTCGTCGAGAACCTCGATGTGAGTCAGGGTTCCATCAGCCTCAACAACACCCTCATACTTGTCGGCCAGTCCGAGCTTGGTGAGGGCACGACGAGCGCACAGAAGACCGGTAGCATAGGCTGAAAAAAATAAGAGTAATTCTTCGTGGATATCAGTAACAAACACACCGGCAGTCCAGTTAGTAAGACCATGGTTAATGCCGTATCTTGGAAGCTCTCTTGAGTGAGCGGCAGTCAGGACGAAATCTCCCTGGAGTCGGGCATAGACGACCTGAACAATGATATCCTTGTTGGTGAAGCGGACTACAAGGCGGTATTTAGGCGCGTTGCTGAAGATAATATGAGGACTCGACGGCGAATTGGATGTGCTTAGAAACTCCTACTATTTGTTCTTTGCCTGTGTCACGAGACGCTTGCGGGCATAGTCTACGGATGGATGAGCAGAATATCTCAGATTGAGAAAGAATGGACGTACAGTCGGTCTTTCCCTCTCTCCTTCTGCGGTATTTGACCTGGAAGCGCGAAAAGTAAGCGCTCGACTTGAGTTTCTTGACGAACGGCATCTGGTAGAAGCGGAATCAGCAAGGTCCCCAAACGGCATCCAATCCTTCAAAGTTGCATCCATCATCCAACGAACAGAATTTCGAGTCAAATCTGACATCCATAGGCTGGCGATGACGGGGAGACCAATGCGAATAAAATTTGGGCATACCTTGAGGGAGGAGGGACTTGAAGGGGGGGACTGGCGATGATGACCACCAAATTTCAGACGAGGGCAAGCACTAACGTTCTGCGAAGTTACGTAAGCAACTGTGACAAGTCACAGTCACTTTGACGCTCGTTGGCTTTTCAGGGTTAACTTTGTCCGTCGACTTGATTGCGTTTTCGCTTGACTGTAGTGCAGCTTACGACTTACAGACATGGATCCATACAACAATTATCCGAAGCCATATGGGCAACAATACTCGTACGACGACAATCCTTACTACAAGCCTTATCAAGGACCATCTTACCCCATTCCGTCCTCGTCATCGCACACCGCGCCTGTACCAGCCAATGCTTACGAATACGATGTCGGTATCCTTGCTCAGCAAAGTGTCTATGTCCCTGGAGCTATGATAGACAAGCGAGGAGGGGCAGGGGGTAAACTGGCAAAGGGTGGTAAGAGGGTTACAGTTTTGCGCAAGGGCGGAGGGAAAACGTGGGAGGATCAAACACTGCTGGAATGGAGCCCATGTGCGTTTACCTTTGACTATGAAAGATTGTTGGCTAATGATTTTTGTAGCCTGGTTTCGACTATTTGTTGGTGATCTTAGTAACGATGTGTCAGACGATGTGCTTGCCAACGCCTTTAACAAATACACATCCTTCCAGAAAGCTCGAGTCATTCGGGATCGGTTGAGCCAAAAGGTGAGACCACGTTGGTTGTAGATGTGATGCATGCTCTGAACTTTGACGCACAGGCAAAATATGGATTTGTGGCATTTTCGGACCCAGAGGATTTCCTGAAGGCCTGGAAGGAAATGGATGGTAAGGACTGTCTATTTGCATGTGCCTCTGGAGGCTGACAGATAGTGGTAGGTAAATATGTTGGCAACCGACCGATCAAGCTAAAGAAGGCGGACGATGCTGCGATTCGGCCGGTTGAGATTGGCCACCGCAAAGCGAAGAAACTGGAGCAAGACTTGAAGAAGAACCGCCATAAGCCATACTGACCTTTGAAATGTGTATGTATACATGGCTACCTCGTGGCATGACACTGCTGACGCCGCTTGTGTAAATAATACTGTAATTGCCTGATAATGTGACTGATTTTTGCACTATGAACTTTGTAAATGATGCACAAACTCATTTGGGCGACAAATAAACTCTGAATTTGAATGTGTGTCACCATTGGAATATGATGAGAAGCGCAGTGTCACGTTTGAGCAACTATAATTGGTAGCGATATTGTGTGCCGCGACTGGACTCAACCATTCCACAGCACTTGTCTTTGCTTGCGCCATGGCATCGAGCGAGCTCCTAAAGCAAATCCAGTCGGGAAAGAAACTGAAGAAGGCAGAGACGAATGATCGCAGCGCGCCTGTGCTGGATGCGCCGAAAGGGCGTGCTGGAGGGCCAGCGAGCACAGGGATGAGTGCGAGTGCGCCATCGCTGCCATCGAGCGGAGGGCCACCTCAGCTGGCTGGTCTGTTTGCTGGAGGGATGCCGAAACTGAAGCCGGCAGGGCAGAACAACCTTGGTTGGTGCAACTGAGTACTGTGTATCTGAGATAGATGACTGACTGACTCTTGTATCCTATACCAGCGAAACCGCCCACCATCCCTGCGCCCGCTAAGAGACCGACGCCTGCTACACCAGCCAGACCTGCCCCTCCGTCTGCCCGACCCGCTGCCGCTCCTCCCGCCCCACCTGCCCGCCCCGCACCCAGTCTCCCCGGCACTGCTGCCCCTCCAGCCCCGCCTGCCCGCCCCGCCCCCGGCCTCCCTCCGCCGAAACCCCTCGCCCAGCCCCCACCACGGCCTGCCCCTGCACCCGCCCTTCCTTCATCCCCCTCCCCCTCAGCTCCTCCGGCCCCTCGCCGCCCGCCCCCGCCAGTCCGCGGCCCAAGTCCGCCACCACCGCCTCCATCCCGCCCCTCTCCGGCGATCCCTCCCCGGAACCAGTCTCCTGCGGGTCCTGCCTTGCCTCCCCGCAGTCCCGCAGCAGCTGCCGCCCGTGCACCCCCGCCGCCGCCGCCCCGCCCGGCCTCACATGCCGCGCCCCCCTCCCCCGCGCGGATTGCCCCGCCGCCGCCTGCTCGCAAACCGCCAGGGACGGCCCCTCCTCCTCCTGCTCGGGTGCGCGCGGTGTCTGACGCAGAACGCGTCTCCCAGCGGTCTCCCACCCCGGAGCGCGCTGTCCCTGCTCGTCTTTCAACTCCTCAGCCGCCTCCCCCTCCAAGGGCAAGCGTCGTAGCAGCAGCATCGCCCGCACGCAAGGCGCCAAGCTCCACGTCAGCCAATGGCGGCAGACCTCCTCCACCTCAGCGCAAAAGTAAGTGTCATGTCATTTGTGACTAGCCATGTCATTTACATTTCGTTCTCTACACAAGTACCGTCACCGCCACCTAACGCGGGAATCCACACGTTTCCAGTGACCGACTTTCCGCCCCCTAGGGAGTTTAGAGCGACACCAAAGGTCTACACTAGTGGCAGCCAGCAGGGAAGCACCTTTGATCTAGCAAATTTGTAGCAGTCGAGAGTCGCCACGTATTATATTACTATACGGGATGGAACCACTATTAGACAGATATCAATAATTGATTGCGGTGATACTCCGAAACGGTTGCTTGTCGGTTTACATAAAGCGTTTTAACCAGTGGCGGATGTCAGGTGGTTTGCTCGTTACGAAAGTGACACGTCAGTTCCTCGACACGTTATAAGGCCAGCGCTTTTCTCTGCTAAATTATATTGTCCCTCCTTTCTGCAAAATGCGTTACTCAACGCCAGCCTCTCTTCTGGCCTTTGCTGCATTCGTTCTTGCCAACGAGGCCGCCTCTGATGTTATCAGCCTTACCGCTGCCAACTTTGAGTCCACAGTCGAGGCTGAGCCTCTTCTCCTAGTCGAGTTCTTTGCGCCATGGTATGTTTACTTATCCCTTTGTTCTCAGTCAGACCGTAATTGTTTCTAGGTGTGGCCATTGCAAAGCTTTGGCTCCTCATTACGAGGAGGCTGCTACCGCTCTCAAAGAGAAGAACATCAAGCTTGCCAAGGTTGACTGTGTCGACGAAGCCGACCTCTGTCAGTCAAAAGGAATCCAAGGATACCCGTAAGTGTTCTTCCTTTCATAGTGTTGGAGGAAGGACCTCTCATCTCTTCGTTGCAGTACCCTCAAAGTCTACCGAAAAGGCGAGGCCACTGATTACACCGGCCCGCGCAAAACAGATGGTATCATCAGCTACATGATCAAGTAAGCTCAATGTATACCTTCATCGACTCCTTCAGCTTACCGGTGATTTAGACAATCTCTCCCTGCTGTTTCTGAAGTCACCGCCGAGAATCACGAAGAGTTCACAAAATCTGACAAAATTGTTGCCATCGCTTACCTCGCCACTTCCACTGACGCCCCTGCTGCTGAATTCAGCGCAACTGCTAACTCTCATCGTGATGACTACCTCTTCGGTTTGACGACCGATAAGGCTGCCATTGAGGCTGCCGGTGTCACTCCCCCCACTGTTGTTGTATACCGCTCCTTCGACGAGCCAAAATCGGAATACCCTTACCCTATTTCTTCCCTTACCAAAAAAGATCTCGAGGAGTGGGTGAAGGAGCTCGCTATCCCTATTCTTGACGAAGTCAATGGCGAAAACTATGCCATTTACGCTGGCAGCCCCAAGCCCCTGGCCTATCTGTTTATTGACCCCAGTCTCGACGACAAGGAGGACCATATCGCCGCACTCAAGCCTGTCGCTGCCAAATACAAGTCCAAGATGAACTTTGTTTGGATCGATGCTGTCAAGTTCGGTGACCATGCTAAAGCTCTCAACCTCGCTGAAGCCAAGTGGCCCGCATTCGTTATCCAAGACTTGGTCAAGCAGCTCAAGTACCCCTTCGACCAGTCGAAAGATGTCTCCGCCGACGGTGCTGCTGACTGGGTTGAGCAATATCTCGATGGAAAGCTCCAACCTCAACTTAAGAGCCAGCCTATTCCTGAGACCCAGGACGAACCTGTTTTCACACTGGTCGGGAAGAACTTTGAGGAGACTGTTTTCGACGACAGCAAGGACGTCTTTGTCGAATTTTATGCTTCATGGTCTGTCATGATCATATACCATATTTCTCTCTGTTGCTGACGTTGCTATCGTAGGTGTGGTCACTGCAAACGCCTCAAGCCCATCTGGGACAACCTGGGCGAGAAATACGCTGCCATCAAGGACCGTCTTGTCATGTACGTTCTTATCATACTTTCAACACTCGCAGTTGAGGTTCTGATGTTTTTATTAGTGCCAAGATGGAAGCTCAAGAAAATGATCTACCGCCCTCTATCCCTTTCCGCATCTCTGGATTCCCCACTCTCAAGTTCAAACCCGCCGGTTCTCGTGACTTCATCGATTATGAGGGTGACCGCTCTTTTGAGAGTTTGGTTTCATTCGTTGAAGAGCACGCTAAGAATTCCCTTGACCTTCCCGTAGCTGAGGAATCCGCTCAAGTTCCTTTGGAAGCCGGAAATGTTACGGGTGGCGAAACTGCCTCTCATGACGAGCTCTAGTCCTATTTACATGTATATTCGAAATAATTATGAAAGACAAAGTTTCAATCGATCTCAATAAGTGCAAGTGTGTCGCAAGAATGAATCGCAGGGTTCACCGAGAGCGCATCCCTTGTTATTGTAATATATATATGTATATCTTTAGATGACAGGCAAGGCAGGGATGAGAATGTGGAGACACATGGGCGCATTATGTATTGGCCTTCAATTGTGCAGATTGTTGGTCTTTCTTTAATCGGTAATAGTCGGAAAAGGAGAGACGGATGGCGAGGAAACGGCAATCTAGGTCGGGGTGTATTTGGAGCTGCTGGACTAAAGTTTGAACTCTTTCAGAGAATCCAGAACCGTAATCTTTTATACGGTTTATTATTCCCGATGGGTCCGAAACTCGATCTTCATTGTTCCCCGTGTAAACGCCCTGTCAAGACTTAATAACAAGAGCAATGAACGACTTGTAAAACTCACGCGCTCTTCATCCAATCGTTGATCTCTGCGAGCGGATTCTGATAAGCAATAGTTGTAAAAATTGTCCTGTCCAATGATTAACAACGATTTTTGTGAATGCTGGACTAAACTATTACCGTAGCCTCTCGGAACTGTAAAATAAACGCGAATATTTCTATCAATTGGCGCAAAAGCATATCCTGCAACTGTGTGAGGCGTTAAATTGTAAATGGATATAGGCTTTCCTTACCTCCTTGCCAGGTTTCGGATGCCATAGAAGTATTTTTTTCGTTGTCCGATCAAGGTAGTTCCGATGAGCGTCAATCAAGGCGTCGAGATCCCCTTGTTTCTTGTTTAAAAAGTCAATGAGAACCTTCCACGAACATTCAATGACTTCAAGACGACAATAGGCCTCTAGCTGTCTGATAAAATGAATCATCTCAGTCATGACAATTCGAATTTTATGCCAATCGAATGCCAAATCTGGAAGAGAATTTATGAGAGCATGAAATAGGTCAGGAAGATAAGAAACTAACCAGGCAAACGGACAAAGAATTTTGCACCTCCTGTTATTCTCATCCAGCCTCTGTCAAGTGCCTTTTCTATTCTTTTCATTTGCCATAGGTGCTTAAACAGTTTAAGGTATTTCTCCATCGCCTCTTGGTCTAATACTGTGTCGATTGGTGGACTGACTTTGTACTCCAGGGTAAAAACATCCCACCCTATTTCCCCATGAGAATACTCGAGCATCCGAGCGTCTAATCGTCGCAGCACATCCACTGGATCTTGTTGGGCATTGGAAGAGCGGATAGCCGTTTCCAAATTCGCTGTCAAATTGTGTCTGTAAAGCGCATTGGCAGGGCGAGCCAGACTTGGGCTTCTCCAAGTTGATCATCATGCAAACCATAAAAATGACAACGGGGCCTACCCGAGAGTTTCCATCAATTGATCTGCAAAATCGCCATGTCCAAGAAGCAAATAGCTCTTCAAAGCCGAGAGATGTTCTAATAGTTTGAATTTTTCGATGAATACTTCAAACAAGCGATGGCTAGCCATCTGGTACGCAGTATCAATCGATCTCTCGAGACCATTGATGTCACCGTACTGCAAAGCTGTATGATCCTCAGTATCGGTTCTAAGATATCCAAATTTTGTTGCTCACTGTCGCCAGTATTGCTCATTTTTTCTCGTGTAACTACCCAATCACTGTCCAAGCAGCTGTATCGAATAAAATTCAAACTTTTTCCAGTTGAAAAAATCTAAGAACTGCGTGAGTGTTTGAATGTATATCATGCAAATGAAGCCAACTTTTCTTCCAAAAGGTTCTCCAACAAACGATGGGAGCATGTCCTTTCGGAACCGATATTTCGTTTCCCAAAGTTTTTGGCCGCTCTCCCTTACACCAGATAGATCGTCGTTGTCTGCATTAAGCCCCCCAAAAACGTTGTCATTCGGGAACTGACTTATTCCGCCCAACAATGAAGACGGGTGAACATAAGGTATGTGCCCAAGGCTAGAATCTGCGCTAACAAAAAATTCTTCAAACGGGTCATACAACTCTCCAGAAAATAGCCATTTATGCAATGTAGCGAAGAAGGGTCGAGACACCTGCAAGTATGGTATAAGTCAGAGATTCCAGTGACACTTAGCCAAACATCTAACCTCTTCAAGGAGCTCATCGGTAAACTTCCTAACAAAGGGGTCCCCATTTTCAGTGTAGCTATGAATCAGATTAACCAAGGCGCCTCCATGAGCCCCTAAAGTGTTAACGCGTTGAGTTCAATATTCACTATAGAAAGAAAAACTTCACCTCGAGCCCCTTCAACGCATACACTCATCATTCTCATTCTAAGTCGCCATTCGTTCACCCAGACATCAAGCCTTCGTAGTGAAAGGCCAGTCTCCAAATTTTCTGCCGTTTCCTGGGCTTTCTGACCCTCTTTGTGGAATGAGGAGAGCTGAGTTTCCAACACCGCTATCAAACGGTAATATTCAGTGAGTTGGGCTTGCATATAGTGACAAAGGCTTTGCTCAATCATGCCAACGCCGGAAGTTCGTTCCCGCTCCTGTATGAATCTTTCAACCCGGCTGTATAGATAGCCAAGTTCAGCAAGTCGATGTATGAGTGCTTGTGTTGGTGGTGCTATGTTCTGTAATTGGGTTCAGGAGAGTAAGAACTTTCCCATAAAAAAAGACTCACGGAGTCTGACGAAAAGACCAGAGTCTTTTCGTCATCCTTCGATGAGGCAAAGCGCACATATTTTCCCGAAATTCCTTGCATTAAAAATAACGTATCTCTAACCAGCAAATGCTCGCTTAAGAATGATATCCCTGTCAAAAAAAAAATTATTGAGATGAACACTTGTAAAGGCATGTATGGAATCACCTCTCTGTATGCGGAATTCGCGAAGACGCGAGGCAGTGGAATACATCGTTTCTTCACGATGTAGAGCAGGCATAGTTGGTCCTGGTTGTGGTTGGCACTTTACTGAAGGTATATGATTCAACAAGGTTGTTTGGCCATGAATCGTATAAGATTGACGATGGTTCATAGATGACAACGTATATAGAAACAGGATTACTTCCTGTTTCCTCGAAATCACTGGCTTCATGAATCTTGTCAACCAATAACATTGTGACATTCAATGCAAACGCACTTGGTCTAACAAACGCAATGCCAGATTCGTAAACCGTGATGCGCTCGAACCGTCGTCTGACAGCTGAAGAACTATTGCCGCTAGGTTAGCGGGGAGCTTAAAACCCTTTGTCTGCCTCCATGATGACTACGTACGTCTTCTTTTCACCAAATCTGTCAATTGATTAAAACTGGTGTCGCTTTTATGACCTATATGACTGCCATATGATCGTAGGATATTAAATCATATAAGAATTAAATCAATACCTTCTCAGTATGTCTTGACAATGAGCAATCATATCATTCTTGAGCCGGTCGTTGGTTCGAGCCGTAGGCACATATGCATGCACCAATGGATCAAGCAAAATGGAATTAGACGACATGAAAAGTTGGGATCGAGTCTAGTTAACCTTAGTGTCTTTGCAAAAAGCTTTGATCAAGCTCAAGGCAGAGAACGAGGTTCAAGAATGTACTCCAGAAGGAATACTGTTTCTACCAGTGCTACTACAATAGGTTTCCTGTCTCCAAAGTCATAAGTGGCAAGTGTGCCGATCAGGTGATTCGGAACGTGTTTCGCGTCGCGCGACTTGTTCAAGATGAGCCTAGTCTCAGAAGTTGGATGCATACATTACTGCGAATAACATACGATTAATACTTGAATGAGATAACATGACATAACGTTTTAAACCTTTACGCTACAGTGAAGCTCGATCGAAGACCATTTTATTGATAAGTTGTCTATTGTATTACTATCGCTCTGTAGCGCGCGTTGGCAATGATCGACTTTTGCTCACCCATACTTATTAATAAAGTAGTCTGGAATCAATCGATCATTGTCAGTGGGCAATATATGTGCACTACAAATCAATAGCAGTACAATAAACTTGGTATTATATGAAGATACAACTAATAACTATTTGATAACCCTTGAAAATACCGAGTGTCTTTGGTCAATGGTAGCACCAAACAAGGATCATATCAGGGATTTGTGGAAATTCAGATATTAACAATATAAACACTATCAATCGTTGGAAACAGTCGGCAGGCATCATTAAAAAATAATGGGATTCACTGATTATTTATTTGTGTGAGGAGGCAGGTGATTCGCCAGATTCTGATTCTGCCGCAGAAATGGAATTTTTGATGTTCTTTCAGGGTAACAGATACATGGCTTTTTTGGGCTTGTTATCGTGGAAGTAACCACATATATGTTTGAGTGAAGACATGGTAGTTGGGATGTGTTACTATACGATTGGACATTGCCGTATTTCTCGAACTTCGCTCTCTTTAGTTCAAATTTAGAGTCCCCGAGGTTAAATTAAATAAAACAGGAATGATTGTTGTCCTAGAGGCAGGTGCTACACCAAATAAAAGTGAAGATTTACAATTTGATTGTCTTGGTGCCGTGCTTCCAGAAAGTGAAATATGCTGGAAAAAAGCAAAGCAAATTTAGGGTATGGTTAATGATTTTTTTAGAAGAGCACATACGCGTGACACCATCCTCCTGAAATAGGCATTATACCACGTCAGTGGACAGGCTTAAAGAGAGATAAAACTGAACATACGCGGTAGTTCAGCAAGGCCACCATGCCATCGGGATTCATAGTTTCACTGGTATACTAATAACGCTATGAGAACGACGAAACTTGGGAAAGAAATGTGCTGCTAACAAATTCGTAATTTTTGAAGTTAGCTATGATCTTCTTAGCATAAGCTTGAGCGCCTTTCTCGAACTCCTCGACTTGAGCTGGTTCATGTTCAGCCAGATGTTCTTTGATTGCCTTCATGTATCCCTAATGACCTAAATCAACAGAGCCCGGTGGTTTACAATCTCTGGTGTAGTTATAGATACCTTAAGATAGACAAGATAGGATTTCTTGTCGAAGCTTGTCGGCTGGAGTCTGAAGGAGTGGACAACGTTGTTGACTTGAACAGCTCCCTCCTCAAGCGCTTCTTCGGCTTCCTCAGCAGAGGGGTTGGCACCTATAGCTATTTGTTAGAGACGATCTAAACTCAGTGCGGCAAATTCATACCAATATCAACATTAGTGCTCCCAAGAGTGACCATCGCGCAGTCTACCTCATAGACGATGCCATCGACTTCCTGTCTGGAGAAAGGTGATAAGTTAGATGCGTGAATGTGTATAGTGATAAGGACGAACAAAGGGAAGGCATCAGAGAAAAGTTCGTCGGAGGTGATAACGTCGGTGTACAACAACATGATGGTAGATGGAAGAAAATTTTTCGTTCGAAGAAAAGTGGTGGAGAGGACCATATAAACATCGATCAGATCTTATCTTCCAGTAAATTACGTAAACTACAGTAATTTGCAGTCACGTCTTTTCTGACTTAACGGGGATTTGTTGGAAGAAAATATTTGAGTTATGGACTACCAATCCCTCGTCGTAAAAACTCATAATCGCCCTTCTACTTCCAAACACACAGCCGAGTCCAGATATTGGAGGCAATTTAAGCATCCCGTCTTCGTAAAAGAATATGCCCCAATCACATCTGTCCACTTTTCTCCCTCAAAACCGCACAGGTACGCTGTGACTGCCGCCACCCGAGTGCAAATATATGCACCCCGCACCCAAAAGCTCACGAAAACAATATCACGATTCAAGGACGTCGCTCGAAGCGGATGTATTCGAGGAGACGGCAAACTCGTAGTAGCTGGTGACGATAGCGGGTTGATACAGGTACCTAACAATGAAGAGTATCCTCAATGGGGCCTAACCAAGTTTTTGTTTAGATTTTTGATATTAATTCTCGAGCCATTCTTCGCACACTGGATTCTCATAAGCAACCCGTTCACGTTACCAAATTTTCTTCACTGTCACCAACTCATGTTCTGTCTTGTTCTGACGATACAACTGTCAAGTTATGGGATGTACCCTCGCAAACTGCAGTCACGACGTTCACGGAGCATACAGATTATGTTCGTGCTGGACAAATTTCGACTGCAAACCACAATATCATTCTTACCGGTTCCTATGATGGGACAGTCAGATTATTCGACGCACGCTCAGGCCTATCCGAAATGGTTATGGCTACCGGTGATCGACAAGAACACTCAGATATAGCTCCTGTTGAACAGGTTTTGATGTTTCCCTCAGGCACCGTTGCGTTATCGACATCTGGTCCAATTCTTCGAGTCTGGGACATTGTTGCGGGAGGTCGATGTACACGAGCGTTGTCAAATCATCAGAAAACTGTTACTGCTCTTACTTTTAATGCCAATAGTGATCGCCTTCTTACTGGAAGCTTGGATCAAATGGTCAAAGTTTACGATGTCTCCACATATAAGGTTGTTCACACAATGCGATATCCGTCGCCCGTACTTTGTTTGGCTATCTCGGTAAGAGTTACAGATACTAATGCCCACCTTTGCGAAGCTGATGCTGGTCATCTTAATTAGCCGGATGACACTCATATACTGGGAGGAATGTCGGACGGCACTCTATCCATTCGAAGGCGAGACCCCAAAGCAAGTGAAATCGTCCAAAGTGACCAGACCCGCCTTGATGCTCCAGCTCTTCTCCATGATATCAATATCGGACACGGTTTGCAACACCAAAAATTGCCCATTAAACCGCTTATGGATTCTTCGGAACTGCGAGTTCAAAGTCAAAGCACAAGAAAATTGAAAGAGTACGACAAGTTGCTCAAGAGCTTCAAATATTCTGCTGCCCTAGATTCAGTGCTTAAAAAGGTTTCTATTTTCTTTGATAATTCTTCCGCAAAGAATAACATTAATCCATATATACAGAACGTGCCACCCACTGTGACATTTTCACTGATCCAAGAGCTAATCCACCGTGATGGACTCCGAATAGCTCTTGCTGGACGCGACGATGTTTTGCTTGAACCTATTCTTCGTTTACTTTCGAAATATATTTCTGACCCTCGATTTGGAGAATTAGCAGCTGATGTCACTGGCCTAGTGATTGGTGTGTACATATTCTCTAAAAATCAGTATCATATTGAATATTGTTTAGACATGTATACATCTGTCATTGGTCAGGCACCTCTTATCGATGCCCTCTTTCTACGGTTACGTAAAAAGGTTGCAGCGGAACTTCGCTTTCAGGAAGAAATTGTGCGAGCAAAAGGTGCTTTAACAATGATTCTGTCATCTGCCATTACACCAGCCGCTAGATAAAAGTGCGCGGATCGTATCGCTAGTTTCTACTGATCGCTATGTAGAGCAGATATTAGCCCTTGTAAAATCTCCTTTCTTGATACCGAGCCCTCTGTCTGATTGACTTCATCATCATCCATGTGGTCTTCATATATTTCTAGTGTCTGTAAAATATTTTTCAGAGATTGATTGTTACGATCCAGCATTCGCAGAGCATGTGTTCGAATCTATCATAAAACGGTGAAAACGATGCGCTGAAATCTCTAAAAAGAAGCACATACTCCATCATCTTCCACAATCAGCCACGCCAGTATATAATCAATCGTTTGCAGAGAGAACAGGCCGCCTTCAAGACGTCGAACATAAAAATCATCTTCAAGGTCAGGTGATATGCTATTTCCCACTGTGTCTTCCAATACACCCTGTAATGCTCGTAAGAGATGTCCTTAGTGTATAGCAGTTGACGCACTTGTTTTTCTTTTTCAAGTTCTGCATCAGTAACCAGCAGGCGTTTTCTTGCGCCTTCCC
Organism: Psilocybe cubensis; assembly: GCF_017499595.1. NCBI lineage: Eukaryota > Fungi > Basidiomycota > Agaricomycetes > Agaricales > Agrocybaceae > Psilocybe > Psilocybe cubensis. The sequence continues at coordinate 1,953,182 of NC_063002.1, read as the reverse complement.
GGAGTTCAAGCAATTTCTCAACTTTTTCATAATTGCCTTCTACGAACTTAGCCATGACTCGAATACGGCTAGCAGAATCGGAAGGAAGATTTGTCAATAAAGACGATATAATCCCAAGGATGTGTCCGGTATCCTCCGATGCAGTAACATCTCCAGCTGCTTTCTGACGTTTGACGGTCTGTCGAGAGATCAGAATATTGGATAGAGCCAGATAAGTAAGTAGACGGCCAAACCTTGCCCATGAATGCTGTAAATAACGTTTTTAGGCCGAGAATTTCCACAAAGGTCTCACATAGTGGTGTCCCCGACGTGCCCGATAGAGCATAGTCCAGCACTTTAATGGATCTTGATTTCGATTCTTTTTTCTCTCTGTTGTTAGTGGTGAGAAGCTTACATAAAAGCAGCTAAAAGAAGTCATACTTCATCATTAGAAGCATCAAATCGGGGCCTTCGGCTTCAAGAAACATTTTCTTGATAACATCTTCAGCAAGGGAGGAGCACAGAGCGTCGAAAAGATTTTCCATAAATTCAGTTTCTTCTGCATCCACAGGATCTCGCCGCCGAAATTGCTTATGATCATAGTCAAATTAAAGGATTCTCTTAAAAACTGTAATCGTACCGAGAGGACTTTAAGAATAATTTCAACGCCGTTATAATCTCCCAGCCGGGTTTGATTGTCAGACCTGTCTTGCAGCAATATCGAAATAAGTTCTGCAGCGTAGCCACGATTTTCATCATGTTTCTTCGCTTGGATACGGTCAAGGAGCCAAGGGAGTACTTTGGTTTTGGACACCAAGTTAGATGACAGAGAGGGGTTAAAACCAATCATGTTCTCAAATATCCCTATGGTTAATTGTTAGGAGTTTCGAGGAATATATAGAAAGCAATACTGTACCGAGGACATGGAAAACACCCTGCCTATCAGCTTCTTCGGTTTCATTTAGCCGTGATAAATTATCAACAAGTAATTCCAATGTTGAATTTTGAACCTGTTAACTATTTAGCAATTATCCATGAAGTAGCTAACAGCGGCCTTACCAATCCTTCAATTAAGATCTTCAAAGCCTCTTGTGATGCTTCATATTCATCGTCTTCGTAGTCGACTTCCGCATCCTCGTCAGTGAGTTCGTATATTAGGTCAACGACATCAATCACTATATCCACATTCTCATGGGTAAGCAGACCTGTTATAAGTGCAAGAGTTCCGGATCGCACGAGTTCCGGATAAGCCAAAATTGGGGACTGAGAAAGTGGTAGTAAAGCCTTAATGGCACTATCAAGGTCCGCCTCCGAATCAATAAATCTGAGAATATATAAAACATCAGGTAAGTAGCACAGTTAAGGACCGTGGTCACAGACTTAGAAGGGTCATCCGGATATTTTGAACGCTGGTCTTGGTTTTTGTTGACAGCACGTTCAAAGGCAAGCAACAATTTCCGAATTTGAGTAATGGAAATATCTTGTATCTTTGGTAGATTAGTTTCAGATGGTGCAAAATGACGACTAGGTCAAGGTGTACTTACATCTTCCCCTATCTCATTGTCCTCTGCCTTGTCGAATATGTTGAGAATCTCCTTCTGCTCTGATGTCAAACCACCTCCAAAAAAGCGGCCTTCATCATCCTCTTCAGCGAAATAATCAGCATCTCCCCCAGGGGCAAATCCATTTTCATCATCTTCTTCATCTTCCACAGTAGCTTTCCTGGAAGATGACCTGTCGTCATGACCGCTAGTAGAGAGAGGCGAAGTTATGGGGGTAGATGAAGGAGCCCCCATTTTCATTTTTTTAAGCATTTCTGGAGTAGGATTATCGGGAAGTTTTCGTTTAATTCCTCCTGTAGGAATTTTAGGAACCTGGGCATTAGAAGGTATAAGGCATAAATACAAGTTTATAAAGAGATAGGTGTCATACCTTGAATAGTTGGTCGATATCCATGTTGATGATTATTGGATAACAAACAATTGAAGTTGGAGGTTGTAAACGGAAGAATACAGAGGAAAATTCACGTCCGAGGCATTGAACGAGTCAAGTCGTTATTATGTAGTTGTGGAGTAGACAAGAATTATATCGTCAGCCATTCAACAGAGAATGTAGGTACTTTACAGACGCGACAGATGTGATCACGGGACAGTCTTTGGTCACATTGCTGTTGAAGCATTGAAGTTGTCCCTTCTCGAAGTGCCCTCACATCTTCTGTTCTCAGAAAAGCTCCTCATGTCCTGCACTTGACAATGGCCGCTCCTTCACAAATGGAACAAACCTCCAGCAGCGTAGCATCTGCTGCTACGTCTGATCTGGATATCAGGATGTCTCGCATCGCAGATCCAAACATTGGTATGAATTCCACGGCGAACTACTGTCGTTCAGGTTTCTGCGACTAACTAACTGAGATAGAGCTTCGTGTGAGGCACAATGTAGCTTGCGAAATTCGGGAAATTCTTGACACTATGCGAGATTCCGACTCTGCACGCAGCCTACCACGCCTCGTTCGACCACTACTCGACTTGCTACGGTCGGGAGAGCCCTCATTCCAGAAGGAGTCATCGGAATATCAGTTTCGTCGCGTGCAGTTCGAAATCCTTAACCGTCTCCCTGTAAACGAAGCTTTCAGAAGCCTCGTGCCACCTATGTTCAGCTGTATGCTTCATATCTTACGACACGACAACGAAGAAAACGGAGTAAACGCCTGCAAGACCATGGTCGATCTAATCCGCAACTACAGAGTCGTTACTGAAGACAGCTTGACGGAATTCGTCTCGATCTTTCAAGACGCTTTGAGAAGTATGAAAGACCTGGTAGCTGAATATCTTCAAGAAGACTCCGCTCTAGTCGACAGTAATGTCAGTTTACCCGCTTCCCGAAGCTTTAAAGCATTAGGAGAGATGGGTATGGTGATGGTTATAATGTCGCAAGTACATCGAAACCTTGTGGTATCAAATCTTCAGTCGACTACGACACATGCTTTCGAAATGTTAGCATTGGAATCGCCCGTTCAAAACCAAGCCAGAGTAAATTATGAAGCCATGGGTGGGATATGGGCAGGAATGTCTCCGGATATTAAAAATATGAGCATGTATCATGACTTGATTCAAGCACAAATAAAGGTAGTATCAATAACTCTTCTCTTTTCACCTTTTATTCATCGCTTTTGCCAGATGTTGTCGTATCTGGCATATGTGATGCGCTTCCCTGGAGAGCTCGCAGACTCCTACGGGGAAACTCTCATTCTTAGCGCATTGCGTCTTCTACAAGACTGTCCCTCCAACGGTATTGCAATGCGAAAGGTATATCTATTTTTATTTCAAATGCCCCACTTACCGAATATATTTCAAGGAATTAATGGTAGTGTTCCGCCACTTGATGGGGACGCCTCATAGGCGAGCTTTATTTAATAGTCTAGACAAACTTTTCGATGAAAAGGTCTTATTGGGCACAGCGGTGGCTAGTCAAGAAGCTCTGCGGTGCGTCCTGAATGCTTTCCCCATCCGCGATCCTCCTTTAATTTTTTTGCAGCACCACAGTCTACACCGCAGTGGCCGACCTCGTTCATCATGTAAAAAACGACTTGACTGCTTCGCAGCTTGAACGAATAGTGCATGTCTACTCGTCCATGATGCACAATCCGGCTTTTGGATATAATCTGCATACTCTTTTTGCGAAGATGATGTTTGGGCTGGCAGACGTAATTGTTGCGAAGGAAACATCTCAAGGAGCTGCTCGGTTGCTTGAAACTATGTTTGAAACATGTTTAGAAAAGCTAGAAGGACTTTGTGTTGTGCAGGCAGATGTTTCTGGATTATTGGAAAGGAACAAACAGAAAGATTCCATTGTTGACCAGTGGCCCGACGTTACCATCATTGAAAAAGCTAGGCCCATTGGTGGTGCAGTCAATTATATCGAAAAGCCGGAGGATATACTAGTCGGCAAGTTAATTCCACGTCTTTGCACTTAAGGTTGTTTCTTATGACCTTATTTATAGAATCCAGGATGGTTTTCAGAACACTCCTTCATGGTTTCCGTGTATGCCTCAATTCTTTGAAAAAATGCGATGCCCCACCTCCAGACGGTACCCTTATTTTCCGCTTCTTCGAGGCATCTATACGTTGCATGTCTTTATTTGAATCGGATCCCCGGGTTCCAGAACAAAATGAACCAATCGATTGGTTCGGTCATGCTCTGACAGAAGTCAATTTACATGTTTTCCAAGAAGTGTGGACGCATAAAATTGAATTCTTTTTCGAACGTGCTCAAAAGCGTATCATGTTGCTAAATGTCTGCCAATTTCTGTTTTCACGCGATACCACTTCGGCTACCTTGTTGGCCATTGTTCTTCGATTTTTGGTCGATCGTCTCCCACTTTTAGGAGATCATGATGATCTTACTGCGGCAGCGACAATACGTTTGTATAAAATGGCTTTTGGGGCCGTATCAGCACATCCTGTATCCAATGAAGAAATTCTTGCAGCGCACGTTAGCAAACTTCTTATGGATTGTTTTCCGCTTGCAGCAAAAGCTACCAAACCAGCAAATTATTTTCATCTACTTCGGGCGCTTTTCCGAGCTATAGGTGTGGGTGGTGGCCGATACGAAAAACTTTACAATGCTGTCGTTCCACTTTTGCCGGACATGCTGGAGAGCCTCAATAGACAACTTTTAGCTACAGACGGACAAACACGAGATATGATTGTTGAGCTTTGTCTTACAGTCCCTTTGCGTCTCACACACTTGCTCCCTCACCTCACCTATCTCATGCAACCCCTTGCGTTGGCTTTGAGAGGCAATCCTGACCTTGTATCGCAAGGTTTGCGTACCTTGGAACTGTGCATTGACAATCTCACTCCCGATTTTCTGGACCCGACGCTTAGCACTGTCCTTCGCGATTTAATGGAAGCGTTATTCAATCATTTAAAACCTTTGCCTGCCCCACACCACCCAGCTCACACAACAATCCGGATATTGGGTAAATTAGGCGGTCGAAATAGACGCCTTCTCAACAAAGAGCCCGCATTAACTTATCGACATCATTCCGAATCCGCGAAGTTTACCATTTCATTCAATGGCATTATCGAAAAAATTGAGATGGGCCCCTTATCGGCACTCGCTTCACGGAACATTAGCAGATCATCGCCAAACGATCGCATCCATGCATATAACTATTTACAAAATTGCTTGTCAATTTTGTTTCATGAGGTTTGTTTCAATCATCGTAGGAAATATTCAATCTAACAAGCTCCAGGGAATCGTTGGTCGTAATGTCGAGGAAACATTTATCAACGCCTTGGAAGGCATATTCGATGCATTACACCTCCCTGAAGTGGAAGAAAAAGCCGAGTCTTTTGTACGAACCCTCGGTAAAGCCGTTTTCGCAGAAGAAATACGTCGTACACAAGCTCGAGAGGCCGGTACACGACCTCTTCCCAGTGTACTGTTGTCTTCTTATCTGGATGCGTTTCCCCACGCGCTTGCGCGCGACCAACAAGACCAAGCAAACAAAGCTCGAACTGTTATTTTTTCCATTGTGTGCGATCTTGTGGCTTCGAATGGTCGGTCGAACGTGGTATCACATGAGCTCATGATGATCTTACATCAAATTGCCAATCGATTCACTGCATTATGTCTCGATGATTCATGGACGAGAAAAAGTGCTGGCTGCAATGGCATCAAAATTATGGCACAAACACCTGACTTGGGGGCTAAATGGATTACGGATCGTGAATTGGATATCTATCGTACTTTGCTCCATATCTTGAAGGACCTGCCGTCTGAAGTTCCCCGGGATGTAGGTGAAGTGATAGACGTTCTCATTACCTGCATCCGAATCAGCAATACGCACGCTGATTTTCAGGGAGACGGGGCAACGCATGCGTTCAATAAATTGGTGCATACAGTTGGAATATTTTTCCCGGAACTGCAAAGTCCCAACCCTCTGGTTCGTCAAGCTGCCCAAAAATGTATCGGGGTTTTAGTTGAGATCAGTGGTAGGCCGGCAGTTGAAATGCTCACACCCCACAGGGATCGTATGCTGATGGGAATTTACACCAAACCTCTTCGTGCTCTACCATTTTCGAAGCAAATCGGCATGATTGAAGCTATTCGCTACTGTGTAAGCTTGGATCCCCCATTAGTGGAGTTGAACGATGAACTACTTCGCCTTTTACATGAAACATTGGCTCTGGCTGATGCTGACGATGCACAACTTCTCGGTCCCCGCAACCTTCGCCAAGGAGGCTTTGAAGTGATTAAGCTCAGAGTTGCCTGTATAAAGTTATTAACGGCAGCAATGCCTCTCACTGATTTCTTTTCCCGGCAAACTCAAACGCGTCAGAGGTACTATCATGTTTGTTTCATTTGCAGACTTAATCATTGATATTATCACCAGAGTGACCAGTGTTTATTTCAAGTCGCTTTACTCCCCTTCTCCTGAAGTTAAAGATGTGGCCCACGAAGGTCTTCGAATGGTGCTGACGCATCAAAGTCGACTACCGAAGGAACTGCTCCAAACAGGCCTCCGGCCCATTTTGATGAATCTGGCGGATCCTAAGCGCCTCTCAGTTCCGGGCCTCGAGGGGCTGGCTCGGCTTCTGGAGCTTTTGACCAATTACTTCAAGGTCGAGATCGGTCACAAACTCCTCGACCATTTTCGCATTGTTGCCGATCCTCAGTTATTGCAAGAGTCATCCAAACTTTCACTAGCAGACAACGAAGGTATCACTAAACTCGTTCGGTTGGCCAACATCTTTCATCTCCTCCCGTCTGCTGCCAACATATTTTTGGAACCGCTTGTCAACGCAATTGTGCAAACAGAAGCTCAGATGCACTTTTCGACCAAGAGTCCATTTTCAGAACCATTGGCGCGATATCTCGATCGGTATCCTGCTGAGGGGATTGATTTGTTTTTGAGACATTTATCCTATGCGCGACATCTTCGAACATTACGCAGTATATTGCAGGCAAAGTTAGCACCTAATCTTCTTCGCGAATTGGCATCGCGAACACCAGCCCTGGTTAACCGGTTGCGCGCGGGAAATGAAAGGAATGTGGTAACAGCCATTTTATGCCTGTTTGATGATATCAGCGACCTCCTTCCTGCATGGCTTATTCAAAATGAATATGCTATCGATGCTGTGATTGATACTTGGCACTCGAACATGCCACAAGCTGAAACTTTTTCAAATGTTGCAACTGATATATCCCACCGCTACTCTTTAATGACTTCCATATTTACCAAAGCTCTTAGGCAGTCACCTCGTATCGACCTACTATTCGAGATCATATCCATTTACACCATGGATCTAGGGATCGATATTATCGCTACCACCAAATTTCTCTACGAACATGTCGCACTGAGTGAAGACAGTATATTCAAACGAAATTTGCTAATGCGCTTTGTAACCTGGTTCTCTGATCCCAGCTTCACATTTTCACAGAAGGCTTACTGTATCCGCTATATCATATCTCCGACTCTATTAATTCAAGCCAAGCGTCCCGGTCAAACATGTGCTCTTATTGACTCGGATTTTGTTGATTGGATGCACAAAACAATTTGGCAACCTATGAACGACCTTTCCGCCTTCCAAGACGCCGGAGACTACTTCAGGATAGAAGTTCTTCACCTGACTACTATCCTCGTTCAATTCTATCCAAACCTTCTCGATGATGTTCGAAAAGATGTCATGAGATACGCATGGTCATACATCACAACCAACGACGACATTATAATCAAGCAAACGTCCTATCTTCTTGCTGCACGTTTTTTCGCGGTATTTCCTACCCCACAAAAATTTATTCTTCGTGCTTGGACCGGACTTTTGAGGATGAATCACCTTGAAGGCCGTATATCTCTTCGTCAAGAAGCTTTAGCAGTCTTAGCTCCTACTCTCCCCAAATCTGAAGGTAATGAGCCACCTGGTCATCCAGCTTGGGCAATAACTACCAGGAGGTTGCTGGCCGAGGAAAGTTCTGCAACAATGATGACCATCTATCATCTCATCACCAAACAATCCCAACTTTTCTTCCCAGTTCGATCACTCTTTGTTCCGCACATTGCCAGCTCTCTCAATAAGTTAGGCATGCTGCCTAGTTCGACTTTAGAGATGCGTATCCTTTCTATTGATGTGCTGCAGGTGATATTCAACTGGGAGGAACAATCGAAGCAAGCAGCAAAGTCCAACGTAGTTCAATCCGATCCTCACGCGGACGACGCAACTTGGTCAACACCTTTAACACTACGTGAAAATATGGTTAGCTACCTTGTACGGCTCTCTACCATTCCCCATGACCAGCCTGCTAGAGCCGCGCTACTTCCAAAAGCACTCTCGCTTCTTCACCTAATTGTCGGGCCAAACGGGTGGAACGATGTCACCGTTGGATTGCGTTTCTTCTCGAGGGTTCTAGAGGTGCGCAAAATGGTATTTTTCGAAACCTAATATTTGATTGATTTTTACTAGAATGATATTCCGACCGACAACGCTAATTCCATTGCACAAGCTTTGTCTGCGGCGAAAGTTCTTCAAGTCGTCGCTGCCGAGCAACCCGATTCATGGTATACGACGAATGCTGTGATACTTCAAAAACTCATTCGCAAGGGGTTGTTAGTCGAAGAGCATAACATGCATGATGTTTTACGCCCTATCTTCGACAAACTTGTCCGGCTGTATCCTTTGCCAAAAGAAGAAGACGAACCCCATGGGGAGATGTCAGACTTTCACAACTTTATATACACCTCCATTCAAGATGGCCTTCGCAATTCATCTTCATTGCCAGGTATTCTTGGGATGCTCAAATCGGTTGTTGAAGTTGTTCCAGAGAGAATAGAACCTTTTAGTCAACTCCTCATGAAATTGCTCAGCAAACTCACCAAAGACCATATTCATGCCAACACTGCTGCTGTTGGGTATGACACGAATGTTCGTTCGGTGACCACCATCCTTGATATATGCCAACTGTCTGTTGCTTTCTTAGGAGACCAGCGACGTTGGCTTTTGAGCACCCTTTGTGTTTTCGTAGACAAATCAAAGAGCATAGGCTTGTGTCGATACATCCTCGACCTTTCAAGGACCTGGGCACTTCATCGCCAGGAAGCTTATCCAACAATGAAAGAAAAGGCGACACTTCTTCAAAAGATGACTTTATATGAATCACGCGGGGATACAATATTCCATGCCTATCTGGAACTCGTCTATGACATCTACACGGAACCTTCCCTTCGACGCAGTGACCTAACAAATCGCCTTGAACAATCATTTTTACTAGGTTGTCGGGCGAAGGATTCTGTACTACGGGAGCGATTCATGGACCTTTTCGATATGAGTGTACCGCGATCGCTTTTTGGGAGGTTGACCTATATCTTGGGCGTGCAAAATTGGGATGCCATTGCTGACCACAATTGGATATACTTAGCGCTCTACCTGATCCTTGGAGCCGCAGATGTGAATTTGACTTCCAATCTTGACCGCCGACCTTTGTCCAACGCATCATCTGTCATGATAAGCAGACCTCAAATGCAAGACATCATTCGTCCTGCTCAAAGATTGTTGTTCCTGGACCCACAAACGGCTCACGATACATGGGTCTCCGTATTTCCTGCCATATGGTCTTGTTTAACAAGGAGAGAACAATCAGAAATCACAAACCACATGGTCATTTTACTCAGCAAAGACTATCACATCAAGCAGGCTTCTTTGCGCCCGAATGTCGTTCAAACCCTCCTTACTGGCATTCATGCCTGTTCTACTCCAATGACTCTGCCTCCGCATCTTGTGAAATACCTTGCAAAGACCTATGGAGCTTGGCACATCGGCTTGGAAATCTTGGAAAAATCGTTGGACTATACAAAAGATGACGATCTGACCATAACAGATCACATCTACGATTCTCTAGCGGATGTTTATGCTGAACTTGCGGAAGAGGATATGTTCTACGGATTATGGCGGAAACGATCGATACGAATTGAAACCAATATTGGCCTGGCTTTCGAACAAGCTGGAATGTGGGAACAAGCTGCGCAGACGTATGAACTAGCCCAGAGTCGGGTGCGAGCTGGCACCATTCCATTCTCAGAAACCGAGTTCTGCCTGTGGGAAGATCAGTGGGTACTTGCTGCCCAAAAGCTTCAACATTGGGATGTGTTATACGACTTTGCCAAAGGTGAAGCAAATCAAGAGTTGACTCTGGAGTGTTCCTGGAGGATTAAAGATTGGAACGACCAGAAGGAAGCTCTAGAGGCCCAAATCAACCTTCTTCCTGAAATCCCTACTCCAAGGAGAAGAGTATTTGAGGCGTATATGGCTTTGCTTAAACAACCGGCTGCATTGGATAAGAATGTTGAATTTACAAAGTTCCTGGAAGACGCCATGCAGCTCTCTCTACGCAAATGGGTTGGATTGCCTCAACACCTCTCAGTCGCCCACATACCACTTCTTCAACATTTTCAACAATTTGTAGAGCTTCAAGAGGCTGTACAGATCTTTGGATCTTTGTCACAGACAAATGCTCAGAACTTGGAGAAAAAGTCTTCTGAGCTCAAGATGGTTCTTCAAGCCTGGCGTGAAAGGCTACCGAATATATATGATGATATCAACATCTGGAGCGACCTTGTTGCGTGGAGGCAAAACGTATTCAGCTCAATTAACAATGCGTATATGCCACTGATTAGCACTTCTAACCACGCGGGCGCCAACAATGCCAATACATTTGGTTATCGGGGCTATCACGAAACTGCATGGATAATCAACCGTTTCGCTCATGTCGCTCGAAAGCATGAGTTACTCGACGTCTGTTTCAATGCTCTCACAAAAATATATACCTTGCCGAATATCGAAATTTCGGAAGCGTTTTTGAAGCTCAGAGAACAGGCTAGAGCTCATTACCAAAAGCCTAACGACCTACAAGCAGGTTTGGAAGTTATAAACAATACAAATCTTATGTTCTTCTCGACGGCACAGAAAGCCGAGTTTTATACCTTGAAAGGGATGTTTTTCTCGCGTATGCTACGCCCCGAAGATGCTACCCTCGCATTCGGTCAAGCCGTACAACTCGATATCGTGCAGCCAAAAGCCTGGGCGGAATGGGGCCGATTCAGTGACCATCTGTTTAAAGACAATCCTTCCGACCTCGGCCAGGCTGCAAATGCGGTCAGTTGTTATATGCAGGCCGCTGGTTTGTATAAAAGTGGGAAGTGCAGACCCTTACTGGCGCGAATTTTATGGCTTCTGAGTTTGGATGATTCAGCATCGACAATATCTCGGGCCTTCGACACATACAAAGGAGAAGCGGCGTATTGGTTTTGGATTACTCTTATTCCGCAACTCTGCACGTCGTTGTCATACCGTGAATGGAAGCAAGCTCGGTATCTTCTTTTGAATTTAGCGAGACATTACCCTCAGGTAAATTTTAACTGTTCGTCATTTCAACCTTATACTAAAGTGCCATTTAACAGGCAATCTTCTATCATTTGCGGACTACAAGGGAGGAAATGCAACTTATGAAGAAAGCCTTCGCTGCTCGTGCCGCCGCTCAAGCTGCTGCCGCCGAATCTTCTCGACGACTAAATCCCGAGCATCAAGCAAACGACCCTATGCACTCTAGTGCCTCTGCACCAACCAACACACCGGCATCCGTTGCTCCCGATTCTGCGACCATTCCAATGCCTATGCCTCCCAATCTTTCGGACCCGTCATCACAGCCTCGACAAGCTTCTGAACATGTAGATGAAATTTTACAAACTTTAAAGACCTCTTTTCCCTTGTTGATTCTTAGCCTGGAAACAATGGTGGATCAAATCCAGCACAAGTTCAAACCTAATGCCGAAGAAGAAGTGTATCGAAATATTTGCATGTTGCTTTCTGATGCTGTTCAAGTAACTATTTAATCTCTTCATTAATCGCATGGCGATCTCTGATCCTTACTACATCAGAATTATGTTATTCGCATCAATTCTCCTGAAGACGATGGCCAACTCACTGCTAACACAGTCGCCACATTGACGCGGATGTTTATAAATCTTCCCGCTTTCGTCAAGGTTTGTATAATATTTCTCTAATTAGAAATGATCTCTGAACCTTCCAATCTTAAAGAAGGAGTACGAGGAAGACTTTATAACAAATAAACCCACACATTACGAATATATCCAACGTCTCCAAGCATGGCGAGATAAATTTGAAGGGACCTTCGACAACAGACCTCGCATCCAACCATTGGTCGTTCTCAGCCACTATCTTACGGAATTTCAGTACAGCAAAATTGATGAAATTGAGGTTCCTGGTCAATATACTGAGGTATGTCATACTTTATTTTTTTCGTGTTTAGTCGTTAATGTCGTGTTCAGGATAAGGATTCCAATCAATATTTTGTCAGAATCCAGAAATTTGCCCCCAAGTTCGAAAATATCCGTTCAAATGGAAGTTGTTTCAAGAGACTTACAATCCACGGAAGCGACAATTCAAAGACTTCTTTCACCGTTCAACTCCCCTGTAATCGACAATATCGTCGCGAAGACAAGGTGATTCAAATGCTCAGGACGTTTAATGGGTGTGTCATCTCCATTATTTATTATCGAACGTTATTCATGTGGCTTCAGAGCACTGGCTAGAAACAAGGAGAGCAGGAAGCGTAACTTGACCTTTCATCTCCCTGCAGCCATTTCTTGTAGCCCGAACGTTCGTCTCTATCAAACTGATTCTTCTTACATATCCCTTGGCGAAATTTATGATCTGCATTGCGAAGAAAGGGGTTTTTCGAGGGAAGAACCTATCTTGTTTGTTGGCGAGAATGTTAGAAAGGTGCTGCGCGATTATCGTCAGCAGCATTCAAAGAAACAGGTGTGTGATCTATATTATTACTACTTACACGCCGTCTCACACGACGATGTAGCCAAGCAAAGTGGAATACGTTACTTTAAAGAAGGACTCATGCGACGAAGTGAGCAGCAAGATGGTGCCGGATGATGTACTTGCAAACGTGTGTATATTCATTTTCTATACAGTTCTTTAATCTTACAATGTATGCGTAATTGTACAGTACATGGCTCGCAGCATGTCTGCACCGGATGAACTGTGGCGCATGCGGAAACAATTTGCTTTACAGATTGCCTCATGCAGCTTCATGACCTATCTATTTTGTCTCGCGAGTCGCCATCCAGCGCGGTTCCAAATCTCACGTTCAACCGGCTTGATTGCCATGACAGAATTACTACCGGGTAGGTTTCATTTACAACATAGGTGTCTTGATTGTCTTTAACAATCTACTATTGTTCTTTTTAGCAACTCATGCTTCACATCCTTTGTTTGCAACAAATGATGTTGTCCCCTTCCGTCTAACTCCTAATATGCAAAACTTTTTGGGACCAATCTTTACTGAGGGACTTCTTGCTCCTGGTATTATGGCAATTGGCAGATCGCTGACAGAACCAGAGGTAAGAATGACATTCACTCACATAAATGGTTAATTCAACGTCCCGTTAGTTTGATCTGGAACAACAATTATGTCTGTTGAGCAGGGACGAGGTGTCTCTCTGGTTTCAACAAAGAAGTCGGGGTGTCGTCGTCGATAATCAGTTTCGAATGCACGTAAATGCCCATGTCGATAACATTGTGAAAAGAGCTGAAAGCTTGGCTTGCAAGCTTGAAAGAGAACAGGTATTTATACACTGTACAATTACTTTGAGAAACTTGTCTAATATGGCATCATAGGCTCTCAGCGGAAACATATCAAATGTAACCACTCCTGTTGTAACTACGGTGACAGGCCTGATTTCCACTGCCACCAATCCATTACAATTAGCCAAAATGGGAGAATTGTATCAACCATGGTTTTGATCTCTTCTGCTCCCTTATCATTCTGATACGTTGGACCAATCTCGCATTTGTAACACATTGTAAAACACCTCAATGGCTCGTTGAAATTTATTTCCCCTGTCTACCTTGTCTTTATATATGTATGATATGTATGATAATTTTGAGAATTTAATCCCCTCTGAAGTTACCATTTCAAAATGTGTGCATGAAGGTCTATACATAGCATACGAAATAATGATTAAAGTATCAGTTACGGACGTTGGCCTCGTTTGACCAAACCTTCTGTTTGCCTGAAAGCATTTATCTGACCCTCGCTTTCGAGCATCATCTGTAACAATATCAGACCACAACTAAAGCTCGGCGGTAAAGGTTTACTTACATCTTCCGCCATTGCATGTACATCTGACCCTGGTCGATTATACATCATGGCATTAGCAAACATCAAATATATATCTCTTTGAAACTCAAGCGAGTTTGCAATGACGCCGTCTTTCACTCTCGTCTTTATTGTCTTCAAATCCATCGGGCGCTTAACTATGTCATGGTAATCGGGTGCTTCTGAGTTCTTGATAGGGTTATGAAAAATATTACCGTTCCTATGCTGAGATATTTGGGAATGAAGCATGCCGATGACGCTTTGGAAGCGTTTCATAGCTACTTGTTCTTCGGTCCGAGTCCCGTGTCGAGAAATACGCGCACGCAAATTATGAGAACTGGGCCCTAAGGAAGTATATGTTATGACGGCAAGTGAGTATTTAATCCAGCCATGCTGACCTGGTTCTTCCTCGTCTACTGGCTCGGAGTCTTCTCGCAGCCTTTTTTTATCGTGAGGGGACCCAGCACTTTCCAGAAATGACGCTTTCCGTTTATTACCTGAGAAATGTTATTCAGCCTAAATTTGTATAAAATATAGCAAAGACAAACCATCTCGACGTCTTGTAAGTGCGCTGTCGTAAGGAGATGACGCGCGCTCCTCTCCAGTATGAGGTGTACCGTCGTGACCTTCTAGGTCGCCATCATTGTCCGAATCGATAGCCATTGTTGTTTGCAATAAAGTCTCGCTTGGACGACCTTTAGGTCTTAAGCGTGACCTCGATTGCGGAGGAGGAACAGACGCAGCGGATGATTTGCGTCTGCGGGACGAGCCTGTCAAAACGATGTTAGAAAATGGGACGATATAGGAAAGAGAAAAAAGAAAATAATCGTACGCCTGGCAGGAGCCACTGGTTCCTCCATTTCGGAAGATAGCCCCTCGTCAGGAGTCGGCTCCGCATCTGAACCGACCGTCTCCGCGACAGGTGAACGTGCTGCTTTGGGGTCCAAAGAATTCTGAAAATTTTTATTGTGGACTAAGTGGGGGGAAGGAGAGGGTAGTTCCTCCTCTGTATTTTGTTCGGTGTCTGCTTTGATGTCATCTCCTGACAATTCTTTCATTTCTTCATCCTCACATGCTGACAGAACATTAATCTGTTCCTCTTTTGCCTTCTCAAGGACATCGCTTTCTGTTTGACCTTGTGAGGTTTTCTCGATCTCTTCCACCTCCTCCACCTCTTCTTCTTCTTCTTCTTCGTTTTTGCCTTCCCTGATCGCTTCTTCTTCCTCTTCCTCTTGTTTGTTATTTGAAATCTGCTTGTGATTGGAAGCATCTAGCGACACACGACCCTGATTTTTAATTTCATCGTCCAAATTGAAGGGCAAAGGTTCTTCGGCATTGTTTGGGGCTGACATGTGCTTGCTCATTGGCAACGATTCCACAGCCTCTAAATGTTCTTGTGGGTCATGATGTGGTTGAGGGGTAGCAAAATTCGTTTGCGATTCTTCCCCAACGTCCTGAGCGGGATTCTGGGGGGTATGAGGTGAAAGCCCGCCACCTAAAGCTGTTTCTTCAGTAATTTGCGACATTTCCACAAACGGCGTGGCAGCATCCTTCGTTTGGGTATTTTGAGCCCCCTTATCTGTACGAACAGGCAAGTCGTCGGCGCTGTTCTGCGCGAGTTTCAATTCCCCAAGTTTAATACTTATAATAAACAACACACCTCTGGCTGAGATTGAGAAGGATTAGACTCAGCAGACTCTGTTACTCCGCTTAAGTCAGAGCCACTGAAGAGTTCGTCTACAACCTATGATGCATTAAGAATAGAATTGGAACTTTGAGGATATTGCAAACCTTGGTTTCCGATTGGGAAGGCTGAGATCGAGACTGTGGAGATGATTCTGTAGGTGCGGCATCAGAATCTTGCTTTTCTGCAATCCCGGCGCGAATCTCTTCAATTTCTTTCAAAACTGCCCTGAATGGCACGATTCACAAATGGCCGTTGAAAAAAGAGGTCAGGTACTGACTTGAATTTTGTTTCTTCATTTAGTATGAGCCCTTGAAGTTCGAGAAAGCGGGCATGATAATGTTTTCGAGCGAGATCCAGATTCACTGAAGCTGTTGAAAGTTGAGATTGAGAGAACGGTGCAAAGCAAACGCAGTGTGCTAACCATGAGGAATAACAGTGGTTTCATTTCTGGATGAAAGATTAGAAAGAAGAGACTTGCATAGATATGTCAACTTGCATTTCAAGCCCAGCGTCTTTCATGAGAGCTTCATACATTGAGTGACAAGACTGAAATTACGTCAATGGTGGGGAAGTGGAATGGGCGCTAACACTGACTTGCGGGGTGAAGAACGACTTGGGACGCGACAACAAAGGATGCTTGGAGAGGATCTTGGAGATTGGGGCCCATGTAGCTTGGCTTGCGCCAAGGTCCCATACAGACTGAGCAAGCAGAAGGGATTCGATAGAATTGAGAGAGGCCGCAGGGCGTCTTGATGCGCGCGCACTCATCGAGGTCGAGAGTAAGACAAGTAAGCGAATATGTTATGTAATTCTGAATATAATAAATAAATACATATTGAAAGTCCGAATATGACGTTGATGGCAACCCCCTAGCTGGGCCGCGCAGCTCCAGTTCGCCTTGACTCAATCCAACCACAACCATGATTCTCTCCCCGCTCTTTCTTTCCCTCCTTCCCTTCGTTACCGCCGCTGGTATTCACAAACTCAAGCTGCAGAAACTTCCTTCCGCAGCGAGCAACCCCGAGCTCGAGAGTGCGTACCTTGCTGAGAAGTATGGTGCCCCTCTTCAAGCCCAGTATCCTCTTATGGGAGCGGGTGGTTCTGGTCGTAGAGTCCAGAGGCCATCCAACAAGGGCAGTGAACAGCTCTATTGGACGCAAGAACAGCTTAAGGGTGGCCACGGCGTTCCTCTTACAAGTATCTTCCTTCATTTCTCACTCTAACACCTCTTGACAACCTTCCTCTCAGACTTTATGAACGCTCAGTATTTCACCGAAATCGCCATTGGGACTCCACCGCAGACGGTAAGAGTTACCTAATAACCCAATATTACTGCATTCTCAATGTTCAACGTAGTTCAAAGTTATTCTTGACACTGGGTTCGGTTATTCAGTCGATGTCTGTGCATCTACTAAACCATTTTAGGTCAAGCAACCTATGGGTACCCAGCACAAAGTGCACATCCATTGCTTGCTTCCTACACACCAAGTATGACTCTAGCTCGTCATCCACGTACAAGGCCAATGGCTCTGAGTTCTCTATCCAATACGGATCTGGCTCCATGGAAGGTTTCGTCTCGAATGACGTGCTGACAATTGGGGACTTGACCATCAAAGGTCAGGACTTTGCTGAAGCCACTAAGGAACCCGGTCTTGCTTTTGCTTTTGGAAAGTCAGTTCGTATTTATTTTTTAATGGTTTACATGTTATAACTGCCATTATTTCCAGGTTTGATGGAATCCTTGGCCTTGCATATGATACTATTTCTGTGAACCATATCACCCCTCCATTCTACAGTATGATCAACCAGGGCCTGCTCGATGCCCCTGTATTCTCCTTCCGCATTGGCTCTTCAGAGAACGATGGAGGTGAAGCTATCTTCGGAGGCATTGATCATTCCGCATACAGTGGAAAACTTGATTACGTCCCTTTGCGTCGCAAAGCTTATTGGGAAGTTGAGCTTGAGAAATTCAGCTTCGGTGATGAAGAACTTGAACTCGAGAATACAGGTGCTGCCATTGACACTGGTAAGTTGCCAACTGCTCTTCCATCTTCGTGGTGCTTATATATAAAACACAGGTACATCCCTTATTGCACTCCCAACTGACATTGCCGAAATGCTCAACACTCAGATCGGTGCCACCAAGTCTTGGAACGGTCAATATACTGTTGACTGTGCCAAAGTGCCGAGCCTTCCTGAGCTTGCCTTCCACTTTGGTGGTAAACCTTACCCCCTCAAAGGCTCTGATTACATCCTCGAAGTTCAAGGCACCTGTATCTCTGCTTTCACTGGAATGGATATCAATCTCCCAGGCGGTTCTCTCTGGATCGTTGGTACGTCTTTCTTGAATCTTACATTCTATTGTAACAGACTTGATCATGTATCATATTCTGCAGGAGATGTATTCCTCCGCAAATACTACACTGTATATGATCTTGGAAGGGATGCCGTTGGATTTGCCACTGCCAACTAAACGCATGTATTCATTTGGTTCATCTTCCCAGCACAGCGTTTGGACTTGCACGCGTCATCTTTTGGGATTTTTCTTCAGTTCATTGTTTTCATTGTATCTTTGAGTCGTTATACCCAGTACGCGATAACAGTAATCTTACCTGGAACTTTATAACTTCCGATATGAGAATAAAAGCATCCGATTGGTGACTTGTGATGACATTTTGATCTGTTGGTCTGTGAGACTGTGACTCGTATTCATCATAAACCTTGGGAATCGAGTGCTAAACTCACATTGAGTTCAAGAATTTTGTACTTCCTCGCACGACAATGTCCGACCATCTCAGCACGCCTTCCTCATCTGCATTGTCGCCAAGCGTATCTGCTGATGCATTGGCTCTAGCTGCAGAGCGCCGTACACTTCATGCTTCATCCGGTGCTAATTCACCTTTGACCCCTGCTCAAGTGGCTGCCCAACATGAGAAGCGACAGAGGTTCCGGAGACTCATAGATCCTGGGATTACACGGCCAAATGCTAAAGAGCGAGCACGCAGCTCTCTCAAAGTACTAACTCTTTTCTTATCAGCCTTGCAGACAGTTGAATAAACTCATGGGATGACATTCATAGACTTTGTTGACTATCGCGGACAATCTGCTTCGTGATCCTACCAATCCAAAATATCAGATGTTCAGAACTTCCAATACTATCATCAAGCGAGAGCTTATTGACACGAAAGGCGCGTTGGAATATGCAGTTGAAGTCAGTTTCATACACTCCTACTCGCATTTCGGGAAATTACTAACTCAATCTACAGCTCGGCTTTCGTCCTACGGTAAGCTCGGGAAACCGAAATGGCCAATCACCCCTCTGACTAAATATCAAGGTCAAAGACTTTGAACCATATTACGTTTTCAACGAGCATCATCTGGAAGACTTACAAATCGGTGCAGTTATTCTCAAGGAACACTTGAACCTTGACGCAGAGAAAGAAGAACGCTTGATAAGAGCAATGAAGAGCGAAAAGGAAGCTAAACTGGCTGCCGCAGAAAAGGTCCTTGTTCTCGTTACCCTGCTTTAACGTCTTCTCTTGATATCTCCCTGAACAGGTAAAACTTGCCTATATGGATGACAGGAGAAACAAAGAGGTCCGGGACGAAATGGAGAAACAGCAACTTATCGCTCGTGCACATTTGGCGGCGGAACGTGCCGCGAGACAACCAAACCTACCACCCAGACCCAGATCTACTTCGCCAGACACTCTCATGCCAGGGTCAGGTTATATCCTTGGGGCGACTGAAAATCAATCAGAAGAACCACCCGCATACGAGGATAGACCAAAAACAGAATGAACACTACTCAATGTTGAAATTAGATTTCGAAGAACTACTTGGCTCAAATATGAGTCCTTTGAATAGAGTGGTCGTTACATCCTGTGTTCGTCATTATACCTTTTTACAAGAGGTGGTATGTATATGTATATATAATAAGTTTACTGAATGCAAATGATTACATCAATGTCCACGATCCTGCGGTAATGGAGGAAGGGGAGGGAAAGCTCGGGGTGGCATCGGGAATTTTAGCAAAGTCTCCCTTGGGATTACCGTTGAGTTTTCTGCTACTAACAAAAATAATTAGGTGTTGCAGAGAGTCAAAAAAGGGCCTTACCATGATTATCTAGGGCCTTAACTCTTTGCAAAACAAGACTATCACGACGCCGTGGAGCCGAAAATTGAGGTTTCGGAGGGATCGGAGGCTTTCCTTGAGGCTCTCTAAGGCTCGATGACCTTGTAATACTTCGGTCATGAATATTAAGAGATGTCCTATATAGAGTGGATTCGTCTTGGTATCCCAGCTGCCCGCGAACATTCGATATCTTTGAGAAGCCACGGTCCTGCACATTAGAGGGTGATGTTCCGTAGAAATTGGTGTGACTTTGATCGCTCTCTGTCGGGCTGTCGAACAAAGAGATATTCTCAGACTTGGCCGAGGCAGATGTCAGTCTACGAACACCACGATTTGGAATGGGTACAGTGGAGATGCGAATATTCCGGGAAATCGACTTTTCTTGAAAGTAATGATCGATATCTTCGTGCTCACCGAGGAAAGGCGTCTCAGAATCGATGTCCGGGATGTCAAGGAATGTCTCTAGGCGACCGAAGGATCCCCGGGACTTCGCTTGAGCCTTTTCCATCATAACCATAGCGTGCAGTTCCAGATGCGTCAACCTACTGTTGTTAATTTTCGAGGGTTTGTTTGGTTGCTGTATGGCAAAGTCTGGAAGTGGAAGGTAAAGGTCGAAATTTGGGTAAACGGCCGGATCTGAAATGAATAAGTAATTAAGCACGTTTCACCAGTCAAAAATACGAACATAAATTGAAGAATGGGTATGGGAGTGTCCATGTTCTAGTTTCTGCTGATGCACACTGTCAACGATACCGTTTAAGGATTGCATAAAAACGTACCAGTTGAGGATGGGATGGAAATATGGTCAAGAGGGAGGGAGGGATAAGGGGCTGGGTAGATGTCAAAGTAAGGATACACTCCGGGGTCTTAAATAGGCTTGATTGAGATTTTTGGAGGCTATCGAAGATAACTGTACGTACAGAGAATGAAGTAAGGATATTTCGTTATTCTATGATCCAGTTCGACGTATTTACTGTCGACATTGTCAACTTTGACGGCGTATGATGGCGGGTAGATCTCTAGATATGGGTACACTTTGGGGTCTTAAAAACAAGGATAAATATTGGTAGTAGCTGATCAGAAAGGATTACGTACAAAGGTTAAATGACGGATACATGGGTCGTAAAATGGGCGATAAAGATCTTTCTGGTTCAGGCTCAGCGAATGCAGTGCCTACATCACTATGTGCAGCAGGATAGATGACGAAGTCCGGATACAGACTTGGATCTAAGGTGGGGTTGAGGTGACCGCAGTAGGGTGTCAAAGAAATTAGAATACATACAAATATTGAAGAATGGATATGAAGTAGGTAATGTCGGTGACAATGAGAAGTCTTGGGTAGTTCCCGTTTCAATGGTTGCAGCGACAGCATCGTATGCAGCTGGGTAGATGTCAAAGTAAGGGTAAACCTTTGGATCTATCATACAGAGAGTGAGCCACATAAATTTATTTGTACCTGACAACTTACAAAGATTAAATGAAGGATATTGGGTCAGCAAAACAGGTGATAGAGCATAAGTTGGCATTGGCTCTGTCACTGGCAAGAGGTTAGTAAGAAATCCAAATATGAGGAGAAGTTACAAACGTAGTGACACGGTTTCCCTTTGAGCTTCATGTACGCATGGGTACAAGTCAAAGTACGGGTAGATAGCAGGGTCTAGCATGACATCAGCAACGGGGAAAACATAGATGGATGGGAACATACACAAGTTAAAAGTTGGATAAATCACTGTGGTATGCAAAGGCCGATCAAAAGATGGAGGTATCGAGATCTCTGATGACTGATTGGTTATGTCGGGATCTTTGTGAAGATGTTTCGATTGGGTTCATATTAGCCAATATCATACTAGTGAATTGCTTACATATATCAAAGTGCGGATACTGCGACCGAGTTTTGTCGGTATGGGCCCCACAGTGCAAAGCAGTATAACCTACGGTTCATCAAGTCAAATTCTATGCGCCATCAACAAAAAATATAATCATACAGGTATCGGAAAAAGGCACTTCCACTTGCGCTTTAGAGCATGGGTCTGCTGCTTGAAAGATAGTCTCTGGGTATATATTGCTTAGGTTGTGAGGATATACAGGCACATCTGACGAAAAGCGTTAATGAGTAGATCATTGAAAGGCGAAAAAGCTCAGGCTCACATAACTGGATCATGGGATACAATACAGGAAGCTCGACGACAATGTCTTGCATAGTATCCAACTGATTATAAATACTCAACTCTCCTGGCAGAGTGGGGTATAATTCGATGTGCGGATAAACGGGTTGGTCTGAAGAAGACATCAGTAAGGACCATGAAAATGATATAATATCTGTACATATACTGATGTATGGATACCCAAATGACGATGGTTTATACACCGAAGCGCAGTGCTGCATGTTTGACGGTTTAGACGATGAATTGTACGGCCACACGTGCAACCAAGGACCTGAAGCAGTCGCAGAAGCCGATGTCACCTTTGTGATCTCCTTGTTGTGTGGTAAAAGAATTTTGTCCTCTTGCAACAATCCTGTGCTGTGCATATATTCGCTATTGAAAGGCCAAACATGTTCCCAGGCGCCGTTAGCAGGCATGAGAGGAGGGATATTAACATTGGTACTTTGACTATTAAATGGCCATACGTGCGGCCAAGCACTGATCACGGGAATTGAAGACAAAGAAGCGTTATTTTCCACTTCTTCGTTGTATGGCCAAACATGTTTCCAGGGTAGTGGGGCGGATATTGAAGATGCTTCTAGGTTGTCCTTTGTTTGAATATTAAATGGCCATACATGTGCCCATGGAACTGTATCAGATGCTGAAGTCGAAGCCTTCATATCGCTATTGAACGGCCATACATGTTCCCAAGGCCCATTAGTTTCTATGGATTCCTGTGTTAATAAGGACTTCGATCGAGGATAATGTACCATGGTTTCGAACTGATCATGAAACCTCGCTCGTTCTCCAAGGTCCAAGGAAAGAGCAGGAGATACACATCTCGGTGAGGGAGGATACGATAACGGAGCGCCCCATGAGGTTGCCGTCATGGGTGTAGGTGGACAATCTTCGTAGAAGCGATGGGCAATATCAGGAGTTGGGACACGGGAGTTGAATGAGGTATGATATATGTCACTGACATCATCGTCAGGGCCAAAGGATGTGCACGTTAAAGGCGAAGAACAAACAGAACCTCGCAGGCGTTCAGCAAGGTGCACCGAAGGTACGCGGGTTTCATTTGAAACATATGAGTAGTTGTCGTCCTCAACAAAACCAAAAGAAGTACAAATTGAAGCTGAGGTGCAAACGGAACCAGGAAGGCGATCAGCAATGTGGACAGAAGGTGCATGAACCCATGAAACGGGTGATAACTCTCCAATAGACAAAGGACCTTCTGATGAAACTGACCATGTGTAGTCCTCAAGCCTCATAACTGCAGGAGAACCAGGGATCTCATCTGGAGTATCTATAGGAACATCGTTGGGCAGATAGACAGCATCAAGGCTTGGTTGCCCCTTGGCCGCCAGTGGGCTCGGACTTATAAGTGCACTTGCTCTCCATGACTTTACAAGGTTATCTAACTGCTGCCGTCCAGATTTGGGTTCGTCTTCCTGAACGATTGTCGAAAGGACTTGCTGACCAGCGACAAATTCAGTCGAAGCCGCTACCGAACGCGAGTTATGTCGGTGCTCCGACCTTACCGATGCGACGTCGAATCTTTCTACCAAAGATAGTTTCTTGGGGACATGACGTCCGATGGGCGCGCTGTTCTGTTGAATCGTGTTATCGGCCATATCTTCGTCGAAGTGGCGCCCCCCTACCAGACTACTCTCACCCCGGAAATGCGAAGGTGCAGTGACTGGATATGCGTGGTTGGAATGCTCGGATATTTCTCTATGAATGGCTGAAACCCAACTGCCATACCAGCGTGCTGCCCGGAGGTCAATATCAAACTCAATCTTGCCACATATAAGTGGACGACGTTCGTTTGCGAGGGGAGGATCTGACAGATGGCCCCATAAAGATTGCCAGGAATCATCCGATATTCTTGGTGTCAAAGTGACCCCGTCCTCGACATAATGAAGATATAGGCAGAGACCGAGTGTGCTCGGGAAACTGAATTCTCGTGCAATGGCAGTCAATTGCCCAAACATCTGTAACACTTTGAGAAATAACGTCTACAGGACAGGAAAGTTCAATGCACACACCGAAGGCAAAATGGGCATAACAATACCCTGCGTTAAGCGGTGAAATGGACCGTTCGTAACAGTCTGCCCACGCGGGCCATATCCTTGTAAAAGAGTTGAAGGAGGCATTACAATGATTAATGACTTGACATTATTTCGTTGAATAGCTCTTTCCTTCGACTCGCGGAAGCTTGTATTATGATAGGGAATTGATGATGACTTCTTTCCCCGTAACGGTGAGTCGTGTGCACTTTGG
The DNA here is from genome assembly GCF_017499595.1 of Psilocybe cubensis. Taxonomy (NCBI): domain Eukaryota; kingdom Fungi; phylum Basidiomycota; class Agaricomycetes; order Agaricales; family Agrocybaceae; genus Psilocybe; species Psilocybe cubensis. The sequence continues at coordinate 1,928,764 of NC_063002.1, read as the reverse complement.
ATTCCGGTGTCTAGTGAACCAGAGTCTTGCACTGCAGGATGATTTGAGGCAGGCAGAATAAGCCCAGAACCAACGACGGTGTCCGTATTGGTATCGGGGGGACTTAGGGGACCACGAGGAAACTCGAAGGGAGAGGGTTTATGAAAAGGCGAAGCTGTAAGTCTGGACATAGTGTTGCCGTAGAAAAGAGGTGGATGGACCTGTATAAACACGCTTCAAGATAGAGAAGGCCAATAGTGCAGACTGTGCTGTAGAGAAAGACGAAATTGTAATTAAAGAAAGTAGACACCAAGAGGAGAGTCCAGTTCAACTAGCTCCAGAAGAAATGGGAAAAGACAGAGGACCTTATAGAGGACACATGGAAAGGAAAACAGCGAGGGTATTGGCGGCATATGTAGTGATTCCTTTTCCCGGTAACCATGGCAGACACAGACCCAAGTGCAAGTTACTGATCATGATACAACTATCACACTGTTGATTGATGATTCGATCAGATATATGTCAATGCACGTGAAGTCGGTTACACATTACAGCCTTCCAAAGACGCTCATTGTGGGACGTAATTATATGAGCTTTTGCCTTCATCTCTTCCTTACTTGAACTTGGAATCCTTTATCTTCTTAGCATTTGAGCATGGAAGCCAAACTACTTCAATTCTCTACTCTCGTCCAAAAAGATAAAGGACCTGCTTATATCTCACTTATCCCTGAAATCTTATCACAATCAGGTCCTTCCATAGCCAGGGACCTGCACACATTGGTCGACACTGTCGTCAATTTAGAAAGTGTTGGTTTGGTAGTCGGACGTCAGGTCCTGTCTGAGCTAGTTAAGATTCTCGGAGAAGGCGCTATCAAGGACGTTGCACTCAGGAAACGCGTAGTTGAAGATACGTTGTCCACAATTCAACCCCGGATTGTGAGCTATGAGGAACAGGTAGAAGCTTCAAATCGATTTCATTGTTCACATAATTATCTTCGATTGTAGGTAAACTCTTTAAGATTTCAATTGGCGGATCTTCTGGAAGAGGAGGAAGAATGGAGCGACGCTGCCAGAGTCCTAATGGGTATCTCTTTGGATTCAGGTCAACGGTGTGCCTCACAGCCTGACATTATGTGTCCCATTTTATTCAACATTTGATCTCACAGGTCTATCGGAGACTCAGAAAAATTGCGCGTGTACGTTCGCATTGTTCGATTACTGCTTGAAGACGAAGATTCAGTCCAAGCCGAAACGTACTACAATCGGGCCGCCTTGCTAGTGCATTCTGCGAATGATCGCGAGACTCTTCTCCAATTTAAACTTTGTCAAGCTCGTATAAGTGACTATAGCAGAAAATTTTTGGAAGCCGCCAGCCGTTATCATGAACTGAGCTATGTAGGTGAAATAGACGAAGAAGAACGCAGGCATATGCTGTAAGATTACTTTTCAATCAAATCCCCAAACCTTTACTCATCTTCGCCCAGCCTAGCTGCTGTTACATGCGCCGTTCTGGCTCCTGCAGGCCCAAATCGTTCCAGAGTCCTTGCGTCTTTGTACAGGGATGAACGCACAGCTGATCTTCCAACATACAATATCTTGTCTAAGATGTTTCTGGATCATATTCTTCGGCCAGCGGAAGTCAAGGAGTTTGAAAAATCACTCAAGCCTCATCAGTTGGCAAAGATTTCCATTTCATCCAATGATAGACTAGCTTCTGCAGGGGGCGACACTGGAAGCGAGCTGGACCCCAATGCAAGCACAAGAACGGGACCATCGACTGTTTTGGATCGTGCTGTCATGGAGCACAATCTTCTTGCAAGCTCCAATATATATAACAACATTACTTTCCGTGGTTTGGGAGCGCTACTCGACTTAACTCCAGGTGCAGCAGAAACCATGGCCCGAAAAATGATTGAGCAAGGGCGCTTGCGTGGAAGTATAGATCAGGTGGATAAATTAATATGGTTCGAGACAAACCGTGAAGAAGACGATGCTCAAGGGAAAGCTGGTGGCCTTGGAGATGTTGAGGAAGCTGAAGATACGGGCGCGCCATTTACGAAGCGTTGGGATACACAAATTAGGCTGACCGCTGCACATGTAGGCGTTCATGTTTTGTTTTACGCCTTGAACTTACATTTTTTCATTAGGTTGAGTCCATCGTCCAGCACCTCACAGATAAGGGGTTGGTTTCCTTGCCGGTTGACTCAATATGAGCATCTAATCCAGTGGGTGAAAAGTCTGTCTTGTTGTATCATACTTCGCTGCAATGAATATTTGATAAATGGTAATAATCGGAAAGAAAGCACATGCAAAGCAGAGTGAAGATATCGGTACATTCAGGTCGCATTTTTTTGTTCTTTTCTTTTTTGCCTTTCTCGTTTTGTTTCGAGCTCGTGCCATTCCCCCTTTATATCTATCAATCTAGAACAGAATTTGAAAAATTCAATGGCTGATTTGAAGAGATGCCTGTAACAACCACGTACCCTACAGGAGGAGTAGCGCTTGGATATTCCTGGGTGAAATATGGGGCATTCATGGCCTGCATAGCAGTTATTCGTTCGGCAGGATCAAATGCAAGGAGTTGCTCGGCCAAATCTAACGCTGCAGGAGACATGTACCTGATGCAAACACATGTTAATATTTCAGTTCATTGCAAAGGTTAACCGCACTTTTGGAATGACTCCCGGAATTTGCTACCCATGGGCTGTTGGGGTTTAACGAGTTCGTACCACGGAAGATTGACAACATCAGTCCAGCGCTCAGGTGTCGGAGTCCCCATAAGTTTGTAAATGACTTCCAGCTGATGAATTTCATCCGCTCCCTGAAAAACGGGTTTCTTTACAAATAATTCGAGCATAATGCACCTGAAGTTAAGGAAAGTCAGACTAGCTTGTTTATCATATACCCTGACTTACCCGGCGCTCCACATGTCAACTTCCGGTCCATAAATGGTTGCACCAAAAAGAAGTTCCGGCGGCCTGTACCAAAGGGTGATGACGCGGTTGGTATAATCAGCGCGCCTACGCTTCTGGTAGAAACGTGCAAGCCCAAAATCAGCCAATTTGAGCTCCCCCCGATTGTTAATCAATATGTTTGACCCTTTAATATCCCGGTGGATTACCCCTTTACGATGCAAATACGCTAATCCCGCCAGCATTTGATGACACAAAGATTTGAGGTGTTGACGTTCAAACACAAACTGTGTTTGTGATAGAACTCCTGTGAGATCATGATCCATATATTCAAAGACCATATACACAGAGCCTGTGTAACGCTGTTAGCCACGAAAAATTCAAACAAAACACAGTAACCACCATTTGAGACCATCATCTCATAAAGTCGAACCACGTTCTCTTGCCTGAGAGACTGTAGAAGCTTGATTTCTCGCATGGCTGTGACAGGGAAGCCATCCTTCTCGGATTCCATACGAATGCGTTTCAACGCAACATAGTTACCTGTAATAGTGTTTCGTGCTTTGTAAACTTTTCCAAATGTTCCCTCACCAACTTGACTGATGATTTTGTACAGGTCTTTGTTCGAAGCCAAAGAGTGCCCTACAGCGCTGGAAACATCATGGTTATCGCTTGGAGTTGAAAGTTGCATGTCATTAGAGGTCAATATGGGCTGATCCGTGGAATCAGCGAAGTGTGGGCTTCGTCGCTCAAGGTCGTCGGCAGATGATGTTAAAAGGTGAATATTATTGGCGGAAGTCGTCATTTCTGAATCTGTATGATGCGCGTGGGGGGGCGGGATAATGGGCGGGATACCTTGCTTTGGTAAGCAAGCCGCTGATTCGAGGTCTAAGGAGGATGTTTGACGAGATCCAGCGGTTGAACGAGAATATGGATTGTCTGCCCGCCACAATTCTGCAGGGTGAAGCGGAGACTCCCATTCATGATAGTCAGAGATGCGATGTGATTGATGTGGATATGACATCGAGGTTTGTTTCTCAATTGCAGATTCCGACATACGAGGCGATGTATTGACTTCATCGGCAGGATCCATTTCGTCGTCGTCGCCAGGGAAAAACCTCTTCAAAGACGAATCTCCTTTCCCAATCGGTCTGAACCCCGCATGTCGGGTGTTTATATTTCGATTAGGTTTTCCTGGTAAATCTATCTTAGCATCCGGAATCCAAGTTTGCCCAGAAGTATTGTATTCCTGTGGTGTATACTGAGGCCGTGGTGGATGGGACAATGGAACAGACATAGGAGGAGGCATTGAAACAGCGGCAGCTGTATGAATACCGATGGGAGGAGCAGCAGCAGCAGAATTCTGTGAAGAATGATCGACATTTCCAAAATACTCGTACTCCCTTTCGACGGTTTGTGCTTGACTTTCCCTGCCCTTTCGGTGTTTTTGAGATCTTGACTTCCCATTCTTATAGTCTTCAACTTCTTTTCGTGGAGTTGTCCCGTTGTTTCTGGAATATACATTTGTGATAGTTACAGGTGGATGATGATTAGGAGGGAGACGGTGCACCGAACGGGCGGGGCTCTTGCTGCGGCTTCGATCAGATCCTGTACTTGAAACTGCAGACGGACTTCTGCGACGTCCTGTAAAGTTTGGAGGGCTTCGATGGGAACTGATGCGTTGAGGACTAGGTGACCTTGAAACCTGCTTTTCTGGCTTATAATGTGAACGATTCAAACTCCTTTCACTAGGAGTCTGACTTTGTAAGGTGATAGGACTGGAATCTCTCCGGCGACGTTTATTAGCAGGAGAAACAGACCGAGAATGTGATCGACCTCTTGAGGAGCGATGAGAGATATAGGATTCGGTTGGTGACCTGCTACGAGACCGCGACCGGGACGGAGATCGTAGATGTTTTCGTTTCGCAAAATTTTGGTTTGGAAAAGTTTTATTTACGCCGCCACGACTAGTATCTCGCCTTGTCCAACTAAATAGAAATAGTTAAAATGTAAGCCAATGAGAAATAGGTAAAGATGCTCACTTATTCAGTTCTCCGTCGTCAGCACGCCATTCTCTTCGATGTTTATTGTAATTCTGCACTCGTTTTGGTCTTTGATGATGATAACTTCGCTGGCCATTTTGCCCTCGTTGCTGTGAATAATCATTAGTCGTCGAGGATACCCAAGATGCGGCTGGTTCCCAGGACCGATCCTCCGTGCCAGCCTGTCTTTTATCTGGAGGAAGGTCGTTATGCCGTCCTATGGGTTCATTTGTCCAATTTCTGTCACGACGTCTGGAGTCCCATCCAGAGTCGCTCCGAAACCTATGCCCTGAATTTTTATCCCTTTGACTATCTGGACGCCAGTCGTGATGTCGTCGATCCGTCCGATGGTCGTTTCGCATTGGTTCGGGATTCCAATCGTCGATACTTTCTCTCGGCTCATTGGTTTCCCAACGGTCATGATAAGGAATACGAGAGCTGTCGTAGGAAGGATGATCTGGAACAGTCCACGTGGAGGGCTCTGCATAAGATGATGAAGAGGCGCCGTTGTCATAGCGCGGAGGCCAACTGTTTCGAGATTGAACATAAGAATCGTTGACAGGTCCCCACCCCCCTGAACTTCTGGGACCACTGTCGTCATATTGTGCTCTCTCTCCTCGTGCAAAAGGGTCGGTAAACGAATATCTTTCATGATCGAGTTCTGCGTGTCGCCAATCTCCGCCCCTGCGAGATCCAGAAGACATATCGCGCCCGCTAGAATACGTTCCTCTACCTGCGTTTGATGCGCGATAACTTTCGGGGTGATGAAAAGAATTATGGGGCCGGGAATAGGTTTCGGGAGAAATGTCGTCTCCCACTCTCATGTAAATATCAACATCAGCGTCTTTGCTGCCCCTTGACCGCTTGTTTTTACCCTGTCGCATTGGGAAGACTAATAATGACGATCTAAAGGGCCGGAAGCACCTATCGACATAGAATTTGAGTCAGACTACATAGGTACCATACCGTCATTCTTGAAAAACTTACCACCAAAGTTGTGTTATATTGCAGCTTAGAAACAGCAGCTCTTCAGTTGCTAACACCAATAGAAATGGTCACCTGTATCGGTGCCAAAATTGTTGTAAATTGCCAACAAGCCTGTGACAATGGATAGCTGCGACCACTAGCAGTCTGAGTTCGGTTTATACCAGTAAAAGTCGAGACGGCCCTTGCCATTAAATAATGGTGGCATGTGACATGACCCCTCTTCAACACAAACTTAGCACCATTAACCCAACTACCACTCTTGTTGAATTCCCTCATAATTTATCTCTATGGACAATACGAAGTTTATAACCCGAGGTCTTTTTCAGAGTCGCATTTCTTTGTTGTCTCAATTACCTTCAATACCAGACATTGAACGAAGAAGGAGGTACAACTTGTCTCAGGCGCTCGATAACAATCTCGATAGAGTGGCAGTTCTCGGAAACGATAATGGCTACGGTCATAGTGGGCAAGTCTGGCTATAAGCATGACTTGTACGTTCTCCAGATAACAAACCTATCAGTTGTGTCAATGCTTTGAGCTGGGCCCACGATGGAAATGTCCTTCTTACTGCTGGAGACGATACGACAGTCAGGACATGGTGTATGCGTCAAACTAATACCAGCGAGGATTACCCATTTTTCTGTGGGTCCGTTTTAGAAACTGGGCACCGAGGAAACATTTTCAGCGCTAAAGTGTTACCCTTTTCTTCCCGCATGTAAGCGGTGCTTCGAGGCTTTTTGTTTGCTAATACTTAGAATGCATCAGAGCTACTGCTGCTGGCGATATGCAAGTTCGAGTGTTTGATGCAGCAACCGCTCTCAACTCTTCTTTGACTCATGGTGATGACGTTGAGACTACTTATTCGGCAAATAATTGCAATCTACGCACACTACGGTGCCACCATGACTCGGTGAAAAAGATCATCACAGAAGAGAGTCCTGATTTATTCTTGTCAGTATCCGAGGTACGTGTCTATGTCTGCATTTATGGTCAATCCGGTGTTGGTATAATGTTCAGGTCTTACTGAACATACTTTGTTTCAGGATGGGACGGTTAGGCAGCATGATCTTCGAACATCTCATACTTGCTCTAGAAGAGCTTGTCCAGAACCGCTTGTCACAATAGGACATGAACTATGTACCTTATCACTTTCTCCACTCGTCCCATATCAATTCGTTGTCGCTGGAGAAGGACGTTTTGTATGCTTATTTGATCATTTTATTTTTCAAATTTCTTATTATCATCTTACAAGGGATACCTCTATGATCGACGTCATCTATGCCGAAAGCTAGAGACTGATTGGGGTTCACTACCTAGAGTTGGGGAAGAACTAACAACATGTGTCCGAAAATTCGGACGTGAAAGATTACCACCGGGTGTGCGAGACATAGGCCGCGAACACATAACGGGTTCTCGGATGTCAATGTCAAATGGATACGAGGTAAAGCTTTATGCAGATTCTGAGGTTATTCTTCTCTCAAATGACTCAATATCCAGATTATTCTCTGTCAGTCTGGACTTCGTCTTCTGTTGACCACGCCACTGAAACTGTGAAACACTTGTAGCGTACAGCAGAGATGGTGTCTATCTTTTTTCAACTAAAGACGAACCAACCTTTGCAGACAGCCATACTCTGGGAACATCATCCACATCGGCACCTAACGTGCGCAAGCAATATTTTCTGTGAATGTATTTTTATGAAGATCAGACAAACTCTTACCAGATACTTGATCCAAATAAACGCGAGAATTTTCGAGACGGGAACCCTACCCTAAACGATATTGTCAGGAATAACGAGCCACCCGTTTCTTCTGAAGGAAATCTCTCAGTGCCAGTCGTTTTCCCTCGTCGACGCTATGTTGGAGCTAGGAATGTAATGACAGTGAAAGATGGTAAGTTATATTTGCTCTTCGACTGCTTGTTGTTTAATTGTAGGTTCTTCTGCCTGTTTAGTCAATTTCTTGGGTCCAGATGACGATTGGGTTGCCTCTGGATCTGATGATGGTAATTTCTTCATATGGAATAAAGCAAATGGTTCCTTGAAGGGCATATACGAAGGCGATGGATCTGTTGTCAATGTAATTGAAGGTCACCCTCACTTACCGCTGATCGCTGTGAGCGGTATTGACACGACAGTGAAGGCATGCGTTACATTGCGCTTATGTTATCACAGAATCACTGATTCCTTGACTCTCAGTTGTTCGCTCCAACCACGAAACCCAGTGCTTTCTCGAGAACAGAAAATGCGGAGGCTATTCTGGAGACTAATCAACGTATGAGTGCGACACGTCCACTCCCTAGATTTCGCATTGCATCTCTTCTGGGTGATGTCAATATTGTGGTTGCAGCCACTCCGGAGGATGGAGAACCTTCGGAATGCATAGGACAGTAGAATAATATGTTGGGGCAAAGTGTTACCGTTAATTAGGGGCTGTGAAGCATTAAAAGAATGTATACATATAAACCTTGTACATAATTGACACTTTCTAAGGGTCCTGAAGATGATAATCGTCGTCTGTCGAACTGTCACTGCTCCAGTTGTTTTCCTGTTTGGTGTCAGCGCTGGATTCTCTCCTAGAACCTAATCCGTGTTCAAAAGAAAAAGGCAGCGTTAACTTGGAAATAGAATTGGCTCTGATCCTGGAAAAGAACGAAGGTGAAGATGGATTGTTTTCAGGTGCCAACTGGGTCAACTCTGCTTCCGGTACTTTGAAATTGGCATCTTCGTCTACATCATGTTCGGGACCCCATTTTCGACGCCGTGATGATATGCTAGATACACCATTACCGTGACCACCACGAGGTACATATACCTCCTTCGGAGTACGTCCTCGTCTGTACAAACGGGAGTTTCTTGCAAAAGTTGCTTCCGCATCTGTATCAACAGATAATGGTGGCTCAGATCCAGAAGGTGGCGGGGAATGAGACGTGGAGTTCTGTGGTGAGCGCGACGATGTTTCAGGCATCATTCTATGCGACAAAAGATAGCGAGGATCGTGCACGTCGCTCTTTGACTTGCTTTTGGACGCTCGATGAACCATCTGACGCCCAAGTAATATCTCTTTTTCAATTCTGAACCGGTTTTCAACCATATGGAGCTTAAATGTAAATCACCAAGGTCAGCCATGGAATACCGGTAGAAGCATATCACACACCTTGGGCCAGGTAACACTTTGCCCAACATGCATCATTCTTTCCAATTCTTTTGGATCTGGGTCATGCAAAATTCGAAACCAGTCCTGTTGGTTTGGCTATCAATATATGGGTGCATTGAAGGTGTGTAAGACATGCCCATAATCTCGTTCTTGGCCAAATTCTAAGAATGAATTTTAGACATGTACGATGCAGCTAATTGAAAAGACCTTACGTCACAGCTCCATCAAAGCGCTGCAGGAAGACACTGGACCAATCTTGGCCCAACAATTGAGGAAGGAGCTCAAGGTCACGTATAACCTTGAAATTCTTGGTCAATTCGTGTTTGAGCCATTGTTCCGCTGCTGATAATAGGAAGTTTCCTCTCCACCCTCCACGCGCAGTGAATCAATAAACAATGAGTTTTCGAGTAAGTTTAGATTACCTTTCCCTTTCCGATGGGCAACTGGTTTCCCTGCTGACCCTCTGGGAGCAAAAAAAAATAAGTGTACATGAGGATTAACCTGAGAAACGATGGGGTGGGTGACTATGAAGGATGTGAATTTTATAGATTTTTGAGGAAGGCAAAAGTGCAAACCGTTAAAGTAGAGATTCAAAGCTTGAACTGGAATGTCAACTCTGATAGTAAAACTTAAGCACGAAGTTATATTCCCACAAAAAGTGTCACACCTTAAAGATCCATCTTTAAATCTACTACCCCAACTCCACGGAACGATGTTTCCATCCTTGAGCTTTTGCATTAGAACGACCGGGTTCAAAATTCCAGGAACTGCTGCAGAAGCCAAAAGTGCAGACCAAATAACTGTGTCAGGAGCTGTTAAAAAGTTAAGAAGTTTGGTCGGTCTGAAGAAATAATTGTCAATGTGAATGACTTGTTACAGTGAATGCCACTTTACTAACGAATGTCTATCAGCTGGGATGACAGATATGTTGAGTATGCGCCCTGTCCTGATATAGGCTTCTTTGAAAGTCATAGAACCTCGCGTAAAAAATGTGCACTGTGGTAACATCAATATTCTGGTCATCCAATCGTTGACTAAAGAGCAAGTATACCTTTCTTGCCCACCTACGTGAAGACGTCAAAGTTTGCCTATGTAAATTGAAAGGAAGAACTTACGTCACACTATCGAAACGAGCACCTGTCTTCCAGAATCTCTTCAGCCACACACTTAAAGGCTCTTCGCACGCTGTGATCTTGTTTGCCAATTCGGGAACAAGTAGAACCTTGAGTTCCTCATCTGTCCTCGTGCAAGTTAAAGCAGCAATCAAACCTCCGGCACTCGTTCCTGTTATAACTCTGGGAAGAAGTCCAGCATCCAGAAGTGCCTTGATAACTCCGCAGTGATCTGATCCAACTTAATTTAAGTGTCGTAGCAAATGTAAATTAGCATTGAGCATACAGTAACCAAAAGATGCTCCTCCAGAAAGGCAGAGGGCAGAGATTCCTGAAATTAAAATATTGTTACAGTTTTTATGGGAGAAAAATTCCGCGTTACTCACCCAAATTAGTATTAGCACTCTTAAAAAAGCGCTTCTTCTCGTCTACGCTGAGTTCGGGTGTCTCCCGAATGAACTGCAGCGATAATTCGAGTTCGTCAAAATAAGCTGTTAAGGATATCAACATCCACGCCGTATCGCATTAAAAAAGTCTTTACATTCAATCAAGTTCTTCGTTCCCAGAAAGGTCTGGCTCCAAAGTTAGCATCTCATCATGATATCACGCATAGCAAACGTTGGGTACTTCGCTATACAATCTAAAAAGACAAAAGTGAGAATTTTTATTGAGATGTGATAATGAGGAACAAAGTCGCACCTCGATGATTCTACAGCAGCAAAATTAGAACGAATGCAAGTTTCCAACACACCCAAACACCCTCGCACGTCATTCTTCTCTCTCATTGTCTTTAAAGATTTCTTAACCTAGAACACGTATGAGCAGTAATATGCTACGGGAAGACCACGTTTCACAGTACCTTGCGGACAAGCATCCAGTCGTAGTACTGGTCCTCATCATGGTTTTTCCACTCGTCAAACCCAAGATAATTATCCAAAGTTACAGCTGCACTTTTCCATTCCTAGACATCCTTTAGCTTTACGACATCATATCCTGTCTTGCACACGCACCTCATAGTTCCTGGCACTCCTCATTTTCTTCCGTAATCTACCTTTTTGGCCCCTCCCTAAGTTATTGGCATGCATATGAATGACGATACTTGATACGTTGAGGTCATAAACGTACAAGCCGATATCCACTCCTTTGTGTTAACCATTTGTCTGATCACCACATAAAATCCAAACTCTGCTGCAATGAACAAAAATATAAAAAACTAGGTTCAAAGGTAAGCAATATCATCTCAGTGGTAAAGAAGTAAAGAAAGCATACCAGAAGAGGCCACCGGAGAATGATAAAAAGATAATCGCTTCTTTTGTCCTCTCTACCTCGCTTTTTTCGTCTAGAGGTGAACATAAAATAGGGGTGTAAACATTCAATGGGTGAAAATATACCTCTTGACCTTGAGGTTGACAGGTGCAAAGTCGGATAACGCTGATACCTTTCGAATCCGTGATGCATTGGATACCGGGGTTCCAGGAATTTGGGGTGAAGTTGCATCACCTTGGTGGTCGAAGTAGGATTCGTCTAATTGTAAAGCATGGCAAAAAGCTTCCATATGCCTGTACGGGAAAAAATTAAAAAAATTCGATTATGTTAAGTTATGATATGACACACGATTCATTGACAAAGTCTTCGGCGAGTAGTGTCTTGAGATCAGGAGTTGGGGCCTCAGATTTTCCATTGCCTCGATGAGGCATACCGGCATGCATGTTAATCTTCGACCAGTAAGGAAGTGCCTCCAGATACTTGGGAACGTAACGGGTACCTATACGCTTCTATACAGGTCTGCCTAGAGGCGGTTGTGGCAAGAAAGAGCTTCGGAGTGATTCAAACGATGATGCTAGTCATTGCAACTCTGCCCAGGGGTTAATGAATTTCCCCACTCACCTAAACAGCATACAACAAAGATAGACGTTCAAATTCAATTGAAATCACGTGATATGACATTCAAGGCATGACAATTGGTGGGTCGTGGTCATCTCTACGGCAGCGGCGCAGTAGCTCACCCTGGAGGATGGCGGAGTCCCTCACAGAGGAAGCCCCATTGTCACTTGAGCTACAAAGTCTCAGAGCATCAGTCAGGCGTTTTCAGGTACACGGTCAGCACTTCCTGCATCGCAGTCTGTTAAACTTAAATACATCTTTATTTTAAATCTAGGATGAAGCACATTCATCTGCAGTAAAACTCCAGAGACATTCTCTTGATGCTGTAAGAAACCGTGAACGAGTTGTCCTCTTAGAGAGGGAGAACGACGTGCTCAAAGCTGAGCTTGCTATTTTACGTGCAAATCCTCAACCAGATGGTCAAACATCTCCAGCGGATAGTCAATATCAGGTTCAAGAACTTTCTCTTTCATTACGTCGACTTTCTCAAAGGCTGAGCTTGACCGAAGAAGCTTTACTTGCAACAAAAACTGAGCTGGCGGCAGCCCATGCGGCAGCCCTGAAGGCATCCGCAAATGCAGAGAATGCCTACGAACTGGGCGCGCGTGTTCGAGGCCGTGAGGAGGAAGCTCTGGTGCGGCAACGGGATTTGGAACAGAGAATAAAGAAACTGGAAGAAGAACTGCGAATGTCCGATCTAGTGGTGCAAGAGTATGCGGCGTTAGTGAGAAGCATGCAAACTCGATCTTCGTCTGACGCAAACCCTCTCAACCTTCAAGGGACTTTGAAAGAAGGCAAATTAAGACTCGATCACCTATTTAGCGGTATTCAAGTCGAATGCGACACTTTGGCACGCAAACTCGAAGAAAAGAGTGCCGAACTAGAGGTCTGCAATTCCAAACTCGATGCTGAACGAAAGGCCAATGAAGCAGTTCTAGCAGAACTGGGAAGAACACAAACAGAGTTATCTAAACTTCAATTGGAGGACGGGACAGCAGCGAAGATGGTGTCTCACTACATGCACGTATATCATCTTCTCAAAAATCTGCCTATAACCTAAATCGTTATTTCCAAAGGCGATTTTCACAGACATCCACGAATAAGCTTCTGAACACTCTCAACGCTCTTCAATCTCGACACGCCAGTACAGTTTCCACACTATCTTCACAAAATCACACACTCTCCACCCAACTACGATCCCTCGAATCTCAGAATGAGCGAGTGCTTAGTGCGTTGGATGAGCTGGGCGGGGAAATCATGAAAGAGGCATATGGACGTCGACGGGAAATCGCTCAACGCATCCGTATGACTGCCAGAGAGGAGAGGGTTGTAGAGGGTTTGCGGAGATGGATTCGCCGTGGAGACGAGATGCTTAGCCGCTTGCATGATCGTAAAGCAGAACTACATAATTCTCAAAAATATCGCGAAGCGCTCTTGGAAATGGCCCAGCATGCTCGCATCTTACTTGATAGCTTGGACAACGGAATTTTTGATGTGGAAACTGCTCTGTCCTTTTCAGGAGGTCGTGCACGGAAGGTCCTTGTTCGCATTGGGTTGGACGGTCTTTTAGAAGAACTGAGCAACGAAACCGAAAGGAGGTTATTATTGGAACGGATGATGGCGACCGATGGGTTCAATATCACGGTCTCTGAGAATACGGATAGATCTACAATGCGCGACCCTCAAGTTTTACAGAAACCACTACTTCCACACAACGTTAAAAATCTTCCTACCCCGCCGCTTCCAATGCCTCCTGTTGTCGTAAATGATTCGGAGATTGCCTCCTCGAGGTCGTCTCAATCATTTGGAATTCAAGCAGATATGTCTGAGTTTCCAGGCGTAGAAAGCTCTAAGCAATGCAACTCAATTCTCGGCCCTCCCTCTAGAAGTTCAACAGATTCTCTTCAAAAAGTAACACAGTCGCCTGACGTGATCGAAGACGCTTTAACTATACCGACAATTGACCAAGAGATGCACACTGCCAACGACATGTTTGCACTCGATGATAAATTTATTGAAGTTCGAGAAAACGTATTAGATATCGCGACACTCGCAAAAGATGATCAAAACACGGACATCTTTGAAGCTCACACCGAATCTGTAGACGATTTGACCATTACATCATCACCATCATCCATACATTCGGCTTCTGTCTCAACCCTCACCCACAAAATTCCTTCATCACCGCCATCAGTAAAGGTATCAGACATCACCTCAACATCAGAGCCTCATACGGCACTAAAGCTACACCCTATGCTTGCTGAGCTCGCCAAAGTTCACAAACGCTATGACGATTTACAATGTGCATTTAGGGATTGCCATTTTGCACTGGAAGACCTGAAGGCAAGTCTGAGCTTTACTTTTTCAACGAAAAACGGATATCCAACCGCTGTGGCTTTCGGACATAACCCCTCCACCTCTTCTGTTCTGTCCCCGTTGAATACACCCATTCCTTTTCCGAATTCTATTTCTATACCAGAAGAAATTCTGCTAGCAGCCTTGGGACGCTTAGATGATTACACTGAGGACACTCGTGTTGAACTGGAGATCCGTGTTGGTGACGAAACTTTGCTTGCGAAAGGGTTTGAAGCTCTCCTAAGCGTTCCAGGTGCATTGCTCGAGCATCAACAGGGAGAAGAACAGCCTCTAGACACCCATGGCATGTTTGAATCACAGAAAGATAGCGATCTACTTCCCAAGCAATCGGAGGTGGAGAAACAAATTAAGGCATTCGTTGATGGAACAGATCCCGCCGTTCGAAGGGCACGGGATATCTTTGCTCGCAAGTTGGAAGATGTTCAGCATGATATCGCGGTATTGAAGAAAGCTATCCACGATCCTGAATCCATGCAGACCCATGATTCGTTTGCTAATTCCGAATCTTCGCCCTCCAGTCTTGTCTCGCTACATGCTGAACATGACAATGGATGGACGACATGGATCCGGGGCCCTTCTTCAAGATCAAGCAGTCCAGCACCAGTCACAGCGTCACTTGGACCTTCACCAACGTTTGGAAGCATTATGACAAGCCCACGACTTCGGTCTCCATCTTCTACTGGAAATTTTCATCAGAGTACCGTCCAAAAAAATTCGACAAGGTCTCGAAAAAGCAGCTTTTTGGGGTTAGGCCTAGGAGATGCAACAGAACAAATAAAAGACCCGCTCTCTATGCTTGGTTTAAAAGTTCCAATGCCTAGTTTTGCGAGTCCTGCTTTGGTAGTACCGAGTGCGCATTTCACTGGAGCTAATAGTAGTGGCTACGGAAAGATGACGATATCTTCTATGAGCCCCGTGGTTTCCACTCCGAGAACACGGGCGACATCATCAACTATATACATGCTCGGTTTAGGTTCTTCCAGTCCAATGATCCCTGGTCAATCAACAGGCCCAAGAATACTCAGGTCTCCGAGTGGTCCTCCCGGTAGTTTGCTGTTGCATAGGCAACATGTATCACAGCCGCAGATCTTGTCACCTCAAATTCAGCAGGGAACAGAAACACAAAGCCATTTTTCTTCGACTAATGAGCAGCTAATCGTTACGGCTAATGATGAAGAGGAGGATGAAGAGGAGGACGGTGTTGAATGATACAAGATACAACGATAGTACCATGAAAGATCTTTATGCTTAATTAAGTATTTTGTTTATTTTTTGTTTTGAGCATCTCATTATGATCATGACTCTGAGTATATTGATGGTATATTTGTTCTTCGCAAATTCTGTTGCCAATTTTCAAATCCCTCAGTCGCGTGGATGAGTTGTATAAAGTAAAAAAAGGTAGCATGATCTTGACCAAGGATTTATAGGAAGCAAGAGGTCTTAGAATGTACTGATGCTTTAAACAAAAAATGTATTTTTATGAGATACAGATGTCGATTTTAATGATACAGTAGCTTTTATGTAGGTTAGTAGTAAATAAGTTCGATGTACTCAACGAATTGATTACAAATGTTACTCAGGATTCTAAACGACTACTCCACTTGTGATTTCCTTAGAAGAAGAGGTTTCATCTAATACAACGGAAGAGTTAGCGTCAAACTGCAACTATTTAAGAATACATACCATTTCGGTAAAGACAGGGAGCAACTGAGGAATATGCTGGAGTTCTGGCGGTTTTAACCCTTGAGATACCTTTTTGCGTTTGGCTTTGAGAGAAACATTGTGTGGAGAAGCATTGGGCGTTGTTGAATTCATGGCCCGATATTGTTCAGAAGGAGAATCCTTTGAGGGAACAGGAGGGGGTGAATCGTCGCTGTATGGACTGGGCGGAAGAGGTCTAGACGGCGGTGGTGGGATGATTTTTGGGTTGGTTGAAACAGGAGATACAGGGGGGATTGCCGGTATTAAAGGGACAGGAGGAACGTCCTGGTTGCGTTTACCCAATGAAAAGGTCAAAGATTTGGCTCTATGTAAAGACAGGGATCGCTTTCGCTTCGGCTCTGGAGGATAGCTTATGTTACTCGAGGAACCTGTAGTGGAAGCATGCTGTGCATGCTTCCGTGGCGATGTTTGAATGTGATTGCGAGGCTGTCTATCGTGCGAATGAGCCAGAGATTGTGAAGTTGCACTGCTAGAATACGAGGGTGAAAGTGGTGAGGTAGGCAATGACGGTGGATGCTTGGATTTTATCTTGTCCGTTCTAAATTCATCCGACCCATTGTCTGATTCGCTTCCGGTCTCATATTCACTGGATGAGTACTCTTCTTCGCTGGTTGTGTCTGCTTCGTCTGTCTCCTCGGCCGCCAGGTCAACGGCGTCCCCTTGAACTAGTTCTCCAAAACTAATTTCGCCAATTACACCATTCACCATAGCTTGAGTTGCCTCATCTTCAGCATCTGCTTCGTTGGATTGCGCCCTTCCAAATCGTCGACGAAGCTTATCTTCGTATAGTACTTTCAACTTGTAATGGTATTGTGCGATTTTATCGACCTCGGCAAATATATCTGCACGCTCTTGACCTTTGTGTGGCAGAAGATACTCCAAACTGATGGGTTCACCGAGACCATCCCGGACGGCTGTCAAGAACAATTCTACCCAACGCATAAGGTTGTCGAATAATCCTTCGCCTTTGGCATGGACCTTGTGAACAAAGTGGTAGAAAGATTGTTCATGTCGTATGATCAGGTTGACGAAGGCCTGTACAGTCAGGTGAGGATCATCCTGACTAACTAAAGTGGTTCTCAGTGGTTGTATAATACAATCAATGTTAAAAGACTCACGTCCATCAACCTGTTCCACAGTCTTGATAAGATCATTGATAAAATTTTGTAAATCACTAAGAGAGTCGGCAATACTGGCTGCCCTATAAACTTGTGCCAGAGGTGAATAAAAAATTGTGATTATATCCTTTAACAGTTCGGAGGTAAAACCCTGTATTCCTGTTAGTTTTCGTCACCCAGAGGTAGGACTATAACATACCTCAAAAATTAATTCAATTAGCTGCTCGCGATCTTTGAGCTTGGAATACAAATTAGCGAGAACCTTGAGGTCTTCTAGAAGCCATGCATCATCGTCCTGAGGTCCATCATCATCATCTGAATCGGCCAGGGATTCTCTATACTTTGTATAGATAATATGGGCTTTATGGGCCCGAGCAAGTCGATGCATCTGTGCACGAGATAAAACGGGATTCTCAGCCGATCTCAAAACAATGGTGAGTACATGCATCTGCTCAGAAGCTTTAAAAAGGATATTAAACATTTGAATCGATTATCTCATGCAAGGGGCAGCAGACCTGCATCATCCTTAAACATAGACTGGATTTCCCGGGGGGCGTATACAAATTGTCGAACTTTCTCGCACATGATTGGATCGTCCACCTTTTCTTTGACAGCTTCGATTTCCTCTTCCAAAACTTTGACTTCTTCCGTCAACGAACTGGTGAACATTCTAGAGAAGAGCCATCAGTAAAGGTTGAATAGCAATTCAAAATGCTCCCTTGCCGTTGCAAAAGGCTGCGCCCCCCGAATGGCTGCGCAAGGAAAAGATCCAACATGCCTAAAAGACTTGAGTAAATTAGTTTGCGATTTCAAACAAAATCTCAACGCACTGCGTATCATAGCTACTGGGTTTGTTATTTTGAGAGCTGTCTTCATCATAAAGTAAGGCATTAACCCATGAATTCTTTTCAGACCTGAAAATGTCTCTGATGCATCATCGGAGGCGACGAACATTTGAAAGACAGTGGACGCTAGACTGGTGAACGTTATAAATGAGCGCGTATTCTAGAACGTTTGACTATCAAAGATCCTTTCTCACGATATTCTGGCCCATTCTACAACAGCATGATAGTTTGAGGGCAAATCTCGAATGTCAGGAGTAACCTTGATGGTTGCAAAAATGCGTGTTAAGCCATCTAAATGTTATATGAGTTGAGGGAGGACATTACCACAGACAATTAAGGGTTCTTTATTCACCTTTGCCCATTATATCTCCTTTAACGCTTTTAACGGCCTCCCTAAGGCCATCAACACGCCCAGCAATCTCTTTAGCAAACTTTTTCCTACCCTCCTCCCTTACTCTGTCTGCCTCCTCCCTACGCCTTGCATCTTCTAGCTCTTCAGGAGACAATGTCGTTGGCCCGGAAAGAAGGAAAGACCGTAGAACAGGTGAAGAAGCTATGGTTGACGAGCTCAAAAGGGAATTGAGGTATGAGCGAAGAGTCAAGCGATTTTTCTCTCTGGTGAGCCGTGAAGGTGCAGGAAAATTCTCCGAAGATAAACCAGTAGGACTGTTTAGATTATAATCATTGAATGTCGAAGACGTAGCTTGGCGTGATGGAGGAGGTTGGGAAGTAGTCGGTGTCATTGGAGGCGCTGAACTATATGTTTTATCCTTTGCCGGGGGGAGGCGTATCTCTTCTTGAGGGTGCATCTTAGCAAGCTATATGCCGACGGTGAATATTTTGCTTTCTCTCGAAGAACAAGCGCCTACTTCAGCAGCAAGAGTGCGGAAGTCCCCATAGCGCCTGGAGACGTATACATCTGGATAGCGAGACCGCTTCGTTCTGATAATAAATTCCTGCAAAGAAAAATCATTACTTCCCGGGAATGAAACATGAGATTAGCAATTACCTCGTGAGCACGACTGCGCATGCGTCCTTTGTCAACCACGGTACGTACACTGACGATATTGACCTCAAATGAATCTCTGTCTTTCGCCAATCGACGCTGCCGCTTTCTGGACAAAACCTCTAATCTATCGAGATCGGCTTGTGACAACCTGACGACTTCCTCCGGTTCTACCAGCTTGGTGGCAGCATTAACGAAAAGCGAGAGGTTTCGTTCCACCTTAGCCAACAGCCTTTTTCGGGATGCTTGCTCTGACTCGGCGTCATCAAGAACGGAGCCCTGAGTGATGTTTCTAGCAAGAACAGCACCAACGAAAGGTTGAAGCTTCAACGAGTAGAAATCTTTAGGAGCCGCAGCCATAAACGGAAACGTCAGCACGAATTGACGAAAGATATAGCGTAGAAAAGGAAGGTCTAGTGGAGGAGCATCCTTTGGTGGGGAGGTAAATGGAGGCCCAAGATATGACAGAGTCGAGACATTGGGAGGACCCTCTGTTGAGATTAGATCAAGCTCACGGGCAAACTGGAGCTGGACGAGGGCCTTCTTGAGATAGTGAGCACGGATGGGTGTGAGATCTGATTTCTCAGTGGGCTCGCCTTCGCGTTGATGGAGTGCTGGCGGCTTATCTGTCTGATTTGGGTCGGGCATTCTGAGGGCGAGAGGCAAGGTTGTCCAAGGTGATTACCGAGACGTCATTCGTCTATGATCGGCAAGTCGCCGTCACTGACACCTTCACTCACACATAGGGAACACACATGACTCTCTCTCCATCATTTTCTCATCCATCCCCATAATCATGAGCCTTCCTCTGCTTTCGAAAACACCTATATCTGCGATGTTCCATTCTATATCCATTTCTCATGTTCTCTATCATCCCCACCTCTCACCCAGCCCTTTTCATTGAGCCCATCCACGTCGTTTATGGGTTGATTGGTACCTTTTCTGTCTTTCATGGCACTACCCCTTCTAATGTATTCTCTAGTTTACGTCGTGTATCTAATCATACATAGGCTCATTCTATGGCCCTATTTCCTCTCCCCGCTTAGGAACCTGCCAGGTCCACCGTTAGGCAATCCTATCTGGGGCCAGTCTCCCTATATCATACGTAGCGAAACAGGCATTCCTCAGCGGGAATGGGTCAAGCAGCATGGTCCGATCGTTCGAGTCGTAGGACCAGTGGGTATTGAGCGTCTTATCTTTATGAATCCAGAGGCGCTGCACCAGATTCTTGTCAAGGACTGGTTGGATTACCCCAGAGTACGTTTTTTTGTGCAGTCAGTCAAGGTTCTCGTTCCAAGTTCTACAATAGCCTGCCTTCTTGAAAAATATTCTTGGCTTGGTAACTGGTTATGGACTATTGACCGTTACCGGCAATGATCATAAGCAAATGCGCAAGGCTATGAACCCTGCCTTTTCAATTCCTAACCTCATGGCTCGTAAGTCCAGTCATCTACATCACACTTTCAGGTGGCTCATGGGTGTCCTAGAAACATCTATGTACTTTGAACCTATTGATGGGTAGGTTCTTATCTTGGATGGGCTTTCTGCTACTTGTCCAACGTTATATTCGTAGTTTGATCGAGATTATCAAGAACGAAATTGATAACACGAGTTTTCCTGAGAAAGGAAAGGAAATACATGTCTATGATTGGAGTATGTCTCTCGCATACATTTTTTAAACCGGTGCTTACATTCGCATTTTCAGTGAGCAAAGTAACTCTGGACATTATATGCGAAACTGCTTTTGGATATAAAGCGGATTCGCTTCATAACCCCCACAACGAACTTGCAGAAGCATACGAACTTCTTCTCAGCTTACAATCCGGTACTTCACACTTTACAGTCCGTATGGAGTTCTTGACAATTTGACATAACATAGGTCCAAATCTTGCCAAATTTATTCTCCTGGTTTCTCTTCCTGGTGGCACCCGGTTCCTTGCCTCAGAATGGGCCTACTATCACCGGCGTTGGCTAGAGAAGATTCCTTTTCTATGTCAGTCGCATGGTCTAACCGTTGTGGGAAAACTAACGTCGAATATTTCTTAGCTTCAGCAAGTAAACTGGTCGATGCCATGCATCGCATCAGGAAGCTTTCTGCGCAAATGCTTCAAGAGAAAATGAAGGATTCGATACTGATTGACACTGACATTAGCGCAAAGAGAGACATCATGAGCATTCTTGTTCGCGCACGAAAGGTGGAAATGGATGGAGGTAAAGGGGACTTTGCTATGAGTGACCGAGCAATGATGGACCAAGTAGTAAGTCGGCGTTGAAAATTTTCTGACATTTATTCTGATGATTTCATTTTAGCTCACATTTCTTGGCGCTGGCCACGAAACTACTGCATCTGGTCTAACATGGGTATGTTTAGAAATAGTCCGTCACGTACCAATGTACTCATTGACATATAGACCTTGTGGCATCTCTCCAATAACATTGAATGCCAACAGCGTCTCCGTGAAGAGCTCGCTCCTATATTTGCTAATAATGCACGACCAGATTATCGTACTTTAAAGGATCTCCAATGGCTCGATTGCGTTATGTAGGTGTCATAGTGATATCTGACCACAAAGAATTTATATGGACTCTTGTTAACAGTATGGAAAGTCTTCGCGTTATGCCACCCGTCCCATTGACGGCTCGCGTAGCCGCCAAAACAGATTACATTGACGGCGTGCTTGTACCGAAAGGCACTTTATTCTGGATACCGGTACTACTAAGGCTCATACCAGTGTCGTATTCTTCATTAATCTGACTGTTCTTCTAGATACGAATCGTTAACACTTGGAAAAAGATATGGGGCGAAGACGCCGAACAGTATGTTCAGTATTGGGCATGCATTGATTAAATTTTTCTTATATTATCAATAGATTTAATCCAGCAAGATGGCTCCAGTTGCCTAAAAACTATCACCCCACATATTCCATGCTTTCTTTCATTGCCGGTCCACATGCCTGTATTGGCAAGACCATGGCTATCATTGAGATGAAAGCTGTGCTATCGTTCGTATCTCAGCATTTGATATCTGTTGCTTGTGTCCCATTCTTACCGTTCCATAAATCAATCCCTAACAGTGCTTTGATCGTTAACTTTGAATTCGAGCCAGCATATGCGGGGCAGGTAGCTAAGCCTGCGGCTGCGATCACCATCAGTAAGCTGCCACCTTTTTTGACCCCTTTCCAACACCACGCCTCCCACGTTCACGTTTCAATTGCTCGTCATTTCTGTCGTTATTCTTGGACATTCTAACACATCTTACAGAACCTACTGATGGGATGCCCCTTAGAGTAAAGAAGATTTCTAAACTATAATGTTTTAAACCGACCGACTTTTTCTTTTGAAAAAATCCAATATTTTAAGCGAAATTTTTGGAACAAGCTTCCATGGATTCAATTTCTATAATCAGGTTCATTCCAGGATCTCTTGTCCCATATGTGATTGAAGGCATTAAACACGTCAGGTCAGGCCCAGGTCTTTCAAGTCTTTTGGTTAGGACCGTGGCCTATCAAATCTTGAACTAAAGCTTGCATCAGATTTGCCGCTATTACCAGCGAAAAGTTTTCTTTAATCTTAATGCAAACACATAGTCCGTGCTGTTGTGGGCTCGACTTTTTGTTAGGTTGATTGACATTTCTCCTTTCAAGGGTATATTTGGCCCGCCCCTTAGCAATCCTCTTTCGGCTCAGATGTCGACAATAGCTCAGTTAGTGAGTAAATCCGTTATGGAATCAAACACACATTGTCGACGACAACACAATTCGTTGAACAGATTATACTACTAGTGCCAATGAGTGGTATTCTCCTAGAGTATGTGCATGAGCTCCTTCTCTAAGACGTGATAATTGTACTTTTTTTAAGTAACAGTTTATGATCTTGTATTGACTATGTCATTTTGCAAACAGTCATCCTGTGATCGGGCTTTTACTGACCCTTGATCGTGCCAGCTTGTACAGCCAAAGGGATAGAAATACATCGGACTCGTGGGCTTGTCTGGCAGTCGGATGGTAGCATGCAAGGTTAGGGAGGGAGACTTACTTGGTATCACTATTCTGGTTAATGCCTGAATATTGAATATTGGAGCGTACTACTAGTACTATCATTTGGAGGGAACTTGTGAGTAGGTAGTATAGATGGTCGATCATGTGGTGGGCTATTCGGCCATCTGTTAGTTCCTCTCCTTAATTGTTTCCACAGAATGCCTTTCTTGATAAAATCCATCGACCCTGTACTATTTCAGGGCATGGACACGGGTCCAATAGGCGCCCATCTTCTCATCTCTTGCAATCTCACGTTCGGTTGACTGATTGGCAGGTATTATACCATCTATCTAACAATACCAAGTTTCATCACAGTCTCCACGAGGAACATTATCCAATAGTATGTATTAATAAATCAGAAAACCGAAAATTCATCAGTGGCTTGATCGCGCAGTTCAAGCAGCACAGTATTCCACTGTTCCTATGACTGTGCACAAGGCAGAAAGAACGGGACTCCGTGTCTACGATTTCTTCTCTGTCCAAATTTTGAGATCATGTTACTTGCCGCATCTGCGGGACCAGTGATGCCCTTGTGATGATACGGACTCTGCGCATGATCCATACTTCAAAGGATACTTTGGGAGAGAATACAGGAGACTACATCAGATATTCCGTCCAAACTTTTTTAATAGTTCGTTTTAATTTCAGAAATCCGACCCGCTTACCAACTTGGTATTCATGTATCTTTGAGAGTCAAAGCTCACGAGGTTTTTAACATTGGCTTTTGTTCAACGGGATTCATTCTGTGCCTTCCATAGCATCGTTTCAACTACAGACTTCAATCACCTCAATACATAACTCGAACAATCGAGCGCCCAAGACGATATTCGAATAAATGACACTAGGAGAAGGGAGTAACAAGATCTGTCCTTCATTGGATAAATTTGCAATAATGCTCGTTTCAAACCACATGAGCAGGTAAACCATATTCACTGAAAGTGCTTGAGACACAAAAATTTCGCAGTGATGATAAGTTTTCCGAGGCATGAATCGTGTGTACAATAAATACTCTTCCAATTGCATGTCGCGAGTGACCCGTTCCATATGCCAACCCAATGACAAAGGAGCGCTCAAGGAATTCCTGTGGTTCCGAGCGAGCTAGCACGTTCAGCCGGTTTGTCCAAATATGCGGATTGCTACAGCCTGGGCAGAGGGTTCTGAAGCAATGGACGTATCGTGGGCCGTCAGTGGTGTTATGTACGAATTTTAGGCGCACCCTCGCATCTTGGCCGATGTCGGACAGGTGGATATTACAGTGGCGTCAATCGATTATATCCCTCTTTGCAATAAGTTCGGCTGTACTATAGCAGGCATGGAAGCGGTCAGAGAGGCATTTTTTTAAAAGTAAACTTACCTTACGAAAGATAAGCCAGGTTACGGTGGTACTTGACTTATAGGCGTGGATCTTGCCACTGCAAGAGGAGCATTTACATACATATAACGTCTTCCTTGTCTCCAACCACCGGCATCAGGATCGAGGATATTGCATGACAACTTGACGTTTGCTGGATCCCGAAACAGCTTGATTCCTTCATTTTTCTCTTTCAGGCGTCCATGAACGGTTTCCCAAGGGACAGCCACCAGAAATCCGGGTACGTGGATGTTAAAAAAGCAGAGCCAAGTACCAAAGGGGGTTTCAAGGAGCTGTATAAGATATAGACTGGTGGATCTGGTTGTTTTTCTCAAGTCTCCGCTCATACCCATGCGCCGACGTTCCACGGTTCTTCAAAGCCCTGTGCCCACTGTGAGATTGGTACCACACGCGACTCACCATTAAACCAGTACGTTGATGTACAGTAATAGTAACTAGTTGATGTGGTCGAGACCTCAAGGGTTGTTGTCCCACACTCAGTGCCAATGCCAGGCAAAGAAGTTGATGCTGATGCGGTGATACTACGGGATCACATCGCGCTGGGCCAGTGGGGAACAAATCGCCGCTGTAGCCACGACCAACGCCCTGGCAGAACTGGCCGAGTCCGAGAATGGGAACACCGTTAATCGGTAGTTTACGATTGAGCCGAGTATCTCATGGCACTTTTTAAATGCACGCCAGATTTGATGCGAAACAAGACCAATGACATCAGCTCATAGTCTGGACAATTCATCATCCTGCGCTACCATTAATCACGCCCGCCGCCGCCAAGCCTAACCGCGCCGATCGATCGACCGCCCACCCACAGACATAAACAACCGTCAACAACCTTCGCGTCCAATCGACGCGAGCATTAATCAATCCAAATACTAGGTAGATACAACTAGATCCAACTCCCAAAAATGATGATGATAGGAGACTTCTCTCCCAGGTTCCGCGAGTGTAGCAAACTTCCTTGATATGAGTATTAATGATGCCGGTGTATAGAGTGGACTGTGCAGTAGAATCAGCGTACGAGCGGTCGCGAGGAGAAAATCACCTACCCTAGATATCCCAAGAAAAAAAAAAAGAGAGTACAAAAGCAAAGGAGGAGATCGCAAAAAGATCAAGCAAGGCAGATTGTCACAGAATCGTGCATCCATTCGTGAACCACCTGGGACACACGAGGGAAAAGAAAACAACAAACAGTACCATAAAAAAAAAAGACGACCGTAAGTAAAACTCGGTTTACAGAATAACATCACACCCTGCCGGAACCAGAACCCAGACCAGAGGTGGTTGCAACAACTGAACCCGCACCCAAACTCCAAAACACACGAGACACAAAGAACCAAATGACCAACAGCAGCGGGAACAGCAGGGGGACAGGGCCCACAAGCAACCACCTCAGCACCCTCTGCTGGAACACAAAAAGACTTGACGAAGTAGTCGCGTACCAATTGTTATTCAGTTGCTCAATCCAATGGACTGCCAGCAACAGCCTCATGCGGGAGCTCCGGATGGGGAGCATCTTGGCCTTTTCCTCTTCTTCGATGGGTAGAACGTGGGCGACCCAGAATGCGAACAGGGCAGGGTCGGATGGCATGACGAGATATGTGGTTGAGAGACGCTGGACAACCCAAGGGGCGGATCCCCGCTTGATGGATTCTACGAAGGCTTTGCAGGTGGAGATGAGCTCCTCGTTT
The DNA here is from genome assembly GCF_017499595.1 of Psilocybe cubensis. NCBI lineage: Eukaryota > Fungi > Basidiomycota > Agaricomycetes > Agaricales > Agrocybaceae > Psilocybe > Psilocybe cubensis. Next base: position 1,902,532 of record NC_063002.1, on the reverse strand, counting down.
GTTGGGTATGGTGGAGTGCGGGGAGGGGATATGGATGTGCGAGAGGAAGAGGGAGTTGTGCGACGGCGCGTAGTAGTGGTGGAGGATGGGGAGGGAGTCGGGGAAGGGGGTTCAGGGACGTCGAGAAGGGCGTCGGTCAGTTCATCCGGGTAATCGTCTATCCTGCTTGGAGTGAGCGCGGGGAGAGAGATGAGAGAGGGGGGAATAAACAGCACCTCTCTACCCTGGCGACCATGTAGCCATCGAGTGTACCCCGCTCTAGGATACGAAAGCGCGAGACACCCCAGGTCTCAACCATGCTTCTGCCGTCTGCTAGCATCTGAACGCTGCGTATTTCGAGCATGGTGCCGTAGTTTGTCTCTGGAGAACCAGGCTTTGGAGGCATAACCATTCCGAAAGAGGGACGGGGAGATTCGAGACAACGGCGGAGCATGAGTCGATACCTGATATAGTGTGTGAGGCAATGGGAAAAGGAGGGAACAGGGCGACAAACTTGGGCTCGTAGATGTGAAGGAGGGTTGGGATGCCGGGAAAGGCGAGGGTGCACTGGAATATGGGGGTATTGAGACGTGCATGGCGTTCGTCTTGCTGGATAGATTCTGCGCGCTCGCGATAGAGGAGAGGAAAAGCTCTGAGAACTGGGAGAAATGAGGAGAGATTAGGGTGGAAAGTGAGAAAGAGACAAACTGATAGTAAGCAGCAGCTTGTTGACTGGATGATCGTGAAAATAGGAATGGGGAATGTCGTCTCTACAGATTGGACACTTTGGACTGTGATCGATAGAGCGCTGGATGCACTTTGCGCAGAAAGTCTGGAGAAAGAGAGGTGAGAGGCATATGGGGAGGGAGGAGGGAAACGAACATGTTGACAGGGGGTGGTCACTGGCTGATAGAAAAGAACATAGCATATGTGGCAGGTAAGCTCTTCGAGAAGACGCTTGTCGTACTCTGCGAGGGCGGTGTCGGTTGTGGGGGAGATGAGGGGGACATCGGAGGGGGTGAGACGCTGGCGGAGGGCGGAGGAGCGAAGATGGGAGAGGAGGTCTTCGGAATCGGAGTGTGTATGAGTGTGTTTGCGACGCTTGCGAGGGCGATTGTCCTGGTCGTCGTCGTCGTCGGGAGGAGGGGGATGGAGGGCAGCGAGAGTGCGTGCAGCGAGGGCGGCGAGGCTGGTGAGGACGACATCGGGGCGGCGGGGGATGTCGGGTGTGTTAGGGAGCGGGTGGGTCGGTTGGTGGGGGGGTGGGGCAGGGTGGAAGCGGACGGTAGAGTGCGGGGGGATGCGGGGAGGGGAGTTGGCAGGTGGGTTGGGAGAGCAGACAGGGACGGGGCAGACAGAGAAGGTATGGCGGGAACAGACAGAGTGGCCGCAGAGGAGAGTCGTCGGCTGCTCCTGTGGGCAGAGACAGAACGGACAGACAAGCAGGCCGGCGAGCTCGCTTGGGGACAGCATGCAGTCCCACTCAGTCTTGCCAGTCTATATATACCAACCCGCTCGATGGCGGGGTCAGATCGTTCCGTCACATGACTCTCCTCTCCTCTATGCCCAACCACGACCTCATTCTGCTCGCTCCCCATGCCGTACGTCCGCCGCCCCAGTTTGAGTTTGCCTCTGCCAAGCCCCAGATTCTTCTCCCTCAGTACCAGCTCTATGCGGTTCAGCGCTGGGTCGAGCAGCGCCGCCCCTTTCCCTGTCTTCTCGTCTACACCGCCAACGACGACCACCGCGTTCTCCTCGATGCCCTCGCTCCCGCCACCCCCGCCGTCTGGGACTCTACCCTCGCTCTCCTTCGTGCAGACGGCGCACGCCCAAAGCAGACTCCCCACGGCACCCTCATAGTCACCTCCCTCGCCCACTTTCGCTCAGACTACAACATCGTCCTCGTCCCCGACGGCAACTATGCCACCGTCCAGCACCAGCTCCATGCCAACATCAGTCTTCTCCGCATGGGCTGCAGTCCACGCGCTGCCCTCTCTCTCGAGGACCCCAGCGATGCCACCCGCGAGCGCTTTGTCTCTGCATACAGTCTCCCTGATCCAGATCCCCACAACCCCCAAGCCCCCGCTCCTGGTCCCCGTCCCCGTCCACGACCAGCACTCCGCCATACCGTTCTCGAGCTCGTAAAGCTCATCCAGGCAAGTCTTGCCCTCTTCGGCCTCTACCCCTCCGCCTCCGCCTCTTCCGTTCCCCAGTCTCTTGTTCTCGACGGCCTTTTATGCGACCAGACTGTGCAGGGCATTCGCATATGGACAGCCCGCGTCGGTGCTCCCTGCGTTGGCCTAGAGGTATGCTGTCCGCGCGTCCCCCCATCCCCAGCCAGTTGACCCCATCCAGCCCACAGAGCGCATCGCTGATCCCCTCTTTGTCTCTGCCATTCTCACCCTCGTCCTCTCTGTTCGCAACAAGCTCGCCTATCTCGGCTACTCTTTTGTACGCCAAACTCCATCGTACTACTCTCTTCCGCTCACACCTCTCAGATCCTCCCCAGGGACCCTTTTCTCTACCCGTACGCCTTTTCTCTCGCCATCAGCCACTATATCCAGTCTACTGCCCCCCACCCGCCCCAGAACAACCGCACCTTTTCTACCCCGCATCTTTCTATCCATGTCTCTACCCCACTCATCCCCCCAGCCCCGCCTCCTACCAACTTTCTCTCTGCCTCCGCTGCCTCTGCTGCTGCTGCCGCCACAATTCAGTCGCTTCCCGTTGGCGCAGTTCTTACCCGCGAGCTCGTCGAGTCCATATCCGCTGCATACGACGCCAAGCTCAAGGCAGAGAACAGAAAGGTTCGTCGTGTCATCAAGAACCGTCTCGCTGCAGCAGCCGACAGCGATGGCGCAGCAGACTCGAGCGATATCCTTCTGCGCGACCAGCGCAGGCACACCCTCAGTCTAACTCTTAGTGGAGGTGAAGCCGCCTCCGACCGCTCCCCCGCCCAAGCAGGTCTTGCCGAAGGCAGCTCCAGTGTCCCTTCCATTGGCTCTAGTGGCGGTCAGTTGCTCAGCGGCATAGGGAGCAGTCTCGCCAGGCTCACAACGACCGGCACCACCCATGGCGATCCGGGCGCCGTCATGTCCCCCACCCTCGACCTCCCCGGATTCGTCACCCTCGCCGTTGGCACCGGTGCCTCTTCCTTCTCGCGCAGGGAGAAGCGTGCGAGGAGGAAGAGCAAGGAGCGCGCCCGCCGCGGAGAGAGCATGGACATTGGCACCGGCAGTGCTGCTCTCTATGAGCGCGAGCGCGATCATGTCATAGCGGGCACCATCCGTGCCCTATGGAGCGGTCGTGTGATGGAGCTCGTGCGCATGCGCGAGGATGCAGAGGGCACCTCCGCCGCGCACAGGCTCGGCATGGGCCATGGCGATAGTAGGACTGTCTTGGCGGAACGCGACAAATGGACGAGGCGCGGTCCCGCGAGCGACGGGGAAGAGTCGTGGAAAGAAAAGCGCGGCTACGACGGTCGTTCGACCGAGGAGGAGAGCGATGTATTCAACTCCAACTCGACCTCCATGCCCGGCAGTGTGCATTCGTTTGGCGGTATGTGGGGTGGCCGTGTGCGAGGCAAGTTGGGCACATGGGCTGGGTATGTTGTTTCTCCGTATTCACAACTCGGTCAAAAAATCTGATGCACTGTAAGATTGGCAAAGAAGAAAACCCAAAGTGTTGATTTGAGCCAAACTCCTCCGGCCCTATCTACGCCGTTAAAAGGAAAAGAGAAGGAGAGGGAGCAGCTGTCAGTCTCACCGAATAATCTGGTCCCTGTTAACGCTGGCCCACCCCATCCGCCACCCCGCCTCGTCATTAGTGGTAGCGGCAGCATGAGCAGTCGTCCTTCTGCCAGTCGTAGATCCACGACGACCGGATCCGGCGCACAGTCACCTACACTGCCCCCTATGGTATTTTCAGGGTGAGTATATGGTCACTTTTACAAAATCAAGCTAATATAACATACACAGCGAAGGAGACGACGACGATCTTCTCAGCAGCGGGCAGGTCTCTCCTCTGAGTACGTATTTCTGATCATATTTTTTAAAAAATTGACATTTACCATGAATACAGGCGACTACAGACCAAACCCATTCAATATGCTAAGTAGCGCCTCCAATTCGCACACTCTCGCCTCTGCCGAAGGCTCAACCACAAATCTCGCCGGCATCAGCTCGCAGGAATACGAGCGCACCCTCGCCAAGCTCCTAGCCCAGAAACGGCCCTGGACGGACAGGCGCGTGCCTCAGACCGCGCGCGTCGCGAGCTGGGCGGATCCCTTGTCTGCGTCCACCAAAGACGAGGAAGACGAAGAAGAAGATGAAGCAGATGAAGGAGAGGAGGTAGCAAGCATGCGCAGTTTTGAAAAGCGATATCCGCGCTCGCGCTCGCCTGGTAAGGCCCCGCACCGCCGTGAGCGGGACAGCGAGGCGGAGGAGAGCGATGTCAGTCGCTTGGGACCTTCTTTGAAGCGCAAGGGCAAGGAAAAAGAAAAGGCCAGGTTTCATAGCTTGCTCAGCGTGATGGATGGTGAGGGGATGCTTGTGGAAGAGCCAATGGAACAGTCAGAGTACGAGGACGAAGAGGATGCGTATTCGATGGATGAGGTGGATATAGAGGGTATTTGGAAAAAACGGAGGAGGGCTGGATTTGAACCTCGTCGGTGAGTGCAAATATTTCTTTGAACAATTCAATTCCTAATATATTTTTACCAGGCGACGCAGTTTTCATGACTTGAAAACATTTGAAGGAATAGAAGTGTTGACTCCTGAATGGATGAAAATCGATGTGGACATTTGTGGCCACCTCCTCATCATAAGGCGTCGAGAGGAACATCTTCGGAACGTCATCACTTGTGCAAGGGTAATAGTTTTTATTCCACCCATGAACATAAAGACTAATCATTCCCCCCATAGCTTGTCACACAATCTCTGTCCAAAATCAACCTAGCTCAGCGTCAGCACTACGAAACCCACCTCCCCACGCTCTCCAAGATCGCCGCTGACTCCACCATCCTCAACGATCTCGAAACCGAGCGCCTGCGCTCCCTCAAGATTGTGCAGTCGACCAACACCCTCGAGTACGAGTCCGCCCAATTCCTCGTCGACGACCTTTGGCAGACTGCAGGCCAATCCCGCCGCAAAGTATTCGAGCTCCGCGAAAAGGTTTTCGGCACCGGCGGGCGCCGCCTCCCCGCGGGTGTACACGGCGCGCATGGGCCCTTTAACCGTCTGCAGTGGACGCTTGACGGCCGCTCGCGCGTTGTCGACTACCGCGGCCGTACAGAGAGCGAGGCCGAAGAGGAGAGCCGGCTAGATGAGCTCCCTTCCGTCCTACCCATGGATGCGCCTGCAACGCCGCTGGAAAAGAAGCGCGAGCTGCCGCCAGACGAGGACGAGGGCGACGTGGTAGAGCATCCCGGTATAAAGCCGATGTGGCTTTTGAGGTTCTTTACGAGCTGGGGTGCCAGATGGAGCGTTGCCACGGCTGCTACCTCTGCAGCAGCGACCCCGTCTCCGAGTGGTGCGCTTTCTCCTACCCCCATACAAAAGGAGAATAGTGGCGAGTCTGCACCGCGCAACAACGAAGAGGCCCGCCATCAGTCAAAACCGAATCATGACTCTACTGACCCCGGTGGGGAAAAACCTGAGATGAAAAATACCCTTCCAGAATCTCCGAGCGCCTGAAGCGCATGTGTACAAACATTATATCCAAATGATAACACACTGATATTCATACACTGTGCTAGCAAAGCAAGTCTACATACATCGATATACCATCCCTAAATAAATATATTACCGACAGATAGTGATTGTGCTATATCATACTTAAAAAGTAATGTGTATAGAAAAGCGATAAAACGAATATGTCAAGCAGGGGTTGAATAAACAACCCCTATACACAAGCAAAAGCAAGTTACTTGCGTACGACCTTGCCCTGCGATTTACGCAGGGTGCGCTTGCGCTCTTTTTCAAGTTCCTGCAGAACAAAATGCATAAACAAATGCAGACAGGATGCTACAAGCCTTATTGAACCTCACCTTCTTCTGGTCCGCGGCACTAAGCTTTGCAATACGCTCTTGCTCAGCCTTACGCTTCGCGGCGATTTTGGCGTCCTGGGCCTGAGGGTAAAGATTCGATTGATTGATAAAGGCCTAAGCGAATTGAAAAGTCAAAGAAAAACGTACCTCCTCCTTAGCTTCTTTTTCGGCGTCCTCCTTGAGAGCCTTGTCCATGTCTTCCCGGAACCTTTTCAGTTTGGACTTCGTTTCTGGTCGAAGGCTGATCTTGTTAAGAGAGTCGATGAGCTGGAAGATGGAGTTGACGAGAGGAATGGTCTCCTCGGCATATGAAGAGTCGGCAGATAGAGTCAGAATGACATGCTTTTCGCGCTCTTCTGGGGCAAGAGGTAATACCGGGCGTTCTCGTGGCTGGTCAGTAATCTAGACTAATATTGGTTTTTTACTAAACACTACACTGTAGTATTGACTCACGGAGAGTGAGCGGAAGAAGGGCAGAATTTTGGGATCTTGCAGGACAGAGAGCAATGAGAAATTGCCAAGAGGTTTGAGAAGGTTCTCAGTGACATCCGCAAATTCTATGAAATAAAATCAACTTAGTGCTCGCGTTCAAAGATAGTATTTATTACCAGTCATAACCACAAAGTGGGGCGGAAGAGTGGGGTTTTCACCGGACCTGAGGAAAGTCTGCAGCGTAGATTAGGCGCGCGTACAGTAACCTTAAAAAAATTCACGCACCAAATCCCAACGGTTGTTCTTCACAGAGAGGAGTTCATCTTTGGCTACGACAGCCCATACAAAGTTATCCGCGAGTGCCCCTGGAGCAAGCTTGAAGTCCAGCTGTACATCGTCAACGGGTCGATAGTGCAGGTCTACGAAGGTGCGGCCTAGTTGGAAAACCCATTGGAAGAAATCATGACGTGGCCGTAAAGTAAAGATCGTGTGCAAAGAAGCAACATTGCGCCGTCCGGTAGAAAAGTTGAAGAAGTCGGAGTTTCCGTCCGAGATCAAACCACCCTTTGCTTGTGGCCTCGAAAACTGGCGTTCGTAAGTCGGGAGGTGAACAGCAAGCCTTCTCAGGGGGTATTGTCAATGATCGCGCCTGAATGAAAAGAGACAGCGACAGACGAACCAATTCTTTGCTTTCCTCGCATTCACGGAAGCACCCAGATATCCAAAGAGAACGTAAAACAAAATTCCGACCAAAAGATAAGCTTCAGTCCTGAGCACTGCAAAAAGAATCGAGTTGCTCAGTGAGGGGTACGCGTCGCGAAAACTGGGACATACAGGCTGGCCTGAAGACGAGGGCCTTCCATCTGAGCTCGTAGCCGTCGTAGTGTTCGGGAGTAACAACGGGAGGAGGAGTTATGGACTGGAAAAAGGTATTCAAAAATGAAGCCATTTTGACCTTCGTACGTGAAGGAGTATCGAAAGACAGAGTCAGTTGCTGCTCGGTACGGCAACTGCCGAACGACCAACTTCCCCAGGATTGGCGAGAGTGTTTAGCCTTTCAGTTGATCAGCATCCCGCCATTCAATGCTGGCCCTGCCCGTCTTGATGCTTGACCATGGCCACCACCGCTGCCGTCGCTCCAGATCCTGAGCCTCCAACCTTCCCAATCGATATATCGCCAGTCGGTTTTCTTCTCTTTCCTCTTGTCGTTTTATTCCTCGTCGTTGACATTGACAGTGCTCAGATAACACCTACAGATTATGGTACTTTCGTTACCAGGTCCTTGGCACGCGGAAAGCGAGATAACGATTCCAATTCCATCGACCAGAGAACTTTGCGCAACTGCTTGTCCCTTGCTTCGTCGTTCCTGATGACAGACACAGCCATAGACCCTCGATGCGGGGCAGGCACCTGGTCCACCGGCCTCCTCCGCCTCGTGGACCTGGTCATCGTTCTCCACAGAAGAAATGAGCTCGAACTCGAAACTCTTAACTCTGCATCAAGAGCTTGTTCAGAATGCTGGACGGCAACTGGGAACTGGAGGGGGCTGGCCGAATGTAGGCAGTGTGTACGAGAAGCAGCTGAGAAGCTGAAGAAAATTCTGGATCCTGACAAAACATACAAAGGTGAATTCTGTTTTTAATATCTCTTATTAGATGCTTGCATATAATTTTATTCGTTGGAATGCAGGTGAACGTATATATGCCCCTTGACGTGTATATGCACATTTTGTGATGAATTTTGCTTCCTATTGGGATCTTCCTGCCGTATTACTATTGTATCTGTATGTATTGTATTTGTATATCTAACCGCCATACGGCGGATTCTTTCTTCACTTTCACACAGGGATGGAACTTATGCCCTGATGGAGTACTGCATCCTCGAGTAAATGGTCGTTATCTTTACGGTCGCTCTACAAGGTACTTCGATTTTCATACGTAGGCCCGCCCGGCCATCTATGCTTCGGACACGAGTAAAAGCCATTGTTCCGAAATCATAATAGACATTTCTTTCATAACAGCAGTGGGCGTGCCCCCCTATCCGAGTGGACTTTGTACTGTCGTCATGAGGGTTCAAGGTTGGGTCACTCATGACTTGGATTCTACTGTGCCTTAACTTGACAAGTACTCTGTAATCTCCACATAATATTTTTCAGAACTTCACAGACTAAAACGGATGAAGGCTATGAATTTTAAGTTGGTCTATGCCCCACGAGGTTGATAATACATCGCCAATGCGCTATATCCCCGTTGTTCTCCGGTAGGTATTATCCTTGACATATGAGATTGCCAATACATACAAAATAATCAACAATAGAGGCACTGTTGATCAACGTAGGACACTTAATTTTAGACGTTTTCTACGAGCGCTTAACTACACACTAAAATACCTAAAGAGGAAACTGCCTCAGATTGTGGCGGCTCTCGTCCCATTGTCCCGGTGCCTTTAAAAGTCCTTTCACTAAATGCTCGCTTTTACTGCAAAAAAATGCTGGAAGTCCTAGTGTGGTGACATTTTAAATTAGCTAGGAGTTTGAGGAAGAAATATATTAGAAATTTACTTCAAATGTAATTTATTGATGACTACATACAACCTTGTAAATTCCAGTGTAACCTCAAATTAACGAGGCCTTTCTCTTTCAATAACGCAAGTAAGCGCAGCTATGCTTTATTATCGCTAATCAGCAAGTTTACTCAAACTTTATGCCTCCCCAACTTTCGGCACCTAGCTAAGACTTCAGAACTGGGTAATAATCGGAAGAACCCCTCACCCGTAAACCCGAATGAGACCGCAAGTTACAAATCCACAATTTTCCACTTACGCAATCATATCGATTAAATTTCTGAATAAAATACTCGGGACTAACAGTGGTATAGTGATTCGCAACCTTTGCGTCAACAGTTTAGCGGAAGATCATAAAGGCTTTCTTTTACAATTGCACGCAAGAATATATTAACATTATGCAGGTCAACGTCTCTCAGTACGGCTCGGAAGGTCTCTCAAGAGATCAATGTCGGGTCCGAAGCGACAGGAGCCGAGTTGCAGATGAGATTTTCTAAAGTCATTTACAATTAATTTGATGTTGGGAAGAGGGTTACAGAGCCGCCATGTTTGTCACAGGCCAAAAGCTGTAATAGCAAGACACAAATGAGTTCACCCTATTCCTGTAGAATTTGGAGCAAACGGCTTACTAGGCTTCAGCATTTCTTCTGTATCCATATTTTCCAATAAAGGCATCCAATTCTTTGGGACCTCGCGATCCATATGGGTACTGGACGGGACGTGGGCGGGGCCCTTCCAAGCCTTCTATCCAGTGAAGAATGGGTGTGAAAATCTAATGATGTGGTGGTGTTCGGTAAAATAAATTTGATTAAAATTGTGTTTATACTCACCTTCCAGGCAACGTCAAGTTCATCGTGACGGACAAAATTAGAGTGGTCACCACGAAGAGCATCCAAGATAAGGGCCTCATAGGCTTCGGGTATCTTAGCATCCAAGAAACGTCTCTTATATGTCAAGTCCATCTCTGTAGGAATGGCACGGGTGTGCAGTCCAGGTGTCTTTGAGTTGAGCTTAAGGTAAACAGCTTCGGATGGTTGAATACGAATCACAAGTTCATTGCGAGCAATATCCTTGAAAATTCCCTGGGTGACGTCTTTGAATTGAATGCGGACTTCGACCTTGCTCTCGTTCAGTGCTATCAGGGACATCATTAGCGACCCTGGAAAGAACTATTTAAAGCGTCACACAAACCTTTTCCGGCCTTGAGGATGAAGGGAACTCCTTCCCATCTTGGGTTGTGGATCCACAAGGTTGTCGCGGCAAATGTGGGGCACACAGAGTTGGGAGGTACAGTATCGTCATCGAGGTATCCCGGCTTTCCATTTGCAGCTACGTATTGACCCAGGAGTGTGTCGCTTCTCTCGATCGGAGGAATGCAGCGGAGGACTTTCACCTAATCCCCCATACTGTTCAGGAGTGGATTGAGGCGGTGAAAAGTATCACAGACCTTCTCATCGCGGATGTCCTCAGCGGCAAAAGAAACAGGACGCTCCATAGTCAAGATACTCAATACCTGCAATAAATCTAGAGGCCAAATTAGGATACAAATGCGTCATTTGACAGAAGAACAATACTGACGGTTCTGTAAGACATCACGGATGATTCCGAATTCATCGAAATAGCCTCCACGGCCTTCGGTGCCAAAGGGTTCCTTGAAGGTGATTTGGACGTTGCTGATCGAATTTTTGTCCCATGCAGCGCCCATGGTAATATTAGCGAATCGAAGGACAAGAAGATTCTTGACCATCTCTTTCCCCAGGTAATGATCGATGCGGAAAGTCTCGTCTTCAGTCCAGTATTGCTTGACAGAGCCGAGGAGGGTACGAGCTGACTCGAGATCTTTGCCGAACGGCTTCTCTATGATGATGCGATTGACACCCCCTTTTGCATTGTAACAATGTTCCTTCAAGTTCTTACACACTGGAATGAAGACTGAAGGGGGGAGCGCCAAATAGAAGATACGATTAGCTTCTTTGGATTGGTATTTTGATTCGATTTCCTGGAGATGTGCGTGGAGGTTATCATAAGCGGCACCGTCCTCGTAGTCTCCTGAAACATAGGTGAGAAGTTGCTTGAAAGCTTCGATTGTATTAGCAGTCGATGGTTCGTCGGAGCCTTTGATGTAGGAAGTAGCACGCTTCTCGAAATCTGCTTGGTCCATCTTTGTGCGAGCATAGCCGACGATCTTGCAGTCTCGGGGAAGGAATTGCTGGCGATACAGAGCGAAAAGAGCAGGGAAGGTCTGATTGAAAATATTAATGGCTGGCGAAACTGAGAGAAAGCAAGAGTGACCTTCTTCTTTGCCAAGTCACCCGAGGCCCCAAGTACTGCAGCAGACCCGTTGAGCTCATGGGGGCGTAGCCAACCAAGAGAGCAACTCACCTATAATGATTGTGTTATCTTTGAGCTGATCATGGGCAGTCTCCATGGACGGGATGGTGCCCGACATTGAACGCTCGCGAGGCATGGCTAAGTTGTGTGGGGGAAATGGAACTATAGGTGATGGTGGTTATTGAGAAAGAAGGAAATGGACGGGAAGATATACATACCGGCTATAGAGGGTCAGCCTGGGAGGGGCGATGATGAGTGATGTGGGATAAGGTTATTTTGTGGGTGTAGTCAGCGTAGAAACACAAATCTTATCATACCTCCCAATGAATCTCTCGGCCCGTTCATCATCCATTCCCACGCATGGTCCCCGACGAGCACCGTCCCTCATTTCTCTTCATTGCCGGTCACAACTATCCCACATGCACTCTGACAAGTCGTCCCCTCTGCCCCCCAATCCAGACGATGTCCTTGACCAGCTGCGCAATCTCTGCTCCCCCGCCTTTCTCACACACGACACCGCCGCCATGCACATACGCGCCATGGCCCTCATTGGGCGTCTAAAGTCGCTTTACCGCGCCGCAAACACAGCAACGCGTTGTCGCAAAGAGGAGACCGCAGAGGCCCGTCAGGAGATGGACCAGTCTCATCTGAACCTTCAGAATCTGCTTTATGAAAAGCGCCATCTCGAGAGGGAGATTGAGAAATGTCGCCAATTTGCGTCCGTGTCTTGTCTTTGGGTGCCAGCCGAGATCCTCACTGACGTTCTGTTTCTGTCGCTAGGTCGATATACCAGGATATCCCGCTTTATACTCTCGAAGAATATAACCTACTGGCGCCTGAACAATCTCGCACAGAGGAAATACTTGCCGACGAACATCAGCTTATGCTCAACCGACTGACCTTTGAGCTCGCGGAACGCCAACGGTATTCCCTTTGCATTACCCGTGCTAGCATTGTTCTAATTACTGCTGCCTATAAAGACTAGATCTCAAGAAAAAAGAACTGATGCAGCAAAAGGAAGAGCTTCTCAAAGAGAGTAAAGCCAAATCAACCACAATGGATAGTGTCAAGGCTCATATTGAAACACTCATGAAAGTATGTATTCCTCCTTTGATCGCATTTGACTTTCTCTTGATGTTTGGTCAAACATATTTTTAGACCGCTACCGAAATTCAGAAAAAAGTCGACGAGCTCGTCCAACCAATACCCACACAAGCAGGCGAGGATTCTCGGACTATGTCATTGTAGCACTTGCATCAGTTTTGGTCTCTCATCCACTTTCCATGTATCCATTTTACATTCATAGCTCATTTATTGTACAACCTGTAATTCAAAAACAAAACATCAAAAACCTGGTAAAAGTTAACAACAATGGACGCGGCCTAGCGCGCGGTGGTAAAAATGGTAATACAGCTAGCTAAAGGGATAGTGGCAGTGTGTGGTTCGTAAAATGTCCATGAAGAAACGTAACATCATCCGGTGACCTGGAAAAGATGCGGAGATAAGGAAGGTAAGGTGTCCATTTCACTCGCCATCGCTGATGCTTCCAATGTCGCTCATTTCTTCGTCTTGGTCGTCATCGTCGTTGGTATTAGCGGCGTCGGCAGCCTCCTTGGTTGCATACCTCTGGACATACTCTGGTTTCCAGAAAAATCAACATTCGAGCTTCAATAAATGGTAGTGGCGCGTACCTTTCACTTTCGCATCATATTCTTTAGGGTGTCGCATCAGGAGAGCTGCCGCCTCGCCGTTCAAGGGATCATTAGGGTTTGGGTAGCGCAATAACTGAGGGAGAAATGATTCAAAGATGTTGATCATATCTAAGCATGACAACTTTCAGTGACCCAGATAATGGAAAGCGACTGCACACGACTGACCAAACATCGGTGACCAGGTTTGGTTAATCACATCCAGGCAGACCGAGCCGCTACTACACAACACGTGTTGCTCAGAGTCATAAACAATCAGATAGCGGCAAAACGGCACGAACAGTTCGTCGATATTGGGGTGGAATATCTTGTTCATAAATCCGATGCTGGGCGATTTGAAAGGATATTGGTCAGGGAGTTCGACATGTATCTTCCATACACCACCAGCAAAGGGGGCTGAGCGAAAGCGAAAGCGGCATAGTCAGTCACCCAAGCAAATGCCACAACAACTAGGCGCAAGAAGCCTCACTTTCGGAGGGACCATGAAAGCGGACGTAAAACTCTTGCATATTGTCATTTACGAGAGAGACCTCGTAATCCGACATGAGCCTGACAAACTCTGAGGTGAGCTACATGCTGAATATATGCGCTCAAAGACAGTACATCTTCATGACATCCGTCTCAATGCGGCGCTTGTTAGGATTGGCGTAGATATGAAACAACAATTAGGCTAGAGAGCGACGCGAGCAAATGGCCAGACTTATCATAGTAGAAATCAAAGAAAAGGGCGGTCAGCAGGGGGCAGATGTACAGACAGAGATTACGGAGAGGGTAGGAATGCAAGGAACGGGAGATAAGGTGCGGTCGTCGAGTAAGCAAGGGCAGCAGGAATTAACGATCGGAAACGACCGAAATCACGACCTTTGGAATGCAGCTCTGCCTGCTGGCACCGTATTGTCACCTCCATGCAATTTTCTTCTTTGTCCGTTCTGGACATGATCCGGAATGCCTCGGTATCTCGCATTGCCTCGTGTACTACTCCCACAGCCCTCCAGAAATAATCAGGAGTCGCTCTACTAGAAATACGTGTACTCCTCGTAAATGCAGTAGACATCGTCGTCTGCACACGGATCTCGCCAACGCGGCGAAGCCTGCGATACCTTGGGTAACCCAACCTCTGCAGCAGCAGGAGCGCCACCTCCAATCCCGCCGCCGTTCTGCTTGGTTGTTAACAACTTGTATCCCACAAGGAAAACTGGAATGCACGTCGAATTACTCCTTGGCTGGCATATAGTCAGCAGACGTACCAACCCAAAACAATGCAAATATCCCAATCACTGCCATCTCTTCTTGCGACTGGGTAAGCATCTGGCCATCCCTCTTATGGTGCATCATAATCCTAGCAGTATCACTGTAAGATGGCTCGCTATGCGCCAGCGAAGAGAGCAGCTCACATGAATAAAAGAGCCGAGATGGACAGTATCGCGATTGATGTCTGGGTCAGCTGGAAAGCATCTGTGATACTCTCTAGTTGGTACTGCAGTTCTGTTGTCCTCCAAGCATTCTGGGTCAGGCTCACTGAAAGAGGACAGGAACTTCGTCGCGAAGTGTGCTATAGAGACAACCACAGCAGCTTATTTCGATCGATGAGAGTCAGAAAAATGTGATCAAGGCATTAGAGGCCAACTTCGCTACCTATTGCTGCAGATCTTATAGGGTTGTTGCTGAAAAGAGCCATGGGTGCAATAAAAAGATTCAAAAGATACTGAAGTGTAGAGCTGAGGAAGATATGTACAATAGCAAAAAGAAAAACCCGAGGAACGTACAATATACTACATTACACGAGGTACTGCCATGCTGACCCCATGAGGCCCTGCAAGCGCACAGATAAAACACATAATTCATCATCAAGAAGATCAATTCCCTTCGTGTAAGACCATTATCAGAGCATTTACATCATTGAAAACGTGTAGAGGAATTTCTGAAAAACGTATGCGGGTTTCGCTAAACCGTCGAGATAGGTACTTGAGTGACTGTAGGTGGTGCGCCATTCATTCCAGGTTGAATTATGATAGAATGTCCAGGATTGGGCACAGGCATCCCACCCATTGCCGGGTGGTAGGGGTAACCATAGCCACCTGCAGAAGGAGGAGGATATTGCATCATATTCGGTCCGTAGGTATTGGTGTTATAATATCCAGGCGCTTCTTCAAACCAGGGTAATTCTGCTAGCTCGGTAAGTAATTATACAGAGCAAGGCAGTCAAAAACTCCGACCTCTGATAGGTTCTGACCAAATTTTATGTCTTCCGAATCGCATAGCCTGGTTGACGAGTTGGTGAAGGACGTAGAATGCAATCACAAAAAGAATGAAAAGGGTCCATGAAAATGCCTGTATAACTTTCATTTCATAGCAGAATGCTTGTAGGCTCGCTATAGACGTGATAATTTAGCTGGCGAAGGACATAAGGATGGGAATGTTCAATGGTTTACTTACTTTCCCCATTTTTGGAGGGTGTCTTTTGTCCCGCAACTGCATCACACTGCATCGGTCCAATAACATCTCTTTTTCTCTGAGTTAATATATTATTTCTAGCAATGTCAAGAAACCAAGCTTACGTTGACCAGGCGCCCATTGCTACGCGGCAAACGCATTTTGTAAAGAAAGCTTGTCTTACTGAGATTGTACTCACCCAACCACAGTGTTCCCAGAACAAACAAAACTACAGCCTCCGAGTAGGGTGTCGCCCATTGCAAACTGTAAATAAATTTGAGGTCATATAAGCATAGCACAACACATCGTGAAAGATAAACGAACGTCAGCAAAAAGGTCAGTATAGTAAATGACGATACGACGATGGAGAATATAGTGAAATTCTCTTTAGAATCAACAGATAATCAGTTGAAAAAACTCGTCAAGTTTGTAGTTTTATTACTCACGACGTAAGTGAGGTAGGAATTCGTTTGCGAAATTAGCCCCCAATCCCAACACAACGCCTGGGAATGTAGTCAATCCCATGTTCAGGACAAATGCACTGGCATCTGTGACATCAGCAAACTCGAGCAAGTCATACCTGAGAGTATGATTACAGCAACTGCAAAACAGGATAGGGATCAGATTGGTTCGCCGATAACGTTGGAAGCCATGGAGCGCACCGTAGAATCCCAGTCGATTGTTCCCAAAGCGTACGGTCATGTTGAATTCACCTGCGATCTCCTGGCAATCGTTCAGAGAAACAGTTCAGACTGAAGACGAGGGAAAGGAAAGGATATCTGGGGGGGTATCAGCGGATAAAATGGAGGAACAAGAAGAACCTGTACAGAGCGCTGGATTCTCCTGCGTTCATCTCCGGAAATCCAAGTATGGGTTGGCCTTCAACGGAGTTGGCCAACCGAAGCTTGACATGACGTAAATTAAATCAATACTGCATCAATTACTTGCTGGAGCTCTTTGGTTCGTGCAACCTTAGATATCAATATTATTCTGTAGTAAATTTATAGTATACCATATGTTTGCGCTTTAATTTCGCAGATTACCCTCAAATGAAATGCTACGAAACTAACACAGTTCAATATGTGATCATTCCTATACTACTGCTACTGTACTAATCTACACAATGAGGCGGTTCAGTGTCCGAGCCGTCATCTATATATCCTTTTCCGAGTTGACAATACATAAAAGAAAAAAAAATGCTACAATAAATCTGGGTTTCAATGATGTACATGCCTTTAACGTGTCCCGCGCGTTCTGCTGCTGTATGGATTCAGCATTCCTCCGTTCTCAAGGTCTGCCACGGCTCCACTCCGTGATCTTCCCGAGTCTTGCCGTGTCGGACCTGTGCGCGACCTTCCTGAGTCATGACGCGTCGGATATCTACTGGGTGTTTGGGTCTTCTGAGGTGTTGGGTAGGGGTTTCGTGATGGGTTTGTTTGCGTTTGAGTCTGTGTCATGTACGGATTTCGTGATTGTTCGGGGGGTGTTGGGTAGGGGTTTCGCGGTTGGGAAGGTCGTGTTGATGGGTAGTCGCGGTTCTGATCGCGCTCAGCGCGTCTAGCACTAGCTTTCCTTTCTGGTTTCTCGGTCAATACAGGTTCTCCCATGTAGGCAGAAGCAACAGGTAGAATGCTAGAACTGCTCGTCTTTCCGCGGGTCTGCTGGGTATTTTCGTAGTTGTTGAACCAAGCACAAGATGTGACTGGTCCATGCCACATATGCTCGTCGCCTCTTCTGTGTCTGCGAACTGCGAGAAAAAGCAGCGCAAACAACGCAAAGAGAACTATAGTTGTTATCAGATATAGTTAGATCCAACTATATAAACTTTGGCACACCTAAAATCGCATTCAACAACGCAAAGGTATTCAGTACACGGTACATCGCTTGATATTGCTCCGTATGGACTTTAGGAAGATGTCAGTACTGATCAAGACATGGCTATGGCAAAACATCGGGCACATACATGCAGCAGATGCATCGTCCACAGGTGTCGATTCGGAAACGTCATCCGAAGAAAAGCATTCGACATCCGCTGATTGAGCGTCAGAAGTGGTTAAATAAACACCAAGTACTGTAAGACAGTGTAGTTTAACGGCTGCGCATGCAATTACGACGTACGAACTCACCAAGCCAGAATATCCCAGCCAATCCCAGACAAGCCAATTCTATCTTTGTAGAAATAGGATTCCTTCCCCGAAGGAAAAAGCTGAAAGATGACCTGGCAGATACGTTTGTTAATTTAGATCTTTGAAAAAGGAGTTTAAACTTACAGGACCAGGAAAATAAGCAAGCTCACGGAGCATACGAAGATGGCGAATGGGACAAAACGAGCTACGGTTGAAAAGTCTCGGATGAGCGATGTAAAGAAAATGACCATCTAGAAGACAGTACTTACTGAGGTCCGAAGCAGCCAACACCGACTGAAATTTCCCCGCCATTGCCAGGCATATTACAGTGAAGAGAATGACTGTGCCTGTTGTTCATTGTCAGTGGCCATTGTTCTGCGAACAATGCGAACGGATTCTCACCATAGATGGAATATCGGATGGTGTTGAATAGCTTCATGCGAGCTCTAGAGACAGTAGGTTGACTTGGGCGAGAGGTGTGCTGCTGTGCTGCAGACGCCATGATAAAAGAGTATGCAATTAAAGGCACGAGGCGAACATGAACCCCGGAACAGGGAATGCGTGGTCTGAAGCGTAAGGGGACGTGATGATAAAGGACGATAGACAGAGACCCGGATATCCTGAGCAGACAGCAGACAGACAAGCCAACCAGACAAGCCTCCAGAAAACGCGCGAACAGCGAGGTCGAGAGGAAACCCGAAAGAAAGAGAAAAATTAAGCCCGATGGCCTCAAGAGGCCTCCATGAACGGAGTTATCATGCCTCGAGGCGCACAGCACAGCCACTCATACATTTATTCTTAGAGCACTCAATCAACTCGACATCAAAACTCTCACGGTGGCCAACAATCCGCCCTCTACGCTAGTCTGCTCCAAAACCTCATGTTTTCTGCATTCTCTGGCTACATTTTGGGTATATTCGGTATACATCGAGTGCGCCTAGGGACACTCTTGTCGCAGCTCTTGTCCAATATTGTGGTAAAATTCCAAGCACTCGGGGTTAGACAGCGTAGCCGGATTAACGGAGGACAATGGGGCACCATTGATAATCTGCGAATGTGACTCAGAACTCGCGGAGAACACGCGTTGTGTATGCAGCATGTTTACCTTTTTAACCAAGACCTCCACGCGCTTTCCGTTGAGTGTGTACGGAACATCAGAAACCTGGATTATCTGCAATGGCGCCATGAACGAGCGGGGAGGAATGTCAGCTGAAGCGTCTATTTTTACCGTGTGCAATTGTGCAAAACATACATACCCTGGCGGGGACATGCCGTGGACTTCTGCGCGCTCGGATTTCTGCCTTTACCTTCCGCTCGAATTCGGGAGTAATCTTTTGACCCGGCGGAAGTTTGACGAAAAGAATAACCCGTTCGTCTGCCCCTCCCTCTGTTTTCTGGCCGACGGCCAGGTAATCTACGACCATGAACTCCGCAGTAGGATGCGAAAAACACAAGTCTAGAACTTCGTAAATCTCAGAAGAACCAAAACGAATGCCTCCGGGGTTCCTTTCCATATCAAGTCAGCTGACTCGCTCCTCAGCGACTAGTTAGAAAACAAAAAAAATAGGCATACAGCACACCATCCGAACGTCCGAGCATGATTATGCCACCCCCGTTCCCTGATTTGGAAGCTGTAATTAGAATGTGATCTCCGTGGTCTTTGCGTTGTGAGCTCCTTGCCATATCAGAAAGAGACACCAAGACAGCCACTCACACCACACTCCTTCGAACTCTGAGAAATAGGATTGATGGAAGCGTTTAAGAGCAGCCTCGACATCAGCTTCAGTCCCATATCCGGGCAATGGCCAAAAGCCAAGAGGCATACATGGGAATGGCTTAACACAAACGAGTTCACCAGGCTCATCTGGTGGATTCAATGTACCCGCAGCAGAGAAGCTTTCAACTGCCATCCCAAGCATTCTACATTGGATCTCTCCTCGATACACTGGAAGGGCAGAGCACATTCCGGCAAATAAAGAGCAAATGTCTGTCCCACCTGTAAGATTGCTTGAGAAATTATGACAAGAATATATAAGCAACCATAAGAAGCACACCTGTAATGGAACCTAGGAGAACTTTGGGGTGGATGTGTTCGTAAACATAATCGTACAACGGAGGAGCAAGAGGAGATCCAGTAGAATATATATGTCGCAATGTACTCAAATCATGGTGTTCTCGAGGACGATAACCTTTCTAGTCAATCATCGGTGTGGTGAGTTATGATGGAATAAGAAAAAACAAATACAGAAAGCTGGTCCAGATATTTGGCACTGGTCCCAAAAATAGTGATGCCCAAATCATCTACGAGCTTCCACAGAAGACTGGGATCCCGAAGCGGACTGCCATCGTATAGCACGAGAGTGCAACCAATACTAAGGCCGCTCACGAGAAAGTTCCACATCATCCATCCCCTGATAAGATTCATGTCAGAGTCATAGGACCAACCGATTAACTCAGAGATAATAATTAACCGACGTTGTAGTGTAGTAGAAAAAGACGTCGTCAGGACGAAGGTCGCCACAAATCGCAAACTCCTTCTTCGCCTGAAGAAGCATACCACCGGCTCGGTGGACAATAGGCCTGGAAAAGTTTCTGTTTTAGGGAATTGCATGCGTGTGAAAGCAACGTACTTTGGTCGACCAGTGGTCCCACTGCTAAAAAGGATCCAAAGAGGAGCATCAAAGGGAAGTCGATTCCACTTGATCTCACCAGTTTCTGTGCGACCGAGGTTACTTTGATGGCCCTTGCTAAGAAAATCTTCCCAGGCAATCCAGTCTTCGCCCCATGATTGACTGGTCTGGTCATGAGAAAACGTGTTTATAATGACGATTTTGGGTGGGGAAATTAAATCCGCCAAGCCTGACAGGAGACGTGAAAGTTTGGGCAGGTGTGGGTGAACCTTGTGATTGTATCTACGGCGAACGAAGGGTATGTTCCAGAAAGGCATGGTAGAAGATAGGATGGTAACGTACACGACTGCGTCTACGGCAAAAATGAACTTGGGCTGTACTTGTTCAAAACTTTTTGAATAGATATCAGATGGTCGGGCACAAAATATATCTACCATCAACCTTACCGCTCTTTTACGCCTTCAGGACCAAAATCAGCAGCTGCGCTGACCCAAATTGCACCGATGGCAGAGGTTGCTAGACAAGCGACGACGTTTTCCTGCGAACAAGGATAAATTGGGATGCGTTTCTCCAATCGACGAGATACAAACTATGCAATTAGAAGAATAAGAAGCGACCCTATCCCCTGGCTTAACGCCGTAAAAAAGCAAGGCGGAGACGGCGTCTGCTACAAGGGAATACAACTGAGCATAGGAGAGCTGCCTGAGACGGGGATTTGGGAGATCCGGAGTGGGCTCAACTGGAAGATCGGCGTCAAGGATTCCGGTATCAAATTACGATGGACAGAAATCACGCAACTGGCTTCTATGAGAGCGATCCTAAGCTCTGAGCGGCAGTGCAACATGTTCTCAGCCCAATTGACGCGTGCATCTTTGAACCTGGACGTAAAGATGGATCAATTAAGAATGAGATTAATCAACACACACGTCGGAGGACGGACCAAAGAGGATTAGCGGATGGCAAGGCTGTATTGTCGACGACATGAGATCCCTTGACTCCAATGATGTTTGTCTCGTCCCACACCAAGTCCCAGAAGGCGTCTAGTCGCGCGGTAGACCAAATATAGAGATCAAAATAGGAGGCGAGAGCGAGAGCGTGAGCGGAGTTAACCCTTTGGAGGAAACGGAAAACTGGAGAGGACACTGGATCCTGGGGAAGAAAAAGAGGACGAGCGTGGTGTTGAACTGTCAAGAGCGCGGACATGACGATGAGAAGAGAGGAATGCCAAGCGAGAAGTGGAGGAGTGGGGTAGATTGAGGCCGAAGACACAGAGTGAAGTGTGAAACGTAATCACGGCGGCGGCGGCGGCGGTAACCGAATTCGGCATGATGCGTTCGGGCCGGGCGCACGTTTGCAATGTGGGGAATTTGGGTTATGGCCGATCGGGGTTTTAATTGAAAATGACAGTGCTTTCAAGCTCACGTTTGTTCTCCTTGTCATCCTATAAATCCCAGCAACTTTCTCTCTCTCTTTGTCATCCTTACATGGACAGACTTCTTGCTCCTCACACTCCAGAGGCCACCGCTCACTACCACCTCAGGTTTGTTCTCGTCCGTCCTCTTTCTCCCTTTCTTTGCTGACGCGTCCACAGCCAAAACAGCTTCAACTGGCACACAGACCAGCCTTCCGTCGACGAGTCTCTCATCTCGGGATGCGCTTCTTATCGTGCCTTTGACCGCTATCTCTCGGGCAGCGACATCTTTCTTCTGCCAAGGACCCGCGCCGAATTGGAGAGCATCCTGTAATCTCGGCCTCGTCTCCTCATATTTCTTCCGCTGACCGATCGTGCTTTTTGCTTCAGGAGAAGATACGCCTACGACGCAATCCACAATGCCATTGCAAGCAGTCGCTCGCAGCTCCAGACGGGAGGGTACAGTAGGGTCCGTCTATCCCCGTGCTTGTTCTCTTTTTTTTTTGCTCACTTTTTAGTCTCGTTTTCTAGGTCTGTCATCTCGCCGAAAAGTCCATTCGCGACGTGCTCAACACCGGAGACAATGTCGACATCCTCCTTGCTCTCCATCGGCCCTCCAATTCCAATCATGATTCCGAAGAATGCAATAATGCGCGTCCTATCGCGACCAGGCTGAAGTAAGCCTGCCATCATTTTCCTTATCTTTATTCGTTCTTGTCGCCCTGCCTTTCCCGTATTGTATACCACCGCACTTGTGTCCATGTCTTGTATTAGTTATCTTGTACTCCTTACTGGCCTTTGTACATACTCAGTTGACCATCGGCGTTCAAAGCACATTATATATTTAGAATTGATCTTTGCTCGGCGTAAATTTCTCAAGCTCAAAGGATCACAATCCTCGGAAATTTCCCAATGGAGATACGGTGAAATCCTGCTTTTAGATGATACAGCTTGCAAGCCATAATTTTCTAACAGTGACATCAACACGATTCTTCCATTGCACGAACGTGCGAGCTCCTTTCCTTTATCCATCTGCTCTTCCTGCAGGCATTCACTTGTCTTGCCTCATTCATGTTCTGGTCAACCTCATTTCTTCTACTAATCGCAACCTGTTCTCTTCACAATGTCGCTTCCTTCCCGACCCAGACCCCATTTCAGTTAGACTCAGCTAGTCAGTCATATCAGCGCATTCGTTGCTACAAATAACACTCACCCACCCCCACCTAAAAGAGCCGAGAAAGTTACATGGGCGTTTTCTACACATCACGGATATGCATCCAGATCCGCACTATGCTCCAAGAACGTCCCAATCAACAGCTTGCCATAGGAAAAAGCCAAAAAAGAAAAAAGACGAGGCCAATTTGTTTGGGACACCTTATTCGTGCGTCGTAATAAATCGTCAACGTCATCATTCACATCGCTTATCTCATTCATTTAACCGCAGGGAATGCGACTCGCCTTTTCGACTTACCAATTTTACACTAGACTATCTGGAGGATAATTGGGCAAATGAGATAGATTTTGTTGTCTGCAAGTCTTATTCCTCCTTGATTTTGTGGCCACAGTTGATTGAATTAGGGGCTAGGGACTGGAGATAGCGCCAGGTCAGCATGCTTATACTTAGCACTGCAGCGCTGAACTTTGTTGAAATTTTTTTTCTCAAGGCATGACAATGACCGCAAGGTTCCTCGCACACCGTCAGAAATCTATGACCTCAACCGCGCGGTGGCCGCAAAAATGCAGAGCGTTTTCGTCAAAAAAGGGATTCCTGTGGTTCCAAGTCTCGGTTCGTGGCATGAAATGCTCCATAAATTCGAGTGACCAAATATATAGGGCTCTTTTCTAGGGAATAACGATGTCTGGCGTAAGTCCATGGATATTTTGTGTGCATATCGGTTGTCCTAACGTCATCTCAGCACATGTAGGTTATTTTTAGTCTAGGTGCATTGCTATACATTTGACTGAAGGCTTGCATACCCGTGTTAGAACATCTTGGCTCCAGGTATGATTTGTCGCCTAATGTTTCAAGTTGTTCTGATTTTAATCTTGAAATAGGCCCCAACAGTATCACAAATACCTTTGCTTCGTAAGTCCGCCGTCCTGCTTACAACTCACAGCATAACCCAACATTTGGACAACAGCATTTGGGACTCCTTTATTCCATTTCCCTATCTTCAGGTCTTTCAGCGAGGTGCATACTATGCTGTTGAAGTCATCCCGGATGAAGTGGCTGTCATTAGCCTGAACACAATGTATTTTTATGATTCAAACAAAGGTGCAATTTCTTTTCTTTTGGCCTATCGTTATCCTCTGACAAAGGCCGGTTGAATCAATACCTATAGTTGTATCTGGATGTGCCTACACAGAGCCGAACGATCCCGGGAATCTTCAAATCGACTGGCTCGAGGTGCAGCTCCAAATGTACCACGACAGGGGCATGCAGGTAAAATCATCATTGACCTCGTCAATTTTCTGTTGATCTAACTTGATTTAATCAGGTTTGGATATCAGGTATGCTGCAAACAATATCATTTTATTCAACTAACTGTCTAACAATTTGATTATATCAGGCCATGTACCTCCCTCTCGCGGAAATTACTTTCCAGAATGCGTTAGTATCCCAATCATCGTGGATCATAGCTAATGGATAACCGTCGTTGACAGTACGTTCGCTATGTGGAACTTGCTTTGCGTTTTCAGGATACCATTCTAGGTCATTTGTACGGGGTATGAGCGTTGACTTAAACAATCTGTTTTGTTACTGACAGGTTATGTTTATAGCACATGAACGTAGATCATGTAAGTTTCACGTCGTCTGATGGACGGTTGCATACATCCATTGCCGGAATGATTACTCATCATCTTCCAGTTTTTCTTTCTAGAGGCTGTAGATCTGGAAATCTTCCCTGACAAGAACGATGGCGAGGTGGACATGACGAGTGACAAGGGGCTCTTCAATTCCCTGCTGCAGGATTACAGAGCACTGCCAAAATCACCGGAAATGACAGATTATGCGGTTGTTAATGTCGCGCCGTCTGTCGTACCAAACCCATATACACCAGCGTTCAGAATATTTTCATATAACGTGACTGGCGCTGGTGGGCGGCTCGCAGAAACAACGGCGCACATGACAGCGAGGCGGAAGCCGAGGAAACCTAAACGCAGGCCTGGACACCATCGGGGAGATCAAGGCAATAAAACCGTCCAGTGCGAATCGGAAGAATATCAGAATACATGGCGGTGTCATTTTGATCAACCGTGGAACTCTGACCCTAGTGCTCCATCAAGGATGAATCAAAGGTGGACACCCTTGGGATATGCACAGGTTCGGTTGCATTAGCTCATATTTGGACGGGGGCGCTAACTAATACACAGTACTTTATGCCCTCGCTGGAGCTGGCGAACAAGACGCACGGGCCTCTTGTCGAGCTGGAGTATGTGACCTACGCAGTGGAGAAGCTGCATCCGCAGGGAGAGGGGCGGGAATTTGTATACCCGGTTCCCGTGAAGCTTCTCCCTGAGGAACTACGAGACCCTGGGGTCGCGAAGAGCAGGTACGCACCGTACGGAATGGAGGACCTGACGATTCGATCCTGGATACGGCTTGCAGGTCGACTGGCGGACGATAAACGGCAGAAACTGCGAAAGAGGTTTCGTAAATACATGTATTTGAAGAGGAAGGAGATAAGAGAATGATGATCAGTTGACTGTATTTGTAAATTGTGGGAAAGTATTTTAATACTAAAGAGAGCTGCTGTTGTCTTGACTACATTCGTGAGCACATCTGGTGATCTGGTAACCAACTTCATTCCGAACTGCTCGACTCTCAAAACCGCCATTCCGCTCAATTATCTTTGTCGGCGGGAGCCTCAACCTCTCTCTCTCCTGCTTTCTTTCCTTGTCCATCTCTCTTTTTTTCTGTCCGGCTGGCCCGCCTCCTTCTCCATCCAGGAGCCCACTGTCCTTTGATTTCGTTCGCATATCTCTTCCTTCATGACAGCAGTCAATCTCCACATGTCTAGTATGCCGCCTCTCGATTTTCTCCCAGCTCATCCCCAGCATTCAAGATCCAACTCGGTCTCCTCCTCTTCTACCCATTCTTCCCATTCTCGCCCACAGTCCTCTCACGGCAGCATCAATCGGATCCAGCAGAACTTGGGTCCATCCGCAGACGACCTCTACAGAGCATCTTATCATCTGGGGCATCAGGGCATCATGCACAGCGATCCCGTTCGTCTCTCTTTTTCTTTTTTTCTCTTTTTGCCCTCATTTTCGTCCATTTAGCCCCCTCCGAACCACAATCTCGCGAATCCGGCGCTCAAGGGTCCCCTTCGTCCAAACAACAATCATATTCGCGGTGCTCGTGTCGCTGTCTCTCCCTATCCCCGCGATACAGACAGCGTACACTCTTCGTCGAGCGAGACCGAGGACATCTCCATGTATCTTGCAAACTCTACCCCTGACTATCAGTCCATGTTTGGAGGTGCCCCAACAATGGCACCCAGCCAGGAGGCCATTCATACCGCAGGTGCCTTTGGTAGGATGACCATCAACCCGGACCATGCCCTGGAAAAACTCGCCGCCAACGTCCGCGCAGCGACCACCACAAGTGCTTCAGACAGAGCCAAACAAATTTTCGTCCAAGCTTGGTCCGTGCCTTATTGTTCGCTCCGTAGTTCGCTTTGACCGCGCCCCTGACACATAACCTCCTCCCCCCTTGTTCTTAGGTTGAGTGCGAATTACGCACCATATCCTGATGGCAATGTACCTCGGCAGGGCCTCTACTTTTCTTATCGCAGGGTCTGTGACCAGTATGGTATCCCCCACATCAACACCGCTACTTTGGGCAAGGCCATTCGCCTTTGTTTCCCGACTATTAAAACTAGGCGCCTGGGCGTCAGAGGCAATAGCAAGTATCATTGTGGGTGTCTTTTTCGCACGACAGCTTTCATTCTTGTTTTCAGATACTGACATTGTGTGATAGATTGCGGCATCAGACCCGCAACCTCGGCCGAGGCTGAGTGGCTTCAAGACTATATTCACAAATCAAATAATAATGCGGCCCAAGCTTCTGTCAATGCTGCTCGCCTCAGTCAGGACCAGTCCGAGTCTGCTACTAGGAGTGAGGATAGGTCTGACGAAGATGAAGAGGACGATTCCGAGGGCAATAACTCTGTCCCTGGCTCCAAGCGTAGCTCTCTCACTCTATCAGGGGAGATCAAGCATTTGGCCTTCGCAGATGATTTGAGCGACAAGACCCCGACAGCCGCTACTTTGTTATCCCAGGCGCAGTCGGCGGGGCGCCCATCCGGCACCTTCCCTCCCCACGCTTCTATTCGTCGTCACCCCCAACAGGAGCCAAACCTCACACTTCAGGCCCACTCTCCGTCGACCCCTAATTCAGGAGCATATATTTCTCCTCAACAAACGACCTCGGTGCGCAACTTACCCCACTTCCCATCTATTGAGGATGCAGTCGCAAATTCCACTTCTGCACACACTGTAGCTGCTCGAGAAGTCTGGGGATGGTTCCAGGACCATCTCGACACGCTCCTTGAAAGTGTGCGAACATTCCGAATAGACCAATTTGAAATTCAGCTTCGCACCTTTTGGCCAAACTTGAATGGCGTGCACAGGGAAATTGTACAGGTTCCGGCCATCGCTGGTCTTATGGCAAGAGCAGATGCTATCGTTTATGATGTATGTATGATTTCTTTTTGCCGCACCTGACGGGGTTAACTGGTGCTTCTAAAATTAGGAAATTCTCGAGGTGTTACGATCACAGATGCTTTCACCGCTGCCTCCTAATTCACTATCTGCTCTTCGTCAAATCGCTCTCAAGATGGAAAAGGTTCTCCTCCAGGCGTTGGAAGGATATTATAACACTTTCGTGGAGCCAAAGGTTGAACTCGGGGCTCGGTTTGGACATCTCGTTTGTGAGTTTTTTTTTTCCAAATCTTTTTATCCGAAGTGATCGTGTTCTTTTGCTGAACATCAATCAATGCATGCAGTGCGCTTCCTGGATATCTACCAGGTTACTCAGGCTTTGAACACTGTTCTCACCAATCAAAAGCAGCTGAGCGAAATGCGCAGATCATGGCAAAAGGTTGACTTTGAATCTGTTCGTAATCAATCTGCATTGGTCTGCAATTGTCGCCATGAAGATCTTGTTCAACTCCTCGAAGTCGAATTCGTCACTCTGTTGGAAAGCCTACCAAAAACCAACGAGCCTGTACGCGAAGTGATGAGTTGGGCTGACAAATGTTGCGAAAGGTTGATGGGAAGCGGCCGCAACGCTGGTCATAACGGACAGGAAGAAAGAGGAACCATGAGTTCTCGAAGTGTTCTCATCAGATGGGGATATGTTACAAGTCAAGTAATGAGAGACCTTGTGAGTACTTCAAAATATTCCCTTGCTTCTTGGACCACAGTTAACCTGCAATACTAGACAATTCGCAGTGATCCTGCTTTCGGTGCATTCCAGATACTGAAACTCTTCCTCGAGTGCGTGATTGACATTCACAGCCTTCATCAGACAGTTTTTTGATCTATTTCGATCATTCTTTTTTTTAGCGACTGGATCGCGGTTAATGTTTTGAGAAGTGTGGCCTTGTCCACTAATTCAGTGGCCGCTTCGGTGGAGCCGGTCATGCAACAACAATTTTTCTCTATGTCACCAATGGCCGGACAGGAAAGCTTCGGGTCAGTGGATGCTCGGCCTCAGCATCTGATGGCCCACACACCGACCACGTCAAGCATGCTCGCTGCCCTTCAGCACGATTCATATGGGTCAACCTCCCTTGATTCAGCTGCATCAGCCTTTAATTCAGATGCTTACGGACCCATGTCGTACATGGACACCTCGGCTGCTCAAGATGACGCCCTCGGCTCTGGTCACCAATCCAGCTTGTCTTTTCCTGATTTCAGTGGTTCCGGGAGTACATTCGATGTTTCAAGTTTCACCTCTCAGGATCTCGGACTAAACGCTCCTGTAACACCAGCCAGTGAATCTGACCATGAATCAGAGCCGGTAAAAACAGAACAATCTGCTGCGTGACATTGACAATTTATTTTACTTATTTCTTGTCTTGCTCCTCGAACGCTTTCTTTTTACGTCTATTTCTTGTTGTCTCGCTGGTCTTGTGTCCAGGGTTCCGTGCTTAGCCCATTTTGTTTCTATATGCTTAGTCTCAACAAACTCCCCTTGTATCGATGTTTACTTCTTTCCTGCTGTTTTCTCTTTTCGTTCTCTAGGCCTTTAATATCTGTACAGAGTATGAGATCTCCGCGGATTTTGATTTTTGGTATACTTAAATAACCGTGCTCAATCCCTTTCTTATTTAACTTAATAAAGTTTCTCTCACTCTTTCTTTGCTTTTCCTCTCTTTCCGTAAATGAATGTAAGATGGTAGGCGGTCAGACAAATTAATCTGCCGAAATCATATCCGATAAGTGTATAATCTATGCTATCACTAATTTCTGGGTAAGCCTGCTTCAGCTCTCAACGGTTTCTGCAACAGCCTCCAGTTGGTCGACGACAGCTTCGCTCTGCACTGGGTCAGATGCAGGGCCAGCCTGAGGTGTAGGCACAGGCTCGGAAGGACTTTCAGGTTCGGCAGGTGATGACGTGTCCAGTGTAGAGGGAGTCTCTCCCTTCGTTAAACGCTGGATAGCAGCAGTAGCCTTCGCGACGTTCTCTGCCGTCACACGATCTTGATTAGCCTCGAACCATGCCTTCTTTGTGTTCAAGTCCTCGATTAATCGAGGTACATCGGTCGTTGAAGCAGGGGGAGGAATAGAAAGGGAGAGAAGTGCGGCGAGGGTAGGAAGAGGTACGTTAAGCGAGGTGTTTGTAGGAGCGACTGGTGTCGTCTCTGCACCGTTAGCATTGCCATTGGCCTTGACGGCAGGTTTCGTGTTCTTGTTGTTCTTGCCCTTCTTAGCGGCCTTGAAATAGGTGTCGTCCTCCTCAGATTTCTTTTTTCTAGCAACAAGTCCTTCAGGGGCTTCTTCCACCTTTCGTAGTTCCAACTTGGGTACCGAGGTGACCTCGGCCCTGGTAGCGAGGCCAGTCGATTTGTAAGTAACCACAGTAGATTTTCCAGAAAAGTAATCAATGAGAGTTTGGCAATCCTCAATTTGAGATTGGAAGGCAGGTACTTGTGCCTCTTCAAGAAGACGTTCAGCGTACTCTTGTTTCTTCTGCGCTTCCTCAGCGGCGCGCTGAAGCCTGGCCTTTTCGGCACGTCTGGCGCGGTCCTCGTTTACTTTGGTCCAGTACCTGTCGTTGGCTTCCCGGTAGTTTGTGATGGACTCCCTCTTAGCATCGAAAAGAACCTTGAGCTGATTTTGAATGTTATCGCGCTCCTCGAACAATTTCGAACGGCCTGCATAGGCTTCGTCACTTTCCTTCTTCAATTGGTCGAGTTCAGCCCGAATGGCAGTATACCGTTCGGAAATAGCGGTGGCGGCAGGATTGTAAATTTCCTTGCGAAGCTCTTCAATTTTGGCGCGATCTGCCTCGATGCTCTCTTGGTCAGTCTGGAATCCTTCCACAACCCTGCGGTTTTTCTTGCTGGTGGAAATTTCTTGGAGAGCTCGTTTCTCGTCGGCAAGCTTCATGTTGCCGGATTCGACCTGTTTCTCCAGGTTTCTATGAAATCATGTCAATAATATGAGACACCAAAAAGATATACTAGATATTGACTTAATATGGGCATCAACTTCAGCGACAGTTTTGAATGGGATTTTTGACTTGGCAGATTGCAGGTCTTTAATCTACACTACTTTTAGTATACACAGGAGAGCGTTGGTAATGAGTAAATACCTTCTTCTGTATACCATCCTGAAGAATTTTAACCTGGTCTTCCAATTTGCTTTTGGACGCCTTATTCGCAGATTGTACGTCGCGAATACTGTCAAGCTCAGTGCGAAGAGCATTTCGTCGGTCGTTTCCTGGACCGGATTTCGTGGCAAGAGCAATTTTGTCACGAACAACACCCTGACGTCAATGAGTTTAGAACATGATAGCAGGTTTGACTAAACACAAAAACGCACCAGTTTTGCCTGCAAAGCGTCTATCTCCGATTTGATTTTGGCTTGCTCGGCGTCATACACATTCTTGTCTGGCCGTCCAGCATATGTTGCTAGCTGGTCCAACGTCTCTTTCTCCCCGGTAGTGGCCGAGACAGGAGTAGCAGTTCCGCTTGTAGAAGCGGTTTTTCCCTTAGGGGCACCGTTGGCATTGGAGGCAGTTTTAGATTTAGGAGCTGGCATGGTAGAACGAAGGAGAGGATACGTGGAAACTCGAAAGTGGTGTCAAGCCGGGTAAGCGTGTAATTTTAGTGAATCAAAAACCTGGGAAAGCTCGTGCGAAAAGTTAATCAAAAACCTTTTTCCAGCACTTAAACAAATAGAAAATTAAACGTAAATAAATGCACAGAAATGAAGGGGAAGAGTAAGTAATACATCAGAGTAAGCTACTTGGAATCTAGAAAACAACCTTGTTGTCCAGTTTTTCCACCTCCTGATAAACCTCGTCGTACAACTCCCGGTATTCGTCTTCCTTGTCTTCCCCCTCGCCCTCTTTCCGCTTGGTTTTGCGTTTTTGGTTGGGGCAGATCATCACACAGCTTGTTGGTCGCTTGGTTGAGCTAGCATGTCCCAGTTCCTCCTTGGAGGCGACAAAGATATAGGGTATTTGAGCTTCTTCGCTCAATACGGGTAAATGCGAAATGATGTCGATGGGATTAATATCGGCGGCAAGAACAAGGAGACTAGACAATCATTAGCATACGGGTTACACATAAAGAAATTGGACATACCCTTTCTCTCCTTTTCGGATCCCCTTCACGACCTCCTTAACTCCACGCTTGACCTGGCGGGCTTTAGAGGCTTCATAATTGTTAGTTGATTAGCGCGCATACTTACGAGGATCATCATACACACCTTTTTTAATTGTTTTGTGTAACTTTTTTACGAGTTTTTTCTGTGCGAGGGGGTGTGCAATAGGAGAGAGATCTTCCACGGCAATTGAGACCTCTTCCTTGTCCTTCTTGGCCTTTTTTGGCGACTAGAAGCCAAAGGTTAGCCAGGTGAGCAAAGCAACAAATATAAAAGTATGGGACACACCTTTTCAATAGTCGCGTCTCCCATATCGACATCTTCATTATCCGACGCAGGAGCTTCTTTCCTCTTCTTCTCCGACTTGTCTTTGGCCATGGCTAGAGGGACGAAGGAATAAGAAAAGCTCTAGAGATAGTAGCACGCTTAGTTGTGCAAGTGCAACCAAGAAATTAGTGTGACGTGACTAGACTGGTAACATGCCGGGATCGCGGGCCGACGCAATGAGGGCAAAAATAGCACTCCCTGCCAACGTTCTTGCTAATGTGCAAAATATTTCATCACACAAAACATCAGCGAGTAGATTGTAAATAAACAGCTAATCTGTATTATCATTATAATTACCATCATGTATAGTCGTCGAATTTCTCAAAAAGTTTAGCAAAGTCCAAGACATTCCCCTCATTTCAGCGTCATACCACCAATTCAAAGCAATGGTCAGACCTGATTGGCGAACATAGTGCCACCATCCAACAGGTAAGTATAAGGACTCTCCAGCTTTGAGAGTCACCCTGATTGGCGTTATTTCACTCGGGAAGGCATTCGGTGAATCAGGATCCAGGATGGAAGACCATCGAACTTGAGGAATATCCTCCGTCGAGGGAAGTATTTCGAGAGCTTCGGAAGAGGATGTTCGAGTATACGTTGCATGCGGGTAGTAACGCTCTGTTCCAATATATACGTCAAGTGATATCAAGCTATTTCAACTTGTAAGCACCTTTGAGACACCATGAATCGCTTGGGGGAAGAAGGACAAAATGTTTTTCTCCGCGCACAACGGTGTATATATTTTCGTAAGGATCTGAAAGCTTTGTGAGGTCACCGAGCAGTGATATAAAGAGCAAGCATACCGCTATGAATGCTGGTTATACTTTGTTCATTTCCAATCCATAGATTGACAGCGTCCGGATGTTGTCCTACAAGGTAGTATGATATGTAGTGTAGCTCCATTCTTGTAGCAGATTGACAAACCTAGAGCTTCACTGCACCATGGCACTTCTTTTGGTACATCTGACAACAATGGGAAAAATTCGGAGTTGTTGTCAGTCGCTTCGTTGGATTCAGAATCAAAAGAGCTCGACGAGAAGAGATTTCCGTTCTGAGACTGAAGGTAATAGATTTCGGGTTTTGGTGATGTTGTTTCTGAGAGTTTGTTACTATTCGAACTCATAAGGGAAGTATATCACTCACTGGAGCCAAGCTTGAAAAGTAGTTGCTGCATTGTCATCTTTTCGATGAAGGGCTCGACGAAATACAAACGGCCATCTGATGCGCGACAAATTGAATCTGCCAGTCTTTGAACAAATTTGTCAACAAGTCACTTTAAAGAGTATATTTACACACCCGTTCGGAGTTGTGGCAATGGAGATTGGATTTTCCTTCATCTTTTTTGTTAGATATTCATCTGTCCAGAGATCCAGAGCAGGAAATCGGAAACCTAGAGCACGATTAGGTTGTAATCTTTCCGGACGGTAGATTGTGATTCACCTTTGATAATTGTTGGACGAGATATGTGAATTACTCGACTGAACTCTATGGCAGAGGGTGGATGATCCAAAATTTCAATGCCAGTCCCATTTAGATCTAAGCGAGTGACCCTGAAATCAGTTTAATCATCTACCACAGAGCTGTGTAAGGCTTTAACGTGCCTCTGTATTCGTTAGAAATAAATTTTGCAGCTTCCAGGAAAGAAGGATCCATGTTTAGGTGGGCGTATTATTGGAGAATAGCAAATGATAAGAGAAAAGTGTGAGCGATGTACATCATATAATGGATGCGGCAGTCAAAGGCACCCAAGACTTGTCACAAAACGCGACAACCTCGTGACTTGCCGAACATTGAGACGCGATTGTGACTCTGCGTATTTTGCATTCTAACGTCTTCTTCCTGACGACAATGTTCAAACAAACTTATATCATTGCTTGATTATAATGAAATCGAGCAATATATAAACACTCGAGCCACTCGACATCTGTACGACACCTCCATACTCGTCTTTTGCCTTTCCAGTGCAATGTCGACCGATAGGAAGAAGCTTGCAGGCGTGGCAAAGGCGTCTGGTTCCAAGGTTGGCTTCTATACATAGTATCGGTCAAACTATACTGATTGACAAATATGATATATTACAGAATAAAACTACATTAAAGCAGAAGAGTTTACTCGAATCCTTTGTTGTGAAAAGCAACAAAAATGACAAAGCTGGTGGCAATAACCAATTGTCTGTACCCCCTCCCGACCTTCTTCCCACTGAAGTGGATGGCCCTGCCACTCCATCGGTAGACAACTCAATTCTACCATTAGAACTCGACGATACCATTGTACCCTTACTAGACGTGACCATCCCAGATGTCGAGCTGGAAGCAAGACCTACTCAAATACTAGACCTAACTACTCCGGATGTGGAATTAGACGAATCGGGTACAGTTGTACAAGTTGTGGATGCAACCCGACGGAGCCCTTCTATTGTACTTTTAGAGGAAGATGCAGCTATCCAAGTATCTCAAGCCGTCTCGTCTCAGACGAGCAAATCCAAAGCCAAAGTGGAAGGTTACACTAGAGACCAGCCGATCGTTATACCATCCTCACCCATCAAGGAGTCAACAAATCCCAAGCCTAATGTGCCTGTACACCCCTTTTTCATGTCCAAAGCAAAGCCTACCGCTTCTTCTACGCCATTGCCCACTAAAACATCTAAAAATGCACTACCGAACCAGGGTCCACCTTTTCCAAATAGCGAATCCCAGCATGTCAAAGGACCTCAGACTGCGACCCAAACCTATGTCGCATCGTTTCCAAACCGATCTCGGACTATTCCTAGCCAGATGACCCTAGGGATGACGAATTATAAATTCTTAATCGGCCGTCCTGACATCGTGGTAGACAAAGCGAGCGATATTTGGATACATCCCAAGGCTGATACTCCTAATGAACCCTCCATTCTTGACATTCCACCTGAACATATCCATAATCACCCGGCTATTGCGCGACTCGTGGAAAACGGACCGGATTGTTTACCGACGTCGAGTCGTCCCTGGTCTGAGAAGTGGCGTCCGTCGTGCGCAAAGGAGGTTCTGGGCAATGAAAACAGTGCGATCTATCTTCGTAACTGGCTGCGCGCACTCGAACTACAATTGGAAAGCGATCATGACAACAGCGCAAAGTTTGGAGAGGGCTCTAATACCATGAAAGGAAAATCCAAAGCAAACGCTGGGAGGGGTACGAAGCGGGTTCGTGTCGTGCGAACGGTGGATAAAAGCAGGAAGAAGTCACGCCTGGACTCGGACGAAGAAGATGACGATTGGATCGTGTACGATGATGAATCTGAGGAAGAGCAAGTCAATTTTGAAGAGCTGGACGAGTTTGGAGAAATCTTACTACCCGAGGTTCCCGCGAGCAGCTCCCAGTCTTCGTCTACTCACGACCTGCCACCCTCTTTCGTTGAATGTACAGAACAGGATCTGGGGCAGCTGCACAATACAATATTGCTCTCAGGCCCGTCAGGAAGTGGCAAAACGGCGAGTGTCTACGCATGTAGCGAGGAGTTGGGCTGGGATGTTTTTGAGGTGTATCCTGGTGTGGGACGACGAAATGGGGCAAACGTGGACAACCTTGTTGGTGAGGTTGGGAAGAACCATCTTGTGCTTCAGAATCGTAGGAACGGCGATGTTTTGAAGAGCTTTCTGTCCCAAAAGAAGAATACAGAGGCACCGCAAGAGTCGCTGGTGGCATCGTACTCGCCTCGGAAAAGGAGGACGGATAAAGATCCATTCGATGTCGAAGAACCAGTCAACGATTCAAAACCTATTCGCCAATCGCTTATTTTATTGGAAGAAGTTGATATACTTTACAAGGAAGATATTAATTTTTGGACCACTGTTATACGGATCATCAAAGAGTGCAAACGGCCTGTGATTTGCACATGCAACGGTATGCAAAATCAAATCTTGACTAGCGGTGTCTCTTATTTTTCAATGATGCAGACCCGACGTTGGTGCCGACACAGGATCTGCCTCTGCAGACGATCATTGAGTTTGAGCCATGCCCGACTGATGTAGCAGCGTCATATCTGCAAGCAGTATGCTTGTCGGAGGGCTACCAAGTGGACCGCAATCTTATCTCGCGGATGTACCTTTATCCCCTTGAAGGAGATCGGACAGGGCTATATTCAGCGAGTTGTCGAACAGCTGGTCGTGATCTCCGGCGGACAATCAATGCTCTGCAAATCAAGTGCGGGAGATTTACAAGAGCAACGGCCAATGAGGAGAGAGATAGAAGCAAAGACGGCCCGGGTGTGGTGCGCAGGATGGCATTTGGCGAGAAGAGCGAGTTTCTGTCGTTTTTAGACGCAGAGCTCGTCCGAGATTCGTCTGGGATTGCTACGGTGTGTCTGGACACTATTGGGGATGCTGGATGATGATGAACTGACAATGAGCACAGGGGGCAGAGCTAGCGAGCTATGTGCCGACCAACGACGACGAGACAGGACACACCATACTATATGATCGACAGAGGGCAGACAGGGAGGACTTTGGACAGCACGAAGACATAATATGTTGTGCGGTAGAAAGTGGACAGAAAGTGCACGGCGATGATGTGCCTGAAGAGGCGAGAGAAGACGGGGAGGTGCTGCGTGTGCTGGAGGAGGTGAGACCAGTGCGGGCCTGGACACGAAGACTGGCGCTGGAGTATCTGCCGTATGTGCGGTGGATGGTGGTCCTAGACGAGGCGGAAGAAGAGCGGATACGATTGCAGGGACAGGGACAGGGAATGCGCAAAACACGGAATAGCGGGCGGAGCGACTATGTACGGAGAATGGCGCTAAGCGAGACGGGACGGCGGATAGTAGTTAGCACAGGACTTGGTATCGTGGATGGAGCGTGAGTGTAGCGTGGATGAGATACTTAGTGCTTACGTGAGCAATATATCCTGATTTGGACTTGTGGATATCGTCTTTGGCTTGCTCGTTGCTCGTTGCTCGCCGTTCCCCGCTCCCCGCTCCCCTCAAACAATGGCCTCCAACACCGCCCGCGACCGCCCGCCCAACAGCAGACACCATTCCCCCGCCGCCGCCCTCGCCTCCCTCGAGTCTCTCCAGCAGATCCAGCGCAGGGGCTCCATCACAGACCCCTACCTCCACGCCGCCAACAAGCCCTCCCCCTCCTTCCGCCACCACACCGACTCCCTCCCCGCACCCGCCCCCGCCCACGACACCCGCCCCTCCTCCCCCTTCGTCTTTGGCGATGCTACTCCCCATTCCTCCCATCCAGAGCCAAGCTCCCAGCTCAGGAAGATCCTCCATTCCCCTTCTTCTGACCATCTTGTCCCTCGCCATCCACGCTCCCAGTCAGGTACTTGTCCCCGCCGCTTTTCTTCCCTCTCTCCGTTAATCCGCTCTCACAGGAAACTCTCCTTCCAAGGACCACTCCCTTGTCCAGCATGACTCCGACAGGCTTCCATATGCGCGCCCCAGCATCCGCGACAACCCTCCCGCGTTCGACTTTAGCATGCGCAGGCACTCCATCGCCGTCGGCCAGAACCCCATAACCCTCCCTAATCTCTCCTCTACGCTCCATGGTACAAAGCGTAAAATGTCAACAGATCGCAGTGTTTTTGCTCCCGTCGGTGAAGACCCCGACACCCATCTCGTGGGCCCAGGTATGCCCAGCGTTATGGACGTCGATGTCGATGCCCCAGCACCAAAACGGCGGGGCTCGACAATAGACACTCAGCGTATCGCCCAGCTGAGTCTCAACGATCGTCGCAATTCGGTCGACTCTCGCGGTGCCCATTGGATGTTGAATGATCGACGGGACTCAGCTCCTTCCTTGTTCCCCAGTGTTCCTGGCATAAACTCTTTTAATTCCTCAGACTCTCATCACAGTCGAGTCTCTTCAAGCATCGCTTCATTCTCTTGGCCCGCTAACGAGGGCCCCAATTCATCTTCCCTCCAAAACGAATCAAACTATAGCAACAGGACTTTTGATCCTGTACATGAATTAAGCGTTCCGCCCCCTACAAGTTATGCACCCGATCGTAGAATGTCCGTTCCGGACAATCTCACCCACCCTTCCTCAAGGAGCGGTCATTCACGGTCTCGCCCTCCGTCTCGTCAGAACACAGATGCCAACAGTCACTCTGGTTTATCATCTGGTCAGGAGGAACCTTCTGGCACTTCGTCCCCAAACACTGCCGTTAAAGGCAAGGACAGGGACACTGGACTGACACCGTACTCTCGGTCTCCAGAATTGAGGGTATCTCACAAACTTGCTGAGAGAAAAAGAAGAAAGGAAATGAAAGAGTTGTTTGACGAGCTCCGGGCACAATTGCCTGCGGATCGGGGAATGAAGGCCAGCAAGTGGGAGATTCTGAGCAAAGGTGTCTCTTGTTTTCTTGTCCATCTCTCTGTGCTAAGATTATTTCTCCAGCAATCGATTTTGTCGCTCAGTTGAAACAGTCGCACCAAGAAATGGCCGCAGAAAATAGCATGCTTAGACAACAGCTTCATGCACAGCGCTCAGAATCATTCAATTCTGGTGCAGGCCCATCTTCGCATAACAATGCATACGGTCAACCCATCCTTCCCCCTTTCCCCCCACCTCTTATTCAGCCCCACCAAACCTCTCAGAACCAATCTGGTCACCCTGACTCCCGACCTAATTCAAGTCAAACTCCTTTCCCACCCCTCAACTCTTCCTCACAGAACGGCAGAGGGGACTCTCATCCAACATGACCACTCACGCCACTTGTCTATCCTGTTGTCTATTTATGTCTGGTACAATTGTCGTTTGCATCCTCACTTTCTCAAGGACGGTAGACACATTTTGTTTATATATCAAGCTTTGTCGTATTCAGGGTTATTTCATTTCGAAGCTGCATCTTCGACAAATCGGTTAGTTTGCTCTTTTTTTTTTATCTCTGCAAAGTCGGTTAGACAATAGTGTACCATTTGCATACCGATATCTGGATCACCGGGACATGTAGCTGTTGATGTCTTGGTCGTGCAATATAGACACGAAGTGGTTCAGTTAAATGTGGATCAACAGTGGTCTACAAAAGCCCTTCTGAACGGAGCGCTCCTATGATCAAATAAGCAGATCGCTGTTCTCTATCTACGCCTGCCCAGTCTCCCTGCTTCCATTCTGCAATATCGGTGTTGTCCCATGCGTAGGGATCATCGTTGTCCACCACTGCGACCGGATCATTCATTTCGCTCAGTTCCTTTTCACGGTCCCAAAGCTGATCCTGCCAATGTGCGTCATTGAATGTCACTGCGACCGTTTTGGCATCGGGGATATTTGGTAAGATGGAAGTTAACAGATTGGAAAGAAGTTCAGATGTATTGTCAGTGGCAGCAGATCGTAGGAGAGGAAGGGGGAGGTATTCAGCCTTATGAAATGTGAGTATAGAATGAATCAAGTGTTTGGTGCAAAGAATGATCTTACCTCTAACAACATCCCTTTAATAGCACCTCCAGCCAGTTGGACGTTCCCGACGCGCACCATCCAGTCCGTCCCAATGGAATAAGTTCGTCCTTCTATGATTAACTGTTGCCCGGTGATATTATTTCTCTGGCCTGCAGCTTGACGAACCGAGATCCAGCGAGCCTTTATTTGTGCCAACAATTGCTCCAGTCCACCAGGGGGTCTCATGGCAAGAAAGGTGTTTCTATAATGGGAGGGACTCTTCAAATACATGGCTTCCTGTCCAGGTG
Source organism: Psilocybe cubensis (assembly GCF_017499595.1). Taxonomy (NCBI): domain Eukaryota; kingdom Fungi; phylum Basidiomycota; class Agaricomycetes; order Agaricales; family Agrocybaceae; genus Psilocybe; species Psilocybe cubensis. Next base: position 1,863,040 of record NC_063002.1, on the reverse strand, counting down.
GCGCCACAGCGAGGACGTCTGCTCTGGTAGGTGCTGCAGGATCTTCAAGGTGAATAAAAACGTTGTCATCCATCGTCAGCGCAAACATGTTTCGTTCGCTTTGGACGGTGGAATCGGGGGTTTGGGTCAACACAGAGCGATATGACTTGATGGAAAGGTGCCATCGCGAGTGGAATGCCGCCTAATCTTGTCAGTCAACTCACTAACAGAAGACTAGTGCAAAGACCATACAGAGTGGTTGGCGCGAAGATTAGCCTGGACGATGTCAAGGCCGTTGGGGGGTGCATTGAGCCATCGGGCTAATCTGCGTAAAGTTTCGAGACAGAGTGCATCAAGCACCGCTTGAACAGTACTAGTAAAAAGGTTTGTTTAATACGTACCCAGTAAATCCCATCCTGTATATTCCTTACCCAGATTTATGTAATGCAGGTAGTGTTGGGCAAAGTTCGAATCAATGAAATGCTATGCGACTAAATCAGAGTGACAAAGGGCTCACAGAACAGTCACAAATCATGTGCTGTTACTGATCGCGTTGTGACCTACAGGAGTGAAGTTGTTCATTGGTTGTTCATTTTAGTAACACCCACACTCATGCCTCCCAAACGCAAGCAGGCTCCCCAAGCAGAGGTTCAAATCCAATCCAAACGCCCTCGCACGCGTGGAAACTCTTCTGTAGTAGACCCTCCAACGGAAAACCACGTCACACCATCTCGTCAGGATCGCAAATCTTCGACCAGAAAACCTTTGAAGGACGCAGGTGAAGCTGACGCGTCAGCTTCAAACAGTAACATTCCAAATAATGTTGTAGCTATCATTGACAATGAAAGTCTACTACGCAAGGCAGGGGTGGCCAAGGTTTATGGGAAGGCTGCTAGTACGTGCTACTACTAGTTTTACGTTTCCAACTCATCCTCTAACAATTCCACAGGAAGACCCAGGACAAGGAAAGACACTGTACATAGCATTGAAACGCACACTTCCCCCGATGATGATCCGCCGGTGCACAGGCAATTAAGAAGTAGCACTACGACAGAAGTCGTCATCGTCATGCCAGATGCTAAAGCGCCTTCGAAAAGGACCGCTAAGCGGACGACCTCTAACTCGACCATTCTGAAAGAAATCGCAGATTCCACTGAAACGCCAACGGTGAAGAAGTCTAGACGGAGGACTACGACTGTGGCCGGTGAATTAGAAACAATGGTCGAGGAACCCGAAGCAAAAGCCCCTCCCAAACGAATGACAAGACGTCGAACGGCCGCTACAATTATCGAAACTGATACTGTCCCAAATATACCCAAAAACAAACGTGCTAGGCGAACCCGCTCTACTACAATTGTGGACACATATCTGGAAGCGCCTGACTCCGTAGAGGTTGTCCATACAAAAGAGCTTAGTCGGGCCAATTACTCTGAACCTCCCGAAACGGTATCAACAATCGACGGCTCTAAGGTAGAAGAGCTTTTCAAAACAGTTGAAGGATCTCCGTTGTTCTCTGAGGTAGAAAGTATCGACGACAATGTGTCTATGACAAGACCTCGATCGTCTTTGACCCCGACACCAACATATCTCGATGGACGCTCATCTCTTGCGCAAAATATCTCTATACCTCCGAACTCTGCTGCTTTACAAAAAGTACCACTCACAGAGGCTTCGACTGCTCTCCCAGTACACCTACATCCTTTCTTCTACACTCAGAAGCGCAGCATAATGAAGATGCTCCAACGTCCAATCTTCAAGGTCGACGCGCCTGAATTGGAAGTTTCTGTGAATGTTGTTGCGGCCAGTCAACTAGCCGAACTAATTGAAGGGACGGTGATGAGGGCAGAAGGTAATAGCTGTCTTCTGCTTGGACCCAGGGGAAGCGGAAAGTCCGCTGTGAGTTATTCAATTTTCTACATTGTGTTACCACTAGTGTCTTATTTGTGGAACCAGATCCTAGAAGACTGTCTTCAAAATCTTCCGAGTAAACCTATTATTATCCGCCTCTCTGGGTGGGTTCAAAGTACGGACCGGCATGCAATACGCGAAATTGCCATACAACTTCTACAACAAACAGGATCGGCCTTGTTTTCAGATATTGTAAACGACCCAACAAACCCCGCTACAGACACTAATCAAGACGATGATAATCCCTTTCTCATCACTCATGACCAGCCAAACGAGGAATCTGCATTTTCTACTACGTCGTTACCCCCTGCTTCACACCTGCACTCCCTTATTCCTGCTCTCTTGACTTTGAAGCAGCCGGTAGTCGTTATCTTGGACGCTTTTGATCTTTTTGCCTCCCATCCCCGGCAATCCTTGCTCTACTGCCTTCTGGATACCGTTCAAAATTGTCGTGCAAGCGCGGAAAGTAGAGGCATTGCGGTTATCGGAGTTACTTCCCGCCTGGACACTATCCAACTGCTCGAAAAGCGTGTCAAGAGCCGTTTCTCAGGCAGAACGATACGTACAGCGCCATCTAGCGGTTTTGATGTCTGCCTCTCGTACGTACGGGTTAGTCTTCAGTCCTCTGCTCCGGACAATACTTCATTGGGGCAAACTGAGTGGAATCAACTGTGGGATGCCCATGTGGAAAATTTTCTTGCGAACAACGAAGTTCTGGGTATCTTGAAAGAAACATATAGTGTCACCAGGGAGCTAAAGGTCATCGCTCGTATCCTGGTACGTTTAATGTGCCGAGCTTCGCGTAAAAAATGTTGACTCTGTGTGCGTCGTGCATTAGATGCAATCTGTTTCATTGTTAACCCTGGCACAACCTTACCTCACCCTCAAACATATTTCCCAATCAGCCCATTCGCAGCGCTCTCGCCCTTCCAGCCTTCATGCGGATAGTATGTCCCCGTATTTTCATTATTGCCGACATGAACTAATTCTGAAATCAGATCTATCTTACCCTGCAATATGTCTTCTTATTGCAAGCGTTCATCTCAATACAAACGGACAAAGCACATTCACCTTTGAGATGATGTTTGAGATCTTCCGTGATCAAGTACGTGCATCTCAGTCAGCACCTGCACAGATAAACGGAGGCAGCATAGGAATGATGACATGCACCCGTGATATCGCAATGAGTGTTGGTGTTCCATCTTTCCATTCGATTCTATTTTCTAATTTGCTGGGTTATAGGCTTTCGAAGGTCTAATCTCTGCAAAAACCTTCATTTATATATCTGGTCCCTCTGCCAACACAGCAAAGCAATTCATGAAATATCGTTGCGCCTTGGATAGAGGCGTTATTTCCAAACTAGTCGAACAGTCAGGCCAAACTAACTTAAGAAGATGGTATGATAGAGCAAAATGAAGGCACCTCACTGTAAATAGGAAGTTTCTGTACATTATCGGATAGTTTGTTACAATGTGCAAAATTGCATTGTACAGTAATGTATAATACTTACAAGATGTAATAATACAAATTTGGGTTACTACTGACAAACGTCTAATCAAGGGTATCCATTATGGCGTCGGGCTACATATGTCACTTCGGCTGCATACAACTTGAGTAAGGTGTCGCAACGATACGAGTAAGGTTTAAAATGAAATGGATTCGGTTGGGGGATGGTTGAACCAAAGCCAAACTGAATGACTCGTCTTTGGTAGTGGAACTAGAATGTGAGTCAATTAACAGGCAATCCCTACGTCCCTTAAAAACGTTTAAAATGAAGAATTTAAGTAAATATGTCTTCTCTTACCTGTCAGCAGCCTCTTCATCAGACCAATACGAGCGATGGTCTTCGTCCGCATTTGGCGAATGAGAATTTTCGGTGACTATAATGGTAGCCTTAATAAATAATAAAATCACGCGAAGTATAACGAAACCAGCCCATACTATCAACTTCCGGAATATCTTCCAAGCAAACATACGACATGCGATGTTTCCTTGACGGGGTAGATTTGCTCCTTTGAACCCTTGTCGGGGCGCACAGACCAAAGGATTTGGAGCTGTCTATCATGACCTTGAAGTTGTCGTCAAGAAACATGTCGGGCTCCCATTCGCTGGTTTCTTGAACCAACTCCTCCAGAAAGTAAAGCAAATCTGTGTCCGAGTCTGTACGAGGTTCCTTTACAAAGGCTAAGCGTTGCACTGGTGGCTTGTTGTAACTTATTTTGGAGACAGTAGATGAAATGCCTAGACCAGTACTACCCATATTCCTCGGCTGCTTTGCCCCATCAACATTCAAACTAATAGGATTGGTAGAAAATGGGATCAATGCTTCTGGAGATGTATGCGCCCATGGAAATTGAGTGCGCCTATTATTGTCTGAAATGGAGGTAGGAATTGCGCTTGTGTTGTCAGTTTCATTAACTTCAGTATCGTCTGCAGGAAGGAACATCCTGCGTAGAGGAGAAGGGCCTATTTTGGGGCTACGACTTGGCAACCTCTCCTTGACTGGTAATACACTTCTCGCCTGCTTGGAAGACTGTCGTTTATCGCTATGGTATTCACTGCCGTTTAACGCATTCGATGTATCGTTGGTGAGTGTAAACGGTGATAAATTGGGCACCCAAAACGACATGGGTTGTAAATCGCCTTGATAACTTGTACAAGGTAGAGGTATCTGGCGTTCTAGATCCATCAAGCCGCCCGACAAATGAACATTTAGGCCTTTCTTGCCAGTGTTGAGAATAGCATTTTTGGAGAGATAACATGTATCTTCATGGTCCAACTTTGGTTCGGAGGAATTTGTATGTTGAGGATTTGGCAAGGCGACCTCTGATTCAATTGAAACTAAGCACCGAGGTATGTCACTAGTTTGGGGGTCTGTGTTTTCAGACACAGTATCCTTAGAGCAACCAAGCACATTGAACGATGCCGTGAAGGAGCTTTCTGCGCTTGGAGTTTGAGGATTGCCGATAGGACCACTTGATAATTTTTCAATCCAAAGACCAGATGGATAACTAGTGTGCTTCTTTGATAAGATTGCATTCTTCCAGCACATAATCCGTGGACTGTTCATGTTCTCAGAGTGCCTCGAGCGTTTCATTCCAGAATGCAATTCCATGACCGGCAAAGGTAAAGGCAACTCTGGGGTCGCAGAGAAGGCATCTGGCTTGTGATTATCTGCCCGTAGATGATGAACATCTCCAGTGCCGCGATTTGTGTCTGTAGTGTTCACAAATGCATTTCGAACGGACTTAACAGAGAGAGCTTTATATTGGCTGGATTCTTTAGCAGGGAATGAGTCTGGCCAGCCAATTTGCGGCCTACTCCTAGACACTTTATTGGTAGTTGCGGAATACCTCGTCTCCCAAGCAGGGGATCCAAATAGCCCTACCAGAAGTGCAGACCTCACATACTTTTTTGATTTGAGGGTGCGTTTTCGACTCCAAAGAGGTAGAGAAGAAACAGAGAAATCGTCGCGCCAAATAGATTGCAAAGCATCGCGTTGACTCTTCCGACGATGAGAAACGTAGGCCCACTTGATGAAGAACAGAAGCCCAACCACGAAGCCTAAAGCGGAGATCGCTGTTATGTAGGACAACCCCTTGTTGATCCTGTCGTTATCATTACGATCCAGTGAACGTTTGTTATGGCGAAAGTCCTTCACTTCCATTGTGGCCAATGCGTATTACCTCCGACCACAAAGTTAAAAACGGAGAGAAAGTCGACCAAATTACAGGTAAAACTGCGTTCGGGCACTGGCACCTTAGGTTTCACAAGAATATAGCTGCATTCACGGAAGGGATAAATAGTAGCTGTAAATCTTTCCGCCTTCTTTGGTGGGCTATTAGAGGATATACGTTGTAGGTAGGTTTAAACCTGATGACGTGCAAATTAAAATACATAAATACAACACAACAGAATTATTTGTGTCTTGTCTTGTTTGTTCCAGTATGAGCTTGACTGTGGCCACGATTGTGGCAGCTTCAAACGGTGACTTATTATTTTACTGGGTTGATAATGGTATTCTGGGTAGAGAAACAGACATCCAACGATTGACATAATATCTAAACCGATAAAAACAGCCAAATTCTTTGTTAAAATTCACTTTGAAGTTATGTTCCAACTCGGTAATTTCAATCAGTAGTAGTCGCCTTGCGAGGCTTCGTGAAGCTGCTCTTTAGCTAATGTGTAGGAAGGTTTTTGTGACTACTAAGCAATAATATGGTTCTGGTTAACAAAGACTTACCGTGGTGTTTTGCTCTCTCTTTGTCGACGAAGTCAAGCTAACAAGAAATGAGTGAGTTATGATGCTACTGTATTCAACGGATGGCAGTGAATATGCTCACTCCTTTGGTTTCCACTACGCGATCAATGAAAGCTCCGGAGAAGGCAGCGCTGTTGGGCAATGATAAACGATGAGCTGTGTGATATCAAAGGGAACTTACAGGAGCTCTTTGGCCTTCGCGTGCGATTCGGGTTTGCCGTTTTCCTCAACATGTTTCTCGTATGCTTTGGCAGCCTAAGGAAATTGTATTAAATCTGTAATTAATGGTTGTTTAATTATCTATACACACCTCATAGGAAGCAGCGGCGGCAATCAGTTCATGGGACAGTTGTGCTTTGTGAGGTGCCCTTTCAACCTGGGAAGTGCGACTGAGAACTGAATATGCATCCAGATGGTTCAGACATACCTCGTCATATGCATTAGCTTGATCAGAATCGTTGTCGAACCAACCCATAATAATCAGTGTATGTAATGAGTGAAGTCAGTGGTACAGTTGCAGGAGAGTGCAGGATCAGATAATAACACTTCACCCTTTTATACTCTGACAATAGTTCCCGCAGTTGGTTCAGTTGGGGTTAAATGACCACCATGTAAGGCAGACAAAAATACTTCAGATTGAACCACTCAAAGATTCTCCTATCGATAAGAATTATCCACAAGAAGCAGGGCAAGAAGTCACTGAACCGCATAATTTTAGCCATTGGAAGGATATTTTTGGATCCATCCATTGTTGATTGATTTGAACAGCTACGGGCTGTACAAGATGGAGACCAGAGAAGAGTTGATGACCCAGATGATCATGCGAGAGCGTATTTTTAGTTAGAGAGCACATGGCGGAATACAAAACAGACAAGATCATCAGAAGCACCATTAGGACGCAGTTTTAAGATTGCATCATGCTTGTCTCTCAAGGTGCAACCGAGAACCCCTAAGCCTCTTAGAGCGGCGCAGCCTGGGACAAAGACCAGTGGGGTTTTGGGAACTTGTGGGTAAATCAACGTCGTGCGCCTGTAGGTAGCCCATTCGACCCTCTTTGTCAGCGTTGACGGTATTTGGTAGGATGATGGACCATGTCATCTGGATTAGAGATAGATCAATAGATGAATTCAAGGCATCCCGGTTTTGGTGAATTGGGGTCACCAAAACCGACTTCATGTCATGAAGTCAACTATGTATAAAAAGTTGGTAAGCAACGGTTCAACCTAACAGGATTCTAATTTGTTTGATCCATGTTGGCCGAAAAGACGTGAAGAATTTAAAAATAACCAAAACAGTTGTCTTCGGGTCACAGTTAGATATGATTCAGGCGACAAGCGTTTTCGCGCAAAGGTTACGGTCTATGATGTGCTATAACGCTGAATGCGTTGCGTTGTGACGATCACCTCACCTCAGGCAGGTTGTGCCCACTGCCAACTATCTTTTTCTTCTTAGCTGTACTTTTTCCATTTGTGGACTACAAAATTTTCTGGCTTACACGGCGGAAGACGAAGTATCGTGTCCTGATTTTTTCTATAGGTCTGCAAATTCCGCGTCGAAATCTTTTTGAGAAATCGTCCCTTGACGCAATCGCTTTGCCATTTTTTCTTCTCGGGCGAGCTCTGCCCAATCATCGGCTTCGTCTCCAACCTGTATATCCTCATGCGGCCGTTTTCCGGCTGTGTGTCCTTCGATTGACATCACAGGTGCAACCTCTCTTGCTCGTTCCCATTTTTTCTTCGCTTTTCGCTTGTCTCTTCGTTTCTCCCGCTCTTCTTCCTTGCTGGCTTTCATACTCCATGCAGCATTCTTCTTTTTTTGACGTATATAGTCAGAGTGGCGATGTTCTTTTTCTCCGGTTTCTTTAGCCGTGGCTGCATCTGCGAGTTCTCTTTGTCGTTTCGTCTCTTGTGCTTGGTTAGCATAAGCGTAACAGTCCCACTTTAAAGGAATATATTAGAAGAGAAGAAAAAAATTACGATTGAACTTACTGATACATCCGCATCCTTCCACAAGTCTTTCGCAACAGCTTTCAGCTCAGGCATTTTAGGCAAGCGTAAGAGGCCAAAACACTTTGCCACTCCGATCAAATCAAGGTCTTTGACGCGAAATATATAAGAGGCTTCGTGTTTGGAGTAGGCACGAATAAATGAAACAAAAGCCTTTATAGACTATGGAACGATCGGCGTCACAAGAAATATCCATCAGTGATACCCACGTACTTGATCATGAAGAGCTCTGTCAGTTAGAAGAATGCGTCTTGTTTTATCGACAAAGGCTTCGACCTCAGGGTCATCGGACTTTTCATCATCGTCTTGAATTGGTGGTGGTTGTGTCTCAGCTTCAGCAGTAAGATATGGTCTCTTCTCTAGTGGAATCTTGCGGATGTTGAGGAAATCTAGCACCTGAATGTTAGGGTGCCAAACAAAGGCATTTATTGTGGACAACGTACCCACAAAGTCCACCTCCCTACCTGAAAGCAGTATCCATGCACGTCCTCCTCGACCTGCACGAGCGGTACGTCCACATCTGTGTGAAAAAGTTTTGGTGTCTGTCGGTGGGTCAAATTGAATAACTACGTCCACTGAAGGCAGATCAAGGCCACGAGCTGCCACGTCTGTGGCAAGGAGGATAGATGGATTCCCAACCGTTGCGGGAGCGGAAGCAAAGGCTGACAATGTACGCGTACGCGCTGAAGGCGTAAGATTGCCATGTAAGGAGTAAAATGTTGCCCTCGATTCAGTCAAAAATGGAAGTATCTACGTGAAAAAGTTTGTTAAAATTCACCATGCTCACAGATCTCAAAGTGAGACAAACTTTATAGAAGTAATCCACGCATGCACATGTCGCAAAATATACGATAAAGTGTGATGAATTCTTAGCGACTTCATTTGAAATAATCCGAGTCAGCTGGATTATCTTTTCAGATGGGCGACAGGTAACGTAGTAATTCTTTAGGCTACGGGACGACATCAATAACGAAATGGACCTAAAGGGAGAAAAGACATACTTTGCTGGTGTTCTCCTTTCCTCTATTATTTTACTTGTTCCATCCATACCCACTTTCGACTTCTTTGATTGCACTTTGACAGTAATTCGTGCCGGGTTTCGCAAACCTACTCGGACGAGCTCTGATAGAGCATCTGCATCAGTCATTGTTGCACTGAACAACCCTGTTCGTCGCTGCTTGGGAAGATATGTAATAATACGGCTAAGTACGGCCTGGAACCCTAGATCCAACAGCCTTGTGTTCTTAATCATTATTTTCGATTCGAAAAACAAGTTAGATGAGATTACGAACCTGTCTGCTTCATCTAACACCAGGACTTCCAATCCCTTTACATTTACTGTATTCCGACCCTTGCCCAATAAAAATTCTTCAATTCTTCCAGGTGTCCCGATTACAATATCAGCACCAGTGGAGATAAATCGTTGAACATCTTGAGCGGGGGAAGACTGATCTGACGAAACGAGTAACAAAGGAGGGGGTAATGTAGGGGTATCTTCTGGTTGAGAGGAAAGAAACAATTGGAATATAGAGTGTATCTGAGTAGCGAGCTCCCTGATTACAGGTTAATCAAGTCTATATGGTATCGTCTGTCATACCGTCGTACCTTGTTGGACTAATGATCAACGCGCCAATTTCTTCCTGTCTGAGCTTCGTCTCTCGTCGTATCAGGCGTTCGATAATGGGTATCACAAATGCTAACGTCTTCCCAGATCCAGTCACAGCTTCCACGACGACATCTTTATGTTTCATGAATAACGGGATAGTAGACGCCTGAACTGGAGTCATTTGGGTGTGACCCATTGATTGTATGACATCTAAACTGAATAGGTTGATTAGAACTCATATGTACCACAGATTTATTTATACTCATGAGCTTACACCCATTCAGTTAACGGAGTAGGAAGAGAAGACCAAAGCCCCGCGAAAGCAGTAGAGGCCGACATGTGGTTTAGGTGTGGGAGGCCAAACCTTGCCAAGAAAATGTAAAAAAGTTGGTTATGACGGGCCGCAACCCGAAATAGATAGATTCTATATATGGTGTCATTCTTCCAATTGGTGTTATGAAACCGCCGAATCACCACTAGCTGATACGTTGATATATCATTTATCTCTCATCATAGGAAATTCGTGATATATGTGGTACTCTAGTTAGAGACCTAGTCGTGATATATCACCCACCTGTAGTTGCGCTTACATGCAATCATTCTTTAAGACTCAGATATCAAGTCCGTCCTGTTGTTTGTTCAGTGCTATATAGAATTTGCTTGGCCCAGTTTCGGGAATGCTTGTTTTGGGAAAAGGCGGGATGGAGCGAGGAATAATGCCGCCATTCATATTGTGTACGTTCATGCCCTGTGTGAATTCAATGCAGATTCGTATTATCTATACTATCTACTACTGCTATCTCGTTGTCAAGATCATCCAGTTCTTCCAACTGACTTTTGGCCTCACCCCAAGCCACCCATGAACTGACATCTTTCCAGTTCTCAGCAAATCGGTCACGTAATGTAAGCCGCAAAGCTGCCTGACGTTGGCGATAAGCAACTAACCCTTCTTTCGTGACTTTGTCTTGAACATGCTCTAGCGAGCCTCCACAGTTAGTCCACCAGTTAGCCTGCCATTCAAAAAAGGCCAATGTCCGTCTCATTTCTTCTTGAAGAAGCACAATTTCTTCACTCCATCGCATCGCACGAGCACGGTTGTGACACCACTCAATACGAAGGGCTAAGAGTGTGCAGAGTTGTGATAATCAGATCATTGTATTGCTTCAGCTACAAAAACGGTTCTCACCTTCGTGCATACGTTTGTCTTTTTCTTCAATAGCAGACACGCCCTCTGTTAGCCATATCCAAGATATCGTTCTTCTTCCATCCGTCTCGCCTTTCTGACCCTCAGAAATATTCCGCATGTCTTCTTCTCTAAGCGGCTTCAACTCGCTCTGCCACCCAGGATGTGCAAGATCGCCAACATGTGCACTGAGATGCACCATAGCAGCTCTTGCAACACGATACTTCTCACCGGCGTGATCTGCCTTCTCCTGAAATGTTTTGATGGTTGTATTTGAACGAGTATTCTGAGCGACTCCACGAGAAAAGCGTTTCTTATGTTTGATATAGTGGCTGGCAACTCGAAGATTTTGTCGGATTTCGTGGAGGGCATCAAAGGCTTGTCCTTGTCGAAGCTGCCATTCAAAGATTCGGAGGGACGGATCGCATGGCATGTTGCTTCCGAATGAAGATGGAAGGTATAATGGGAGGTTTTCTGTCTTGACTGAGGGAGAACCGCCAGGTAGAAGCATTGCCGAAGCATCTTTTTGCCTGAGTACCGCAGCATGTGGCATGTAGAGAGATTGTACCTCGGTCCATGCTGTTATTCTTCGCCGAAGCTTATTGGAGGATTCCTGAATGACCCGTATTTGACTTGGTGTTGCGTGCTGACCGAGTGCATTGACTTCTCTAGCAAGTTTTCGTCTAATATTTCAGGCATTAGAAAACACAGTAACAATAGGAGGGACATAATCGGCAACGCACTGCTGTTCCTCCAACTGTAGTCCTTGAGATATTAGTATGCTCGGGTGCACATTTGAATGGACAACATCCTCGTCCTGGGTAGCGGCAGCCTTTTGTGCCAAAAGAAGGCGAACTTCTGCTTCGGTCATACCTAAAAATTGAGAATAAGATTAGTTTCAAATATCGCTATCAAACTTCGTGTTGCGCATACTTTTTACTAGGGCTTGATATGGATTTGGCGATGACTTTGACAATTCCCATAGCTCAACTTCCTGCGTCCACTTTTTGATATCGTCTGTTGGTAGCACACTTTCAAACTGCCGACGCTGGGACATATGTTCCGCTGCTTGAGGAACAGCCTTCTTGATCTTTTTGAGAAGAGACGCTCCTGATTTGTTACAATAGATTAGATAAAAAAAATTGCTGATGACGCTATCACTTACCAAGGCCCGTAATCTTTTTCCAATTCCAGTCATTAAAGTGGTCATCCAGAGTATCGCGTCGAAAGCCCGGTCCCATTTCTCGCGTGCTTGTTGCGAGGGCATTCGTAGCCGACCATCCACGTTCTGGGGCTTCTCCATCCGTCCGGCCGACATATTTGGTTGTATTGAAGGAAAACTTGAGAATACATTCCTGAATGTGTGCCGCAATATGGAATTTGGGAACAAGAAACTGAATATTGTCAACAGATGACGAGATGTGCATTGGTGCCGGAAGCATGGTCCCCATTCGTTGCCAGATATTTTTGTACCACTGGCATGCAATGTCATAAGAAACAAAAATGCGCTTGACAGCTGTTCGCATGATACTCGAAAAAAACATGTAGTCCATATTTAGATATCTTAAAATGGGTTAATCAATGTAGTCCGAGTCGTTGAATAAATTAGGATTGAACTTACCTTTCACCTTTTTGAAGATCACCAAATCCACAGGGTCGCTTGAAATTATGACGCGCACAATCAACGGTACCCCCTCCAGTTACTGATTTTCCTTGAACCTCTTTTTCGGAATTGTTGCAAGCTTCATGATTTACACACGTGCTTTTCTAGAATACCATAAATTACTGCAAGATAGATTGAAGGTACGGTTTCAATGCTTACCGGCTGCTTATAGTCCCAAAACCTTTTTAGGTGTTCCTGGTATGGTATATTCTGAACAAAGAATGCCCAGCCATTCCCAAGGCCTGGATCCCGATCTTCTGATGAAACATGACGGCGAGTAAGGCGGAAGTTGGCGTCAATAGCAAGGAATAGTCCATAGATCCAACTGCTTCAATGTCAATATAGGCTCATTAAACGGGCAATGGTACTTACCTCTTTTCTGGCGGCTCATTTTCCCATCCCAAAGGAAGATTTTTTCCAGGCTGAGGGCAAGCAGGACAAAGAAGGGCACATTCGCCAGGCTGCGTTGCATTGACGCCACGGCTGTCATGGCCTCGACCAGCACGTTTGGCCATTGTCAAGTTGGTCCATTTCCGATACATTCGGGTAAATTCATCGTAGCAATCCTAATCATTCATGTGTACAATTAGATATTTCATATCACTAGAAGATTAGATATAATTCTTACCTTATCAGTTCCTAGTCCTGTATTATCAGTGTTTCGTACAAGGCTATTGTAGAACTCGTATGACGAAAGTTTAGATTCAAAAGCAAGTAAATGGAATTGCTTCAAAACTCGCATTGTCGCTGCGGTTTTCGGATATGTGCCGGTAGATGGAAACCATCGTTTTCGGAGAATCTGGATGGCATGAGATTGAGCTGTCTCGCAGTCACAGAAGTCAAGAGAAATATCATGAATGCCATTCGAGTCAACAACCGTGAAACCATTCCCTGGAGAAGCACGTGGATTGACACATTTTTGACCTATCATGTGACCCAATTGGACTCGAAGTCCTAAAGACTTCAGTGTTGTCGGTTCAAAATATTGCTGATTCCACTTCTACAGTAGTAAAAAAATCAGTAATTTCATGTAAATATTAGAAACCACATACCTTGATACGATGAAGAGGATTGGCTAAATGATTTCCCACAATGCAAGCATTACAAAACATCTCAATCCGATCACAGTCAAGACACTGATACAAGGCATCATTAATTTTGCATTGATAACAGCTCGAGTGATTTGAATAGTCGCCTCGTCCATCAAGGCGAAGGATTTCTTGTAGGTCACGATCTCTGTCTTGTTCAACCCAGTTCTTCAATGGATTATCCTAAAAAAATCAACGGTCAATATTTGATTACTAAATTAATTCTGCCAATCAAAACATGCCGTTTGTGAGATTCTGGGTTTTTTGCGTGCTACGCCATCATCAGGGGAGTCCTCGTCAATATTGTCACTCCAAAGTGGGTCCAATGGCTCAAATCCCAAGTCAGCCAGATCAAAGTCATGGTAATCAAGAATATCAACGTCAATGAGGGGTTCAGTTAATCGGGACCGAGTACCCAAACGGCGCCAAGTTGCCTCATCAGTAAGTGACTGGAATATTCCAAAATATCTATTTTTGAATGTTGCAGAAGCGCGATGATCAGAGGAAGCGTTGACAGTTTCATGACGATGCAAGACTTCAATGTTAGAAGATGCTGACAGCGGTTCTGGTGTTGATATAGAGCTGTTGCTAATGACAGTAAAGTCTGAGTTATGGTTTCTCTCCCGCGCCCGTTCACGTTTGGACTTAGGACGTGTAGATCGAAGCATAGCTAGAGAGGCTTATTGGGCATTGAGGGGGAAAGGGCAAGTTAGGTTGCTAGCTACTTCAACTTGCCACATTAATATTACCAACTTTGTCCACTAATCACTCAATTATCAATGTTTACTTCCCGCCGAATCGCCCTCATGACCAGGCAGTAGCTCCGTATATAGAATCTCATGCATGCTAAGCTGCCCTGACCGAATTTGCTCTTGGACACACACCAAAGCAATTTCTCTGTTTAAATTAGAATAGTACAAACAAATATCTTTGAAAGTACTTACTGTATTTGCTCATATGTTAGATATAGAACTCCATCATTAGGGAATGGCAGTATGAATATGGGATTATTCTATTCAGAAACCCCAGAAACCCTAGAAACCCCATAGAAACCCTCAAAATTCATAAAATCGTTATGAATGTTGTGATGAAGGTGTGATGAATGTTCAGAATGCCGCTACGGCGGATTAAGTAGGAGCTTGTATTCTCATGCGGGCCATTTCAAGTGGCCACTCGGGTGCGTAGGCGCAACTTCGCTCGAAAATGAAAAAAGCAGTAAGTGAACAACTTAAAAGCCTAGAAACCTATGTATAATGTATTTCCTTGTACCTAACACCACTGCTATACTCTCTACTTCCTGTATCTTATAGTGCTCTGGATGCCCTACCTCGGTGTTCATAAACATCAAATATGATATCCCTTCGAATAAATAACCATTAAACGACTCGAAGGTTCCTGAATGGGTTTGTTGAGTTTTATTGGCACTATGGGTTGCATTAGAGGCGTTAGCGTACCGGAATTGAACAATTGAATGTATTTACATGAAGACGATCAACTATTGATTCAAAGGCAACAACGACGGCACGACACGGCAGACCAGCAAAGCTAGGTCGGACCTTAAACCTCCCATAAATGTTCAAGCAGGGGTTTAGAATGTTGCTTCGAGGACTATTCAGAAACCCCTGGGGTTTCTAGGGGTTTCTAGGGGTTTCTGGGGTTTCTGAATAGAATAATCCATGAATATGCCAATACGTCCAGCCGCTGCTTTTTCTGTAGTCAATAAGTAAAGATCTATTAATAGAAACAATGGAACGTACTTGTGCTTGAACGTAAATTCATAATTTGTGGGTACTAGATTACCAAATGCCATTGTAACAGATTATATACAATTTTGACACTGTTCTAGCATGTTTTCTATGCATGGAATCAAATTCAAGTCAGTCTACATTGCCGGTACAGAGCGGGCACCCAATTATATACAGCATTCCAGACTGGACCGAAAACAATTCCCACCTATGTCTCTGTCTCCCCACTCTGAACGTCGCACCTGGAGACGCCTCCGAAGGGCTCAGATTAGCGCCACTAATCTTACAACATATGAGCCTGATGCAGAAGGTGGACATCTTGTTGAAATTGCATAGTGCGTATATCATCTGAATTTATTTGTCTGAGTATGACAGTAACAAACTTGAATATTATGCAGTCCTGTTATTGAGCACGAAAGATATCTTTTACATCCAGAACATCTTGCCGAGTATTCCGCAACACACCAGTTTCCGACTCTGAAGTGTTTTCATAACATTCCAGCTCGCTACTTCACTGTCTCGTCTGGACGTTATGCTGAGAGTCCGCTTATTGGTTGTGGACATGACCCTGATTACGAAGCTCAATGTGGCTACTTAAGTTTGTTATTTTATTTTTATTCTGCACACCTGAGGCTCACATGTTTGTGTCATATCAGTCGAAATAAGAGAAATCAAAGTTGCGTGTGTAAATTTGCTCACATTTGCATATCCCAAAGGTATTACTACCTCCGGTACGTGATCTTGTAAACATTTATTTTATGTTATTGACAATCTGGTTAGAAAACGCAATGGAGGCATATAAACGGCGCCTCTCAAATCCTGCTGTTTACCAAAGCGTTTATCGTAGGCGTCGCCTCCAGCATTCCAAAAAGATAGATGTTTTATTTGCTCAATATATGCTAGACGCTCCTAATTCTGACACACAGTAATCTTCTCAGTAAATTAGAATTTATTTTTGTCTTAATTCAACTGTTATAGCAATTTTTCCACAATAACAAAGTGTCGCTCGCGCTGGCTAATAATCAGTAAGATGACGCAAAGGTGCAGCGGGGCACTCAAATTGTACCCCGGAATGATGTCATAAAATTATGGGGCAATAACCGGCCGGTTATTTCCTCACTTACTGAGGTTCAACATGATTCGTTGCTTCTTCGCGACATGGACATCCTGAAGAAAACGCTGCGCAACTCCCTATCCCAGTCGCATGCCGATACAGACACGCTGAAAAGACAAAAGGTGAGTAAGAATGTAATGTCAGCTGCATAGGTAACTTACAAGTGCTCACAGTTCGTCACCCTGCTTCTGCAGCCCCGCCCGCAATAGTCATTTGTACGACAACGCAACTCGTCAAGTTGGGATCGTGTTGTGACACGAGGAGCTTCTCCCGCTCTTTGTCTGTAAGGCTCGCTGCGCCAGGTCTAAGTGAGGGAGGTGCGCTGGAAAGGGCGGCCCTTGTGGATTGCGCCTGCACTGATACTGCGCTCTCCTTGGCATCGTCCGTCTGCGTCGAAGTTGATGCACCTTCCCTAGGCGGGGTGCTTGGTGTAGCGAGATTTGGGAGGCCCTTCATGGATTTAGGTTCCAGAGGAGAAGAGGGTGCATCGAGCTGAAATTGAGACTTTATTAACAACATCGTGGAGCAATGAAGTCAGGTAACGTACTTTTGCCTGCATAGTCTGCTGGGAGACTTGCATTGCCTCCAACTGGGCCAGAATCTGCGTCAATATGGCATCCGAAACTGGCATAGTGTCAGAGTGGGGCGTGTTGTATCGAATATGGGTATCCGAGCAAGGTGGGGTGTAGATAACGATGCTGACACACCTCGTCAGGGCATTCCCAACAAGGCGCGTCGTGTACGACAACGCAACTCGTCAAGTTGGGATCGTGTTGTGACACGAGGGCGATCATCAGCAAAAGTGTCCGGATCCCCAAATGCCTTGACAAGGCATTTGGAGGCGTCCAAAGGCCCCAATGCCCGAAAGGCATTGTGCGGTTCGTAACGAGAGACTCCGAAGACTGAAAGGCTTCGAATTCTTTATTCAAAGCAAATGTTTTAGGTAGTACTAAATATAGCCAAATCATTCCGCAACATTTAAGAGTACATGAAACATTTGGATAACATTTGAGGGTCCCAATATCATTTATCTAACATTTAGGAGACCCAAAATCATTTGGGATTCACTCAATGCACATTTCTTGGGTACCCTTATTCCTAGCGGCTACTTCAGGCCATCACACACAGTAATAAACAATGGAAAGCGAAATTGCAATTTAAAAAATAACAATACAGACAGGGAGGCTACAAGTACAGGTAACCGAGCAAACAGAATGCAAGCAGACTATAATTACATGATTTTCGCCGTCGAATGGAAGCCAGAGCTGTCGCCGAGAAGTCCAAAATGCAACATGAGTGAGAGGAGAGCCGAGCAAGAACGAGAAGTTGACAGTAGCGAGAGAGGCCAGAGCACCAAGAGAATAATAGTAGCAGTTGAATCTAAAGCCTTATCAGTAATGATAACTTGCAGAATGATTAGGTGAGCTTACCAGTTTGTTATGTCAGGGAAGACCGGATTCATCTGGGGACCTACACTGGGATGACGATGACCAATATGGTTCTTCTTCCTTGTGTGGTCGGCAAAGTATGACTCGTCGTAGGTATTCTCCAGCTGCCATTCCGGAGAATTATTGAACTGTTGAGTGTAGACACTGGAAGAGAGTGCGCGCGGGGTTGGATGACCACGAGACAGAGCCGGAGCCGGAGTGGAGGCACTAGCAATAGGGTGCGATGAGTTGTAAAACAGAGGAACACCTGCAGGATATCGAGAAGGTCCACCGAGAGGTGGGTGGTTGCTAGCAACATGAGGACCTGGGATCTGTAAACGGGGGTCAATGTTGGCGTCCACTGGGCCGGCAAGGTATTGAGCATGGTGCTGCCGGCCAGGAATACCTACACTTGGTGGAATAGATGAACCCGGTGCCGGAGACTGAACAGGCCTTAACGACAAGGGCGGCGATGGCGACAACATCTCGCGCTGATATTGAGATGGTGGTGGTGGTGGTGGTGCAGAGTTGGCAGGAATATCCCTCGCTGCACGGCTGGCCTTCACCTGTGCCTTCATTTTCTTGAAGGTAGACGTAGTCATCTCTTCGTCAGATGAACTGCTCTCGGTAACGGAGTCGTCTTCGACAGGGAAAACTTGCCTAGGATGAACTGTTTGAGTTATATAATTTAATTGTAAAAAAGAAACTACGCACGCGTTCCACCATGTAACAAAGTCTTTCCACCACTCGGGATCATTTTCTCGAGCCCACTCCAGCATTTTTACAACCTCCATGTAGAACTCTTCGTAGTTGAAATGCCTATCGTTCTGACGCCAGTCCATACATCCCGAAATAGCGTACCGATACTGATGACATGGTTAGTATATACAACATGTGGAAAAAAACACGTACATGTGTGCATGCATATGCAATGCTCGGTATCGTAACTGACTTCATGTGATGCTTGCGAGCCTTCCCATGTCCGGTCCGTGTAATGCCAGGTGTCTTCAGCGCCGAGGATGGCGACATAAATATATGTTGAAAAACCTGATAACATGCGTAAGTAGTACTGAAGACAGCAACACAAAATACGCACCGCGACCAAGGCCGGAGCCATGAACATCCCTTCCAATACATGCTCGGGGTCGTACTTACCATACGGATACACCAGGTGTGGCATTGCCTTTGCCTTGATAACAACCTTGTTGAGAGAGAGATTGCGACGATACCTCAAAAACAAAATCAGTATGACACGCATATAAATACGGGTGACTTACTCGGGATCATTTTGATACTGTTCAAAGCAGGCGGCGGGAACTAAAAGCGCACCAAGTTGCGGGTGCTTGAAGCCTCGGGTCGTCTTCTTGGAGTCGTTTGGGTTAATGGGAGGATCCAGGCGACCATCAGGCAGGCACAGTGCTGCATAGGTAAGTGCATCCTTCTTGAGGCTTGAGATGTCGTTAGAACGAGCGGTTCCGGCGGCAGTAACCATCTGAATAGGACATTAGATGTACGTGTATGAGAAATAGGTACTCATACCGTTTTGCACAGTCTGTCTAGGTAAGCGGGGTCCCTTGCGATGACCTTTATATCATCGTCAAAGGTGGGAATAGCCGCTCGCAGATCGTCGTAAGCCGAAAGTGCTTTTTTGTGCTTCTCCGCAAACCTAAAGTAGTAAAAAGTTTAAACAAAAGAGACCAAATCGGGTAAATAATAAAGTTACTTACTCCTGCTGTGTAAGAGAGCCAAATTTCCCCTGCTCGGCCTTCAAGCCGGTGAGAATAACGTGTTCCCAGTTGGTGTAGATAGCACCATTGCGAATGTGCCATGCCGAATGGTGCATAAAGGGCTCGAGTACCGCGCTAGGTGACAGCAATGCGCATTCAGTAGTAAACTTAAACTTGAAAAAACACAATACGCACGAAGACTTTAATTTTTTGCGAGAGGCCCTTTTACGAAACGTAACCTTCAAAGCCTTCTTGCGCTTTTTGATAACCACCTCTTCTTTATGGTCTTGGTCAGTATCCGAGCCGCTGCTGTCTTCATTGCTGCCGTCACTGCTGCTGATTGATTCTCGAGATTTTGCATGCTGAGTGGAATGTGGGGGTTGTGCGTCTGCAGTGTGAATCTGTGAGGCTGGAGCCATGGAATCCCGAGGTAGGTGGTTGCAGAGTAGGGAGATGGTGATGGGACAGGGCAAAAGGTTTCAGGTTT
This sequence comes from Psilocybe cubensis, assembly GCF_017499595.1. Classification (NCBI taxonomy): domain Eukaryota; kingdom Fungi; phylum Basidiomycota; class Agaricomycetes; order Agaricales; family Agrocybaceae; genus Psilocybe; species Psilocybe cubensis. The sequence continues at coordinate 1,842,846 of NC_063002.1, read as the reverse complement.
TCCGAAAAAGCCCGTTGAGAACGGACACGTGATCTTTTCTGATGCGTCGCGACGCGTGTTTTCTGGTCAATATTACCTTCTTGACCTCTTTTTTGTCTCCATGCGCATTGCATGCTGCAATGCGGCATTCTATTTTGTTGTTTCTTATCATCATGGTCATTTGCGATGCTTGCGAGAAGACATTCAAAACAAAGCACGCAGTTCGAATTCACCGCATCACCTGTGCTGCTGTGCAAGCAGACCTTGAAAATGTCTGCAAGCCGCTTGATGTTGACCGGGATACTGGAAGTGCGAAGCGTGTCAAGATTGACACCACCGTTAATCATGAACTCAATAAGGTATGGTCCACCGCTTCGACACACATTATACTGACAAATGAATACTTTCAGGATGCCGAATGGGAGGATGTTTCTATGACCTACGAGAATATCGACGACGGTGTTATTTTGCCTCCAAGATCTGATCCCCCTGACCCATTTCCTGAGGGGTTTGTCCCTCCTCCTACGCGTTTGGGACGTGTACGTAAATATCCCAAAAAACATGTTGACTTTTTACCCAACTCGTCGACCCGTATACCTCATATGCCTCCCCCCATTCCTCGAGTCCGACGATCTGCTCCAAAGCCTGTTTCTCCACACGAACTAACTCCGGAGCCGGCTCCTTCTTTTGAACCCACCGTAACACGCACTCTGCCCAACGAGTTTGGTTTGTACCGGGAATATCCAACTTTTCCCAGACAGGAGGTTGATGACTTCGAGGAACTCGACAATCTTTGCAATGCACCTGGCTTGGCGACCTCTATCCCAAAGGAATCAAGTTCTCGGATTGCCAAGGTTATGGGAATATCCCTAGACAAAGCTTCTGTGTCCAACCGCTTTGCGCCTTTCTTGAATGCTACGGTTTTTCGCCTTATGCATTGGTTCTATGGCAATACTACCCTGAAATCCGTGGGTGAGCTTGATCGCTTGGTCCGGGAGGTTCTGCTTGCCGAGGATTTCTGTGTCAAAGATTTGGAGAACTTTAGTGCGAAACGGGAACTCGCTCGCATGGACAATGCGACTTCCGCACCCGAAAGTTCACAATCAACGTTCAGACAGGAAGCAGGCTGGATCAATGCAACTGTCAAAATACCTCTTCCTTGCGAGCAGTCGCTACACCCTTCCGAGGATGCAGCACCAGTCCTTGAGGTACCAAATGTCTATTATCGGAGTTTGGTAGGCACGATCAAGGCCGCCCTTCAGGATGAAAGCGCGGAATCATGGCATTTCACACCGCATCATCTTTTCTGGAAGCCATCGCCCTCGAGTCCACCAGAGCGCGTCATTACGGAGATCTACAACTCCGACGCATTTTACGATGAATATGTCGATCTTTGTAAACAGCAGAATCAGGAAGCGCAACTTAGCGATACCCACGAAATTGCTATTGTTGCGTTGATGCTGTGGTCAGACTCGACCCAGCTTGCTAACTTTGGCAACGCATCACTCTGGCCGTTATACCTGCTATTTGGCAATCAATCAAAGTACGTACGTGCGAATCCCAATAGCTTCTCAGCGCACCACATTGCGTATTTACCATCGGTATGTTCATTGTTCTCATTCTGTTTTCTGTTCGTTTAACTATATATGTGACTAGCTGCCCAAAACCCTACAAGACATCTATATGAAAGCTTACAACGGTCTGACAGCAACGGCAGCAACAATCACCCACCTAAAGCGGGAGCTGATGCATGCCGTATGGCTCATTCTTCTCGACGAGGAATTCATGGAAGCCTACGAACATGGCATCATTATTAAATGTGCCGATGGTGTCATACGTCGTGTGTTTCCCCGGTTTTTTACATACTCCGCCGACTATCCTGAGAAGTAAGTCTGTTTTGTTTACTCTGGTCTATGCCGTACCAAGTCATACCTTCAGAGTCCTTCTTGCCACCATCCGCTACCTCGCAAAATGTGTCTGTCCTCGGTGCTTTATTCAGAAGCGCTGGGTAAGTGGACTTGGAACTCATGTTGATCAACAGCGGCGCTCGCACATTCGCAAAGACGATCAGCAACGGCGCGACAGGGTTGAGAATAGTCGAAAGTGGATCTTCAAACATGGAAAGGGGGTCAAAAGCACACGTGTCGAAGATATCCTTCAGGATACGTCGGCCGTCCCAACACGGGTACGTTGATCCATTTTACCCCTTCTTACAACGATTAACCTTTGTGTAGAATGCATTCTCAACACGTCTTTCAAAATTTGGATTCAATTTTCATACCATGTTTGTACCTGACTTCCTACACGAGTTCGAACTTGGTGTTTGGAAGTCTTTCTTCACGCATATGATGCGTATTCTTCTGGCCGCTGGTGGCAACTGTGTTCAGCGTCTCAACTGGAGGTAAGTACTATATATTATCATTTAAATTTCGTGCATTCACCTGCCAATAGATATCGCAAAGTGTCTACGTTTGGCCGAAGCACAATACGCCGTTTCCACCGCAATGCATCGGACATGACCAAGCTTGCAGCCCGAGATTTTGAAGACTTACTTCAGGTACGTATAAATGATTTGCCATCGTTCCACGTTACGGAACACTAATATGCTCTATCTAGTGCTCCATGCCAGTCTTTGAAGGCCTCCTTCCTCCGGCGCAGGATAAATTTATTCAAGACATTCTCTTCACATTCTGTGAATGGCACGCGCTCGCCAAGCTTCGCATGCATACCAACTCCACGCTTACAGGACTTGGTGTCGCCACTCGTCAACTAGGCAAGGAGCTCAGATCTTTTGTCTCTAAGATCTGTCCGCTGTACGCAACCAAGGAACTACCAAAGGAGACCGCTGCCCGCGCCCGTCGTGCCGCCAATAATGCAAAGAAGGGCAAGCCCACCGCTCCTGGGTCTCTGAATGCGAAGGTTTCCAAAATGCTGAACCTCTTCACGTATAAGCTTCACGCTCTCGGAGATTATGTCAAGACTATCTGGATGTTTGGCCCAACAGAGGGTTATTCTACTCAACGGGTATGTCATTTTTTGTTACTACAACATTATATTAACTACTCTCAGGGCGAATTGGAACACCGTCGCGTCAAACGGTTTTTTGTACGCAGCAACAAGGGGTCTCAGTTTGAGCGCCAAATTTCTCGTCATGAGCGTCGTGAGCAGTTGCTCCGCTCTATTGCTGCACGGGTTTCAAGACTGGAAGAAAGTGAGGCTAGCGAAAAGGCCAATTCAACTTCAAAGGATAAGCAGGCCACTGCACAGCCGTCCAAGAAGCGTCCGAGGGCTTCGCGTGTTAAGAAATCGTATATCAAACCCCCACACATCGTCTCAGCTTCGGAATCTGAGAGTCTCCCTCCTATCTCACCGTCCGAGCACCATCAAATATCGACCAGCAAGCGCCATAAACTGTATTTGTTTCAGTTTATGAACGAATACTGTGATGACCCAGCAGTTACGGAGGTAATTTTCTCTCCATTCTTTACTGCAACCTGTGCTAATAATACTCGCTCAAACATTAGGACTTTGTTTCTAACCTCGAAGATCATATATTATCTCGAATACTTGGCCATTCGAATACAGGACAAGTCCGTACATATTCAGACCAAGAGCGCGCACAGGTGAACATCCTTAGCGACCGAATTTACTTGCACAAAGTCCTGCGAGTCAACTATACAACTTACGACGTACGACGCGAGCAAGATTCTATCAATCCTCGGAACCATTGTAATATCATGACTCTCTCTCGGGACGGGGACTCAGGTCGCTCTATGGCCCACCCTTATTCGTATGCTCGAGTTCTTGGTATCTTCGACGCTGACATACAGCATAACGGAGGTAAAACACAACGTTTTGAATTTCTGTGGGTAAGATGGTTTGAAGTCGACTATGCCTTTCGTGCGGGGTGGACTGCACGCCGATTAGACCGACTCAAGTTCATTGATTCGGATTCCCCGGATGCGTTTGGCTTCCTCAACCCCTCCGATATACTCAGGGCCTCACATATTATTCCGGCATTTAATTTGGGGATGACTGACTCCCTTCTTCCCCCCTCCATTGCTCGGCAAGCCTACTGGGAAGATGACAACTATCCAGACCACGACTGGAATTTCTATTATGTTAACCGGTACGCTGTGTTGTTTTATTTATTCTATTTGATACATATTGCTAATGTATGATAAGTTTCGTGGATCGTGACATGTTTGTACGCTATCTAGGCTACGGTATTGGCCACAAGGGCACCAACGAGTACACGCGAAGCATGCGACCGTGGTATTTTGGTTCCTACTTCAACCTCAGTGATGAAGAACCTTTAGATGACGAAGAAGAAGTTGATTTACCCGTTACAGCTGAGCAAGAGGCTGCCATGAACGCTTCAGAGTCTGAAAACAGTGACGAGTCAGAGAAAGAAGATCAAGATGAGGAGAACGATGAAGGTTTTGTGGGAGAAGATGGGGAGGAGCCCTGGGATATGGATGATACAGAAGCCGTGGGTTTTGCAGAGTTTTAACCTTACCTTATCTGTACGTTGAATAGGTTTTCTGATGCATAAATCATTTTGAGTGCATTTGAATCCATTCATTTGTTTTGCGTGCATTTGAAAGACCTTCAATCATTGCTGTGGACGTCAATTTAAAATCAATGTTTTGTTCTCCATTTTAATTTTTCTCAAGCATTCTCTGAAAGTTCTATGGTAAACCAATGATTGGGTGTTCACTGCAAGAACCTGAAATAATTTATACTGCATTTTTGGGATGTCAAATGTTTGTGGAGCATTTGAATGCCCTCCAAATGTTTTCGACACCACCAAATATTATTCAAATGTTTGCGCAACATAATTACGTCACATCAAGGATTGACCTGCCCTATAAGGCCTCAAAGGCATTTGGGCGTCTGGTCACTTTTGCTGATGATAGCGGGGGGTTTCACGAAGCTAGTAGGATGGGAAAAAGAATGGTAAGCAACAGGGTGCGGTGTATGCTGTTTGAATGACTGACTGACTCATGCCCTCCCTCCCCATCCGAGTCGTTTGGTGTGCCACTAATGACAATGCAGAGTAGGAGGGTGAGGTTTTGGCATGCAGAAGTGAGTAGATTCGTTAGAGCGTACCGAATGTGTAATGCATTTGCTGACGCATGGGTTGCTCTCTTTGCTCACCACAGGCTGCTCGGATTGAACAGCAAGTTCGAAGGAGGCTGGCCTTGGTGTAAAGGGTGCCATGGCACGGAACTATGCACTCAACGTTGACTATCGACTCCAGCGCGCGCATGCGGTTCACAGGTGCGCTTTTCCCTACACTACACAAGAGTCCACCACCGAAACTCAACCACATACTAATACTATCTTCCTCCGCACAGGCACGCGCATTGCATTTATATGCACAATCCTGACGGGCAACGGGCAGCTGAGCCAGGCGTCCTTTGTAGTTGACGGCGGTGCACCAGTACGCATTGCACACCCCACGACGCCACCTGTGCAGTGGCAGACAACGTTCTGGGACTCGGGCCTGCTCTCGTATGGCTCCAAGCTGTGTAACACCTTCCATGAGAAAGAGTGTGTCGAGCCGATTGTTCGTCAGGAGCTGGAATGATGGGGACTCGAGTAAGTTGATGCTTTAGTTTTTCTACTGCACCGTAGCTAATTGTGTGCTCCAGATACTTTAATATCTTCAACTTACCATCCGCTATTCAGTCTCTGCCTGTGTTCATGCAGGTTAACCGCATGCTCTGCTAGCAAGGTGCGTGTGCCCTTTATATATTGCAAGGGTCTAGTACGCGTGTTTCTAGTACATTATATGTTTGTTACATATTATAAGTACTAGTACGCCAAATACAGATTTTTTTTTGTGTCAATTACTTGTTAGTGTACTCTGGGCTATGCAAGGTGTGATTGGCGTGTTGAGATTGAGAATTGGACAGTTTACAGAGGTTGCATTGCATTATTAGTTCGTGAGTATTATTAGTTCGCGATAGTGATTTGTTCGCGATATGTTCGCGATTTCTGATGTTTGTTCCCAAGTTTCATGCCATATCTCAATGGTTTACGGAATTTGAAGCTTGACTAACAAATCTACATTGCAATACCTTCATTTAGAACTACATTACTCGGGGTATCCAGACCTTAAGTGGGATGCAACAGTGAGAACATTGGGACATGGACACAGTGGTGCATAAGAAGTACGTTATGTTTAATGGCAATCGGTGTCGCTCCCTCAAATCTATAGTTCAGCTGACGATGCCACTCAAATTAATATAAAAATCAGAACTATGGGCTTTTGACATGCTTGGTAGGTACTTTTACAGCTGAAATAAGCATTACTTCTCGTGTATTTGCAACTTAAAAATTGAATATCACAAACAAATCGCGAACATATCGCGAACAGAATAATGATCGCGAACAGAATAATGAATATCGGCGATCATATTGTCCGGTCCGTGGTTTCAACTCCACATTCATAGTTATGTCCAGGTTCTTAATTCCTACTCTCATGGTTCAATCACCGGAAGAAAAGAAAGAATCCCACAGAGTGGCAAGCAGCAAATATTATGCAAAGTCAGTATCATAATATCAGTAGCGATGCATGGCCACTTACCGTCTACTTTCCACCAAACCTTGTTATGCAGAAACCGTTCTGCGCTTCAAGAGAGTGCCAGGCTTCGAATGCAGAAATTGCGTGCTGCACGGTATTTTTACTTTTCTACTCATAAAGGAATATTTAACTTTGTTTTTAATAGAAAAAGCGGCAAGCATCTGCCCACCCAAAACTCTGTGTCTAATATTCAAACCACCGCAAGCTCCTCTGCAACAAGCACGCCTGCAACAAGGACACCATTGACTGCTAGAAAGAGTTCTACATCTGAAGGTGAATACATTTTATTATTTTCAAAAATTTACCGCTTTGATTGATATAAGTGTAGAAGTTTCACACCATCAACAAATATCTTCTAGTCCCCGTCAACAAGGGTCTTCTGTTCGTCGACAATCCTCTCCTCCAAGACTGTATGACGGATTGACCTTGGCTCAGTTACGGTTAGAATCACCGTGGTACATGATATGCATCCACTGACTTTGATTCTAGTCAGCGTCAAAGGAAGCATGCCGAAGAGTCACAGATTTTCCCCATAATCTCTGACAGTGAACACGAAGATGCCAGTGAGGATGAAGACAGTGACGGCTGTACTGGAGAATGGGAGTGTTGTCATTGTGATCAGTGCAAGGCTAGACGGGACGAAATTTTTGAGCGCTCTCAGGCTGAGGCTCGTCTACTCAGGATTAAACGCGATCGTAGATATTGGTAAAATTAATATGAGTTGGAATATTTTGCAATGCAAATTATATTGAGACAAGTCCGTGCACTTCTGTATCTAATTTGCATATTGTACGACAAGTAATAGGCAGCTACATATCACGACGGCGGACTGCACCTAAGGCATATGCACACCTGTATGCCTCTAATGCCTGAGCCTGAGAGTCATACTTTTTCTTCGCACTGCCAGGAACTCCGTCAGTATGGTAATTGGCTTCCACACTGGTAAAATATAATTAAAAAAAGGGCGTGCAGAAAATTAGCAACAAGCGCACCTGTGTTGGTAGATACCGGGTACTCTGCCACAAGTAACTGCATACCAAGGTCCATCAACAGGTCCAGTGAATTTGGCCAAGTCAGCTTTGACGACGTCAGGATGGCGTCCCGTATTCTAGAAGAACGGAATATTTGTAAGATAGCAAAAACAGGCAAAGAACAGTAAGGCTCACGTTTGACAAGACGTCGGGTAGTGCCATAGCTAGAATATCGGGCAAATGAATATTCTGCTCCTTGTCGGAAGGGACAGCAGATTCAGAAACAACAGCAGGATCAACAACAGTGCGTAGAGCTGTATGATCTACAACGAGGGAAACCAGGTCAGTGTCAATCACGTTAATCCCACTACAGGCGTATGAAAAGCTTACTTCCAATCGCAAGGGATAAGCGATCAATAGAAGCAATTAGGGCAGCTAAAAGTGCATGGTCGACGTTGGTACCAAAGCTAGTCATAGTTCTTGAGGGTAATTAATGGGGGGAGTTTGAACAAAGGACGTTGTTGTGCATTTCCAACGTCAAAGCTTTTATGCAGGAATGGCCTGGAATGGCTATCTGGACGTACCAAAAAGTGGCGCATTCATACTTAAAATTAAATCACCGGACTCTATCCTTAAGTGTTGGGGCGTGCCTTCCAAGTAGCATGTTCAAGTGAAGATCTGCATGTCAGAAAAAGATCTGGCCTACAACATGCACAGATACCCAGCAAAGGGCTCCACAAAAGATCGAGATCCATCTGAAAGTAGTGTTCCGTTACTCAGACATAAAAAAGTGTAAAGGTTGTACCTCATAACATATCCCTGTTTTCTATTATCCAAATCCATAATGGCACCTCGTCGAAAGACATCTGAAGAGCAATTCACTTTTTTAATGTCATGGATGCCCGAATACCTCCAATGCACAACCAATAAACAGTTTAGCGAGTTCTGGACCAAAGTTCATGGGGCTTACTTTATCAAGTTTCCGGAAAGCGACAGTCTCTTAGCAGAGAAATTGAGTGTCGATGCCGGTACCAAGAACCTAGACAATCTGGCATATGATGAACAACTTGGTGAGGCTATCAAAAAGAGAAAATCAGTATGTGCAGTTTGGCAACAAAATTGCGAAATAGCAAACTTACCATTATCTGTCTTCTAGTATATTATCAACTGGTTTCGAAATGAGTCCTCAAAGTCCAAGGTTACGGCCAAGCCAGTTTTGAAAGGGACTGTGCGGGAGAAGTTCAGCAAAAGTTCCAAGAAGCATCGTCGTCACCATGCAGAGGAAATGTATGACATTATTTATGGAGAAAAAGTAACAAACCTGGTGAGGGAACGGTTGGCAATAGAGAAAGACGACACCATTAGCCCTGATAATGTACGTGCTCTCAATCTTAAAATTCGCCGAGAAGTTCGACGAGAGGCATGGGCCAATGAAACGGAAGAGGTTCAGCAAGAGATAGAACGCGCATTAGAGGAAGAGGAAGAGGAAATGAACCAGCGTACATTGGAACATAAAACCCTCTCCTACAAGTCGCAGACACCCGCGCAACTACAAGAGTATGTGATTACCTCATTTTTATATCTTTGCACTAATATACAATATCTTTTAGAGCAATCGATCAGATAAAGACGGTCTTGATGGAGGTTGGGCAGGATCTTTATGAACTTACAGGATGGTCGGGTGTCTTTATGGTGGGAGGACCTCGTCCAATTGAGGGAGGAAAATGTGCAGTTGCTACGTAAGTGTAATGTTGTGTCTGAAACGTGAACCAGAATTTTCTGACTGAGTCAATACAGCATTTGTATAGGCAAAAATGAAGCTGGACACACATTTCAAGAGGCTTACTCTGAATGGCACGATAATATTGTGCCTCTGTTTGGACGCTGGCTGCACACTAAGTACTGTTAGTAACAAATTTAACCCAAGTGACTGCATAACTTACTGATTTTCGAAATGATATAGCACCACAAGATCGAGCGGCAGTGTCATTATATCCTAACGAGCAGGCCATAACCAGCGATCCCATTTCCGATGGCATTGAAACAGGGCTTTCTGGTCCCAATAGCGTCCCCGATTTGTATCGGATTTCTCCAGCACCGGAGCCTCCTATGTTGAATGCGCCCCTGAACAATCCTTCAGTAATATCGGACAGTGTCATTGACCCGGTTCTGCGTGGTAACAATGTACCACCTGTTGCTGTTGAATCGAATACTGTCCCAGCTCCGCCAATGCCCATCCATCCTGTGCTGCGTACACCTGCTATTGCCCCAACATCAATACCCCATCGTGCTGAGCCAATGGCAACTCACACTGCCGAACAACCTGCTATCGAACAACCCACTGTGACAGCCCCAGTTCCAACGTCAATGGCCCCAGTTCCAACGTTGGCGGCCCCAGTTCCAATGTCAACAGCCCCAGTTCCAACGTCGACGGCCACATTTCCAACATCGACGGCTCTAATTCCAACCTCAATGGCCCCAGTTCCAACATTGGCGGCCCCAGTTCCAACGTTGGCGGCCCCAGTTCCAATGTTGGCGGCCCCAGTTCCAACGTCGACGGCCCCAGTTCCAACATCGATACCCCAGCATGCTGAGTCAATGGCAATCCATATTCCATTTTCTTGTCCTGCACCGAATCCGTTGAAGGCTCCTGTTGATAGGACAAGGCCGGCAGCTACAACCAAGGCTAAAAAAAAGCAACAAACAAAGGGGAAAGGTAGCCGTATATCAAAAAAGTCGGCGTCAGTGAGCAATACAGGCAAGGAATCACAAAATCCTGTGGAAGAAAGCTTACAGCAAGACGCCACCTCGACCGCTCATGATTGCACCTCCACTACTCATGATCATGCAGAGACCCCAGTCATCATAGCTGTTCCTTCTGCATGGGCACGCCAGGTTCGAGAGAATGAGCAAAAGAGAAAGAAACGTAGTAAAGCACTTGCCAATCACAGCGGTCAATACCCTCTGACAGTTTTTCCACCTCCGCCTGCGTCTGCGCCTCTTCCTACACCTACAACCGGACCTGAGTGTGAAACCACTTCAAAGCGTGCCAGAAAGGCAGTAGTTCTAGCTGATGGTAGCGCACCCGTTAGACAGGTTAAGAAACAGCGCCGCTGAATAGTGCGCGATGCCTTGTAAAATAGATGTTAAAAAGGAATGTCAGTACAACCAAGCAGAGTAAATGATATATCACCTTTAATACATATGATTCGTGGGTTATAGAGTTGTGAGATGAGTGATATATCATCCGGAACGGTGATATATCATAAGGAAGTGATATATCAGAAGCGCGCAACGTTGAGTGATACATCATCAACGTACCCGGTTGGTGGTAAGCAGGCCAAAAATGGCCAGTACTGTGGCGGGACTGAATCTGGAGACGCGTCTCCATGGTACGCTTTGAGTCGACTTTGAGTGAATAGAAAGAGTGTAAAAACAGTAGTCGAGTACTTACCTGCTTACTTATGTAAAGACCTCAGACTATAGAAAGCTGATTCTCTATATGTATTAGACAGTAAGAGGAATTGAAAAACGCTCACAAAAAATAACTTACTAATTGTTCTGGGTTGGTTATTGGTAGCATAGCACTACAATGTCAGAAGACAAGTGTAACTTGGTGTAAACCAAACAACAAACGCGAGCAAACGCGTCTGACCACGTGATTAACTCGTAAGCATGGCCTTTCCAAAGTTCAGGTCTGTCTACGAGAGACTACGTACCCGCGTAGATTGCACCTAGAGCAATTCACCAGATTAACCACGAGCAGTAACAATAAAGATAGCTGATTTGAATGACTCATTTCTAATTTTATTGAAGCAGGATTGTGTATCTGCACTGGTATGAACAGAAAGTGATATATCATACACGGGGCGGGCCTGGGGCGCGCGCTGCTGTCGGCAAGCACCTATTATGGAACTGATGGCGGGGGAGCCAAGCCAATGAAACAAATGGCGCGATCAGGCCAAATAACCTGCAGGAAAGGATGGGGGATGCCGATAATGCCGGATGAAGGAAAGGATGATATATCACCAAAGTGCTGGGAGAGCCGTGTAAAATATATGATATATCACATAGCCCGGATTTGTAGCTAGAAGTGTTAATATATCACGAATGACTTGTAGCCATAGCTATGTGATATATCAATGTGACTGCTACGCCTGGCCGAATGTACATGGTCTACTGTCCAAGGTATACGAAGTCCACACCAGGAGGAAATTTATAACCTGTCATCCACATCCCTTCTTCCAATCAACTTAATTCTCCAGACCAAGCCTACGAAACAGCAAATCGCTTGAAAGTATAGCTGCAATGACACATAAAATATTATGAGGACATAGGACCCGTATAATGTTGAATCACAAACCCTAAGAATGCCATATCTTTGCTGGCTGCATTGGGATCCACAGTCGTATTCTCCGGTACTTGATCCAATTCATCCGTCGGGAAGTAAGATGTATCAGTAATCGAGCGTAGATGTGGAACAAAAGGTGCATCAATGCGACGAATAGTATCCCAATCCACACCATAAAAGAAGTGGTGCTTTTTTATTTGTTCCACCGTCAATCTTTTATCTTGCCAAGTAATTAACCTAAGATTCTCTATCAGTTAACCTAGATAATTCAGTGTAAGATCATGAAATGTGAGGTACCGTCGTATGAGGTCTTCAGCTTCTCGGCTCAAATGTACATCGTCGGGTAGGGCTAAATAGTGTTGCCATTGCATAATCTTCTGATAGGTTTCATGCGTGTTTTCTGAGCAGAAGGGAGGGTATCCCACAAGACACTCGAACATGATAGCGCCTAATGACCACCAGTCACATTCTTTCCCATAACCTTTTTGTGTAAAAATCTCGGGGGCAATGTAGTCTGGTGTCCCAACAGTAGAATAAGCCTAGAAATACATGTCAGCGTGGTTTCCCGTTATCTGTGGTTAATGAGATACCAGTTTCCGACGGTTGGCTTTCCAAGTTGCAATTTGATCTTTGTTAGTCATGGTCAAGTTTATAGAGTTAACCATAACACTATTGCGCGATGCTTGGGCAGCAGTTGGAGGAGAATTGTTCCCTGATTCCAATAGGCGTGTGTAATAGCTTGAATCATGCTGCTTATGAAACCCAGTAGAAAGACCGAAATCACTAAGTTTAATGTGTCCATCTTTATCACTGTGGTTGGTGAGTATAGCATCAATACTGGATTTTTAGGTTGACATACATCAAGATATTATCAGGCTTGATATCACTTAAAAAAAATGAAGTTATATAACTTGCTGGTAATTAAGGATAAGGGCAACATACCGATGAATAAAACCGAGGTTATGAACGGCTTCAATTGCTAACACACATTCCGCAAGATAGAATCTTGTTACATCTTCGGAGAATGTATCGTACTTGATGAGCATCGTCATCAGGTCTCCACCAGGGAGAAACTCCATGATGAGATAAAGGTGTGCTGCATCTTGGAACGAGTAAAACAGCTGGACCACCCATGGTGAATTTGATTCTGCCAAAACATCTCGTTCTGCGCGTACATGAGCTAGCTATGGTATAAGATAGGTGTCAGGTACCTCTGGAAATGGAGTGTCTGTTATACTTCTCACCTGATCTTTCTTCAACATCTCATCCTTCTTCAATAACTTCATGGCATATATCTTCCCGGTGTCTGCCTTTTGAACAAGTCTGACCTGATAACGTCGCGTTCAGCGGATATTTGAACGACAACATGCAAAAATCACACCTCTCCGAAGGCACCCTTTCCAATGACTTTGACGGTACGAAAGTCGTCTAGTCCAAGCTTCGTCCGCTTCATGCGAAGGAATGTTGATTCCTTTTTGCCAAGTTGTTGCAGTTGGCGATTCTTGCGTTCTTCCGGCATGAGATTCTCTGATTGCAAACGCCGTTCCAACTCGACGCGCCTTCATAAGAAAGCACGAGAATCAGTATTTCACGCCATACAGGGACGTTGAAAGATACCTTGTATTCCGTTCGATTGCAGAATCGACCGCAACTTTGTAATAGTGTTCCAGCTTCATTTGCGCACTTTGCGCTTTGGTCATTGCACTTTCCGAGAAACCATTTGTGCTTCTATCGAAATACACATCTACGAAGAAAAGATGAAAATGTGGCTTGTTTGCTCCTGTGAAATAACGTACAGTCAGACGGTTTACTGGTGCCATTGCTACTGGGAGTAGTCGTGCTGGTCACTGAGGGTTGTGATTGCTTTTGCGCATATGATTGCTGACCGTTGGAGTTGGAAGCAGACATAATGGTTTAATACTGCAGTTATAATTTGTTAGTCTATGGTTTGATCATATGGTAATGGTCGCAGAGTAAGAATGGATCAAGGATTTGCACCAGGTGCCCCAAGGTGACAATCCAAACGGTGTTCGTGATCGGGATCAAAGCACATGCGTCCCATCCCATTTGGAGGCATCCCCAAAAGGCTCTCCTGAGTCACAGATGAGGACTATTGCCAGGTTATTTATTTGATCTTGCACACAGAGATTGATACATATACAATATTATTCGATACATCGCAGGCATAAAGCATAGTAAATCGGTAATGGTACAATTCAATGTTACATGTATTAGATACAGTTTATCCTTTCTTCATGGAAGGAAACGAGGCCTGGGTAGTGGGTACTGAGAAGTAGAAAATGAGAAATGTATGAACCAGATCACTGAAGGTGGTATGGGTCACTTTGAGTGCTGAGGACACTGTCGCGCGAGGAGCCAGTCGAGTACTGAGAAAACCGAATCGAGTTTGAAGAAGCAACAGAACGAGGTGTACTGGGTACATTGTGATAGCGGGAAGTAGGCCTTGATGGTGATTGCCAGGAAGGTGGTTGAGATTGGTGAAACTGATGAGCATTTGGTACTTGGCGATTTGCTTGTTCATATGATGATCTGTAAATGAAGATGCTTGCTTAGAATATCTGGGCCGTTATAATTTAAGACCTACTCATGGTACTGTATATCTGCCTGAGAAGGACGTATTGGAGCCATTTTCGAGGAAACAGAAGAGCTAAGAAGGGGTCAGCAGACGTCAGGATAACGATGGTTGCTACTTACTTGTAGAATGAATAAGCATCATACTGTACATCTGATCTGATTGGAGATGGTAAGCTGCTGTGTATTGCTTGTATAGCTGTTATTGGTGTCAAATTGGCCTTTCCATACGCAACCAAAGGATCAAATTGCACACGTGGGGTAGAGGGTGAATTAACTGCTTCTGAACGACTCCGTGTGTGACTAGATGGGTGAGGAACTGCGCTATGTGGTCTTGGTATGGAGGGTAAGGATTGCCGTGCAGGTGGGTGTGGTTGGGGAATCTGAAATTCGCGATAAGGATCAAAGGCATCCTCGTCGTTCACGGAATGTGCCTGCGGGTGGCCACAAACGACAGATGACGTATAAGAGGTTCGCTCATATGATGATGAATGTGTTGGGTGGGCAGGTACATTGGTAAATTTCTGGGCAGGTATTTCCTCACAAAGCACATTGGGAGGGAAAGGATCTTTGCTGGTAGAAGAAGCAATCGACTTGCTGGGAGGATGACAGGAATGGGGCGAAGAATCTAAGAAGGTTCTATTAACATTTGAGCTGTATTGTGACTGTGTTTTCTTCTCAATGCGTAACGGCACAACAGAAGGAAGACACCGGACAGAAGATTGGTCACTTTGGGAGCTCGATTTGTCGTTAAATAGAGAGACAGTGTTTCTGGAAGGCGAAAATGAAGCTGAACCATTCAGAGTATTCGAAGTTGTTGCACCTGAAGTCAACGTCGGGGTGTTTTGGAACACATAAGGATCGTATCGCTGCCATCCATCTGCGTCGACGTTGGGAACTGGCGTGGCTAGAGATAAGGTTGTTGCTTGTGAAATTTTCCGATCGAACTCTTGTTCGGAATAGGCTGGAGGTGGGGGGACATAGTCAGAATCCATGCCTTTCAGGCAGGCAAGTCAGTGGTAAGAAAAGAGATGAATACATTCTCGGAATTCCATCCTTTGCGGCCATGTACGTCAAATCCGGAAATGGCAAGATTGACAGTGCCTTCTCAAGGTCACCGCCCCACCGACACTGCTCATGCCAGCTCTTTTTACAACTACCAACAAACAAAATCACTATTCAGTCACTTCCTCTGTGAATTTGGTATACTCATTCTCCAGATAAATCGAGGCATCTGCAAACTATCGATTTCGCTTGGACTGACTAGTCTACACCAATTGGATCCGTGATTGCTAACACTCCGATGAATGTGGGTTTAAATTTGTCTTTTGTTCGGCAGTTGTTTACTCAGCTTGCTATTGACCAGTATTGACCTTACACAAACTATACTGGACATGCTGAACAGCGATACACTTTATTCTGTCATCGATCATCGAGTACACACATAGTGCGTTCAGTTTGGATATAAAAAACAACGAGCAAGGTGTAAATATAATTGTTACCAATTGAAGTCAGACTTCAATTCCTTCTAAATTTGTCCCCTATCCCCTTGTCAGACAATGCAATTTCTAGGTGAGCATATACATACTAGTTTAGGCAGCCGTAGATAGACATCGGTACCTGACAATGAATGTATGTCAGTATGTTGTGTATGCTTTGTGCACTTGTGAAGTCACCCCATCCATCTAAAGAGACTAGATCCAAGGTACCCCCAAAATACCTAAGCCGAAATGAATGGAAGTATGACATTGAAGAAGTTCCACATACGTTGCATATATGTTGCTCATAGGCAAACCTATCCCTATTCGAGGCTGTAAAAGTTCATGGGAAATCGTATCAGAAGCCGTAGGGTCCTTTGCATGTGCCTTATGCCAATTCCCAACTTGCTCGTCGACAGTGGCCCGCAAACCATTTTCACTGGCCGTACGTAGTGCACCTATCCGAGAGTCTTCTAGCCTTGTTGAGTTTCTTACATGTGAAAAGGAAAACAAGTCGGAAGCCTTCGACAGCTGGTCACGAAATGCAAGTCCTCCACCTACGAAAAACTCATTGCAAACCGGATAGAAACAGAAAGTTATATTCGTACCTTGGTCACTTATTCGAATACCAACGTCATGCTCGCCAGCGGCTATCGTAACGTGTATAGGCGGAATCGAAGATTCGTTCTGATGTTTAGAATAAGTTGCCAGCATGGACTGAAAGATTGTGAGTTATAGGTAATTAATAGATATATATGTACATACATTTTTCAACAATTCGAAGACAATATATCTAGGATTCGATTAGGCATAGACTTGGTAATTTTGAAGTAGAACATACTCAAGGTGTTCACGAATATAGGCAAATGTCGTTGAAGAGTGTCCATCAATCTTCACCTCCGGTAGTTGAGAAGAATCTCTTGGGCCGGAAGAGCTCATGGACCAGAGTGGACTTTCTTTAAGGAGTCTAGCACATCTTTCAACACTGCGCTTTACATTCAGCCCCGTGAAAATAATTCCGACGTGAGGTTCTCCATTCGTTTCGCGGCCGCGACCGGAGAATGTATCAGAGAGGGCTATATGATGTTCAGCCAAGACACGACGTGAAATACGGGATATAAGCATTCGGCGCATGAAAGAATCAAGTTCATCAGGTGGTAGATGAGGGGAGGCGAGTGAAAGTCCGAGTGAAAGATTTGGGATAACAGGAGCACTGAGTTTTGTCAGCTTCATCGTTTATGCTGAATCGGCATAAAACTCACTGCTCATTTAAAAGAGTCCCCACAAATTTGCAAAATTGATCATTCTCTTCAAGAGATGTGACTGGGGGGTAATTTCGAAGCCTATTTGAAACAATAAAATTAGACGAAGCCACTTCAAAAGTATGCAACAGATATACTTCTCAAAAGCGGACCAATACAGCTGAATTTATATTAACATGGATAAAACTTGGTTATTTAATCACAACGGACCTCGTAAACTTTGGCTACACCTTCCTGAGTCACGACAACGTAAGGTAAAGCCTGGAGATCCCGTAACCTGTGGGCAATTCGAATAGGAAGCTCGGTCCTGACATAGTTGGCACTCTGTAATGAGATATGAAATTTGCCGCAAGCAAAATACTGGATAAGAACATACCGTTATTAGTCGCTCTTCGTTCATGTGCCGACCAAAATAGACCTGATTGAAGACACATTGATATTTTTTTCTGTGTGAGTAATTTATAATGTATTGCTACGCACAAGCTGGCGCAAGGTCAACCTTTTCGCCTCCTTCGCTGCATAGAGCTCGAGTTGTCTATTCTGATAAAATAACAGGGCGGAAGGCTGATGATGAATGACCCGACGTATCGTCTTGATTCCACATGCGATAGGTAGATGTCCGTTACCAGACTTGAACATGCTAATATCGAGGCAGATGCAGCATGGAATAAGTTGCAGTATATTGATTTGCAACAAGGAACGGAGAGATCAAGGTTTCCAGTACATCGACAACCTCGAATGCCAATGGAGATGAGTCAAAATGCACAAGAAGCCCGAACTTGACTTCGCTTTGAAGTCACTCGGACCGACAAGGATGGTTTGTCAATTACGTAATATACAGTCACCAGTGGCCCTTGCAACGAAACCGTGGCGGCTCAGTTGCTCTTCACTTTCTCTTCATCGCTACTTCGTATATCCCTCTTCATTGACCAGTGGCAACTTTCTCATTCTACTGCATGATATCTAACCTTTGATATCACCCAACCCTTAGCGTTTTGTATAAATTGTTCTCTTCTTATCGTTATAACGACATTACACGTTCCAATTCCAAAGATGGCACCGAAGGCATCCATGGCTTTGCTCTTTCATCCAAAGAAAACACCAAGGAAGGAAACACAAGTAGCTTCTCCAAAGCCAGGACCCTCAAATTTAAACAAGGCAAAACCTGTGCCCAAAGTTGAGGACGATGAAGATGAGGGCCTCAAACTTCCCGAGGCGCCATTTATGGAATTTAAACTGTTGTCCTCAGCTCTCAATGGATGGAGATATGATATCATGAAATTTGATTCTCGTCGCCCCGTGGACATTCACAAATGGACTCCACCCGTCAAGTTGAATAGAAAAGACTTGCGGCGGGACGAAGGTAGCGCGAATGCTCCTCCTGAGGCAGTGGGACCTATGCTTGGTGCGGACGGAAAGCCTGTCATTGGAGTAGATGGAAAGATGGTTATGGTGGATGCTGAAGGGCGCCCTATCCATCCCTCAGGTGCTGCCGGTGGATCAAAAGACAAGGGCAAAGCTGGAGGAGCCAAGAAACGATTTCAAAGGAAGACTCGACAGGTGTTCTTTGTCCCAGATGAAGTCCGTCAGCTGAGGAGGGAGGAAAGATATCCATGGGTATTGGAGGATTCTTCTCCCACCCAGAACGAGGTGTGGACAGGTCAAATGGACGACGCCACTAAAGCAGAGACACACGCACTCTTTATGCCAGCGGCAAATCAGAACTTCAAGTTTGTTCCAACTCACCGATGGTACAAATTCCAAAAACGCCTCAAACACGATTTGCCTACCGACCTCGTAAATGTGGAATCATTGGTAATACGAGGTCATTTTCAAATTCCATCTCATTGATTTACTTTTTCCGAGCAGTACAATCAAAATCAGAAACGCGATCCTCAACAATGGCTAGCTTCGCGCAAGGGTAAAGCTGTATCTACCGCTACAGCTGCAATGTTCAAAGCTGAAAGCGGGGGTGGAGGAGGGTCAGGCAGCCAGAGTTTAGGTCCAGGAGGTCGCAAGCTCAAGGTGGTGGATAGTGGAATGGATCATCTCTTCGATGACGGTGAAGACGGTGACGGTAGTCAAAGACGCAGAAAAAGGGAACTAGGCGAAGATGGAGATTTAGATGAGCAAGTTTTTGAGGAGGACTTTGCTGATGACGATGAAAAGATGGAAGTCGACGAAGACGATGAAGAGGCTAAAGAATTAGAGGTTAGTCTACTATTTCTTATCTCATTTCTCTGGAAACATTCATCAATCATATTTGTAGGAACGGCTCAAGAAGGAATATAAGAACGCAAATAAAACACGCGAGGCAGGCGTGGACGAATCCGATGACGACGAAGAAACTGGCCCGACTAAACAACAGAAAGCCATGCAGAAGTTAATAAGAAAACAGGAAGGCAATGATGCCTATGACTCAGAAGATGAGCAGAACCCTTACTTCTCCGTTAGTTGTCCCCATATAACTGCAGATCTTTACATCTTGCTGACCGATATCTAGGGCGAAGAAGAGGAAGAAGAAGAGGAGGAGGTCGTCGGAACAGCCACCGCAGCCATACAAGAACAACAACAACAACAACAGTTGGAATCGAGGTCACAGACACCGAAGCCAACTGCTCGCCCTGTGGTTAATGGCGGTACACCTGCGCCGGGTTCTCGGGCAGCTTCTCCTACTGTTTCTCCAGGACATGGTGGACACTCTGTGGTTGCCAAGCGTGCGACAAGTCCCAAAGTACCGAAACCGAAGGCGAATATTAGTAGGGGAAATAGCCCTCTTGGAGGTCAATCACCACTTGGAGGCAGCAGGGCAACGAGCCCTGTTGCTGATATGTCCAATGACCAAAAGACGGGAATGAAACGAAAAGCCGATGAATCGCCAGAGAAACCTGCCACCAACAATCCAGTAAATGGCGGAGTGCCTAGTAAACCAAAAAAGCGCAAGCCCGCACCCGCTGTTTCTCCAATCACTGTTTCCCCGGCAGAGCTTGAATCAATGCTCCTTGCGTGGTTAAAGAGCACTACAAATGCAACTACTAGGGATTGCATTCATCATTTCACGCCTTACCTTACCGACAGGGAGAAAAAAGACGAATTTTCGGCCATGGTTCGAAAGCATGCCTCACTAAAGGGTGGTATATTGTCTTTAAAACGAGCAGGGTCATCAGCACCTTCACCGCCTGCTAGTTGAGGATGATCTTTATGAACCTGTCTTAAGACTAAGACTACACATCGTTCCACGACCTACTTACTTTCATCTGAAACGCGTATTTTACGTCTATAGTTACAGAACAATTGGGGTCAACGATAGCGACCTTTCTGTTTTATACAGATTATAAGATGTCCACTGTACAATATGTATTGCAAAGTTTCTGAGTCAAGTTTTCTCAACACTCATATAGGCAGTGCGTTCAGTAAGCCGCATAGGCCCACAGACAGTCATTTGCGCTGTTGGACCACAGGCCCCTCTGCTTATTAAAATACATATCCAAACAAAGGTTTACTGAAGTAGTCGAAGTCTCCTTGTTCTCTGATGCCGAGTTTTGCCGAGTTGTTTCGTTAGATCTCCGACGGTAACCTCCGGATTAGGCAAGCCAGCAGTTGGTTATGAGGAACTTGTGAGGAACATCACTTGGTACTACAGGCTCATCTACTCGAAACATCATACCCCAACTAGCTCGTATTCGCGTTGCCCTTTAAACTCACCAAAGGTTATCTTGCGTAACTGGTCTCGATGCCGAATGGGAAACATCTGATAATACCTACTTCGAACTTCAACAAGTTCTTGTGGTTTCTGCCGCATGCAACTGCGGAGTCTCGAACACGACTTTCGGCAGTGAACGATTGTCGACGACTGAATGCTTTGCGGTGCCAACTACCTACTGAGAACGTTCTACTTAAGTGCACTGGCGCTCTATACGATCACCCAGATTTCGCTTCATGCGGATTAGATATAAATTACACCACTTGGTGGTTATAATCACCCATTTGTCCTGCCTCCAACCTACCCTATAACCTCCTGTGCTCGCATCCTCATTTTCTGCTTGAGAGTTGGTCTTAACTCTCAACTCCAAACGGGCTTCGCCGCTCCGTCAACGGATCAATATGTTCAACCTCAATGCATTCTACCTTTTACCCTTCATAATATACTATGTTGCAGCAGTTCCAACCCGTAGCGCGGATGGAGAAATGAACAATATCCATCTACCGTTCAACTCTCTTTCAAATGACTGGTTTCATGATGATGATCATCCTGTTCACGCGTTATTCAAACGGGCACCTGGAGAAGACATTGAATTTCCTAGCATAGGCACTCCAGGTATGTTTCTCTGCGTGATTTTAAGCCTATTGCTCACTTTTACATTGAATCATATCAGCCTGGGCATCTGGATATCCACCTGGCCCACCAGACCCAGCTTTACTTCCAGTAGAATGGGTTCGCGCTCTCGAAGAAGCTATTGCGGCTGGGAAGATTCCGGATATTCCTCAAACGACCAACTACCAGGGTTCCAGCCCTGTTTATCCTTATGGCATAAATCCATCTAGCCCAGAGATATGCTCGTCGACATATAAATGCCGAATCCCTGGTGACTTTTGGGACTCTCCTAATGGCGTTTTTGGGAGTTCTTTCGATGATGGCCCAACACCCGTTAGTCTCATATGCATTTTCTTCCAAAAATAATTAAATATTCAGACTTTTTATTTAATATAGTCGACACCACTTCTTGTTGATTTTTTGAGTTCAGTGAACCAAACGACGACGCATTTCATGATTGGTATCAAGATGCTCTATCAGCCTACTCAGCTCCAGGCCATGATCGACGCAGGCCATGATCTTGCAATTCACACTTGGACACACCCTTATATGACCACTCTCGATAATTACCAAATTTTGGGACAAGTGCGTCCCCTTCTCCTCCATGTAACCTTGACCTATCTTTTAATCTCTCTTCGTAGCTTGGCTGGACTATGCAACTGATATACAACTCGACAGGAGGTAGGCTTGCGAAGTTTTGGAGGCCTCCTTATGGTGACTCCGATAGGAGGGTGACCGCCATTGCCAGAGAGGTATAACGTTCAACACTCTTTTTAAAGAGGTCTCTCTTATCATCTTCACAGGTGTTTGGCCTGCGTACCGTAATCTGGAATTACGAGTAAGTCGAATTTCACCTTTAATCTTAAAATTATTAACGGTTAATTGCCGCACTTTAGCACCGACGACTGGATCGCAACACCGCAAGAGATAGGCTCTTCCATGTCGCAATTCTTAGCTGGTATGTCCATTTCATCTCGCTGTAACTTGTTGCTCATCATGTCTCCATTGTCATTATCTTTGCCCCAGCCCCCAAAAGCCCCGGTCTCATGGTCCTTTCGCACGAATTGACTGACATGATGGTTTATGCGTTCATCAAATCTTTCCCAGAAATTGGAGCGAATGGATGGCGGTTTTCCTCTCTTGCCAAGGCATTAGAAGACGGGCGCCCCTATCAAGATTCTTCAAGTTCGGGAGCTCATAACCTGCATCCTGATGGAATTGTTTTGGATGTAGAACCTTACACCTCTACGGAGCTTACCCCATCTCCCTCAGCTACGGACTTGGTAACAAGTAGTGCCATCACACCCAGTCCTTCCGCCATATCTGCCAACACTGCTGATGTCACGAAGAGTTCAACTGCCCTCAGAACTTTCCCTCTGTATCTCCCCGTGTACATCTATCTTTGGACATTCTGCGCAATCGGGGCTTTAGGGTTCAGTTTATGAAGGTCTTGCATGGACTCTATTATGCATACTACTCCACCCACCTCTTTGCTAAAGCCCATTATCACCGTACCTCGAGCATTAAATTCCCGTTATATTGGCTACCTTGGACTTAATTCGGACGCTTCAATTGTACGCAAATTTAAACACGTAGTATTTTTATTTTTTAATGCCCATTCAAGATTATATTAGAGATAGTAATTGTCGCTCATGTCGTTACGGACCTGTTTTGTAGATTTCGAAATGAAGTTGAACAAGCCCACCCACGATTATCGCTCAGGAAACCACTCATTCAAATCCATTGAAAATACTGGAACATTGTGTTTTTGCCCTCAATATTCTTAGTCGACATTTCTTTGACCGGAAACTAACCAATAACACTGCCAGCTGCATATTGTGCCATGCCAATGTCTTTGCAAAACGATAAAAAACCAAGAAAGCTAATAAGAATGATCATTGCTTTGGGGGGGTCATAAAAATCGTTAGTTACGTATAAAACACAAATGGTATAAGATGTAACATGTTTTGTGGGTTCATGACTATGAGAAAGGGCAGGTGGAAGGCAGGATAGCTGAACTGGTCACCAATCAATTACTATATACACGCCATTAGATGAATCTTGGTGGAGGTTGGGGTTTGTAGGTAAAAGATGAAAACAATGTCGAAATATAAGATATGATAAGGCAATAATTTAGGAAGAAAGGATGTTTGGCCACTTGAGTTTCAAGCCTTCGAGCCAACGCATATAGAGCAGTTCTGCAATAGGCGACTTTCTTGACGGTGAATCTGGAAGTATACTCGTTGATGTTGACTGAGAGACAGACGCAGTGGGACTTGACGTTGAGGGAAGACCAGAAATTTCTTCTGTTTCCTCCGTCACTACAAGCCCCTTCGCTGTCATCTCGCTCTTACGAATAATTCGTTTGTGGGGGAACAGTCCCCGTGAGGTTTGCACATGCTGCTTGATTGCAGAATTTCTGACATCGAATATAAGCACGGAGACGACAAAAAAATGACCACTGCGTACTCATTGATTCCCTGCAAAATGTCGATAATAACATTATATGCGAGCTCGGGGTTGGCATCCTTAAGTTCAGCAAATCCTCTTTGCAGCATGCTGAGAGATTCGATCTCTCTCGCATCCATGTCATCGTGGATTTTCTATGCAAAAGAGAGTTAGTTATAAGCACATAATTATTTTAACGAAAGCTGCCTACTTGGCTCAAGATAGGGAGAACAACCTCATCAATTAGAGACCGACCTGCATTAGCAACCTCGCTTGCGTTTCGCTTATGCGAAGGAATAGTTGGAGAGCGTGGTGAAGAATTACTTCCATCTTTCCGCATATTCCCAACAAATTCTGATGACAAACGTAGGGATCCCAGGCCATCTACCTTTTTGACAGGTCGTATTGTGTCAACTCCGGTTCCCAAATCAGCGGCACTTAAAACAGTCCCTGCACCATCAAGGGAAGTACGAGCTGCGTAGGAAGCACGACGGGTCGACCGTACAGAACCGGTATATGCAGGGGGTGCACCTAAGGATTGCATCAATTGATAGAACGAGACTGAGGAGCAGAGTTTGCTATACCTGGTGGCCCTTCTTCAGTCTGAGGGACTTCTTGTGACAGAGGGGTCTTGATTATGACTGTCGAATGTGCAGCGTCAGGGTTCATACCCAGAGAATTCGATATCACAGGGTCGCTGCCTTTAGTTGCGGCACCAGTATCAATCGATTCTTGACCATCGGCGTCGTAAAGAGACTCATCGTCATCTTCAGCCACCATTCCTGGGGGCATGGACAAGTCATTAATTGTACCACGAAACGTGCCAAGAGCCGACATTGTCTTGACTGTATCAAAATTCCAGTCACTCCTCATGGTATCGTTGGCATTCCAGGTTGGGTTGGCTCTGAACGAAGTGTGATTGACTTGATTTTTGGCTGGGGAACGTGCACGGAAATCCTGATAACGCTCGATAAGTTCAGTCAAATATGAAGTTTTTTTGGCTGTTCGGATAAAGCGATGCTGAAGCAATTCATTGGCGCTGGGACGCTAGAAGTTGAAGTCCAGGCGTAAGGAAAGATTGCCATAGATACGAATGTGACTTACTAGTTTGGGATCCTTGGTCAGACACTGGGCAACAAAATCTTTGAAAGTTGCAGAAAACGGGCCCTCCAAAACTGGGGGTTTAGCCTTGGGTATCAAAAATAACACACGCATGGGATGGTATTCGGCAAGAGGAGGTTCCCCCTTCGCCATTTCGATGGCGGTAATCCCCAAACTCCACATGTCTGCTTTGGCATCGTAGCCTGCCTGTCTGATTACTTCGGGGGCCATCCAGAATGGTGTTCCCACGAATGTATGGCGAAGAGTATTGGTAAGTTGAGCAGCCACGCCGAAATCAGCTAGCTTGACTTTGCCAGAGGAAGAAAGAAGAACGTTTGCCGCCTTGATATCTCGATGTATAGTTCCCTCGGTATGGAGGTAATCCAGGCCCAAAAGAAGCTCGCGACAGACCACGGCAATATGAGCTTCCGAGAAAACGCCTGGTTTGAGCAGATCCAAACAAGACCCTCCAGCCAAGTACTCCATAATGATCCATAGCTTATAATTCACGACAAAGGATCCATAGTACCGTGTGACGTATTCCGAATCGCATTGTGCAAGACTCGCAATCTCCTGCTGGATTTCTGATATATCGTCGTCGGAATCTTCGAGGTCTGCACAAAGCAGATGAGATTGAGATTACCTGAAGATAAAGGACAATCGGGAGTCATACCAATCTGTTTGACTGCAACAATCTGCTTGGTATCGTTGTGTATGGCCTTGTAAACAGTCCCAAAGCTCCCGGTGCCTAATTTCTCGAGAAGGGTATATTGGCTAGCCGGATTGTTACTGGGAATGGGATGTGGCTCGCGGGGCCGGGACTTAAGCTCTGCCTTGGGAGAAGGGGGCGATGAACGAGGAGCCTTCTGCTGTGAACCAAGGTCGTCAGACTGGGACTGTCTCCTGAAGATCTGGCTTGGAGACATGGTGAGAGGGAGAGAAAGGAAGGCTGGTACTATCCGCACATCCCTCTGACCTCATGGGTGGGGAATATCCCAGAAAAGACGTATGTACATCCACGTGCAGATTGTCATTACAACAACACCCTTGACTGATTGACAGACTCATCTCATCAACAGATGGAAACTCACCATTAGAGATATTGTCAGCGTTGTGCCAGTTATTCAGTTCAAAAGCAGATACGACCTGTCGTCCCAGACAAGAGCACGCCTGCGGGCTGTGGTGGTTGGTGGTGGTGGTGGGAGGATGAGGGTGCGAAACGCCAGAAGAACCAGTAATTGATCAGGGTCTCTAATAATATGATGGTTTCCAGCCCAGTAGCTACTCAGGCGCACACTTGGTCAAAGATCGCAATTTGCAAATTAAAGACTTGAACTACAAAACAGGTCCACAGCGTCGAAATGGGGCTACAGGCGCAGAGAGGTCGATATCCGTCTTCAAAGTCTCACTGCCTTCACTGTCCCGTCTCGCCCAGAAAGTCGCCGTATGCGATTACATAATCCGCTTCGCCGCGCATCACTCAGTTTCTTCGGTCATGTGGCATCGAGATGGTGCTTGCGCATAATGAGAAAAAAAATAGACGGACAAACGTAGTTACAGCATATGCATATCCCATAATTGACGCCGTCCAACACCCCTCAGCTCCTCCGATGCTTAGGCCTTGACAGCGTACTTCCTGATAGGGAAGTTGGCGTCCTTCTTGGCCTGCTTCAAGGTCTTCAGCGACGCCTCGTGCTATCATGTTCACCGTTAAGATCGAATGTCACAGAAAGACATGCTACGGACGCACCTTGGTCAACCGCCGCCTGATGGCCCTTGTCTTCTTCGTTCGCAGGTCCAGAGGAAGGAATTTCTTGCCCTTGTAATATTCCCGGAGGTTTTGGCGGGCCTTCTGGTTCATGACAGTCAAGACGCGAGCGATAGACTTGCGGACGGCAGAACTGAACAGGATTAAGAGATATTAGTGTTCCATTCCTAACCCAAGAGCAAAGCATTCACATTTTGGTCAATTTTGACGCTGATCCACCGGCAATCTTCTGCACTCGCAGAGTGAGGAGCTCATTCTTCAGCTCAAGAAGTTGCTTCGACAAGTCATTCTTGGACCTAAAAATCGCGTCGTTCAATATGTTTTCATCCAGCATCTATATCGCCACGCACTTGGATTGGAGTTCGTAGGCCTTGACTTTTGCCATTTTAGAGGGATCTGTAATTTGACATGTAATTTAGCATATGTTCCGTCTCGACCACCGAGTCCCGCAGGGCGAACAAGTTCACTATCTCCCCTCCATCATGTCCGAACAGTCCCTGAGGTGGCGATGGTTCAAACAGCATACAATCATAAATTACTCACCTTGAGGAGCGTCGTGCTGTACGGTGACCAAATTCCCACTTCCACATCTGCGTCCTGAACCTTAATTTTATAAACTGTAAAGTTGATCCCACGCCACGATCTTGTATTATCTTATCTTATCTCATATTCGATACTTTTCTGGTGATCTTATCTTTCCGGTTGACCCAGACCATGACTTCACCTCGTAGTTTGTTCAGACCATGTATTGACCTTCATAATGGCCAAGTCAAACAAATCGTTGGAGGAACACTTTCAGACAAGTCCCCTGATGCGCTAAGGACAAATTTTATTGCAAGGTGCTCCTCGATCTTTGAGAAACCACCATTCTATTGACCGATCAACCGTCATGCAACAATTACTACCAGGCAAAGTGCTGGGGAATTCGCGAATCTATACAAGAAACACGATCTTCAGGGTGGACACGTTATCAAACTAGGGCCTGGAAACGATGAGGCCGCCAGAGATGCATTGTCAACATGGCCAGGTTCAGTGGCCAATAACGTTGTCGCTGCCTTATGATAATTGACGACGCTCAGGTGGTCTACAGATCGGAGGGGGGATAAATGACAAAAATGCGAAATCCTGGATCGACGCCGGTGCTAGCAAAGTGAATTAACTGTTTCTTTACGAATCTGGACGCTTATCTTACAGAATGGAATAAGGTAATAGTTACCTCCTACCTATTCCCTGATGGTAAATTTTCCCTTCAGCGGTTACAAGCTGTGTCGTCGGAAGTTGGAAAAGAAAGACTGGTAGTCGATGTCAGGTCAGGAATTCATCTCATCACTGGTCCGTCGTAAAGTTCAATGACCTATCTCCACCTATTAGCTGCCGAAGGCGAGGAGATAAATGGCTTGTCGCGATGAACAAGTGGCAAGATATAACGGATATGAGCGTGTCGAAAGGTGTATCACCTTCCTCTCCATTCATCTTGCCCATAACTTACTGCTTGCGTAAAGAATCATTGGACATGTTGTCCGAATATTGTAGCGAATTCCTTATCCATGCCGCTGATGTTGAAGGACTATGTCAAGGCATCGATGAAGACTTGGTGAAAAGTGAAGTGCTTCACCTTGGATAAATAACAACCCTGTCTTATCTGTCCAGAGCTGGGTGAATGGGTAACAATCCCAACTACATACGCGGGGGGCGCCAAAGGTATCTCGAAGTGCATTACAAGGCTCCAGAAAAATCTAACTTCGATTAGATATCTCCGACCTCGCTCTTGTCGACAGGCTATCGCAGGGACGCGTCGATCTGACATACGGAAGGTGCGTGGCAGTATTGTCTGATGCGACTTAAAGTTAAAGATGATTACAGTGCGCTTGACATGTTTGGTGGGACGCAAGTTAAATTTGATGACCTCGTCAAAGAAAATGCCATCCGAAAAGCCAAAAACAAGATAGCATATTCATAGCACTGATATGATACAAAACGGTTTGTTTGGCATAGATCGCAAACAATTGACATTGAATAGAAATCAAGAAAGTTTAATATTCTAACGAATTCTCCATGATCTTGGTCAAATGTTCTTTTCCGTCGGAACCGATAATATCACCGATTCCAGGTGCTAGATCGAGCACTCGTCTTTGAGGTAAGGTACCTTGCACCAACTTTTCGACGTCACTCGCTTTGTAGCTAGGTCAAATTCAGCGAAGATACTGCAGCAACAGAAGGTTCAAGACTAACCCAACTGCCTTTAATCCACGTGGGACTCCGAGGCCATCCAAGAAACGAGCAATGGATTCATACAGATGAGGGCCAAGCTCCGAGTCGGCAATTTTTGTAATGGAAGGGTCTGATTCAGTTGTACCATTAAAGATGGCGAGCGCGCGACGGTGTCTGTCAGGCGAAGAAGGAGCAGTGAACTGGAAAACTTGTAGGGGGGGAGTGAAGGTGAATGGGAGACGGTCATAACTTCAAGATAGCTTCTTACCAGCAGGTCCAGTCAGAGCGACACTGTAAACACGTTGAAGTGAGTCTCTGTTTTGGAAGCGTCGGTATTGTGGGATTTTACCTGATTCCATGAGGAATTATAGGAAGATCGGTGATGTATCCTGCGTGTTTATACTTCGGCCCTTTTTTGTTGAGTCCTGAAATCTACGCAAAACACTATATTGATCTAATCGAGATGGTATTTTGATTTGACATACTGGATAGCTCATTCCATGGCATAGGTGCACTCCAGCATTACCGAAGCCTATTCCAGCAAAGGAGGATGCAAGCCTTGCCAGTGGTTTGTTAATGGGCAGCAAAAAAAGGAAAAGGCAATGAAACCCACAACATTTGTTTGCGAGCCTCGCTATCGTCTCTATTTTTCGCTATGCGGGGTAGGTATTTGACTGTCGTCTGAAGTGCCCAGAGAGAGAAAATATCGGCGACAGGGTTACTTCCTTGATATGCAGGACGCAGGATGGGATTTGAGGGGCGTGGTGTACGTTCAGTATACCTGGGCATTTGGCGTTAGTTCATTGCACTGAGGAGTGCTCAAAAAGGGTTCAAGCACATACGGAATTGCGGTGTAACTTTCCATACTATGGAACAGGACGTCAAGGCCCGCACTTATATGGACAGCTGTTGGACAAGATTCAGTGTTGAGTGTATCCTATTGCATTTCTCAATGTCTAATTTAATCAACAGAAGGCTAAAGGGACTTGCCACAATACCGAGAACCGGTTTCATTGCCCGGTTGGCGATACCAGTCTTGAATGACCGGGAAGTGATATCGAGAATAGCGGTGCCTGTTGTCTCCGAACCAGTACCCGCGGTGGTAGGAACCGCGATGAGTGGCAATAACGACTTTGCAATTGGAAGTCCTTTCCCAACAGGAGCATTGATAAAGTCCATTAAATCGGCGTCCTTGTAGACGGAGAATCTGCACTACCTATCAGCCTGCTACGGCAAGGAAAGTAGAAAACAGTAAGTTCTTACAAATTGGCCGCCTTGGCAGTGTCGATTACGCTCCCTCCTCCAACACTAATACGGAGGTTCATTGGGGGATACGACGGTATAACAGCCAAACCTACGCTAAGAAGTGACTGAAATCATGCTGGCGGGCCCAGTCAATGGCATTGCGCCAACTGTCTTCAGTTGGCTCTGCAACCACTTTATCATAAACCTCGAAAGGGAGGTTCGATTGCGCTTCAAGAGCAGCGATAGCCTGACGCACGGATGTTAGTTATGGATGAGGGGAGAAACGAAAATCGGAACATACCGTTTGCATGGGCCTAAGCTTTGCTACATTAGGGTCTGTGAAGACTGCAACCTTTGTATGAAACGCGTCAAATGACGGAGAGTAAAGCAGAACAAGTGCGAATAAAGGATGTACCTTGCGTGCGTTCATGTTCTTGAGATCCATGCCGACTTCAGCAGTAACCCCGTCACCGAAGCGCAGATTAGATGCAGCGACCTATGAGGAGAGATTGAGTATATGCACGCATGCCAAAGAGTCTAGCAGACGATACCTCGAATGCGTACTCCTTCTCCACGGCCTGGACAGGGGTGGCGAAGCTCCTCAGCTGATTGATGGACTGGAGCTGGCTGGCTGGAGTGACTGCAGGACGACAGCCATGGCAGGGACAGACGGAGGACTGGGAAGCATTGATGAGACGCAGAATGGTGTTTCTCGAGGCAGCCATGGTGAACTGGAGTACAAGCTTGGGAATTGAACGAGAAGGACTGCAAGTGGGGAAGCTCCGGACCGGCTATTGAAAAGGTGGGGAAGTGGTGCCGAATGATTGCCGAGCGGTGTATTTAACTTTGAGCAGTACCCTGCTTGACAACAGGATGCCTGGTGGGTTGTGTTCTGACTCCTGAGAGCGACTAGTGGCAGCGTAGCTATCAAGTATTTACATGCGAATAGAGTCTCTTTGAGTCTGTATGCAAAATTAAGGCCAGCGCCGCAGAATTTACGTACAGCGACTCGACATCAAAATACACAAACAAGGTGTTCTCGGAGGAAAACAAGGAGCCGACACTGCTAAGTCCTGACTGCGACAGTCAGTTCTGACGAGTCTTCGTCTCCGTCTTCGTCCCCCTCCCTCTCCCCCTCTCTCGAGCACGTTCTTTACCAACAACATTCCCTATCCTTTTCCCCAGTCATGAGGCTATCTCTCTCCCGTTCTCTTCTTCTCTTTGCTGCCTTTTTATCCGTATCGGCCCATAGAATCACCGTCAAGAAAATCAAACATGCTTCATCCTTTCAGCCGCGCTCTCCCTCCAACTCCCCTTCAGATCTTCAAATTAACGTCGACCTGGCAGAGAGCAATTCGTTTGACCTCAAGTGTGTTCTTCGCTTTCAAGTCCTTCTAGCGGCGCTAATTCGGCCTTAGCTCTGTTCATGACCTGATCTACATTGCCAATGTAAGCTTAACCCAAGACATCAGAATGCCCTGCCACCCAACTCTAATGTGCCTTGCAGATTACTGTCGGAGGTGTTGGTCAGTGCTCGTAGTGTCCAACAATGTCCCCTTGACATTCACCGTATTTCCCACCTTAGAATACCCTGTGCAGCTGGACACAGGTTCCTCGGATTTGTTTATCAAAGGACCTACACATCCTATACCCAACCTCAAACAAACGGTCAGTACACACCGATTACTGCGGTCGCTCTTGCTGCTCATCATTATTCTTGCTGCAGGATATTTCCCTGAACCTATCCGTGAGTACTCATCAATGTTCTTCATGATCATCTTTTGGTTTTATATTTTGCCTAGTATGCTATCGGATGGGCAAACGGCAACATTGCTTATGCCCCTGTGGAATTTGTGGGGTACGCAGGCTTGCATGTTGCGCTTACTTTGTATTCTGATCATCACATTCTTTACAGCATATCAGTGCCCTCGCAGGCCCTTGTCGACGCAGATCAAGTTAACAACCCTGCTCTCGGTTATGGAGCTCAAGGAATTGCAGGACTTGGATTTACTAGACTCTCCAACATCGACATGAAGATTAACAACACTAATTCTGCTCAAGGTCGAAGTCTTCTCTTCAATCTCTTTGAGGCCAACCCTTCCGAACCAAACTTCATTGCTTTTGCGCTGCAAAGAAGCACACAGCCTGGAGACGATGTTGAAGGAAGCTTTTCAATAGGTGAGTTGCTTCCCCCTTGGTTACTACAGTAGTGACTAAGTTATTTGCAAGGTGAACTTGATCCATTGTATTCTTCTGTGTCTGGGAACGAACGTATCTCAACATGGCCTGTACATAACCCGTATCGTTGGAATGTACTCCTTGACGCTATCATCGTAAACGAGACTATCACAGTACCCAGCACCAAGGTCAATGGAGCGCCAAGTAACAAAGCAGTCGTTCTAATGGATAGCGGTTCTTCGTATACGTGTGTTCCTTTTTTTTATCTTATTTGTTTGTCTCTCAATAGTCCTCAGGTATGCACCAAAAGAAATATGTGATGCAATCTATGGGAATGTTGCCGGTGCTGCTTTTGATCCAGCTATTGGCTACTGGAGAGTACCGTGTTCTGCAGAGATCAATATGGCTTTCCAAGTTGGGTAAGTGATGCCTTCGGCGCCTCTGTAAATGTAATGACTTATACATGAACCCCAGGGGTCAAGTTTTCCCAATACATCCATTGGACGTCAACCCTGCCAACGCAGTTGACCCCACTGTTTGCCTCGGTTCATTCATTCCTCAATCATTTGACATTGGCAACGATTTGTGCGTTTTTTTTTTGTTTGCTCTTTCTTCGGATTCTGATTGACTCCTTGCTTAGTGACTGGTTAGTCGGCGATAACTTTTTGCGATCCGTCTATTCTGTCTATGACTTTGGCGATTTCGATGCTTCCGGCAATATGGGCGACCCATACATGAAGTTTTTATCAATTGTTGACGCCGACGAAAGCTCTATCGAATTCCACAAAGAGCGCGGAGGTACTCCCAGGACAAATATTACCTTCGTAGGACTGGACGGCGCTTCAGTGGCACCAAGTTTTGCAATCTCTAACGACATCTCTGAATCTCTCGAATTGATCGGCAAATACATACCTGCTATGCTCGGCATCGTCGCTCTTAATGCCCTCATCCTCATCGTGTGTTGCGTCGTGTGGATGATTTCGTTTTGCCGCAAACGTAAATTACGACAACCCGCTGTGACCGCTAGGACACCTCGAAGTCGCCAGAGCCCTATACCCGGGTCGATAAATTCCACAATGAGCTCTATGCCTATGAACCCCAGAAACACTTATATTGCAGGATCCCCGCAGGCAAACCATAGTTACCAGCCGGTATCAATGGCATTGACTGAAGATACCTTTGTCCCTCCTTCTCCTGCCTTCCATAGCTTTGACCGGGAAGGTGGCAAGGGAAGCCCAGGCGACAGGCCTAAATCTGTAGCATAGTTTGGCTGATTTGTTGTTATTTACATACGGACTATCTTTAACGTATTGCTATGCATTGCATTGGTGGGGTTTGAAAGTCGAGTAGTGGATCTTCTAATACGAGCTGTGGGTATGGACTATTAAGCGCACACTGACCGCTAATTAATTATATCATTGTTTGGCACATGCTAATGAAATCATACGGAAAATACAGCAGAATTCAATCTCTGAATCCTTGCTAGGATAGTTGAGTAATAAATACTAGGTCAATGTAATCGAAGCATCGCGGGAGCGTATTGTCTTGGAGGGTACGTCAGTTAGCACACCGAGTTGTTTTCTTGCTTCGGTAGCTAATGCTCTCCACTTCTTGGCCTCTTCAGGTTTCGCGTGTTTTCCATTATCTTCCATAACAATGTTCACTGTCTCAAGCACAGCACTGGCAAATTTATTGCCAAAGAATTGTCGATTCTTGGCCAATTTCATGGTCTCATTCTTTTCATTCCCACCTGTGCGAAGAAGTTGTTCAAAACCAAGGTAGTCGGTAATACGCAGAGCCTGACGCATATCGGCGCGATTATTCGTAGCTTGGGCAGTTTTGAGCATGGAGGACATGAATTCTGCGGTCGCTGGGAGGTTTCTCCCAGGACCGCGCTTGTCGAACCTCGGATTCTGAGAAACGGCGCCGTCCTTGAAGTCATGCGAGTGATAACCACTCATCAAGTCGAAAGTACGTGCAGCCGAATTCCAGTCCGCGCTTCGCCAACATGCCAGCATGACAAGATTGTAGGTCGAATGTCCTGGTCGGATTTTGGGGCCGTTCGCACCTGTGATTTCTTGACGCAACATCCACTCAAGGAGTTCGACAGCATGATATCCCAGTCCGGGTTCTCGCAATGCTATTTCTGCTTTCAAAACTTCCTCCATGTGCATTCGATCTAGAATGGCCACCCCACCAGCTTCCTCCGGCCTTCTCTTGACTTGCTGATAGAATTGGCGGCACTTGGTGTAGTTTGTTGTTTCATTGCAGAACTTCAAAATGACACCCATGGGCTCAGCCTGAAGAGGGAAGAGGCCAGATTTGGAGATGGCGCGATCCGCCACCAAACCGAAGGTTTCTTCAATGATTCGGAATGCAAGATCATGGTCTGTGTCATTACCGCCAGTCAAAGCTTTAACGGCGGAGACCGCAGTGTAAGAGTCGGGGGTGAAGCCTGCCTTTTTGGCAGCTCTGGTCAATTGAGTCCAGAGCATACGAGCGTCTGCGGCGACCTTGGCACTACCCTCCGCAGTGTCATTTCTTGCAGCAGCTATCGCTTGAAATAGGCATGTGTAAATGTACTGACTGGGAGCCAAGGGTCCGCTTTGGTCCATTGAATAATACACGTCGAAAATCTCTTGATATTGACCAGCATTTCCCAAAATGCGAATGTATCCACCAAGAGGTTCAATTGTCAGATCAGGGTTGGTAGGGTCGTGTATTTTTAGCGACGATATGTGACGCTTAAAGGCCTCGTACAATGAACGAGCATTTGTAAGCTGTTTTGGATGCGTATGCCAATGCTCTATCCTTGATAAACCACTGAAGAAGGTTTGGAAGGTTCTTGTACTGGGGCTAAACCCTCTTCTTTTCATCTTTCGCGTTTTGAGTATCGATACATAGACACGGACCAAAAGCACTCACATCAATGTACAGTTGATAGCCAAGCTGGAATCTCTTTCCTTTTAAGCATTCCCATATCAAAGTGTTCCACACTTGTGTGTTCTGAGCGTCCAATGGGGCGTTCTTGAGCATGTATACTGCGTCGTCAATCTTGCCTGAGTCGCAAAGTTTTTTTAACCTTGCCGACAACACATGAGGTTCCAGAGGCCGAAGCTCAGACTTTGGTGTCTTTTCTTGCTCGGGATCATAGTGTCGCGAGCGGAAAACGGCTGATTTGGACGATGATGCTGTAGCTTGTGGTTGCATATCAGAAGCAGACTTGACGTGGGACTTAGCAATTTCTTGTGTTGAGCTTTTTTGGAGGTGTTGTCTTCGGAGAAAGCGAGGCAACTGCGAAACATCAGCCTCTTTTCCGGAGCCGCGTTGTGGTGAGTGACGTGTCGATGCAAACCTTCGACTGCTCGGTTGTCGTTGCAGTGGTACCAAGGAGCATGTCTCTGGTATGTTGATTTGTGGTGAGTGATGCGCGTCCAACCATGTCGAGAAGGCTTTCAAAGACGCGTGGTGCAGGGTATGTGAGCCCACAGGCGACAAGACGCGCTCGAGAACGATATTGCTACCATCCCGAGTGATTTTCCGGAGCATGCTGGGTGACTGGAGAAGCGATGAATTATGATCTAATGGTAACGTGGAAGTAAGTGGTCGAGCGGAAAAATTCAAAGTCCCAAATTGGTCATAAGATCAAGTCAAATTGGATTTAGAAATTGAAATAGACTCTCGTCTAAATTTACTCTAATCACCCGCCTCTGCCTTTCCAGTCCGTCTTTCTTCTTCACCACCACCACTTGTTCGCAATACAGCATCTTCATAGCACATATGCTTCCAACTTAGATTATATCCACCATCTAATTCTATGTTGCAATGATTGCTGCCATCGACGTATGGCCCGCCATCTGAATTCATGCAGGCCTCGCACTGAGGTCAGACCTATATATACGCTGTCCAGTAAACGCCTTTCGCATTTGCATGACAACTCAAAGAGCCGAAATCTGACTGCTCTACCACTGACTGGGCTGACACCGTAAGCTCCGCGCTTCTTCCTTAGTGAAGACCCCAAGGAAACCTCGATCCGCTTCAAGTTCGGACAATCCAAACAAAACTCCACGTTTGTCTTTGCGATGCTTTTCCGAGACATAAGAACCCTGCCGTTGCTACTCGCTGTTTCTTCACTACATCGCGCTCCCTTCAGATCGTCATGTTTTCGATGAAAGATGTTTCTTTCACTCTTCTGGCCTTTCTGTTCACCCTCCATCTCGTCTCTGCTGTACCGACATGGGAAGGCATGAACGGTCGAAGCTCAATGGGCTCTCTGATACCAGGCGCCTCATTTATCGAGGCTAAGGGACCGGTAGCCTCAGGATCAATTGCCAGACACCTTTCTGTTCACAGACCAGGTACATTGCCACTTGTACCATGCCGTGCGAGATTGCTAACGCGTTTCCCATTTCTCAAATTCAGGCGAATTGGGAAACTTGTCTGTCATATCAAACAACCGCGAGCCTCCATATTTCTACATCAATCAAAATCAATTGTATTTACTCGTGAATGAGACCACCGTTTATCCTGTCAATGTCCACAATTCAACTGGTACACATGAGCTGCCAATGCAGCTAATTCTCGGCAAGAAACGAGATGGAGTTACACAGGGAGCATGGAGATGGAAAGCAACCAGTCTTTATTATGACTTTCCAGGAGGAAAAAGTAACAACGGCCTTTACTTTCGATGCCTTTTGGATAGCGGGAAGTTCAACGTCTTCATGTCCATAATTCCGTGAGTTCATCATTGGCTTTCTTCACGTCAATTTGATTAATCCCTTGTCTTTCAACAGTCAACCACCACCGGCAAATTGTCAGATGATGACTCTTCACGGTTTCATGCGTAATAACAATATGAAATAGACGTGCTGGCGACTTGCAATACAACAAAAAATAATATTAAAATTGCATTTCTTTATTACACCTTTTTCTTTTGGTGAAGGGTCAAGTTCACTCTTCGAGCGATCATCCCCAAAGTGAAAAGGCCCAGGAACGCCGTTCCGACAGCGATAGGCTTTTTGAGGTGTGCCAACGGCGAGACCTTGTACGATACCTAGAAACATACATTAGCTCGTGTCGAAGTACCATCTCAATGGACCTACAAATATTGTTTGGGCGTGTTTGACTGTCAAATTTTTGTATTGGAATGTCAAGGCCGGGCGTCCAGTTGTGTCGAGGTAGGTGGTATGCGTCCCGACGGAAGTCGATCCCGCGGGGAAGGGTGTCGCATATTGGACATCTCTATTGGTTTGGTTTGAGTTTGGTGAATATTTTCAAAAAACATCACTGGTAACTCACGTTGCGCCTTCCGGCAAAATGACAGTAAGCTCTTCGTCGTTGACTACCGCGCCTAGGATTGGAGTCATGATGGGGATTTCGACGATATAACGACCAGTGGATTTATCATAGCTGGTAGAATCTTCGAGGGGCGAGTCCCATCCTAGAGTAAATGTATAGTTCCATCCACCAAGGATAGGGTAACGAGGTCTGAACTCAAACACGCTGAACTGAGTCCCTTGCTTTTCCTTGGGAACTGAAGGAGCAGTTCTCAATTTCGACGTGGACACGTTGCCAATGATATCGTAGTAGTACGCGTTTCTGATACCCGAAGGAAGATGTAGGGTCAAAGCAGGCAATACATGAGGAGCAGGGCGCTTGTAGAAGGCCTGCGTCTGATGA
Source organism: Psilocybe cubensis (assembly GCF_017499595.1). NCBI lineage: Eukaryota > Fungi > Basidiomycota > Agaricomycetes > Agaricales > Agrocybaceae > Psilocybe > Psilocybe cubensis. The sequence continues at coordinate 1,804,676 of NC_063002.1, read as the reverse complement.
TCTAAACGTGAGAAATGGCCTTTCAATCTTGGAAAAATTCAGTACAAATTAAGGGCGGTATAAAACGACGAGCTTACTTGGGTCCAGCGTTATGTAAAACAATGTTATCCTGGATGTTAAGATTGGCTCCCCAGTGACTGATTTCAGCGCTACGTTCAAGCCTGAGAACTTCCAGAACGGGTTGCTCGTGATTGTAGTGTACGGTGACGGGTTGCTGGTATTCTGCAATGAAGGAAGATTGTGTGCTCGGTGGAATGCCCTCAAAGGGTCCATAGACAACGGTCGCGCCTGATTTCGATGCTGGGGTTGAGTCTGAGAAGGCTTTGACACGGTCAGGGATCGTAAACGAGTTCACTCGAGGTGTCAATGCCCTAACATACGTATATCATAAATATTTGCACCGGTATATGTGTATTGATTTGACATACTTTATCTTGGTTCGTTGGATGGACGTCGCGTATGGGCTCAGCACGAATAGGTTCGTGGAATAATTGAGAGCCTGTTCTTCGTTTTGCCCAGCAGTGGCTGGCCATGGTCTTGTAACGTGGGTTTGAACGGTCTCCAGAACAAGATTTAAAGTTTTATTGGTAGTCAAGGATTTCGGAAGTACGATATCGAAAAGATGATAATCCCTTCACAGACATATGTGTGTGAGCCAAGTTCGCAGGAAGCGACATTTAGATCGCACTCACTCATTGACGTCTAAAACGCGTTCTTTCACTTGTAACGCTTGCTGCTGACCCTTCACTTTTGCTTCTAAGAAGCTAGTGATCTCCTTTTCGCCGCGTCCGAGAGCAATCGTATAAGATTTCTGGCCGTCCTCGAGAGCCTTGATCGCATACGTTGTTGTGACGTGGACGACTGCCCCCCCTAGTTCAACTGTGCGGACTATGGCGGTATTTTCAAAAGATTGACTTGACGCATACGTATTTGCCGCGAAGAGAAAGAGCGAAAGACTGAGCCAGCATTTTGGCATCGTGGTTGTTGTTTAACGGAAAGTAGGTGCGTGTTCAGAATATATTATACTGACGTGTCCAAATCGGTGCAACTATTTTTAGCGAATGGCTTTCCAAAGTAGACAATCGCTCTTGCTCATTCAAGTTCTTATAGAGCTCGATCAAATAGCATTATAGTGTGTATGACAGTAAATTACATCTACATTACCAGCCCCATGTTGGCGAAGGGTTCCGAATTGGTTTATCTTCACGGACAAGAGCAGCAGACACAATTTTCTTCAGCTTCCTTTTCCTCGCAGCAGCCTTTTCCTGCTCTATCGTCTTGCCTTCCTTCAAAACAACACTGAGTTTTGAGTTCGGGTGTGTTCGAGTGCCGTAGTGACCTCTTCCTCTAGCTTCCATTCTAGCAGGAAGACGAGGACCTTTAGTTACCCATGCTTCGGCTGGGAAGATAAAATGTGTGAAGATTTAGAAAGACAGCGAATGGTATTATCATTTCACTCACCGACAACAAGCTTTCCCTCTGATAATTTCTTATATCGAGTGGCATGGTCTCTAGCAGTAGCGAGCATGTTCATGATGCGCGTGCTGGCACGCTTTTCGCTGAACTGCATCTGCAGGATGGCATAATCTATTGGTTTTCCTGATATCTGCTTCCCGAGCATATTTAATTTGCGATGCGATATTTTGAAGTTAGCTGTCGAGTATTTGTGCTACAATGCGAAGAAAATTGTGTATCAGTTTGTGTCTGAAATAATAGTAAGAATTCACACACGAAATTGGGCTTCGGTTTGCTGATACCTTTGGACTTTCGGACGACATCTTCACTACCGCCTTCTTTCCCTCGAGAGACCGGTTTGATTTTTGCTTCGGCGATATCATCAAATAAGTTGGCCGTTCCTTCTTGCTTGGCCAATTCTTTCGCAACTTGGACTTGTTCAGTAGTCTGTGCCTCCTTGACACCGGGTCCCAGTTTCTCTTTCACCCATTCTAGGGGGCGAAAGAAGCTTGCGCTATTGAAGAGGAAGTAAAGAATAATCTTTTAACATACGGAGGCAAGTTTTTTGTACCTTCTGCTACACGCAGGCGCGAACGAAGTGGTGGTTGTTAACAGCGAACGCCTGAGCAGGCGTGCGCCTGAATTTTCATTCAATTGTTATTTACATGTATAAAGCAGCAAAATACACGTACCACTGCTTTGGAAAACCTGCATCGGGTGTCCGCCAAGTTGAATGGACATAAGAACTAGGAATTGATTTAACTATGAAGCAATGGTGTCACGCATCACGCGCACGGGACACGACAAGGCACACTGTCACCACACGGCGAACTTTAAATGCATTCCTGACCTCTGCTTTCACTTTATTCAAACGCGCCTGGCCATTACTTAGGACATTGAATCGTTAAAGTCTTCGAAATGTCGCTCTTCGGCATTGGCACCATGATTTACGTTGCATTGCTTTTGATCAATGCCATGGCTATACTGAGTGAAGACCGATTTTTGGCTAGAAGTAAATATCCTTCACTGTGTACGTGTATTGTGTACTGAGGTGTCCCTTCAAACAGTTGGCTGGGTATCAGCTTCACGGCAAATACGGGATGTTAATACTGGATTCCAACAAACATACGACCACACAAATGCTTATGGCACAGTTCAAGGGGAAGCTGGCATGAAAGCAAGATTGATTGACCTCATCAGCGCTGTGCGCACATTAATGCGGAGTGGGTTTTGATACTTTTTCTGTGGAAAAGTTCTTCCTAACCAGCGATATCAGTACCTCTCATAGTAATTAATACCGTCGTGATTCTTTATGAATTAGCATGGGGATAACAAATGCACCTACATCGTTGCTGTTTTTTAACTTTGACGCGTAAGAAATATGCAATAAATTCAATTCCGATTTTATGAATTGAAGGGATACCCGACCACAAGACCTCAAATTAATGCACGTAGAGAAAGGAATGGCTATTACTTGTTCAATTTCTTATATTCATCTTCTATCTGCCGGACGAAATCGCTGATTGTGTGGCCATTCTATATTCATGCAATCTTTAGCCTGAAGAACAAAAGTAATAGGTGCGAACCACTGACCTCGCAATCTTTCCAGGTGCCGTCATGTACGCATACAGCACGACCACTGATAAGTACCGTGCAGCTTTTCCTACGGACGACCTTCAGTTATGGGAAAGGTATGAATTTTGTCAAGGCCTACGTGATTTTCAGCTCTTTTCCAAGAAGAGTACTTTTGCGCAACAAGTCCACTCCTTCAAGTGCCTTTCCGCTTCCATCGAGACCTGCGCATTCCCCAGCGCCACTCATTTGCCAATCGATTCCGGCTGTAGTGGCACATTTTAAAGCAACTTCTGGTGTTCCAATATTATATCTTCCTTGGAAATTTTGGCATTTTACGAATTCCCACCAGTTCGAGAAAGGCGCATATTTGTTTACACATAATTGTTGAACGTTTCCTGCGCACTCCTCAGGACCATGTAGACATGAAACGCCGAAATCAGGTTCAGAATCATTAATACTGTTCCACGAAGCTCGTTCACGACAGATCGGCTTCTGTATTCAATAATGACTCACCTTGCCACATAAACCAAAGAAAGATCCATTTTGTCTCCTACTTTTTCAAGAACGTCGTTGAACCTGCTTTCGCACAACAAGGCGTCGGGACAGCGACTCATAACCCCTAATTGAACTGGAACTTTCACATCAACAACATCCCAATGGCTCTGGCTGCCATAACCAGAGTTTGGTAGATGTACAGCGAGAGCCAAAGGAAGGACAGTCACAATGGCGAATGGCTTCATGACAATAGTTGAACGTGGGCGTTACGAGTAAGGTTACTTGTCAAACTTCAGCTTCAAGGGAGGCTTGATAAGCTGTTTAAGTCACAACGACGCTTAATTGCGTCATTCATTATCTTCCCACTGGCATACTGTATACATGGCATCTGTCTCGCTTATGACTATGTACTTGAATATCAAGAAGAATATCCCACGAAAAATGGTACACCGGTTGTTTTGATTGAATGCTTTCAGGATGACAATGCGGCTCATGAAAAGAGTGTGCAAGCTACTTTTGGGCGGCTTCCCACATTCTGCGGGCTTCAGCATCCGTTTGAGGAGGCACAAAATATTTACACCGTGTTTTGAATGCTATATAACGCTTAGAAAAGTATCACCAGGAATAATCACAAATAATTTGGCACATACCATCTGCAGAGCGCTTGCGCACGATTGACTCTACTACCAATTCGTTATGAACTTGTTTGCGCTGTGGATAATTTATCATTGGCACATAAGCCACAGTTGTTCAGCAAGTACCTTCACTTCATTCGCAAAAACCACTCCCTGTATTCTTCGTCTGGTAGCTGGGTCTTGGGTTTCGTCGTCCAATGCCGATTGGTTTTCAGTCAGGGATTTATCAACAACAGAAGCACAGAATTCAACTAGCTGAGTTCGTCGCTTCCAGTTGGCTTTAGTAAGGCATGAATGTCTCAGGGCAAGGGTGAATTCCAAAGGAAAAACTTACCAACCAGTTCACGCCAGATATTGTCGCAAGCTTGGTCTTGAACGGTAATGTTTGCAGCGAGACCAATAGTTCGATCCTGGTCTCGCATGGCAGCATTAGCTCGGTTTAGTCGCATTACAATTGTATCATCCAAGCGTCTATACTCTTTCAGAATTTCTATCAAGTTCGTGTTTTCACAATCAGAGGCTCTCATCATGATACATGACAATAATGAATTTACGGGACACACCTTTGAAAAGAGATAGGTCGTGGCATGTTGTAGATGATACATGTATGGTTTGAGGGGATAAAGAGGGACCTTGGACAGCAAGACTCCCTAGTACTGGCTGGTTCGGGGGCATGGATGTTTGAAATGTGAAACCGTCCAAGGCTACCGTCTGTGGAAATTTCGCACGTCCCAGTTCGGCAGCCATAGCTCCCAATTAGGAACATGGACCGTGAAAATGAAGTACAAGTTAACTTAGTCTCTCCTAGACAGACTTCGATATGATGTGACATGTTCACGATCATATAAGTTACCTTAAAAAATGATATGTATTCACTTGTAGTGGCCAACCATACTGTAGAGAGTGGCACAAAATCTACGCTAATACAGAAGATGAAAAGGACGGATGGATACGAGGGCGGCAGAGATAATGTATTAAAAGTAACCCATTGTGTAATATCCGGAAGACTATTACTATTACTTAGTTGAGTGTATTCCAGGCAATTACGGAGTAGGCTCCGAGCTTGAGCTGATTTTGGTGAGTGCAACCGTCCTGACACAGCCGCAGGAGAAAATATCGAGACAAGAGGTTAATAGCTTTCAATAAGCTGTAGGCTGATACTCAAGGACGAAAAGATTGGATAAATGAGCTGATAATGATACAGTCAATGTTTGCCTTGCTAGACACTATGGGGCTATATTTGGTACAGAACCGTCCTAATACCATTACCAAAAACATGAATGATCCAGGATTGAGAAACAAGGTAGCTAAGCTCAAGATGGATTTTAAACAGCGTCTTGGATTGCAAACAACAACAACCGACGGAAAAGAAGCGATTACCATGATTTAATTTTCTTTATAACTTTGTCTCATGGTAGGCCGATGTGATCATTTCCTTTTCGATTTCCTTGAACGTTGACCAAATTCTTTTCGGCGAAGGTGATCGAAAGCGTATTTCCTACGTTTCTCGAGTATTACTTCAGGGTGCTTTCTTTGGATATGTCGGTTCCTCTTGGCAGGATCGTTGAAGCAACCCTCGCAAAATGCACACTTATGAGGTTTATCATTAAGGCTTGAAAAGTGATAATCCCGTCAACCAGGTTGCTTAGATTAATGTAAACGACATACTGCATAGAACTTATATGCGTCTTGAGTCCACTCCGCTACATAGTAAGGCTGTTACTCTGGTGATGGCCTACGGCTGCTCTTCAAGCTTCAAGTTTTACATACCTCGGAGAAAGCCCTGTCACACATTTTATTTGGATATTCACAATGCTCAAAAGGACATGCGAATGATCTAAGAACAAGTCAGCTATCAGGGACATGAAAGTTAATCAACAACATTTCCAAACTCACTTCGACTTCAAGTGCATACGCAGCATGTGCCTCTTCACAGTCTGCTTTTCAGCTCTATAACCGCAGAGTCGACACTCAAAGGGCCGTTGTGGCTTTCCATCTTTGTTATGACATAGTTCTAGCTCAACGACGTAGTTTGAGTCTTCCATCATTTCGGCGGCTTTTTGTGCAACAGGATCGTCAATGGCAAGACTCCTTTGATATCGCGCATATCTCGCAGCGACAATATGCAAGTCGTAATTCACCAGACCAGAAATGACATTATTGCATGATTCCTCGAGCTTTTCACGTGGAGCTCTCAAAATATCCCTAGGCGAAACAAGTAAAATGTAAAAGAACATTCCAAATCATGACAAGTGGTAAATACTTACGTGGATATCAGACGAGGGTGACAACACAGACTGCATTGACAATAAGTGCAATCAGACGTAGCCGATACAAATTCCTTCTGCTTAGGAGATATCAGAGAGTCACAATACACGGCTCGTTCATACAAATGGCACGGCTGTGGGGCCTGTACACAGCTCCGAGTGTTGTAAGTTTGAATCAGGGCTTGCAGAGACTGACTCAAAGAAGACCCGCTGCGATTCAAGTTAGTCAACAAGGACAGAAGAGGGTAGAGGCTATTGAACTCGCGGTCTTGGTAAAACACCCTTAATGAAATCACAAAGAGGAGGCAGCTCAGAATAGCTGTGCTTCATACTTTGCTGATCAGAGACAGAAATGTTTGCGATTTCAAGGTCGACAACCCTAGAAGGATAGTTAATCGTCAGATACAACTGAAACAATTTGAAAGTATATAGAAGAGCGTCAACGTACTCTGCATATTCTTGGGGGAGAAATACAGCTGGGACCATTTCCATCTTGCCGATGTATGGAAAAGTGCGATCTTAATAGCGCTCATTAAATAGCGACGGACAAAACACACATTCAGCGTAAAGATGCGATGAGTGCAACAAGGACGCCGATATAAAATAAGAAAATTCAAAAAGAGTAGGTAAGAAAAGAATAGACTGCTTACCCGCCGACCGATCTCATTTTTTCACATTTCCAAAATGGTAGGTTTTAAGGGCATCTCAAGACCCCCATAGCATGGTGTGTCGGAACCTTTGTACATTTTCAGAAACCGCCGGATTTTCAAGCCTGTCTGACCCCTGAACCCACTGGCTTAAAGCAGAATGGGCATAACATCGGCCAGCCAATTAGTGTACATTTTACGATACAATTCCTCACGCTGTCATACAGATTACATCCGAAATAAACTAATACACTGGTCAAGAAACTAACGCAAGAGGTCAGCAATGTGAATCCAAAACCGGTATTTAAACTAGTTTACCTTTTTCTTAGTTCTTGCCAGAGCTTATAAAACCATAGGCTCAAACTTCTGTTCTGAAGATTGAAAAGTAGTGTCCTGGCTCCAGTCTTCTTCTTCGTTGGATGACTGCGGGAAAGACTGTGTTTGCGAGGTTTGGCCATTTCCTCCAAGGGTAAAGCTGCTAGTGGGCAGAGAGTGTGTCGTGTGCAGTGACCGCCGAGAGTTTGGTAGGGATTTAACAGGTCTAAAGGTAACCGGTTGTCCGAATGCGGGGTACGCCTCGGATCCCTCAGGAGTGGCAATTTCTACATCATGTTCCATGACCGAGCGAGCTCTCTTGCGCGAGACTTGGTCGTTACTTGGAAGAGAAGGCAAAGAGTCACGATTTGAGTAAATTTTGTGCAGAGTATCATTCATGGACGTGAATATTGAGCCTGTGGATTGTGCTTTGGAGAAGGTGGAAGGTGTTGTCTTGTAGCCTTCCAGAACGCCTAAACACGCGTCAAAACGCGTCAATATATACCAAAATTGAGATAAACGAATACCGACTCTTTCGCCCCCGAGCACCAGCATTGCGTAGGCGCTGTATAAGATCTTCCGGAGTACTATCCGGAATGGATTACCATTCTGAAATTCTGTGCTAATACAAAGACCAACCCAGACGATGCTGATCGCGCGAAATTATCCGAAACTTGACTAGCATCGCGAATCTCATCTGTGAGTACCCGTTTGCTAGGGACATCGAGGTCCATGATGGAGACGAGAGTTGTGTATCCGGATTGATGTGATGCTGGTTGCAGAAGACAAAGGATAAACGGAGGTCAACAAACTAGGGTAAACACTGGGAAAAATAGTACGCGAAGCCGACTGAGTATTAAAGGCAATGCCACCTGCCATGCACGAGACGCTCTGCACCGTGTACACAGGACAGTGGACATCGCGTGGACATAATGTATGTCAAGACATACTTATCGAATATTCTTAGGCCATGTTTAGTTCAAATTCATTGATAGGCCTGTCGTGGCCGGCGGGCCGAGGATGTGCCAGTCAATTGACGGCGAATCATGTAGCGTGGGCGTTGTACAGAACTGCTTTCTCGCTTCAACGTCGAGCAGCCTGCTACCTCCGCAATTTGTATGCAGCCGTCCACGGGCACCTAACGACCTCGCCTGGTGGCATCTACGAGAGACGCTCCCTGTCTTCTCAGTTCTCCCCCGGATGGCCCTCATTTATTCTCTTTCTTTAGTAGTCGCTCACTGTCTTCTAATTGTTCAAGCCCAAACCATTTCCACGACCACCCCGGTTCCTCCCTTGCAGTGGATCAACCTATCTAATGTAGTCCAGGGCACAAATCGTCCTCCTCCTCTCAGAGATGCAGCCATCGGTTATGATGAAACGAGGTACGGTGTCCACCACTCTCACCACTCACTGCCCCTCTGATCTTATTTGATATAGCCGTTCCCTCATTATTTTTGGCGGACTTTCGGAAAATGGTCTAGCACAGTCGCAAACATTTCTGTATGTATTTTTCTTCGATGTAATAACAGCGGATCCAACCTATTCAATCTAGTCTTAATCTGCAAACATTGAGTTGGTCAACGCCGTCACCTCCCGGAACTCTGCAAGGTGCTCCTCCTTCGCGAAGTGCTGCTCTGTTTGGTGGGGACTTCGCTGCTAGCAAGCAAGTTTTTGTTTTTTTGGTACTGAATGATCAATAACCTTTCTGTAGCCGCCATGGATTTGTCGTCATCGGCGGAAAGGGTTCAGATGGCAAAGCTCTTTCAGATGTTTGGGTAATGCCGCTAAAGCTTTGGAAAGATTTTGCAATATACTTATACCTATATACTCAGGAGTACGACTTTATCAATCAATTCTGGTCTCAAGTGCAACTTTCTGTTGGTGGTCCTTCGCCTCGTTGGGGTGCATCTGGTGGAATAGATATACGGGCGATCCCAAACCAAGATTCCACCATTCCAGGCCCCAACAACACCTTTTACCTAGCGGGTGGATTTAACGGAAATTCTATCGACCCCCTTTCTGATGTTTGGAGACTGAACATTTCCGGGATATTATCTTCCAATCTCCCGAATAGTGTACAAGGCAGCTGGGAGCGTATATCTGGCATTAGCAACCTGCCGGGCAGGGTGAACCAAGCTGGTACAATTGTAATGAACCAAATCGTTGCATCAGGAGGTTGCAATTCAAGTACATCATCTACTACCACGAATACTGCATGCGCTAAGCAGGATTCCTTCGTCATCAACACTCAATCATCCTCCGCAGTTTCCCCTGGACCATGCCCAGCTCCTAGAATTTCGCCAGTCTTGGTTCCAAATTTAAATGCGTTCGATTCTTCATTTGCATCTCAGACGTTTATGGTATTGGGAGGGTTCAATCTCTCGTTGTGGGAAGATTCAAACGGTCACTCCCAGGGAGAAGTTGTAAGTCGGTTTCCAAAACATACACCTTCTTAACGAACCTTTCTCTAGGCCATTTTAGATATCAATACTGGCTCGTGGACGAGAGTAATACCTTCTGGCGATCCTGATTCTTCAGGACAGGAGGCATTTCCCTCCCCCAGGGAAGGTGCTGTTGCATTCGCTTTTACTCAGGCATTAGTTGGCAATGCTCGGAACATCGCGTCTGATACCATCGTACGTAAAGCTTATGCATCAAGGTTCTGCAAACCTGACTTATTTCCCTTACAGATTTTTGGCGGGCAAGATGCAAATGGGGTATTTTTATCCGATATCTGGCTGCTTCGTGCATATACTGGTGTTGTAACTCCGTCTAATCCTATCTGGGCAGGGTTCGGGGACGGAAAACTTCAAACTGGTGTCAATGCTGATGGTTCAGGTGTCAAAGTTCAATACCTTTCTGAATGTGCATCTTTAATTTCGACGGCGACGAACTCACACAGTCCGGTACCCACAAAGACTGGTTCTAATCCTGGACATGGTAGTTCCGGGCCTTCTGGACCTGCAGGATCACAGACTGCGATTACCCATTTGTTCAACACATCCTTTGCTCACAAAATTTTGGCAACCTTATCCCTGGTGGTGTTATTACCGGATATTCTACTTTTCCGTTGGTTCCGAACCAATCCTGGATGGTCACAGACACCCATCAAGGGCGTCGCCTTTATCTCTGTGGGTGCCTTTGTTGGTTTGATGGCGTATGGTCTCGGTGTTGCTGGATTCGTGCTAGCGTTCACGACATTAACATCTCAGTCGGGATCTGCTCATCGGCAACACCTCAAAACAAGTCACGGGATAGTCGGGGTCATCTTTTTTATCGGTCTCTATGTTCTTGTGCCCTTGTTGTTTATATGTATAACCTGTTATGACCAGCTCTATGGCGGGGGTGGGGAAGCTCAGAGCCAGCGGAGCGGTAGCGGTCATGTAGGCTCTATCGACCTTGGTGAAAAGGTGGAGACAAGTCCGTTGCCCCTTCGGAGTGAAACCCCTCAAAGTTTGCGTCCTTTGCCTCCAAGGAGCGATACGCCGCTTAGTTTACCAAATGCATCCCCGCCGTCGTCCCCCCGGCCAAGGACCTTGTCGTGGGATGCATCGAATATGTTGCGCCCGAGTAATGATGGGGGATTGTCCGCGGAATCCACCATATCAAAAGGATTTGAAGTTGTCAATCGGCCGAATGGGCGGAAAAGCCTTCCAGGGCCTTCCCATTCAACTGGTTTGCATGGGAGCTCATACCCAATTCCGTCCACTCGCAGCCTTGGTGAAATTGACTGGCTGCTACGAAGAAGGAGCCTCAACGTCGTGGTGAGTTGGTATTTTTCTCAACTGGGATCCATGTCACTAATGTCGCAAATCTCAGGGAGAATTAGATTATGCCATAACACAGGCTCATAATGCGCAGTATGTTGCTAACATCAGTGGCACAGGAACGTCGCCGACATTCACTTCCCCAATCATCACATCTCCTCCGCCCAGCCATGCCATACTACATACCCTAACACAACTATCTATTGCAGGATTGGCCGTCGTATCTCTGGCTCAACTGTGGGCGAGGGCTCCTCGGTATCTCTTTGCTATCCTTTTCATCATTTTGGTCACATATTATGCCGTTTTGATTCTATTGGCATGTCATCACCGGCCGACCTCCTCGTTATTGACGATGATGATATGGCGACTCCGTGGAAATTCCACACAGACAGACAAACATCCAACTGAATCAACACCACCTCAGGGACCATATACACATCATCGTCCCACATACCGCGTCATCACGCACCCCGACGAACTATCGTATTCCCAACATGCTAGCCCGCTAAGTGCAGACACCGATGACAATGACGACATGATGGATGAAGATACCCGTCAGAGAGCCATTGAAGAAGAAATGGACAGGAGAGAGGTGTCTATTGTTACAGTTCCCCGTCGTAAATTGACCGTCGTAAACCCTTCATGACATCTTTGGACAATGAACACTTGGACATTTTTGTAGTCGTTACATTCTGATTGTTTTCATTGTTAATTACAGTTTAGTGGAGAATCTTATTTTTCTCGCATGTATTCATGCGATCATTTACGACATATCTATCTTGTTTATGATTACCATATCCAGGTACTTTGCACTCATAGATATCTGTATGTATTAATGTATGTGTAATTAGTTGAATGAATTGTACTATGGCAAAGAATCCCAGAAGGTCCATTAATTAATTGGAAGAAACCGCATCTAAATTTACCCAATACTCTTCACGGACGCTCTCCTTCAATGACTACATCTCTTCTCCATCGATCAACCAGTCCAAACTTAGCGTCATCCTGAATAGGAGGTGGGGATGGGATAGACAATGGTACTTGCATTCCCATCATACTCATGGGATTTATCATTGGAGGTGGAAAAAAGGTTTGTCCCATCATGGAGGCATTCATCATGATGTTGCTTTGCATTTGAGCCTGTATCATCATTTGCTGTTGCTGTTGATGGTGCTGAGCTAGCATCTGATACTGAGTCCTGCGCTGCTGTTCAGGATGGAAGGCAAGAGGCATATCGTCTTCGTCTGAGGGGCCAAGATTAATTCTCGACGCTCGAAGGGCCAAAGGTCGATTATCGTCTTCGTCATCGGGCGAGGTCAAACTTCGAAGTTGTTTATGAGAGTTCACAGGAGATGTGCCCGATTTCGCTCGAAGAAGAACATGCGACAACGGTCGATCCTCATCATCGGATTCAACAAACTCATTGGCACTAGTTTGAAGCATCGCACGAGCTTCCGCCTTATGGATAGTAGCCGCAAGTGGCAAATCCTCATCGCTGACGTCGTCCATACGAGGCGCAATAGTTTTATGAGCCTGCTTTGGGTATCTAAGGCCAGTCCCAGTAGTACGCCTTGGCCCAGTGTCTTCTTCGTCAGAAGAATCCACATTCCAAGATTGTTCTTTTTGTTTGGGTTGAATTGATGGTTCATCGTCGTCACTTTCCGAACTGATATCAGAGTCCGATGGCTTGGCAGGCACTCTTCGGGTGGCGCGTTGTATGTCAGGGAGTGTAGGAGGCGGGGCAATGTTTTGAGCATCCTCAATTGGTTCAAGTTGCTCAGGTGAGCCAACAGTTGAAACGTCTTTATCTTTCTTTTTGCGTTTTTCTTTCTTCTTCTGTTTTCTGTTTTCTTCTTCTTCTTCCTTTACTCGTCTAGCCGCTTGTTCCTCCTGTTCCCTTGCTTCCATTTCTTTCAACTTAGCCATTTCTCTCTGCCACAGGGTATCGACTCCGAATACAGAGCGGGTAGCCGGTAGACGAGTCGCGGTCGGGGATGGCTGTAAAGGTTTATCATCTTCTCCCTCAAAACTGAGCAGAGGCTTCATAGTCGATGAAGGATGTCTGGAAAGTCCACTCTGTGGGTTTGGGGGGCCGTATGAACTTGTCCGATCGTTCGTAGGTCGCTTTTGCAATGATGCTGGATCAATTAAAGTACTTGAACGAGCCATCATTGAAGGTCTTTGATCCCCTGTAAAAACCCTGCAACCACAATTAAAATATGAATAGCATATTCACGAACCAGAAGTTAGTTACCTCTGTTTGCTTCGCATTTGGAGTTTACGATTCTCAAGATCATCTATGAGACTTTTGCCGTAGAGTTTTCCTGCTGGTCGAGATGTCTTGGTAGGACCTTCTGTGGGTATTGGAGGATCCACCAACTCCTCCTTTCCTAATGGATCAAGTTCCGCTTGCTGGCCTTCTTCGGTTGCTCGAGGGAGTCTGTTGACTCCCTCGGGATACATAGATTGTCCAGGAACTGCAAGGGTATTGCGGAAAGTCTTTTGAGACAATGTAAGATCCATCAATGGGTTTGGGGTAAACGAATTTGACGCAAGGGGGACTTTTTCAATGTCGAGGGGAGACATGGACGAGGACAATCTTCTCGACGAACGAGCTCCCGGAGGAAGAGGAGGTCCATCTGCGGATAATTCAAACCCTTCCCTGACATTAAGAGGCGGTTGTACGCCAGCATGAGATGATATTGGTTGTAGTGGACTCGGCATGACCAGAACCTTTGGCCTGAGAAGCTCCAGCGTTGACAGAGGCCTCTCCCTGGAGTAAGGATCACCAGTCATAACGGATACGTTGTCATTTTCCAACATCATTCTTGAACCCATCGAAGCGTTAGAATAAGAACGCGCTCTTATGACCGATTTTGGATCAAAGCGTGAAATGTGAGAAGGGTTTTGAATGGCAAATGGGTTGTCTTCTTGTGGTTTCACCATTCCTAAAGTATCATTTGAAATGTTGCGCTGTCTGACAGCATTATCTTCTCTTCCTTCATCCAAAATCATTCTGGAGTTCATACTCATGGAAGAGTAAGCTCGACCATGCGTCCCACCTTTAGACTCTCCGTACGAGTGCTCGGCTCCGGGAGAAGGAGAACGTGCTGAGGATATTGGAAATGGTACCAAAGGAGGACTAGATATTTTCTCTGATGTTTGTGATTCCACGCGAGGGCGTTGAAATGGTACGCTAGGAGGTTCCATGCCAACTAGATCTAATGGAGACCCAAATGAGCGACGTCTTTCTGCCTGATGACCCTGTAGTCCTACGTGGAGATCTTCGATATTTCCACCAAGACTAGCCGACTTGGAGGTAACTACTGCACGCCGGGGCAAAGTGGCAGAGGCATCGTAGTTGGTAGATGGACGGCGCAGACGAGAAGAAACTATAGCGGGAACGGGTTGCTTGCCTTTCCCTTTAGAAGACTTCGATTTATCTTTCGGTATGAATGCATCCAATCCCCAGGATGCCAGATCAACCTCGAGGCCCTCATCTTCCACTTCTTCAGCTGGCTCGCCGAATTCTGAAGTATTATCCACTGCAAAAGGGTTCCTCAACGCATCTAGTGAGGCTTTGGATGCTCTTGACCGTCTGGTATCTAAGGCTGATTCTCTTCCCGCAAGACTGGCAGAATCGCTTGGAAGGGATACTCCTAAAAGATCGCTTTTCCGAGATGCCAGGTCTGGACGAGCTGCAGGGTTGCGTCGTAGATGTGCGAATATGGCACTATCCTGCGCTGATCTATAAGGAGCGGTTGGATCATCAAGGTCGTTGTCATACTCTGTTATGTGTCAGTGGATTCCAATGATATAGTTGAAGGCATACCTAGCAATGCTGCTGCTAATTGAAGACGAGAGAATGGGGCCGGCGTTGACATATATCGGAATTTAAAGAGCTGTGTGGCGCTGTAGGATTGTGCAAACTAGAAAACCTAATCCTGGTCTACCCTAAATCCAAGGTGTTCAAGGGCGAGAAGGATAGACTATGGCGTTGAGGTGGTCCAATCTTCGCCGCCAATAATTCAGTTTGGGTATAGTCACTGCATATTATATAATATAGGTTTGACTATAAATAGTTTAGCCACTGGATGCCCTCGCCTTTCTAGATCAACCACAGGTCAAACTTCAACTTCAACGACTCGGAAGAACTTGCGAAAGATGCTGCACTACAATTGGTGAACCTTGATTCTGTTGCTCTACCAAACGGATCAAATTTGTTCAGCAAACGGTCACTTGTGAAGAGACTTTTGAATCGGGGGGACAAGATCGAGCGAAGCAAAGGTGGCTGCCGTTTTCCACAGCCATTCGACTGGCAACAATTGTCTATAAAGAAGCCACAACCTCTCAGATATACTCGGAAAGCTTTAACATGTGTCAATGCTGCAGCATTTCTAGTGTCCAAACACTCATGCTCCCAACAATCCAGTTGAACGCCTCCACTGCACTCCACACAGTCAGATTTTATTACGGGGAACGTTGCAGCAATTTTATGAGAGAAACGGAAATCCTATTAAGTGGTGACATTTTTTGAATATCTTCGGACTAACCCCATTGCAGATAGATTGTATAATAACAGTTCACCATGTTGCTTTGCAGGCGGAGAGATATTCAGAGCACACCAGAAATTTCCCAACTGCAGCCTTCACCAACCACTATATCTTGTTGTATTTTCAGCAGATATCAAATGTCATCAACCAACGCCGGTTTAATTGGTCTCTGTTGGTGCTACACAAGACCTGAAGTGCGATGTGCTGAAACCTACTGTGGACTCACATCAAGGTCACTTGCGACACAGAGCCTTTTTTCATAAGTATACTTGTCATTCGTACAGTTTTTACATTGCTCTGTCACCCTTTTAAGCAGGTAATCACGCAAACGTTAATGTTTGCTAGTTCAGTGCCTTCGCTATCATCGTTGACGTTTTCGCATCCTTTTCGTGGTCTCCAATTTTGCATGACCAAAATGTTG
The DNA here is from genome assembly GCF_017499595.1 of Psilocybe cubensis. NCBI lineage: Eukaryota > Fungi > Basidiomycota > Agaricomycetes > Agaricales > Agrocybaceae > Psilocybe > Psilocybe cubensis. Next base: position 1,788,546 of record NC_063002.1, on the reverse strand, counting down.
GGGTCAGTACACGGATTTGTACTCCATTTCCCTTGCACTCTTCTCCCTCTCATTCTTATCTTTCCTCTTGTGGCTATCTGCAGCTTATCGTTCGCTTGCACTGTCTAGAAATAAACACTGATGTTAATACAAGATTACAATCATAACGGGTTTCATGCTCTCGTTGGGATTATTTTACACCCTTGCCACCATACGATGATGCTACTGTATGCTGGCAAAGTGGCTGTAACTTGAGATCTTTGGCTTGTCCTTCATCGAGTCGAAGAGTGCAGCTCGATCTATTTTTGATCCCCGAATCCTCTCGCAATGAATCTATTTTAGGTACCTCCAGCGTTCTTGCACCGCTCACCATATCTCACAGATTTCTGATAGATCCTTGTAGGAGATAAACCAGCCAATTGCTTCACCCCTATAGAAGGTCTGGTACCCAGTCTACTTACCTCACATTTATGATTGTTTGCAATCCTCTGAAGTACCGGAACTCAAAAAAGTCTCAGATACCATTGGTCAGTACCTCAATGAGCCTGTTTTTTTGACTTGTTGGATCTGATTCTGACTTGAGGGCGTTCCGAGGAGGCCATGACGGCGCCGCATGGCGCACGCCAAACTAGGCTTCTACCTGGCGATTATTTATGTATAATTGTCACTTAACACTGGTTCCAAAGCCATTTCGCTCTGCGGGCCAAAGGTCATGCACCCGATGAAGGGAGCCACGGTTCATCGTGTCAACGAATTTCGAGTAAACATGATTTCTCCTTAGAGACTCTCGAGCACACCATAATGGCAACACCACAGGTATTATTGTATACGATAGAATCATTTGGGGCAAAGATCCACCACTGTTCCTTTCTTCCGCTGTCGGGGAATAGAAGTTTATATTCGGAGCACAAGGTGGTCCGCATGGTACGCTCCTAGTTCGGAAGGATTCTCGTGGGACATGAGTTGAATGCGACGTTCTCTTTAAGCCTTAAAAACATCTTACGAGCTCCTCTCTCCTGAGAACTTTCCTCACTCTTCCAAATCAGTGGAAATATGGAGAGCCCGCTCTACGAGAGCAAGATAAGCGACCCCCCAGCGCTGTCTAGCCTTGCCCAACTCGACTCGGACCCATTGTCGACTGAGAAAAAGGTCACCGATAGTGGATCGGATAGTATTGAGATTGCGAACGAAAAAGTCGACCTCGATTCAACCCGCTTCGATGAAGACGAACCGGAATACCGCAACGGAGAGCCGGTGATCAATACTGGACGGGACGTCTCTCGGTTTGCCGTCGACATTCGCGACGACGGAGACGATGCTCTCACATTTAGGTCGATATGTCTTGGGACTGCATTTGCTGGTATGGGCGCTGCACTTAGCCAGGTGCGTGGACTGTGGATCCACTTCCAAGTCACCCAATCCGTTTGTTTGTCATTCTTTGTCATCTCTATATCCTGGGCGTTAAGCTCGTGCCATCATGGGGCAAACCCTTTTTGGGGAATTTGTTCCGGAATCCGCACTACCGTTTTGTCTTTTCATGACTGTCACAGAAATATTCACTGAGTAATCTTTTTGTAGATATATCTTTTCAAACCTATACAAGTTGGAGTGTCTACAGTATTCTTGCTGCTTTTGATCTTTACGGTTGGGAACGCGTGGGCGAAAATCTTGCCGAAGCGATCTTTGGTCATAGGCACACCTTTCGAAAGACTTGGTGGAATTTTACATTTTATAAATCCGGGTCCTTTCACATTGAAAGAAGTGAGTTTTTTATCTTTGGTTGCAAATTTATTTGTTAGTCGACTGGGGAAACTGACACCGTTTTTTAGCACGTTGTTGCCTCCTTGGTTGCTTCGACTGCAGCAGGAGGTAGTTCGGCCGTTCAAAATTTTGCTGTGCAAAGGGTGAGTGACAATTTATGAGTTTTTTGTCTTCTATGAGGCTTACCTGCACTCTCCTCAGTTGTACTACAATACCAACGTCGGACCAGTTACTGCAGTTCTTTCGACCTTCTCAACGGCATGTTTTGGGTCAGCGGTCTGCTTTTCATCCTGTTTTTGCTCACTAAATCCAATAATTATGAGACAGATATGGTCTGGTAGGGCTACTGCGCCCCCTCACGGTGTATCCTTCAGAAATGGTGTATTGGTCGGTCTGTAAAATAGATCTTGTCATTGCGGCTTCTCCAGTTGATGTATTGTACCCGTAGAACCTGCCGACAGTGTCCGTCTTTCAGGGTAATTTCCTCTCGGTGAAATCAGATTAATTTCTGACAAAATGCGATAGCACTACATTTCGATACTTCGGCAAACATGAAACGCATTAAACTTTTCTGGACGGCATTTACAGCGATGTTCTTTTACGAGATCATTCCTGCATACATATTCCCCTTGCTCAACGGTATCAACATCGTTTGCCTTTCCACCCAGAATGCCCCGGAAAAGACTCTCAATTTTATCACCAATTTATTTGGTGGGACGGATGGGAATGAAGGTTTAGGTTTCTTCAGCTTCTCGTTCGATTGGCAATATATTACTTCTAGGTAGGTACAATTGAACTTGCTGATCGGGACGTTACTTATTTGTTTCTGATTTATCAAGCTATATGAGCTTGCCGCTGGTTCAGCAAGGTTTGTTAAATCATCAAGCTAACCCTCCAGTTTTATTAACTCTTTCCGCTCAAGCAAACTCCTGGGTCGGCATATTCATCTGCTATGTTGCGATTATGGGGATATATTACTCCAATTTGTGGAACGCAAGTATTCTAGCATTGCAGAACATTGATATCATATAACTCTAATCTGTTTTTTAGTCTTTGGCGTTCCCCATGTTGTCGACGTCTATCTTTTCCTCCAATGGCTCGATTTACCAACAATCTGCTGTTTTTGGGACCAATTTCCAGCTTAATCACACTGCCCTTCAAGAAATTGGTTTGCCTGCGTTGACTGGTTCGAACGCGTGGTCAAACTTGACGGCAAACCTCGCAGTATGTTACATCTTAACTTATAACCAATCATTATTCGCTCACACATTATGTTCAGATTGGAGGTCTTGTTGCACATGTAGTATTGTTCTGGGGATCCTACGCTGTCGAGTCATTTAAACTTGCGTACAACAGGACTCAGCCAGACCCTCATTATCAGGTATGCGTATATCATCGCGCATTTAAATTAGGATCTGACATTTTATCGGAAAGGCTATGAAGAAATACAAAGAAGCGCCATGGTGGTGGTATCTGATCTTGCTCGTTTTGGCTTTCATTGCTGGTAAATCATTATGTTCGGATCCGAATACCACACCATTCTAAACCAACACTAGGTCTTATCGTCGTCTTCAAGGGCCAGACAACCCTACCATGGTGGTCCTACCTGGTTGCATTGATTCTGGGCGCATTCATCACAGTAGGTATACTTCAGCCCTGTAATACGAGTGTAGAATAACCTCCATCATTTATAGCCTTTCTCCAGTCTTTTATTTGCTCGTATGGGTAACGGTGTATCCACCAATCAACTTATGAAGATGGTGGCCGGGGCCATCAATCCCGGACGACCTGTCGCAAATCTTTATGTATGTTTCTTCTTGCCGCCACGAACGGTAGCCAATAGTAATCTTGGATCAATTCCTATGCAGTTCTCAATGTGGAGTCACGACGTTGTATCTACGTCTATCAACTTGGCCTCAGACCTCAAAATGGGCCAATATCTGAAAATTCCACCTCGTGTTATGTTCCTCACACAAGTTTGGGGAACCATTCTCGGTGAGATATCTTTAGCAAATAGATGATAAGGTTACCAACAGAACATCTATGCATACAGGAGCTGTTATAAACTACGGTAAAATTTTCCCCCGTCTTACATTATCGCGCACTTTGCTCACAGTGTTGCAGTGGTTATGGTTTCAGTGGTGGACGCACAACGTGAAATTCTTTTAAGTCCTACGGGAACGAATGTTTGGAGTGGACAATACCCACAGAGTCTGAACAGTGCCGCGGTTACATGGTCTTTGGCAAAAGAATTATATGGTTTCAACGGTCCTTATTGGATTATTCCGATGAGCTTGGTGATTGGGATGGTTCCAACCGCAATTCAGTGGCTTATCAACAAAGTCAGTAATAGATACATGTAATCTGCTTCGTAGTTTGACACAGAGTTTCTTTGCAGCGATGGCCCAAGATCGGCCCCATCAATGTTCAGAGTATTATGTTGCCTATCATTATTCAGGTAAGAGGGCATCTCTTCTCGTACTCCGTATCACTCTTTAACAGCAATTTCAAAGTATTCGGCGTTTTTGTCAGCTGGAGTCAACTCTACCATTACGTCCAGTATTATTGTAGGCCTCGTTTCACAGTTGTGGCTGAGGAAATACCATCCAGGATGGTATAAGAAGTATAACTATATCCTCGGCGGTGCTCTCGACGGTGGTGCCCAGGTGATGATCTTCATCCTGTCGTTTGCCGTCTTTGGAGCAGCCGGAACGGGGCGACCCTTCCCTAGTGTAAGCAACTTTAGTTTTACTCACTGTGCCTTTGTTTATAACGTTTTTCAAATATAGTGGGCTGGGAATCCCAGTGTGGGCAATGTTGATTATTGTAATGGCAATGGCGCGCTTGATTGATTACTTTTTTCTTCATTATCAAGCAATCCTTTCTTTTCTGATTTTCATGTGTTTATCGAGCGTTGAAGCTCGAAGCATGTACTAAATAGTTTAAGAGAATTGTATTATCATACTTCACTACTACACATGGAAATAATTATAGCTCATCGTGCATCACTACATTGCCATCTTCATCAATCTCTTCCATTTCAAGTGAAATCTTTCGAGAATATAAATAAACCTTCAAATTCAAGATGTAGAAATCCAACGACTTACTTTATCTTTCAAATGGTCAGGAAGAATCACACGGGGTTTCCCGTCATCTTCGTCCTCAACAACAGCAGCTGAGCCTCCTTGGTCAAAAGGTTCGTCATCCTTGCTTGCGATCGGGGGAGCAGGCTTGATCTCGACGTGGGGATCAGCGGTTTCTGAAACGCCCAGGGATCTCCGCAGAACTCGGTCAACCCTAGAGAAGAATCTGCAAACATTGAGAATCCAACACGGGGTAATCAGTAATGCCGAATGAAGACATACTTGTTGCTGTCGGGAACATCGAATCCAGAGCGAACCAGTGCGCCATCAATCAAGATGGAGGTAACCTCTTGTAATTCTTCTTCGCTGTCGATGTCACGTTCCTCATCTTCGGTAGGAAGATCTTTGACGCGGCGCAAGAGGCCCTCAATGAGAGGGGAATATGGATTGATCTCAAGGACCTTGGCTTTCAACATGTAGTCGTGTAAAATTCCACCCCGGTTGCCCTTGGCTTGGGATGCAGCTAGCGGAAATGAGAAGGTCAACAGAAAGAGCAAGTCGACTATGCTTACTCATCATCTTTTGAACATTAGCAGTATACCCATGGGCGTCAGCCACGATGGCACAAGGACTTTTCACGAGACGTTGTGATAGAACAACTAAAATAAAGATAAGAACTTGATACAAATATGGGATTTGGCCGATACTTACCGTCACGAACGGTGTCTCCAATTTCTTTCTTGAGGTAATCAACGAGAGGTTTAAAGTCTTCTTCAAGTTGCTTCATGCGTTCCTTCTCTTCCTCAGGGTCCAGGTCTAGAGAGCGATGGCCAATGAGAAGACGGAAATGTGAAAAGGTCTATGGCACTGTACCTTCGTCACCGAATTTAAGGCCGGCTTTGGCGGCATCCTGGAAAGGCACATTTCTGACAACAATTAAATTCAGTGCATCATATCCTATCTGTAAGTTTACGCACTTCCATTCACGGAGATGTCCAAGAAGAATTTCATCCAATGGTTCAGTGAGGAGAAGAACTTCATAACCACGAGCATGGAGCTTTTCGATGAAGACACTCTGAGCAAGATCTGCGGGTTTCTTGCCGATTTCGGCCAGATAAAAGATTTGTTTCTGCCCCTTCTTCATCCTCTCAAGGTACTGAAATTTGAATTAGAATAACTCCACGATTTCAGAGATTTCTCAAATCACCTGGTCGAATGTTGTTTCATTCCTATGATTGGTAGAAAACCGAGCCAAAGATGCCAACTTCTCGCGGTTTTTGCTATCCTCCACCGCTCCCAGTTTGATAACGGATCCATAGGTTTCTTGCATTTTATCGAATTTAGCCTTGTCATCACCCTCAGAGATTTTTGCGAACAGCTGAATCATGCGCTTGAGAATTAGAGCTCGCAATTGCTTCATAAATCGATTCGATTGCAAGGTCTCGCGGGACACGTTCAATGGAAGATCCTCAGCTGAACAAATTTAATTCAATACAGAGCAGCTGAGAGAAATAACGGTTTCTTACCATCAATAACGACTTTTACCCAGCTAGCCCATTGCGGCAAGGCTTGGTCTCCAAGGTCTGATGTGATGAATACGCGCTTGACCATCAGTTTGACATCCTTAGACTTATACTCTAGTGGTTTCTGCCAGTAATCCTCGGGTCTGTTCGTTGTGAACGTTAGTATTATTTTCACTGCTCCTAGATTCCTAATCTGACGTACAGCTTGGTTGGGAAGAAAAGGAGAGCCTTAAAAGCTGTTCCAGAACCTGCATCGCCAGAGAAATGTTGCCAAGCAAGAGGTTTTCCGAAGTCCTTGAAAAACGAAGTGTAAAAGGAATTGTATTCATCTATACCGATGAGGCGGGTGAGCACCGATTCATATACAATGAAAAACCAAATATATCACCTTCAGTGATGTTTTTTTGGTCTCTGATTTGAGGTCGGTCAAAACGTAGGAAATAGGTTTAGGTATACAGCGATTTACATACCTCGCCCACAAAGGCTGCTGAGAATTCAGACGACTCCATTGCTCCCTGGTCACATTAACCATCTTCTGAGGTGGAGGCTCAACTTTGGTTTCTTCATCCCTTGTTACGTCTTCGACTAAAGCCTCATCATCGTCACTATCGGCGCCTAGAGATTCTTTAGGTTCCACGGGCGGTTCGTCTTGAGAATCGGTAGGGGCAGAGGCTTCTTCGGGGGTTTCTTCAGGTACTTCTTCCTCCCATCGTTCAAATAGATAAATTGGGAATGTAGAAGAATATGCCGAATGTTTATGACTTGACTCATTGATAAGCGTGGCGTCAAGAGAAACCCCAATGTAGAAAACTTACACAAGAGCTGAGAGGGTGGCAGGTTCAAGATATTCTTCGGCATCAGGTTTCAAATAAAGAGTAATTTCTGTCCCCCGGCCAATGGTATTTCCCCGGGGATCTGGGTAAACGTCAAAAGTACTATCGTCGGCGGAGGAGCTGAAGACATGCTGAACAGGGTTGGGGTTCTTCTCCGACTTAGGGGGGATAGAGGCTACCTCGACGCGGTCAGCAACCAAGAAACTACTGTAAAATCCGAGACCAAAAGCGCCGATTAAGTTCCCAGTGGCAGTTGCTTCACCTCCTTCTGCCTTGGCCAGAAAATCAGAAGTGCCTGATTTTGCCAAAGTACCCTGGAAAAGAGTCAAAATTTTGCATGGTGAGGGATTGGAAGCAATGGACTTACCAGGTTGGTTGTAAGCTCTTCTGGTGACATACCAATTCCAGTGTCTGCAACAATCAAACGGCCACCTTTCCCATCCTCATTTTTCACCGCCTTAATAGTGATATTAAGGGGGTCCGATCCGTCCCATGCGGCTTTGTTGGTCAAAGAGACAAGTCGCAATTTTTCCAAGGCGTCATTGGCGTTTGAAATGAGCTCGCGAAGAAATATTTCCCTTGTAACGATAGTTGGGCTCCTTCTGAATGTCGATAAGTATACGAAACTCACTGATGCGAGTAAAGGCTAGCGGTCTAATGTTAGCTAAGGGCATAGATGTGCTGCTCATAACACTCACCTGTTGATCACAATCTTGCGCAAACGAGCTACATCACTCTAGGAGCGTGTTCAGCTGGTTTAATATGTTGATAGCAATGCTTTACACACCTGGTAATTGTGTTTAACTTTAGGGGGTTGAGCCGCATCCTCTGCGACAACGCCTGACGAGAGGAGGGCCAGAGAGAGAAGGAGGGTGGCGGTGAAACGCATCTCAATCGCCTAGTCCAGATGGCCAGTGGTACCGAGAAACGCTGGAACCCAGAAACAGAAGAGGGGATGATGGATATGAGAGGAGTATATGCTATTTACTTCAAAGTGCAGATTGGACCGTTAAGTATGTAATAATCTTCCCCAGATTGCTGGCATGGGTGACGTGTCAATTTCGTGGCCATGATGGCGAACTCGCAGCTCTCTCACAGGAACATCATCGTTTGGGTACCTCGTGATCGCGAAGCTCAATGAAATGATCGAATTGAAAACCAAGTCTTCCAGAGTCTTCCCAACACATCCTAGAAAATCATGCTCGGCAAATTCGTTGGTTTTCCGGTGGATACTGGATATCCAACAAATCCATCCCAGTCTTCGCGACCCACTGCAATTGCTCAACACGCGCCCCACTCAAACCAAGGAAATGAGGATATTATTGCACGAAGTGCGGTCTCTCTTGAGTACATGTCTCTGAGAAATACTGCGCATTGCCCTCTAGGCATATATGTGGTCCCAACTGTTAACGATTTGCTCGTCTGGGATGCTGTTTTCTTCGTTCATCAAGGTGCAAGCTCTCCTATTATGGTCGTAGATGGCCGAAATCATCTCCTTGTTGCCTGTAGGATACTACGCGGACTCGATTCTCAAATTTCGCCTTAGGTTTCCTAGAAATTATCCTGACAGTCCTCCTAGCGTTGATTTTCTGACGGATGTGTTCCACCCGCTCATCTCGACATCAGGCTCCTTCAATCTTGCTGCCCGGTTCAAGCCATGGAGGCGAGTTCATTCCAAGGACTTATCCATGAAGAATTGTTGTTAATTCTTTGCAGGCCAAAGGAACATCACGTCTTTGATATCCTCCATTATATTAAAGTTGCGTTCAAGAAGCATGCCTTGGACGATTTCCAGGAGTCCGATTGTTTCAACAAAGAAGCGTTCCGGTACGTTCTTTGAACCAATTTTCAATATGTTTCCAAATTGATGGGATATTCGGACCACTTCAGTTTGCGAGTGTCTTGTATTTTGTTGGCTTAAAAGTTATTTCTAACGCGTTATGCAGGTATCGAGAGTCGACACAATCATTTGCTGCTTTAGCTATTCAGTCTGCATCCTTGTCGCATTCGGAGTCTGCTTTGTTTGACATGGACCATCCATCTCCCATGGGTTTTATCAACAGCGAAATCGAATTCCGTAAATTGGACCCCGATCAACTGAATTTGCAGAGAACCAAACTCGGCTTGGATGAGTGGGAAAAAAATATCTCCAAAGATTGAAGTTTTATTGCATTTTCATTGATGGCATACCTTATTTTTGATCATAAGGATGTACGGATAATTTAACAGAACGATTACAATTTCTTTACTGACAAAAAACGATAACCTCCATGAAGATTTCCACAGTGAAGAATGCGGGGTCATTCACGCAGTCCAAACTCTTGATGTATTTCAATATCCGCGCATATTTTTTTTCTTGTGTTGGGTTTGTCACGGACCTAGGGAAAGGATAGGCAGTAGGATTGGAAGGGACCAAAATTTTCTTTCTGGACCACCTCACGCGACAACCCTGTTGACTGTGGTCAATTCGCGAGGCTTCAATTTTGCATGATCAGAGCGCATTCGCTTCCTGTTATGTAAATCTTTGTTGTCGTCCGAGTTATCGCTATCGATAAATTGTCCACAGATACAATGTAAGTATCCATATTACCCTAAACTTGTTTTGGGCAAAATCGACGAATTCGCAGCTAAATCTGTTCCTACCTAAAATGACACCGCGATTTGGAATGGAAAACGACATTTTGCCAGCAAAAAGACGACCGTCATCGTGGTGGAGTCCTGACATTATAATCTTTGTCCCTCATTGTCTTTCAAGAGTGGGTTTTCATGGCCTTGCAATCAACTATCACGACACTTAAACCGTCTTCGCACGACGCACAGGGTAACGTCAAGGGCCAAAGGAAGGTGCCGGGGACGATAACCAACTGGTAGAATGTTCTTCGTTTTTTTGATAAGCTTTGCCCACCTTCGGACCACCGCTTTCCAACTTCAGGCCGACAAGGGCAAGTGCACAAATCCAAGGTGACAATACGGGGCACAGACGAGATTCCTATTCTCCAAAGCGGAATATAGAACATTGACTCGTCAGTAGAAAGAACTTTCGGACTCGACATAAAATGCGCTGAGCAAATGGTTGATCGGCTGAAAAGGTCGAAATAAGTACATCGCGTCTGGGTCGGATTTCGACGGCTACGATAATGTGGCGTTTAGGGATGAAGGGTGACAGATGAGAATTTGACACACCTTCGCTGATAATTACCTTGCCACGAAAGCCCTTAAACTTCTGTAGTTCCTGTATTCCAGAAAGAAATGGTGGAAGCTTTTATATCCATATGCCGAATCCGAAAAGGGCGAGCATGATACTGGAAAAGGTTGACGAAAGAAAAATCGAATGTCAGAAACGAGGAGGATATTGAGATCACACGGGTCATGGGTCAGCCGGTGTGGTCAGATCGAATAATATGAACATGTTGAAGATGGTTGAGGACGAAGACAAAGTAATTTGACAGACTTGGGGACTGTGGGGTGAACCTTGGCATTACCTGACCATTTCGTTACCAAATGCGGATATCCGTGACCCGTATGTTCAATCTAAATGCATAATCTCCGGCAAGTTCTGTAGCCGCAATACCGTATTCTGCTGGTCTTCCCCGCATTCACTGTGTCTAATATAAGTCCAACTCTGATGATGCATTCTTCTGTCCTCCTTCCCCATCTCTTCCATCATTATGGCTGCCCAATCCTGGTTTCCCAAGCGAACTCTTCAGCAGGGTATTTCGTCTAATTTATCTTTTTGCCCACCGTCTCATATGGATGATGTCACAATCTCTGTTGTAGTTGAGGAAATTCTCACTGCCCCTGGCCAGATGCACGAAACCGAAACCAGACTTGTAGACGGTCAATTGCTCCGTGTATATAAGAATCTCTGGCCAGATTTACGCGTCTTTTGGCTATGGGCAGCTCGCGAGCACAAGGATGCAATCTACACTGTATTCGAGAAGCAGCGCTTTACCTTTGGTCAAGTCTTTGACCGTTCCTTGCAAGCCGCTTCCATATTCTATCACGTGTACGGGGTTCGGAAAGGTAGGGCATTTGAGTCTTGTCTCTTCCCCAAGTATGATTTTCTTATCTTTCATCCAGGAGACAGAGTGGTTATCTGCTCACGAAACTTCCCAGAGGTTCTGGTCGCCTTTTGGGCTTGTCGTGAGTGCAGCATGGCTTTCATTCGCATCAACTGCGTCAACTTGACTACCGTGTACCCAGATCTCCTTGGAGCTGTCTCTGCTTTGGCAAATGCGTATGGCAAAGCTGTGTTTTAAATTGATCACTAACCTGAACCTCTGCAAGTTGGTCACCTTTGGATGCATTGCGGTACTGTATTTCCCGCACAGAGTGCAAGCTCATAATTGTCGATCCGGAACGTGCAGATAAGCTAGAGCCTATTGCGAAAGAGCTTACTTTAGAATCAGGCAGTAATGGAATTTTGGTTCTTGAATCCGACGAAGGAAAAGGGCAATGGGAGGGCATGAAGACTTGGAAGGCTGCATTTGATGATTACAAAGGGGATTCTCAGGAGATTCTGTCCTTGGACCCTGCACTCACACCCGAGGACAACGCGACTATACTATTCACTTCTGGTAGGTGTCAAACTTTAGTTCAATTTTCCATTTATTTCCGACTATTCCTTTCCTTAGGTACGACCGGCATGCCAAAGGGTGTTCTCAGTACCCAGAGACAATTTTTAAGCAACATATTCAACGCGAGTTATGCTTATTTTGTGTCCCTTTCAATAAACCTAAATGTCTATACAGGTAACGGCAGGAGGTCGTAGGGCAGCTCTTAGACGAGGAGAAAGCATACCTCCACCACCGACTGGACCACAGAAGGCTATATTACTCTCTGTACCCCTGTTCCATGTCACAGGTCTGACCAGTTTAACGGTGTGTCCGTTTATGAAAACATACAGGCCCTACTTGATTTAACTCTACCTCAAGATGCTGTCTACTATGGTTGGCTTGAAGATCGTTATGATGAGGAAGTGGAATCCTGAAGAAGGTAGATGCTTCTTAAATTCTATCATCGTTCTCGTGTCCCTTACACTTCTATAGGTGCAAGGTAATTCGACAGCAGCATGCTACAAAAAAAAAGCTGAATCGAACATTAAGATTGATAATAAATGAAAACGTTGCCATCGCGGGCGGGTAGGAGATGTGATTTTCCTCAATTCATGTTGTTCATCATGAAACCGCAGTGTCCCTTCCATGGTCTCAGACCTTTCCGACAGTTCTTGCTCAGGTCATCCACTTGAATCTCTAATGTTTGGAGGAGCTCCTGCACATAATTCTTTGGCTGAGCGTGCCAAGCAATCTTTCCCTACAGCCAGCTTGTAAGTTAGTACCTTTGCGTACCTATCTGGTCTAAATAATTATACTAGGAGCCAGGGATATGGTTTGACTGAGACTAGCAGCGTGGCAGTTGGTTTTGGTACGCTCCATATGATTACATGCCGGCTTGTAGGCTGACTGTTTACCAAAGCTGGCGAAGATTATCTTGCTCGACCTATGAGTTGGTAATGTAATGTGTCGTTACTACTGCAGAAACTTTTCTGACAGCTTTGAGTAGCGGTCTAGCTACTCCTATAAATGACATTGTCATCGTGATCAACGATGCTGTCGTCCCTCCAAATACTGTGGGCGAAGTTTGGATCAGAGGGCCAAATGTAATGAAAGGCTATTGGAAGGACCCAGGTCGGAGAACGTCTTGTTTCATTTATCGATGCATTATTTACACGAGTTACAGAGTCCACTCACAAGGTACCATACATTCGCTATATGTACTTTCAAGCAATGCAAACGTGGTTTGCCCCAGGTCCTTACAAAGGATGGTTGGTTCAAAACCGGTGATTTAGGTTACCTTGATCAAGAGGGATTCTTGTATATTCGCGATCGAAGTACGTCCTTCCTTTCTGATGGTCTTTTCCTGCTGAAATATATTCTCTGCATCCAGTTAAGGACATAATAATACGCGGTGGAGAAAACATTGTTAGTGCTTCAATGCTAAAGTCACCACTAGTTGCAGATTTAATGTCATATAATTTATAGGATTCTGTCTCAGTCGAAAACGCAATATATGCGGACGAAAGAGTCCTTGAAGTTGCAGCAGTCGGTGTTCCCGATGTGCGTCTAGGAGAACTTGTTGCAGTGATAGTTTCTATCAAGCCCGCGTACCATGGCAAAGTAACTGAAACTTCACTTATCTCACAAGCGCAAAAAAGGTATCTTCTCATTGACAATCAATATCTATTACCTGGCCAATGCCTGATTCCTTTCACAAGTTTGCCACGACATGCAGTTCCCGTATTGGTAATCATACAGAATGAACCATTCGGTGCGTGTTCTGCCTTGTACTATCACACTAATATAACGAGTATCTGACTGATGTACGGTTCGCATGTAGAACGAACGCCATCCGGAAAAATTCTCAAGGCAGACCTTCGTAAAATGGCTGCCGCAATATGGCTAGCAAGATCGTCGAAAGCATTGAACACCACAAAATTGTGAAATTGGCCTCCTTTGTAGAGCGTTCATATCCATTTTTTCCTCTTAGTGTACACTCAATGCACAGCTTTCTGTTCGTAGATACAATTATTTACCCATGACGGTAAATATTTCCGCAAAGAAAACTTCGACCCTACCGTAAGATAATGGACCATTTCACTCCTTATTATCTGCTCTTGAATATCCAATGAATGTCTCAGTATTGGGAATGACAAGAAATGAAATATCAAACAGTGATAACAGAATTTCCCTTGTTGGCAATAGTCGTCCCCGCCGTGGGCCGCGGTTCCGGCGCTCAATCAACTTCAGAAATCGTAGAAGCCAATAACACGTGACTACGTTCAGCCATTAAACTGGAGTCCTCGGGCCTACAGCCGTTCGACCTTTGACGCAACTCTCTGACGTTGATCTGTCCAACTCTTTCTTCCGACAACGACTAGCATGACATAAAACCAATGGATCGCTCAAACTCTCTGTCTTCCAGCTCCTCGAATGCACACAATGGCTCACGACCTGCTTCATCGGGCCCCTTTGCGTATCAAACGCGTTTATTGGAACGCACTTCTTCAAGAGGAGGCTCAAGCTCATTGTCACGAAGTAGCTCACAATCTAGCATTAGTATCTTGACCAATTCCACGGGATCGTCGGTTGGATCTGTTGTGCCCAGGAGATGGACTCCTTCACACAGGGTGGGAAACAGTCTGGACGCTGTACGAGGAAAATGGGAAGAACGGTCTCGAGAATCCTATATCGAGGACGTTTTGAATGCGAGCTCAACCCCGACGAAAGAACCGTTGCGATCTAGAAGCCACAGTGTAGCTAATAACACAAATGCCTCCGCCACTTTCGACAATCATAATTTCCTCGATCCCGATCGACCGCTTACCCCTACGTCAATTACTTCAACACCTACCAGGGATAATCACACTACCCCCAAGTATCTAAAGAGGCAGACGCTTCCTGCTCCTATCATAACAACCCCCTTATCTCCAAATTCCACAGGTGTATCAGTGGAAGTTGATTCATCACTTTCCTCCACCCCTCAACGAATACACATACCCCATGTTGCATCGACAAATGCCATCCCATCGTTTCATGTGAACACAAAAGACGACCTTTCGAATACTTTTGTGGGGCAGCACATATCCTCCAGTGGGTCTACCCAAACCCGAGTTCATAGGGCCCACACCCTAGATTCTTCTACGCCTCAATGGATGGGAACTATCACTCCGAGGAGCGACCGGGCGAATGCAAAATCCCCCCAACAATCTGAGTCTCCTAATTTAACAGAGTATTTGTTCGTCAAAAACTCAGGGCCTGGAACCACCGCCGAAAGTCCTGTAAAGCGATCATTTCCTCGTCCTCTGTCCCGAAATGGCACTGTCACCTCAAACTCGAGGGATCTACCATCACCCAACACCTCAAGTTCAAGTACTCCCGGATCATCCCCAATGCATCCGACTCCATACCGAAGTTCATATATGGCAAATAAAAAGGCGGATTCCTACAGCGAAATTTTGTCAGTCACCGGAAAGCGAAGACTCGGTAACCATCTTCCTCGCATTGCCAGTGGTGATGCTGATGATTCATGGGTCGATGATTCTCAGCCACAAAGGACAGAAAGCTCTCCAACTCAACGCACCCGAGCATTGCAGAGCCGAGACATCAGTACAGATAGGCACCAAGCCAAGGTGTCGCCTTCCGGTGTCGTTCATAATGATGGCATTGCAGGGTTGCCTGGTCGCATCCCTCTAAAAGCACCTAATCCCAATATGATTGCTCCTACTCCTTCTTCGCGTCTTCTCGGTGGCTCATGGGCCGATAAACAACGACATCTCCTTCACGCCTACGAATATCTATGTCATGTTGGAGAAGCCCAGCAATGGATCGAAGGATGCTTGGGAGAAGAACTTGAGTTTGGTGTTGTTGAGATGGAAGAGGGTCTTCGAAATGGCGTGGTACTGGCCAAACTTGTTAGGACATTCATGGGGGATGCTGCTGTCCGAAAAATCTATGAGGTATGTTCATTGATTGACTGAAGCTTACCAGTGTTTGATTCCTTCAATTAGGCGCCCAAATTAGATTTCCGACATTCCGACAATATCAACCACTTTTTCAAATTCGTACGAGACGTGGGACTCCCTGAGGTATGCATCATACCACTAAATTTTGTTTTCATCTCATATATTACTTCAGGGTTTTATCTTTGAGCTAACAGATTTGTACGAGAAGAAGAACTTGCCGAAAGTTATTTATTGCATTCATGCATTGAGGTATGCTTTTGCCAGGTCTTGAAATTTAATTTGGTCTTGACTGTACTTAGCCATCTTCTTGCCCGGAGGGGTATGGCACAACGAATAGGCAATCTTTTGGGCCATTTACACTTTTCTGATGACCAGTTACAACAAACACAAAAGGGGTTGAAAGAAGCAGGTGTTCCTATGCCAAACTTTGGTAATGTTGGTAGAGAGTTGGCAAAAGAAATCAATGAAGAACCCGAAGTCGAAATTGAGACCGATGACGAAAGTATGTCATGTAATACCGTCTTTTGAATTGCCGCTAACTGTTAACAAGGGCGCGACAGGTTGCTTCTTGAAAACGAATCTTCGATTATAATGCTTCAATCACGTGCTCGTGGTTATCTTGCAAGGAAGGCCTTGGTCGTATTCAAGGGCAGAATTCGCCTTGCGGAACGGCATGTCATCAAATTACAAACCCAAGCCAAGGCAGTTTTGGTTCGCCGTCAACTGCTTGCTCAGAGAAAATCGCATGATCTATTATTTTCGTGGGCAATCGCACTTCAAGCTCGAGCTCGAGCTGCCTTGGTGAGGCAACGCTGGCGTGCACGTCTGCGCTCTTTGAAAAGAGCGACTAATTCTATAATCGGACTCCAAGCCCAAATACGGGGTGTACTTCAACGTCGACGATATCAGCGTTTCAAAGCTGCCTTGCGAAAGATCAATTTCCCTACAAAGTTCTTACAGGCCGCTGCTCGTGGTGTGCTTCAGCGACGGACGCAAAAGGAGCTCACGAAATCTTTTATTATTCCAGAGATAGGCACGTCCATTGTAGGATTTCAGTCTCATGCTAGAGCCGTACTCCTTCGACGCCGAGTTGCGCAACGTATACGCAGTCTGCAATACTCTAGCAACAGTATTATCTCCTTACAAGCTCATTGTCGAGGCCTGATAATGAGAAGGAAGATGCGATCTCAAATAGCCAAGTTGGAAAATGTCACCCATGTTGTCATTTCCATTCAAGCTGCCGTACGCACCTATCTAGCAAGAAAAAGATTGCTAATGCTCATTCGAGGCCTGCGGAAAGCAACCAGTGTCATTGTTGGTCTGCAAGCCCGTGCGAGAGCTAATCTCACTCGTCAGCGCCACGTCAGTTTACAGAAGGCCTTAGTGGATGTCAATACCATTAAATCTGTTGGTCGATTACAAGCATTCGCAAAGGCAGCTATCATTCGGAATCAGCACCGGGAGCTTGACAAAAAACTGGATGTTGCAATGCCTGATGTCCTTGGTATTCAGGCTGCAGCGCGTGGTGCCATTCTCAGGAGAGAGTATCAGGCCTGGAAAGATCACATTCAAAGAAATCACCCTGTCGCGACCATGTTACAAGCTCTATTACGCGGTGCCATGCAAAGACGCGCTTTCCGACAGAAGATCGATTATTACCGGGCAAACCTGAACAAAGTTGTCAAAATTCAATCTTTGTTCCGAGCTAAAGAGACTCGTGAGCAATACCGCCAGCTAACTCTGGGCAAGAATGTGACGGTCGGGACGATAAAAAACTTTGTACATCTATTGGACGATTCGGAGGCCGACTTCCAGGAAGAAATCAAGGTTGAAAGACTGCGTAAGCGCGTGGTTGAACATATTAGGGAAAACCAGGCTCTGGAAAACGACGTACATGATCTTGATGTGAAAATCGCTCTTGTCGTTCAAAACCTGAAGAGTTTTGAAGACGTGATAAAGGCACGGAGGAGACATGGGGGTGATAGCGCAGCTCTGGCGGCGGCCCGAGTCTCCCTACTTGCTGCGCATGGTGATCCTTTCTCTGGACCAAATACCCTGGATCAAGATGCTCGTCGGAAGTTAGAGCTGTACCAACAATTATTCTACCTGCTCCAGATCCGAGGTGATTACTTGACCAGACTCTTGGTTCGGCTTTCAATGGATGGCAATCCCGAATCGAGTCGCAGATTCACGGAGCGAGTTGTCCTGACTCTGTTTGGTTATGGCCAAGACAGGAGGGAGGATTTCCTGCTGCTCAAGTTATTCCAGGTTCGTATCAAATTCAAATCTTTTGATCCCTCTGGACCTCATCACATCCTTGTAGACTGCTATAAGAGACGAGATTTACAATGCGCCATCTATTGACGATATTATAGCTGGACATCCTATGTACATAAATATTGCCGTGCATTATGTTCGTCCTCGCCAAGTAACCTATGTTCGGGACTCATTTCAAGCCATTATTCGTGAGCTTATTGACGCCGACGACCTTGACCTTGAGGCAGACCCATCTTTAGTAAGTAATGGATCTGTACTCTATAAGTAAAACTGAATGATGTTTCAAAGATTCATCGTGCTCGCCTTGACGTTGAAGAAATGAGGTCAGGTAAACCTAGTCCACTTCCAAAGAACATTCCTTTCAGGGAAGCTGTGGTTGATCCCGACACAAGGGCGATTTATATTCGTCGTATGTTGCTCCGTTACATATTTTATGAGTCGATTTTGAAGGTTCTTCCTTTTTTGTAGATCTTCAGGTTCTGCAGTGGTGGACAGAAGCCTTCGTCAATGCTATTGTGCAGTCAACCAAGAAGATGCCATATTGCATGAGATTTCTGGCTAGAGAAACAATCTTGAACCTGAAGGTTAGCTTGTGCTGACATCCTTGTCCATTTTTTAACTATTATACAGGAAAAATTCCCTGGATTACCTGAGGAGGTTTACGGGGCATGCGTCGCGAGACTGGTGTTTTATCGATACATTAATCCGGCTCTAATGTATGCTGTCATGTCTCATATCAATATCCTGCGGTCTAACTTCTCCCTAGCACCCCTGAGATGTTTGATATTGTGCCCAAAACTATTAATATTACAACCGCGAAGAAAAATCTGGCGCAGATTTCTCAAGTTCTTGCTCAGATCGCCAGTGGTGTTGACTTTGGTGATGACAAACCAAGCTACGTCCCTATAAATGACTTTGTAAGGAAGGCAATCCTTCAATTTTCCGCATGGTTTAATGAAGGTACGTTCTCTCTCAAATCCACAAGTATATCCATATTCACTACTTGAAGTTGCTGATGTACCGGACGCGGAGACACATTTCCATGCTCACGAATTCATGGATGCCACTGTTCAACCAAAGCCCATTTACATTTCCCCAAATGAAATATATACCATCCATTCCCTTTTGTTGCAACACCAGGATTTTTTGGTATGTGGCATCTGGTGGTGATACTGGCTAATAATTCAAATTAAACTTGTCCAGAAATCGGACCACGACGATGCTTTGAAAGTAATTCTATCTGAATTGGGTGGAGTTCCACATCTAGACAATGAAGAGCTTAAGGAAGCACGAGACACTGCTATCACTTTAGAATTAACCAACCGATTTGCTTACGTTCAAGGTAAGAAATATCTCTAAACCGGGGTGTTCAAGTATTCTGACATCTGTGAAAGATCCTCTTGCAGAAGAGAAAACACTTTGGGTACAGGCTAAACGGGGGGTTCTAGCTATACTTCGTGTACAGCCCGCACAAGATTTGCTGGAATCACTGATGCAGAGGGTCACTGAAAACGATGAAGCTCTTTGGGAGGAAATTCTTGAGGCTGAAATTGAGAACGAGATCCGCCAAATGCCTAGGCGCCAACCATCCACTGCTGTGAACGATTCTGCGTATCGTCTAGAAGATATTCGCTCGTAAGAATACACTCTATGGTTATTTTCAGGGTATCTAACTCTTCTTCAGCCTGAAGTTTGCTGCCGTTAAAGCGCTTGCTATTTCAAATTTGCTTGAACTCGAGAAACTTGGGAAAATTACACGGGACGATGGTTTCCAGGGAATCCTCAATGCTATCGCCGGAGATGTGCGAAGTAAACATCGAAAGCGTCTTCAACGTCAACAAGAGATGGAGAGTATGAATGAAGCTTTACGCCAGCTGGCCGAGCGCAAGAAATACTTCGAGGAACAAATTGACAGCTATCACAACTATGTAGAGACTGCTATGAATACAATGCAGAAAGGAAAAGGGTATGTACATACATTCAAATTTTTATCTTACAGCTTACGCCTTGTTGCAGAAAAAGGCGACCTGTTCTTCCTTTCAGTAAACAGTATTTCCACCTTCGTGATTTACAAAGGACAGGACAAGCTCCACAATTCGGCTCGTTTCTATACTCGGCCAAAAAGCTCTACGATCGAGGTATACTGCTATCAATTGACCAATACTCCCCCCGCCAGTTTGATAAATTACAAATCACTATGTCATCAAATCGAGCTGGTGTTTTTAATCTGTCACTTGAATCCACGATGCTTGGGGTTACATCTCGCATTGCAGCCGAAGACATACGCATGGAGGATCTTCTACAGGCGAAATATGAGAAAAAGTCGTCTTTGCCGCTATTTGGCGGAAAGGTCAAGGTCAATTTTGAGCTATTTCTTTTCCAGATTAACAAAAAGTACGTGCTTGTTTCATATATCATACTTAAAAATACTTATTATTCTTGATAGGTTCTATGCATAACGCCTCCTGCACCCACCATTTGATCTGCATGCATCTTGATTTCTTGCTTATTTACGACCATCTCTCTTCATCCCACTTCGTTCCCAGCATTTGTAACGATAGCCATAATTCAATGTATTGCATAAAATGTACAACGTTAGAGCAAACAACTTGTCAACGTGTTTTCAAAGCGTAAAACGGAAATTTGGATGTCTGTCGCCTATAGGGGCCTTTGTTTTGCCTTCTCTGACCAATGTGTTGTACTTCGTCAAATTGTCTTGTCGGCGACCATTTTGGCGAGCTTTATTCTCCCACATACAATAGAGTCTGATTCAATTCTATGTGTCATATATCACTGGTTGGAAGCACATGGTCATTACTTACACGTTTAAACCAACAAGGACCCAGGCAAGGCAGATAAACGCAAGCGAAATCGTGTGCCCACGGATATATTTGGGTTTTTGCTCTTTGATTGACTATTGTTAGATAAGGAGTAACGAGAACGCACTCTGAGACGTACCTGGAGTGTATGCAAATGTTGCTACAAATCCACTACAATGGCAAGTAAGCAACGGTAATAGTCATATAGCCCAAAAAGTACTTGCCCGGCATTGGCAATAGCAAGCTGAAGAGCGGTGGTCGCTGCCCTCTTATAGTGTCCACTGCTATTATTTGGCAATATAGATCTGCAGATTGATCGCGAATAATTAGCATCCGCGCACACAGGGTATGTGAGACATACAAGATACACGGCGCTGACGGATATCTACACCGAGCAAAAGAAAATGAACAGGTATAGCAATTTCATCTCTGAAAATAACCTACACCCCAGCTGCCATGAAGAATACGGCAATGTACCGGGTCCCGTTGGTTTGGGCAGTTATAGCCATTACATAACCTTTAGTGACATTGTGAATTGGTGTTCCTTATGAGAACCATAATTGCTCACCGATAAACGCTAGTGGTAAACAAATTAGAATGAATGGTCCTCGCCATTTCATTCTGTCACTGAGTATCGCGACAATAACTGCAAGTTGACGTTATAGATGACTCAGGGGTGTAAGTCCTCTATTCTTACCCGTGAGGACAGTCGCTGGAACATATGGAGGAACTTTGCGATGAAAGGTGAAATTAGTACATCGCATGGGTGATATTACCGCCTCCGTTCCAGAGATTTTACTCACCGGTATGAAGCTGCGCCTCAGAGCCAGTGTAACCTAGACCGGCGACTATGGTGGGACTATTCCCACAATGATTTGTTATGAATAATCTGAGCTTCACGAGCACTGGAAAGAGACCTCGACGTACAGGAATAAAGAATACGAATATAAGCTGACGATAAGGCCAAAATAAGCGAGTCCTGTGAGCCATACTTGAATTTCCCATATCCCTATCACGAAAACTCTATGTCAGTTGTCTATGCTCCAGATAGAAAGTAGATACCTCTAAACACTTCTCTCCATTCGAATTCCTCTTCATTCTGCGCTGGCAAAGAGCTAGATGTACTTTCAAATTGACCCTCAGTGTTGGCCTTTTCTTCAAGATCCTTTCGAATAGGGGAAAAAGTTTCGATATCTATGAGCCCCATTGCAGAATCATCAATATGAAATCGTTCGACTTGGGCACACGTAACATAAGTTTCCTGAGGACAATTTTGAGTGCCTGAATACCTTACTTGCAAATTTCCTTTCCTCATCTGTGAAGAATGACGCTGTTTCGAGGCTCTCCGGTAGAAAGTAAGCCGCAATGAAGCTTGAAATTACTGTTGCCAGCCCTTCTAGAATCTAAAATCGGGTTGCAGTAGCATAGTAAAATCCATGAACCATAGTTGGAGCAGAAACGACACTTACAAAGATCCATCTCCAACCAGCCAAGCCTCCTACACCGTCCATTTTTAAAATGGCCGTCGCAAGAAGGCCTTCAACGCAAAATAAGGCGTAAGGGCTTCTACTACAGTCAAATTGAGGAGGACCAATTCTCACCTCCGAAGGCACCGGAGAGTGACGCTATTTCAGATAATGGTTAAGCACGCGTGTATTACTAGTTGATGTGAAAGACTTGCCAGAAGCGTAGAATATACCGACTCTGTGTGATATGTCCTAAATTTAGAGAAACAAGACGGGTAAAAATGAATAATTGAGTACCTTAGCTGTAGCTCGTGACGTTTGTAAATGGTGCTCAAGTAAAGGATCTAACACAAAGCTGTACTAAAAAAGACATCATAAGGCGAGTAGTGATGCCGCACTTACGATTCCTGGGAGCAAACCTCCTTCAAAAGACCCTAAGAAAAGTCTTATGACAACAAGACCTGAAAAATTTTTGACCTATTGCATGTAAGCCAAAGGAAAGTAACGCACATACGCGATTATGGAATTGACGTACCAGAGCCGAAAGAGTGGTGATAACACCCCACAAGCACACGAGAAGAGGAATCCACCGCTGCACGATATTGTGTCAACAAGGCGTATTCATACTTGCAGCTAATGACCTACGTTAGGCTTCATCTTCTTCAGCAACATGTTAGACGGTAGTTCAACGAGGAGATATCTAGTCAAACAGTTATACTAATCAGATTTCCTGCACAGAGTGAATTGACAGTTTCACCCACGATACATAAAATACTGATCATTTGATGGGTCAGCACACGATACTACGTTTTTGAAGTGTTGCAATTGACATACCAGCCAATACTGTGTTAAATTGATTCCCCTTTAAGTGTGTATCCTTCTCAAGTCCTGCAATTCTGCAATATAGTAGGAGGCAATGATATAGCGCCAATCAAGTCGTTTAAAAGAATATCCTTACCGTGCATTTCCAACGTTGCTCCTGTCGATGAAATTCGCCAGCCAAAGCTATCGTGAAGTACAACAGTTGCAGGTAAGTGAAACAGACACTCGACAGCACGTCAAAGAGCGTACTGACAAGTGCAAGAGGTGGCAAAATATGACAATCCAGCTTCCACAAGACTTTCTTCGTCAATGTCTTCTGATGATTTACGCTAATTTCGCTGTTGATTGAAGTCATGGTTGACAGGACCAATCTCGAGAGCTCCCGGGGAAAGATAAAAAAGTAGGGAACAATGGGGTTTTAACATCATCGCATGTGTGGGGTTTTAAAGCAATCGTATCAAAGCAGAATGGACGGCAAGTGGGGAATGAGATATTTCTGACATCGTTTCCCACCTATATATATTACTTATGCGGGTAATAGGAACTAGGGCGGCAGTATGGATGTGTGCCATAGTTGATGGCCAAGTGTCAATTCGGAGTCGCCGTTTGTTCTACACAATACATAATTATTTTATAAATAGACACAACTTTTTAAGCGCTCCACGTGATCGTGAGGTGTAATTTGTGACTAGCCGATTCCTTGTCTTTCTTCTGAACAACATCAGTCAAATGTCCGCTCTACCCTATCTGGGGATTGCAATTCCCCCACTACCGCAAGGATGGACTGAACATCTCGGTGTGTCTCGCAATCTAGTTAAATTTTTATCCAGTTCATATCTCTGACTAGTCTGCAAGGACCCAATGGCCAGCCATATTATTACAATGCAGTGACGCGTGAATCAACATATATTCGCCCTACTCCACAGATTTCTCCCATACAACCGAAAAAAGCCAGCAAAAAAGAGAAACCGCTTTTAAAAACACCAATTCCAGGCACTGATTGGCTTAAAGTGACGACTACGGAAGGCAATATATTTTACTCTCATAAAGTTAGGAAAGAAAGTGTATGGGTTGTTCCAGACGAATTAAAACCTGCCCTGGATGCCCTTCAAGCAAAAGAGAATGAGAGTCGTGGAAAGTCAGCGCAGAAGACGAAAGAAACGACCAGCATCGCGAAACGAAAAGCAGATGATACTGTTCCCATCAGCGAGGTGGTCCTGAATAAGAAGGCTAAAGTGGATGAGGAAGGAGAAGAAGAAGACGAAAGCGAAAGCGAAGAGGATAACAATGAGGAAGATGAAGAAGATTGGCAACGTGAAGCTGCCCAACAACTTGCCAAAGAAGCTGAAGAGGAACGTCAGCGAATTCGAGACACAGAGAAGCAGAGAGAAGCAGAGGCAGAGGCTCAACGGACTCAAGTGGCCTTGAAAGTGGCTATTCCTGACAGGGTCGACCTTTCCCCTGAAGAAGGCAAAGCGCTCTTTAAGGTATTAATCTTTATACCAATGGCAATTGAACATCTACTTACATATGAGGTTACAAGACATTGCTCCGTGAGAAGGATATTAACCCGTTGCATCCATGGGACAAGTCTCTTCCTAAGTTTATCTCTGATCCCCGATATGTTCTTCTGCAGTCTGTGACGGCGCGGCGCGAAGCCTTTGACGAATATTGCAAAGAACGCTCTCGGGAACTACGCCAATCTGCTGTCAAAAAAGACAAAGAAATGGCCAACCCAAAGGAGGACTTCGAACGGCTTTTAAAGGAGGAAGTTAAGAGCACAAGAACAAGCTGGACCGATTTTAGAAGATCATGGAAAAAAGATCGCCGGTTTTATGGATGGGGCCGAGATGACAAAGAAAGAGAGAAACGCTTCAGGGAGTTTTTGAAGGAACTGGGCGAACGTATGTATCTGATTCCCATTACCGTCAGCTACTGACTCTGGATTATGATAGTCAAAAGGGAGGCCGCACAAAAAGCTGAGAGGAATTTCTTCGCTCTCCTCAAAGAACATCCATTTGTTACTGAAGGTATTGCTTGGAAAGATGTAGGTTCTAAGAGGAAACGAACTTTCACTATAACCCACTCATTATATATCAAAATCTAGGCCAAGAAAAAGATATATAAAGATCCTCGCTATGACGCGGTTGGTTCCTCAACTCTTCGGGAGGAACTGTTTAATACATTTATTAAAGACAGGGGATTTCAACATAAGCCTGAACAAAATGCTGCATTACAACCAAATTCACCGACCACGTACGGTCAAGCAGAAGGAGAGGAACGAGAAGAACGGAGAAAGAAAGCCGTCAAGGAACGAGAAGAGAAGGTTAACGCAGAGCGTCGTCGTTTAGATGCTGATATAGAGCGGTCAAAAATGGGAATTGACAAAGAAGAAGGGGAAAGAACTTTTAGGTGTGTATAATTCAAATGTCAGGACAATCTACACATGTCACTCAATATCGGGTGATATTTTACAGGACTTTACTTACAGATGCTATCCGCGAGTCACAGGTACGCGTTTCCTAGCAAGTTGGGCAGACACTAATTTCATTTTTCCAATGACAGGTCACATGGGATGATATTGTGCCCCAACTAAAAACTGATCTGCGCTTCACCAACTCGCCTTTGTCTCTCAATCATCAATTACGCCTATTCCACGAACATCTATCCCATTTACGAGACAAGCAATTAACCGGGTTGCATGCACTTTTTGAAGCTCATGCTCCATCCCTTGCCACTAAGTTCCACACCCTCCCCTTAGAAACAATTCTTTCTTCCGCACCAGCAAAAAAATTGGGATATAATATTGATCAGATTGAAGCTGACTTCGATAAATGGCAGAGAGAACGGACAACTGCAGCGCGCATTGCTTTTGATGAAATGATGGAAGAAAATTCTTTCGTGGAATTCTGGGGCCGTCTGCGCAAAATAGGGGGCGAGGATGTAGCCGGAAACCTTCAAATAGAAGGTGACGATATTGGCGAAGATGGTGAAGACAAGGTCGATATGAAGGCGTTAGCCAAGAATATTGACATCAGGGAGATGGAAAACGTTTTGAAAGTAAGATCCTGATGTCCTCGCGTATTCGTATCACTGATTTCTTTTGTCCAGCATGATAAACGTTATATTACATTTGAACACATTCCAGATGAAAGGGAACGATGGATTAGGGTAAGATTTTTTATCTTGAATTCATGTTCATTCATTCATTTATTCGGGGCGGTAGGACTATATTTCCCGCTTATCGGCGCCAAAATTGTCGGTGCATGTCGACGGATAACCTTTGTAACCATATGTACATATCACCTCCCCGTGTTTAATCCCTTTTACCAGAGAATAAGTATAAATTGACAATGCCTTTTGAACTTTGTAGCCATTTGCGTCGGTACCCAAATTATTTCCTCTACAAGCCAAAGTCTTTCCTAATAATGGTCAGGTTGAAAATACGGCATCCTATGATAAACAGAATGTATTTCATGGACACAAATTTGAAGTTTCCTAGTGTCCCATCCCACATGTAGACATATTCACTACTTCCCGAGGCGATTTGGTTTCATGAACAAGGATATAGATGGTTGTCACTCAAGTAGTGATAAGCGTCGAAACATATCCTATTTACTTCCCATATCCGCCTTTGTAACGGGGTCCGGAATCGACGTGACGGCGGTTCCTGCCTGAATAGTGATCCAAAGATGACTTGTCATCGCGTCTAGAATGCTCATGATGATTCCTTCGTGAACTCGAACAACCATCCCCTAAGTAGCGTTTATCGGAGCGGTTCGATCGATGTTTGTCCTGTGAGGGTTCACTTATACGAGCTAACAGGCTAGGATTGTTGTTGGGCATGCTGTGCGACTTAGCCGTGCCTAGAGATGATTTAAAATTGATGGATAAGGAGCTTTTAGGTTTTGGCGGTAGTCCGCTACGGTGCTTGGCTGAGTTACTGAACCAATCATTAGAATCTGCTTCGGCGTGTTGTTCTTGCTGTGCTAATATAGCCCTCGATTTCATTCTAGCTCGCCGCCCAACATTACTAGGTGCATCTTTATCCCAGGACAGATTATCTTTGTCCCAGTCCCGGACGCGACTTTTGGTATTTGATTTGAACTTTTTCAATTCTTTTGCGGGGTCATAGAACGGGCCATTCATAACGTTAACTTTGCTGAAAGCAGAAAAATCTTCTGGGAATCGGTTCTCTTCTTGGTCGTTACAGTCCTATAGGCAAGGGAATTCAGTGGGATAATATCATTGACGAGGTAAATATGACAACTTACATCTCCCCAATGTCCATGACCTCCACAACAATAGCACCATTCATCGTCGCCCACAAAGCCTTCGCCGCCTTCACCAAGCCTCAGATCTTTCTTGGATTGTCGGACATTGAGAGTCCAAGTTTGTTCCTCAGTACCAAAATACTCGTACATGCGCCATAACGTCGGGCATTCCTAAAGCAAGTTAAGCATATCGAGGGCATACAACGTAGGAAATACAGACGTTGGTTTGATGTCGAGATGAAGAGCATCTATCACATTCATATTCACTAATTGCCATCAATGCACGGGCTGACCGTCGATTAGGACAATTCTAAGAAGTGCCATCAGGGGGAATGAAGTATGGTCTAAAAAATCCAGCACTCACAGAGTTGATATGCCCTTTCATCCCGCAAGTAAAGCAAACTTTACTTATAGGGCATGACCGTGTAGAATGTTCGTCCCGGGCGCCACATGTCAGACACTTTACAAAATGTTTATGGTTCCGCTGAATGGGAAATAAAGGGGAAATTGACGTACAATCATAACTGGACAGGCCGAGGTTTTATGTTCTCCTTCCGCACCACAGTTTTTGCACACAGTTCGATTGAGAGCAATAGCCTCATTAGGGGTATCATCAAAGTATCGAAGCGTATGCTAATGTATCTGAGGTCAATCATTGCACCGTCAAAAGACATAGTTTAGAATACCTTAGAATCATCATAGTCAAGATAGTCAATGAAGTTCTCATCTTCAGAGTCCACAGCGGGTTGACTAATTATTTCCACAGGAGTGCTTCCCAAAACAGTAACGTGCGCAGGAACAAGCAGCTTTCCTGATGTTTCAACAGGCTCATTGGACCTTTCTGCCATTATTTGACGCGCAGAGGGCACTGGAACCGGAGTAACGTCTACATAGAACAGATCTTGATCTTCAGCTTGAAGATTATCTTGTTTATCAGTGATATCCTGAAGGCCATTTTCTTGGCTGGTTCTACCACTTGAAGAAGGGTCTGAGCGCTTCCGCTTTGCCTGTGCTTCGAAATCAAGCTCTCTATCCGGGGAACTCCTGGAGGACGGACAGGCCGTGGTAGCTGGACTGTTATGTGAATTTCTAGATTTTCGTTTGCGTTTTCGCCTTGGTTTTTGACTCGTCGCAGCCTCCGTAACTTCTTCTACTTGCACCGCATGCGATGAGTCAAGATGAACAGTCGAAGGCTGTGGGATCGGGGGAGGTGTAGTAAGGTCAATTATTTCTACAGAGACCATGTTTCGGGTGTAAGAATTTCAATCTAAACACGTTGTTTAGAAAAATACTTGAGACTGTAGGAGTGTATGACAGCAGGGTTTGTCGTGGTTGTGTATACAAACTAATGCCATCATATCTGGCATCCAAATTTAATAAGATGTTACGTAAGCCTTACCTCAAAGATCAAAGTATTCGAAAGCATTCCGACTTAACTGTTCGGGCAACTAATATCAGGACCACAATTCCGACATAAGCTTTTAAATTGTTTAAATCTGCATCGGATAAAAGGGGTGTCGAGTTTACGATACATCATAATTATTACTATCACTTGAAACTTTACACCCAGTGACTGAAGTCCTTAAAGCCATGTATCCATGTCCAGATCAAGACCTGGGAGGGAAGGTCGCCATCGAAGCCGCACGAGGATTCCCTGGTGTCTTGGTAGAGTGTATAGAGGGTGCTCCAGCACTTGAGGATCGCATTAGGGATTTTCGCCTCTGCATTTCAGCGATGTGTTCGGCTTTCGCTGTCTTTTCATCGCTATTCATTGCAACTTTTCGAGCTTGTGTAAAGAAGAGTCGAGCATTACGTTCTGAAATATTTTCGATGAGATATGTGTTTCCTAATAACATTCGTTATTCTTTTATCGAGACTTGAACAGAGCGAAAAAATGATAAACCTCGTGGTACCATAAACATACCCCCTGTAGCGAGGATCATTGAAGTTTGGTGAATCTTGAAGTTGACTGCGCCTTCAATGACATAAAAAACCTAAAAAAAATAAAAATATTCAAATATAGGATACACTTCAATTGGTGTAGTACTAACATAAGTATTGTCTTTAGCAGCTTTACTGGGTTTGCGTCCGCGAGGAGGTATGATCAATTGCCCTGCAGCAATGAAATCATCGTCGCCAAAAATCTTATCGAATGACCAATTTTTGTCAGCTGCCATACGTGGTTCAACCATTTTCGCCGTCCATGCAATTCCTGTGCGAAAAAGTGAACATTAATATCGATCCCAATAGTAGAAACACTACTAACGTCTCTCAACTTCATCTTTGGTTGTAAAGTGAAGAACAGTACAAATGGCGGAGGTGTCATCATCCCACCCTTCTTCAGGGTTGTGAACTGCCAACGCAGGGGGGATTGAGTTCTCGTGGTGGTCGACAGCTCGGCTTCTACTACGCGGTCGGGTTGAACCTCGTTTTCGTTTGGCGCCGAGGGGTAGAGCGTCCTCCTTTGGTATTCGAAGGATTTCCTTGATGGGAGGAACCAGAACGGGCCCTGAGTGTGTGGTTCTCCCATAAACGACCTTTTCGCCCCGCCAATATTCGAGCGGCCGGATATGTTCACGTTGACTACGTCTGACACCTTCTCGATGAGCTATATGAGTCAAGGCCGTTGTATTCAGTCAATGATGGACAGTTAAACGCAGGAAATTGATACAGACGACGATTCTCCTTCTTTGACCTTGTCTGTGTCTTCGTAGGTGCTGTCTTCCTTTCCTCCACAACTTTCCTTTTCTTCATAGGAGGTTCAGGTTCAGGTTCAGAATCTTCTGCTGAACTTTCCATATCCAAATCAACATCTTTCAAACCTTGTGCTATCTCATCCTCAACTCCCTCAGGATCAGGATTAAGATCCGCCGCTTCCTCTTCGTCTTCTTCTTCGATGGCACTGAAATTTGATTGCCTAGGACCACGCCGACTTTTTGGACTTAATCGTTGACCATGGTCATCAAAGTTGTCATGCTGTGCGTCGTCGTCGTCGTCGTCGTTGTTGTTGTCGTAACCTGCTTCTCCGGTATAATCTCCGGCGGGTTCATTGTCCGATTGCGATTCCGATTGCGATTGTGGTTCAGGCTCTAAATCATGAGCAGAATGACGGAGACTAGATGGACCAGGTCCAGCATGACCCGCACCACGACGCGTTGAATTAGGGAGATGGGGGGACGGGATGCGGTCAAAGTCTACATCGGACGTTCGTGCCACCGGACGTATAGATGTTCGGCTGCGCCCTGATGCTGTTGGTGTCGTTGGTGGGCGCAGATTCACTAAATGTCTTACTGGACCTAAGCCATTATTGTTTAGGTTTCGCAAGTATGTATTTCTTCCCAAATCGGAACTTACTATCCAGCTGCATAGATTGCTCCCCGTCTTCATCGTCATAATCATCGTCCTTTCGATATACAGTAGAAATGCTCTGCTTTCGCTTTGCCTTCGGCCTGGGAGGAGTCCGTCCATCTATCTGTTGGATGAGTTCGTCGAATGGTTCAAACCCATCGGACTTGCGCTCGACATGTGCAACAGAAATTCCAGTCTTCTTTCCAACTTCAGGATTATCACCTCTATAGGGTATATGTGCTTTTTGCAAGCCGCGTCGTGCCCCACCAACACTGCTCTTGCGTGAAGATGTCGGCATATATAGCGATGAAGCGTATTGAGACGGGAATTAATGGGGAGTCGGATGTTGGTTGATTGAGAGTAGATTTGTTATGGTCGTGGGAATCATGCATGGCACGCGTTTTCGACGCGCTTGCTCCTGTTTGGCGACGACCTGAATTCATCACGTGTTTGGAAGACGACAGTACGACTCTGGAAACTTGCCAAGTTGTAGTACTTACGTTTGCTTTGCCCTTAACCAAATGCTATTGGACTGGGTTGCTTCTTTAATCCGCGAACTTTGCGTTCTTCCCGATATACACTCATATCGAAGTGTAACAGTTCGATAGTGCTACAATATCGCGACCCATTGGTTTTCGACCCACGTTGTTTGTGTGATTTCTTGACGCACACTTAAGCCGCCCTTGAAGTATAGGTCAAACAGCTTTGCTAATGATTTGTACGTGGATTCGAATTTATACACTTAGCGTGTTAAGTCCGAATCCTCGGCTGTATCTTGGAGAGTATCGCTGAGGCAATTATAGTGCGAAGACATTTCGGTAAGGAACTGATTACTCTTGTCCGTTTGCTAAGCTCTGATGTCGATTTATAGATGTTTAGTAGGCTGAGTCAATGCCCGTACTTGGACATCAATGACACGCTTCTTAGTTCTAGCTCAATATCTCAGGTCGGCAGGGCTTTGTAGAGTGACCAAGAATGCTCGTACGTTATTATGACAAGTCCCCGCAGGTTCCAAAGCTAATATGAAATTATGCTAACAATCGGGGCCCTATGGTATGGAAGGGAAAGCTATAATGGAATTTTTTAAATGCGTAAACCATTTGGTGTACACATTGTGTGACTACTTAAATACAGGTGCTCATTTGAAAGTTAAAAGCTGTTTCTTTCTTCCCTAATTGCTGGTGTATACATGGTTGCCTGGAATACGAAGAACGAAATTGCAAAGGACTCAGGTAATTTGCCTTGAATACCTGTGGCCGTGTTACATACCGACAATGCCTCATACGCATTCACGTCAGATATTTTCCTCAAGCTTGTTTTTGCGCTTTTTGGTGCCTATGTATGGGAACTGTTCATGACTTTGGACTTCGAATGGTCTTTGGTAACTAGACGTCGCAAGTTTCGGTGGCCATTGGTATGCACCCTCCACTATAAACTAAAGTTTCTTACAGACGCTCTTTTTAGAGTAAATCCGTTCACTCGTTTTCTGCATGTTATCTGAAAAATGCCCCTAGCATTTTTCTTTCTTTGCCGATATTGTATGCTTTTGGCATTTCTGGGGATGTAAGTCTGTGCATCTCTACGAACCACGAACCCTTCTCTGTCTTTTCATTTTAAATCAAAGCTTTGACACGGATCTTTCAATCATTCAGGATAACATCGTTTTCAATAGCGGAAGAGGTAGTTACATTCATCACTGTGTTCCTACTTCGCTGACCCAATTATATATCAGATAAATTGTCATGTATGTATCTGACTGGGGAACAGAGTGCAGTCGAACAGTTTTCTAATGCGATCAGGCGCTTTACACTTTTAATTCAGTAGGCGACTTTAATGACTTGCAATGTTATTGTTCAACCGACATACTATTGCTGTAGTGGACAGGAAACATGGCTATTCTTTGCGCCTCTACGTCCCTTATGTTGCGAACGTATGCTTGTCTGACTGTCTATATTCGATCTTTTCGACTTATATCCTTAACAGAATAGCGTTATGGGAACGTCGTCGATCCGTTGTCGCTGTTCTTGGCATTTTGTGTTTGGCACACTGGGCTCTGCTCTACAGGACAATGTTTATTGTGGTTTCACAATGGGATCCTGTTGTCAAAGCTTGTGTGGTCGTACAGACTAATCCGTCCATGCTAAACACGACCTTCTTCTTTAGTAAGTTCGGTCCACTCAACATTTACTTCAGGTACTGATATTGTAGCCATGGGATTTGACTTTACCATTCTCTCATTTACAGCCGTTGCACTGTTGGGGCGTCATTCCGCACGAACCGACCTCTGGAAATTGCTTTTCCAAGACGGGCTGGTTTATTTCCTTCTCTCATTTTCAACTAATTGCGTCCCCGCTGTGCGTCTTGTAGCTCTAATCCCACCTCGAGTCCTGTTTCTGACAGTAATGTCCTAGGTCCTCAATGTTTTGAACCTGAACAGTATGTCAGGCCTTGTTTTGAACATGCACAACGTTAATTTAACTATGTCATTTGGTCAGCGCCTATGAACGTGTGAGTACCTCTTTTCAAAACTCTCATTCTTTGCTTATTATTCCTCTTAGCATTGGCACTGTATGGGTTTCCTTGAGCATCATCTGTTCATCTCATTTATATATTTTCACAGATCCCAGCAGCAACTATAACGTGAGCATTTGTGTAAACCAATAGAATTCATTTTATCAATTCCATTAATCAGGTCAATCGCAGCTTGCCGAGCTGTCACCAGGCTACTAGACTTCAATTCAAGTGAAGTCTACGTTCATTCCATATCGGCGGCCATGGCTGGGAATAACCCTGTTGGTACACGGCACACAGGACCCCATCTCAAATCAAACAAAATATCTCTTCCGCGTCAGGAAATTAGAGTGACTACAGAACATATAACAATGGCGGAATTTGGGTAAGAGCGGCTCCAACATACTAATGTAAACATTCTAATGAAACCTAAAGGACCGGAACAAGCACACAGTATATGAAAAGTGAGGGACACGACGTGACTTCATGCACAGATATGCAGTCGGCAAAGTACACAGATCCGGAAGCAATGGCAGACATCGACAAGGATGATAAAGGATCCTACGAGTTTCCAGGAACATAGCCATGGGCGACGTAAGCTCTTGTTCTAGTCAACCATCGAGCTTCTGGATTTGTGGCTTCAACTGTGACACAGAATGCGAAAAATTCCGCAAAAAACTTACCATTATATAATTAAATAGTATACAATGGCTTTTTCCGCTCTCCTCTTGTGTTCGTGTAATGGCAGGAATGATTTTGCATGGTGGTGATACATAAGAAGTGGGTATAACGTATAAGCATATCAACGCCTTCTCTTGGAGCGACCTGCTTTTCTTTTCGCTGCAACAGTACCCTGTCGGTTCATTCCGTGCGGTGTCGCTCTGGCAGGCATGCCTTTCGATTTCCGCCATTCCTCTCTTCTTGAGCCTCGAGGTCCATGTGTAGAAATGCGTTTTGACGAAGATTCTGAGTCGACCGCCATAGATTCTGGGTGTCATTGGATATGAAACATAAATAAGAGGAACAGGGGTCAAAGGACGAGGAAAAGTCACCTGGTTGATCCATTGAATCATCCAGTTCCGGAGCTAGAAACAGAGACAGGTAAAGAGTTAATGATTGTCTATCCGCGATGAAATCGTGAACAGAATCATCAAAAAAATCCTCTAGTCGGGCAGTCCGGCGGTATCAAAGATAGGAAGGTGTGTACTCGCAGTTATCAAGACACAAGTTGTACAATCCTTCCGACGTAATGTCGTTCGGATCTAGAAGGCCAAAAGTCGCAAACCAACACCAACCTGGAATCCCATCTTCGTTTGCCTCAACATCCTCAGTTTCGAGCCTGCCCCCATCTGTGTCTTTCTTCGTTACTTGTAATAGCTTTGAGTTGAGCCTGTGAAGGCGGCCAGCTGCCGCTGCAGCGTATTCTCCGGATTCTCTTTTTTTCTGGCGGAAGGAACGTTTCGTCTTCGACCTGAGTGATTTCGCCATTGTGAGCACAGATAACTCGACGGTAGATCTTTATAGTTTCGGGATGGAGAGGAACCAAGTAAGTAAATGCAGTGATGGTAGACTGTAGTGGAGGTTGTGATGATGGGTGAAAACAGGTCAAAATGACTCGCAGAAAGAAAAAAATTGAAGCGGCGCATGAACTATTTTGTGGCTGTGCATGCAGCCAAAGGAAAGAATGTGTCTTGACAAAATGAATGGCCTTTTTAAATGATAGCACCATTTTTTGCGCAATAGGCGACGCTGGATATACATAGTATTACAAACGAAGCACATATATTTCCTTCTTGCAGGTAAACCGTCACTGAGTGCGCTCATGCCGATCAAGTTTGACGGTGACTGACGTTGGGTGACTCTATAACGGCAATGCTATCCTAATCTGCCGATTCTGAAGGAGCCTCCCTGTAAAAAACAGATACATGTTGATAAGCCTGGACCTTGGGAGCAAGAAAATGTACTCATGATATAGAGAACATTATTACACCTGAGAAGAGAGTCAATGCGGATAGATTATAGCTTCGTGGTGCATTAAACATACCGGATGAAGACTTCGCCCAGAGCACCATTTGACTTTCCATCCTGATATTCTTCCGTGTTTGCAAGCTATTGGGGAAAATGAGCAGACGCTCTGATGACAATGTCCGGGACGATCACCTGGAGATTCATGTACCCATCAGTGCTAACAAGGAACCCTTTGTATTCAAGCCCCCATTTTAGTCGTACGTATACGGGCTTCCCAGTGAGCTCTTGCAAAAAGGGTTTGGGATTGACAGGGTTGACCTTGCAGCATAGTGAGAGAAAATCGACCAACAGAACGACGCGAAACTTACAGAGGCCATGGTGGTTGGAAGAGAACACGTGCGGACTTCTAAAAGTGACACCAACAACGGCTCTCCATGTTTCTTTCAAAAACCCTTCCATTCAAGTTGACCAACCCATCCCTCCCTTTTTCTTCTTTACCAACTCCAACCTCGAGACTAATATGTCCGACAGAGAAGGACATTCTGGAGGTGGAGCACCCACTGATGACGATCTGTCTCTTCCAAAGGCTACTGTAGCCAAGATGATAGCTGGTGAGTTCACGTTGGATCAATCATTCTTGGGTACATACAGGTTAATTGTCGCCTACGATCATTTTCGTCAGAACTTCTGCCCAACGACGTGGTGTGCGCGAAAGAGACGCGAGATTTAGTTATAGAGTGTTGTGTAGGTGAACATTGATGGATTGCTTACGACCCCCTTGGTTTCTCACATCGTGGTACAGAATTCATTCATCTGATATCATCAGAGGCGAACGAGATATGTGAACAGGAGAATAAGAAAACAATAGCGCCTGAGCATATCATTACTGCTTTGACGGTGCGAGCAAATTGCATGTCTCCTGGAATGTCGCCTCATACTGCTATTGTAGCGTCTCGGATTCACGACTTTTGCACCAGAAGTTGAAAGCGTGCTGAAAGATCACAAGCAGCAGCAAAAGGTTCACACATACCTATTCCGCAATTGAAGCTTACTAATTGCTTTCTTTCAGGACCGAGAGAAAAAGGTCTCCAAATTCGAAAAGTCTGGAATGACGGAAGAGGAGCTGGCTGCTGCCCAAGAAGAGTTGTTTGCACAGAGTAGGGCAAGGTATAATAATGGGCAGCAGTAAGCATGGTGACATTATATCTTTATTTCTGTATTCATCGTAAATGCAAAGCATGTGTATCAATCTAATGGTGTTTCTTTTAACGCTGCTTCAACACTTCAAGCCTTCTCATGGGGTCGTCTCCGTTCCAAATGGCAATCCCTGATGGCAGATACGATATCGAGGGTAGACCTTCTTGCTCGATTGTAAAGGATGCCGACACGGTCCCGTACAATGTGGCTTAACCAAGACACATTCAGTCAATATCTTTCCCAAAGAACAAGGAAGAACACACCTTGATAAACGTCTTCAGATAGCACCAGGCCGGCTGCGAACCCTCCAAGGAAACTATTACCTGCGCCTAGTTCTTTTTTAGAAATAGTAGTCGGCTCAATTGTCCAGGAAAAGATTACCGGTAACGTCGATGACTTTTTCTACGTCTGTAGCTTCCCAAAAGGCGTCAACCCAAACTCCTTTGTTTTTTTTACATTTTACGTATGCCCCCATTGCCCCGCTCCTGATCACAATCCAGCCAGAGCCATCCTTTCCGATACCGATGTCCAAAAAGTCATCCGCTGCTTTCTCGATTATGTCTTTGGACGCCGGCAAGGGAGATGACAGAAGAGAGAGAGCCTCATCTGCGTTTGGGCTGACCAATACTGTAGTGTTAGCACTTCCATTAAATACTGACCCAAACCAACCTTAATATTGATATTGAAGGCAGGACTTTCTTCAATGCTGGCAACTCTTCTGGAATGCAGCGGTCCTGGCGACACGATAGAGTTTAAGTGAGCCTGAAGGGCGGTCAAAGTTTGAAGTGAACGCGAACAGGGATGGGTTCATAGACCGTGATAGGATCCCAGCCCGATTGTAACTTGGCCTCTGACATTATTTCAGATGCTCGCGACGGCGAACAAATAAAATGCAGAATTTTCGGTTTTTCCAGTTCTGTTGCTAAAAGATCCTTCGGTGTTAAACGCAGTCGAGGAGTTTTGTATTCGAACCTGCTGTTGATCAGCGGTTCCTTACATCTCACGCGAAACGAAAGCCATAGTCACCCTCGAAGTTCTCCTTTATAGGAATTGATAGCACGCGTAGTTCCAAGATGAGGCTGTTTCCTGAACATCCACATCCTTTCTCCGTAGCTTATGAGTTTCTGCTTGATTGTTTCTGGGAAATCATATCCTTCGTCGACGATCATTCCGACATCTGAAGGAGGTAACCTAGAAGCAAATCCGTTTCGAAAAATGACTTGAATTAATCAAACTGGAAGATGGGTACCAAATACGAGCACCGATAGCAGCATAGGTGCCCCCTCCTCCAATCTATATAAAGGAGGTGTGTCAAGAAAGGATTTATCGCAACAAATAGTGGGCTTCCCTGCGGCTCCACTGTACGGCCAGTGGGTTGGCCTTCTTCGTCCATGAAAACAAATTCATCGATAATAAACATTCCTAAAGTTACAAATTTTTTGCAGCCATTTGACGCAGCCATCGCCCTCCCAGACTAGTTTTAGACGACTGAAGTCAATGGGTATGGAATCGGATAAGTTGATGATGATGTGATATCAAACAGGTTGCTAATAACTACATGCAACTTCAGATCATCCGACTTCCTCTACTGCCATATGATCCAGATCAGACTCTCACATTCTAATCTCCTTCTCCATCTCTGTCCTGGTACAACGGCGTCTTTCACTCATAGATGGAAATTTGGGCAGTCATATACACGCCAAATCTTTTCAATGATGATGTAGGTATCACCTTTGCTATCGAGAATTTTATTTGACAATTCATTTTCAAAAGTTGTACAAAAACGGTCTGACATTGGTTGACGTAGAGAGTCAAACACGTATAAAACGATTCTACCACAGGGTAGACGCATGTCGTGAGCAAATACCATACTAATTGCACCTACCGAACCTTATTGTACGAAAGGTACCTTAATC
This sequence comes from Psilocybe cubensis, assembly GCF_017499595.1. NCBI lineage: Eukaryota > Fungi > Basidiomycota > Agaricomycetes > Agaricales > Agrocybaceae > Psilocybe > Psilocybe cubensis. The sequence continues at coordinate 1,750,248 of NC_063002.1, read as the reverse complement.
GGACGGCTTCTGGTCAGAGTGTTGCTCAAAGGAAAGGGCATATCCGTTGACGAAATGAAGTTTGCGACTACGCCGGAAGGGAAACCATATATTGTACGTTTTATGTACGAAAGAAAAATACAGGACTGACAATTTCTTAATCTTCAGAAATCTCAAACCAATCCGCCCCTGGCATATAATATCACGCATGACAATAACCTAGTCGCAATGGCGTTTGCACCGGGGATAATCAATCAGCCTGCATATAACGTTGGAATAGACGTCATGAAGGTTAGAATTCCAGGAAGAGAAACATTTGATTCGTTTGTGCACACAGTCGGCGATCAGGTGAGGAGAGCAAATAGCCCTTATGTTTACATCTAAATATATTTGATAGTTAACCACTCTTGAGCATGTTCAATTGAAGGCCGTAATACCAGAGACGGAGAAATTAAAACGTTTTTTTTGGATGTGGACTTTGAAGGAGGCCTATACTAAAGCTCTGGGAATTGGCCTTGGTTTTGATTTTCGGCGAATAGAATTCGATGTTGTTGCAAGAAGGATCTGTGTTGATGGCAAAGAACCAGAAGGATGGCAATTCAACATGTTCAATGTCCAAGATGGGGAAGATTTATACCAATGCGTAGTTGCGGAGTACGTTGGAGACACGAAGACGGAAGTCACGTACAATGTTCACAATCCAGAATGGTTCAAGGTTTACGGTGCTGTTCAATTCACCGAGATGGCTGTTGGTCTGTTAAAAACCTAGTACAAAATGAAAGAAGAAATAGACTCAACGACAAGCTAATATTTTACGTGTTTCGATCACGAATCTTCGTTATTTACTATTGTCCGCGCAGCTAACCAATCCCCATAGTATACACATTCCTTGGGATTCACAGGTCCATCCTGTTTACAGAACTCGAAGGACGGGCAAAGTCCACAAGGGGACTCCAGCAAGCCTATAGAGGCCACATGTTCCTTCAAAGCACGATAAACGGAACCACCAGAACTGGTATCAAACGCGTCAAAATCCGCGTTTGGAGTTTCTGAGCGCTTCGAGGATTTGTGCTTTTTTCTGCGTGATTCTGAATCAGTGTCCTCTGAAGACGATTCGCTCTCAGAGACGTGTTTCTGCTTTTTCTTGCTCTTTTTTCGATGGCGGGCTTCATCCTCGGACGAACTTTCAGAGCTTGATGAATGGGCCCTTTTCTTTTTCTTTTTCTTCTTTTTCTCGGTTTCAGAGTCGGAATCAGAGTCAGTTGATTTTGTTTTGGACTTTTTCTTCTTCTTCTTCTTCTTGCTACTTTCTTCGTCTGAAGATTCGATTTCGTCGTCAGATATAGCCAACTTCTTGCGTTTTTTCTTCGTCTTTAGGTCTTCATCGTCAGAGTCATCGTCTCGCTTTTTGCGTTTCTTCTTGCGAGATGATTTTTCTTCGTCGCCCGAGTCGCCATCACCGATTGCTTCAGAGTTCCACAGCGCACTTCCAAATGCGGGGATCTACTTGCCAACATGAGATACGACTGAAAAGAATAATTGTTCTTCAAACCTTTTCAATTTTACCATCCAAGATGAGAACATTGAGAAGCATTTCAACGTGTTCCACACTCAGATCCGTTTCTGTAAGTCGTGCCTTTCGAAGAGAATGCCTGATATTTTCGGCTGTGGGATATCGTGGCGCGTTTGAGATAGGGTAGAGAGCATTTTCAGAGCCATTTCTGCGCTTCGGGAAGCTCTGAATAAAATGGATAGTCGACAAGGTGAAGCAGTAATAGAAGAAAGTGAACGCACGATATCGCTGATTAATTTATAGCATGCCTCGGTTAAATTTTGGATAAATTCTGTATCTAATTCATTGTCCGTGTACCAGGGGCCACCTGTCAGTGATATAGAGGGCTCGATCCCCTCCAACATATAAATTTTCCTTGTGATATGCTATGGAAACCGTTAATACAGGTGTTCCATATCTGAAGCAATGGTGTATACCTGCACTGAGGGTACACGCTTTATGAGTCGTTTCTGGGTTAGTGTCTTCAGACATCTTTCAATGACGGTCTGATGAAGGCTAGTTTTAGCTTTCAAGTGTTTCGTCCAGATTCCTATGGCCTTCAATGAGTAAAACCGGGGGGTAAAAGATGTTTGTAAAATACCTTCGTTCCCAGAACTTTTGATATGGCTCAGGACCAGATTCTCTTCACCAGTCAGACCTTTGGTCCTATCAATTTAAAATTAAATTGGATTGGTAAATCATCAAACAACAGACTCACGCGACAATTTCCTCCTTGCTCACAGCTCTGAATGACAATTGGCCCGACGAATTTGTCAATCCTTTGAGAAGACCCACTCCCAGCAGAAAATTAAGAGCTTGCTGTCGAGCAGCCGGGTCGGGGATGATTGATTCCGCCTGTCGAGCAGTGAGTTCCTTTTGGAAAGATGTTAGTGTTGGAGACAAGTTGCGTGTATGTTGAAGCACCTTTTTAGAGGACGCGAGAGCCGCTTGATGCAAGCGACTCTCTTGTTCGTTAGGAGGTCGTTTACTCATGGAAGCTTTTGGATGGTATGCGATATTGGCGTCAAGAGATCAGCAGAAGTGCACCACGTGATGGATCAACTACGTAAGCTCGGTGAATGCCGTTTTTCACTTTACAGTCTTCGAGGTCGAACTATGACCGCCGAAAGTGTTCTTCTTTCACTAGCATAGGCATCCCTTGCTCGTATCTTTTACTGTCTTTTAATAGTCCTACTATATGGGGTGAATTTCAATTTCTACTTGCAACAATACCTCTCAAAGCCTTTACAACCCTGCATCATTTTTGGGGGACATGTGGGCGTCGCATGGGTCGACCCTTGACAATCTGCGACTCAATTGATCCTGCAGGATTCTGAATGCCGTCAAACTTGCACATGCGTGCGAGCTTTAAAAGTTTGTTCTAGTCAGGTTCATTATGACCCTTGTTCTCAAGTCGTTGTTTCCCCGCCGATAGTATTAGGACCCCATTTATTGTCTTCTAGGTAAAATTTTAGATTTATCCGGCGTTTTTGCCCATCGATGGCAATAAATACAATAAATGTAGAAAGAGTAGGTGCTCCGTTGTATCTAAAGGAATAAGGGTAATAAGTATAAAAAAATCTATGTATTATTATTTTGGGGGGAATTTAGAGTATAATAAAGCGCAGGGGTTTGTTGGTTAGTATGCATATGAGAAATCGGAATAGAGGTCGTCTAAAAATTGGCCATTGGTCAAGAGATTATTTGGGGGTATGTTATTGAATGCTTCAGATTCCCAAACCCTTGCTGGATCTTGAATGCCCTTGTTGGAAGAAATCCAATGGATCCCCCAGATTTCACAGCTTTGCAAGTGAGGAAGGGACGTTAGGGCGTTTGCAATGTTTGAAAAGTAGGTCTAAAGAGAAAAAGGATGAGACAAAGACAGGAAGGTAAGAAGAATAGATCCACGTACAGCATCGGGGGCATCCGAGAAATTGTAGGTTGTGACCAACCTGAGATGGACAAGCTGCTCCATACATCTTGTCAAAGTGCCGATCAAGGACACGGAGTGAGAGGTAGTTGTAGCGAGAAGCTCAGTGATAGGCACGGTCGATCTCGCGAGAGTTTCTGCCAGGTCTTCTGTGAGATCACCGGAATTGAGATGGATGTGTTCGACGGGTCTGCCTGGGACGAGGAGCTGGGCGGCCTGAGAAGGGCCGGTGAACTGATTGAGAAGGGGCAACGCGCCGTGCTGGAGAGGCGCGACTGGAGAAAGAGAGTCATGGGGCGGGTCTAAGTGTAGCTCGAGAAGCGCGTCTGTCTTTGAGAGAAAGTGGGCGAGATGGTGGTCGAGATGAAAGGAAGAGGAAAAGCGACGCAGACGGGGATGGGGAGGAGTGCGGAGGATCCAGCTGGCTGCCTGGTCGACGGCGAGGACGAGGGAAGTGAGCTCTTCCATGTTTGCGATTGCGAGTGCGAGACGACGATAAAAGGCAGCCAGCAGGGTAGACTGGGGCGAGAGCCTGATCTCAAAAGAGCGTACATGACTTGCGATGTGGGGACAGCTGGCGAGAGTGAAGACGCATGTGAGAGAGGACGAGTCGAGACGGAGATGCCTGTAGAGACGACGCTGGGCGACGTGGTAGAAGACGGGGGCGACTCGGGAGAGGGCAGCGAGGTCGGTGGGGGCGAGCTGGAGGGCGACGGCGTCGAGGAGCTCTGTCGGGAGTTGTTGGAGGGACATGGCGAGGCAGGTTGCTCTTTGGTCAATCGCGGTCGGCTATATATGTGCGCTGGAGGATTGATCGCCGTGCGGCCATGTGCCTTTTCAGCAGGGTCCCCTCTTCCGACTAAAGCAATATTCGCCTTTTTCTCTCTCAACTCCCATGTTCTCCTTTGCTAGAGCTTATGGCACCACACACAGCTTTCGTCCCGCTATATCTTTTTCTCGTTCCCTCGCCCATTCTGGTCAGCAGCTCTTTTTCGTCTGACAAGTCTCTCTCCTCGACAGTTCTCCTTCAGCTCCATATCCGTCTCGTACCCATTCTTGTGGCTCCTTGTCTGCCAGCAATGTTGGCCAGCGTGTTATTTTAATGGGCTGGTTACTTCCCGAGCGGTGATTACCAAATTATCTCCTTCTCCTCCTCTTTCTCATATCTTTTCTCGTTTCAAGCAAAGTAAAGACCATACACAAGTCTTTTTTCCATCTAAAGGACTCCTATGGGTCCACTCAGCTTCTCGTGGACCATCTCCGTGGTTCTTCTTGGGCAGAGCTTTCTCAGATACCCGTGGAATCCACAGTCCTAATAGAGGGCAATGTTGTGCTGCGGCCTGTCCATGCTCGGAAACCTGTCAGTCGTCTTATTTTAATCAAGTCTGAAAGTGTGTCTGACGTCAACTATACAGGGCCCTACCGGTTCTATTGATGTCGATGTCGACAAGGTCGTTCTTCTAAACCCTGCAAATGAACAGTGTATGCCCTTTCTTCCCTCCAATATCCATAATCTGGCAAGTTTCTTTTCCCTCGGATCCCTCGCCCTCTCTATTCATCTTCGCTCCAGCCAAATGAAGAGCTCCGTGCACGGTACCGATATCTAGATTTGAGGCGTACCGTCTTGTCAGACAATCTCAAGAAACGCAGTCAAGTAACTCATATAATTCGCAACGTGCTTCACGGTCAAGGTCCAGTGCTTTTCAGCCACTTTTTTCTCTCGCTCATTAATTCTTTACCTCAGGTTTTACCGAAGTCGAGACTCCTGTTCTTCTCAGATCTTCGCCTGAAGGCGCGCGTGAATTTCTTGTCCCCGCTCGGTCGGCGGTCGCAGCTCCGGACGTCGGGAATGCAGATCCAGTCTTCTACGCATTGTCTCAATCGCCTCAGCAACCGAAACAGCTCCTTATATGTTCTGGAGGCGTCGATAAATACTTCCAGATCGCAAAATGTTTCCGAGATGAAGACGGTCGCAAAGACAGGCAGCCCGAGTTTACCCAGGTCGATCTTGAGATGGCCTTTGTCTCTTGGGGTGAAAATCAAGTTTCCGATCTTGTCGAAAAAAGTTCAAACGTCTGGCGGATCGGCGGCCTTGAAGTTCGCCAGATAGCCGAAGACTTGGTGCGAGCTATCTGGAAAGATGTAGAAGGCATACAGCTTGCAGATAGTTTCAAAGTTATGAGCTACCATGAAGCAATGACACGCGCAAGTGGCAATGACAACCTATCCCCCAATATCTTGGCTAATTACACACATTTATTTTTAGTTCGGTTCTGATAAACCTGACACTCGATTCGGACTTGAGGTGTGCTGATTGAATATCTGCCTCGAGGTTATACTTCCTGACCACCCGTTTCCTTTTCCTAGATCATCAATATTAGTGATGTTTTACACGCTAATCAGACATCTCCATTAACGGATTCAATACTTGAATGCATTGTGGTTAGAAAGTCTACTGATTCGGACTTCATAAAAGCTTCACGGGCCTTAGCACCAGAAGCAGACACCAACATCGTGAGTACGCACACCCACACTCGGTTCTGATGGCCAAATTCTCAACAAAATCTACCCAGGAACACATTACCCTTACAGAAGCCAATCGAGAAACATGGCTTTCCAACAGCAAGGCCATTTCTCATGTATATTCTAACATTGCTCCCACGGACCTTGTGACGGTGAACAAGGCCCTCAATCTGAAGCCAGGAGATGATATATGGCTTAGCTATAGGCCCCGTCGTCCGACGGTACGTTTTACAACTATACCCACCATGAGAATATCTATTTTTTAACTCTTTCTTTGACAAGGGTGGGTCCACTTCTCTCGGCAGAGTCAGGCTACAAATCTGTGAACAAGCTCAAGTACGAGGTTGGTTTCCGCTCAAGTTCCGTAGATTGAAGGAAGAATAATGTTCTCTAGGAGAGTTTGTCATCACCAAAGACCCGCACTTCCTATGGATAACCGAGTTCCCTTTATTTACTCGGGACGATGCAGACAAGGATCATCTGGCCCATGGCCGATGGAGTAGCTCACATCATCCTTTTACAGCACCAATGTGGGAGGATATCGGCGCCCTGTATCGCGGGGAGGCGGAAAACGTAATAACATTCTTTTAATCTTCGCTACATTCCTTTGTCTTTACTGTTGCCCTCTAGGTTCGCGGGCAGCATTATGATCTCGTCTTGAATGGGGTCGAAATTGGTGGAGGCTCGGTCCGGGTCCACGACGCTAAAATGCAGGATTACATATTTACAACTATCCTGGGGGTGCGTTTGATTGATTGTGCCATCAGTACTTGGTCTTTTTCCGCTCACTGACGCATCGGGGATCCTCAGCTGACTGACGAAGAAAAACATCCTTTCCAACAACTCCTGCATGCCCTTCAATGCGGCGCCCCTCCACATGGTGGCATTGCGCTAGGTATTCCGATTTATTTGCTTTTGTCCATCTTTGTTCTAATCATTATCCCCGACAAGGTCTGGATCGCATCATGGCCATCCTTTGCAAGACCCAATCAATACGCGATGTTATTGCCTTTCCCAAGTCGGCTTCAGGGACTGACCTTTTGTTCAAGAGCCCAGCCGCTGTTAGCCGCGAAGCTTTGGAAGAATACGGTATAATGCCAAGACAGACGTCAGCTTAATGGCAAAACGCTTTCCTGGGATCATCTTGATTGATCGAGTTAGATTTAATCAGATAGTAGTAAACGATAATGTCCATAGAAGATACTAACTACTAATAATCAATACAAATATAAGCTAGACTTGCACAATTGTGCTATGTTGTAACAGACTCTGCATGTGTTTGGCCATCATGACCATGTCGCTCCAAAGTTTGAGTCGGGGGTGAATCTGGTAGAGATGGTGGAGAAGATTGTGAGAATAGCGTTGAGTATCGAGGGGTCAATTGACCCCCACTATGGTCATAATTGGACTGGCCATATGTAAAATTCCAGCCAACGTCAACAGGGGTGGTATCGGGATTCTGTGGCGCAGAGATATTTGTCAACACGGATGGAAGGGGCGAAGGTCCCGAAAGTGCTCTTTCTTCAGTTTGTGGGCGCGGCTTGGCCTCCTCTATAACGGACAGAACCGATCTTAGTTTAGATTCAGTTTTGCGATGCACAGCCGGCACAGAATGCCTACGGCTAGATACACTTGGAGGAGATGACGAAGGTATGGGAGAAGTCGAACGTGATGGAGTGGCGGAGCTTGAGGGAGACGGGACGGTGGCCCATTCAGCCGATTGAGATTCTGGTGTGTAATTGGAACCATTTGCGCCAGGAAGCCAAGACGTAATTTTCATGGTGGCGGATGAAGGTAGAGAGGACAGGGTGTCTCGTTCCGGAGTGCTACCAGTCATTGGGCTAGCGGTGGAAGAGGTCGCCGTTGTCATGATGTCCAAGGGCGCAAGGATACTAAATATTTGATCTTCTGCTGGAGGTGGGCCATAAGAATCGAAGGGGTCAGGGACCGACTGTAACATCGGCTCGATGATAGGGTCCGAACTATAAAGAGGAGCATTCACCTATATCAGTCGCTGCAGTGCAATATGACATCATGAAACCACATACGCTTTAGATGTGAAACGGTCGAAAACGTCCATCTCAGAGCGAACGACAACACATATCTGAAAATTTGTCATAAAAAGAAATACATTGATTTGCAGTCATTAAGGTACCTACTTTGTTTTGAACGACGTTCCAAACTTCTTCTTCATGTTCGATGATTTCCTGATAGTGAGATGCCTTTAATTGGTCTAATTGATCAACTTGGTTTTGGAGAACAGCTAAAGCCTCTCGGAAATTCTTTAGATCTATAAAACAAACTCGCCTCAATCAATTGTGCAATCAAAGCAAGGCATCGAACATACTTCGCTCTTTTCGATTCATACTTCGCGTTTCTGTCTCCCGAATAATTCGGCTCCGTTCCCTTAAGGCGCGCTCATACCTTTGAGATCGTTCCTGTGTATGTTTGAGTGAAGTGTGAATGACCTTTGAACTCGGGAACATACGTTTACAACATCCCTGTAGTTCTCCAGTTGTTGTCGCAGTGGCTTTTCAAAGTTCTTATCCAGGGTTTCCGACTGAAAGACATTAGCATCCTTGATGACAATCTCTAAAGGGATATACGTGCCAAAACAAGCCAAAGGTTTCCCATTAGATGGTGGACTCCTGACGCCGCTTGCAATCGAGTCCCTGACTCGTAGCTTGGGCCCTTCAACCTAAAGACAACAAAAGAATGGTACCCAGTTGACCTGACCGCATCAAATACAACTTACCCACTGCATCTTTCCATCGAGTCCGCGAATCCTGCTGTCGCTTTGGATAAAGCGATAAGCGCAGTACGATATGCGGCGCAGTTATTGACAAGCTAAAGATGGTGAGACACAGAGACCGCGACATTAGACATACATAGGTATCTAAAGCCCTTGACACGAGTTGTTCTAAATGCTTACGTCTTCATATGCTTGAAGGCTTGCTTTCAGGTGACCGCGAGTAATGATCTTGGAAGGACCATTGGGGCCAAAGTTCATAGCAGATGCATGGGTCGCATCAGAGAACGTTGGTGAAGGTGGACCAGGAGACATTTCACGTTTAGCCGAGCCGAATGTAAGCGCCCGTAGCGAACGAGGACGTCCTGGAGCCATGTTGAGGGAAAGGATATGGGAGTAACGCAGTAACGAGGCTGCACCGTGTCTCTTGCTCTATTCTAGGCTTGTAATTGATAATATGTCTGCTTTCGGCATTCCGTTTCGGTAACACTTTCCATCTCCGCAGTTTCAGAAATGAATAACCAACTCAACCAACGCCGACAAAAGGCTTGCAGCACCGTATTTCTTACATTAGCTGCTCAAGGCTCACACATAAATTACAATGTATTATAAAAATCAAGTGGGAATGTAATTCAACCAGGCCAGTCCCAACATCTCTACATAGACAGTGCGCGGGGAGATGTCAGGAAACAGACAGAGCAGACGAGTGCAGAGCTCACCAACTAATTCTTGCCTCCAGCAAGTCCTGTCATCTTGTCTGGTGAATCCCGCAGATAGAACAGTTTGGCTCTTCTCATACGACCCCCTGGTGGTTGCCTCACCACCTTGATCTCCTTGAGGTGTGGCGAATTGGGGAAAAACTGCATCTCGGTCCCTGTCCTTTGCAAGATATTCCGCACTCGGATCGACGTGTCTGGTCCTCGTCGTCGAATGGCGATTAGCACGCCCGTAAATGTAGTTGGTGCCTGTTCCGAAAGCACAGTGACGATGCTGCCGACGCGGAGCTGGCTCGACGACTTTCTGGAGAACAGAGATTTCATCATTGCGTATTTTTCGGGGGTGTATAGTGAATTCCGCAGATGGTCCATTAAACCTTTGCCTTTGTTCAGTGCAGGTGTTGTTCTCGCGTATTCTGGTCGGGTAAGGGTCAAGGCAGTTTTGGAGAATGGGTATACTGCAGATACAGTTTGCGAAGCCGCAGATTTTGTGCTTGTAGACATGAGTCTGACAGACCCACGGCAGAAGTTGGAGAACATGGCAGTCGGATGCAGCAGCGCTACATTCGGCGTCAGGTTTCGCGTGGACGACTTTTTATTTTGGATTACATAATACATTCAGACGCGCGCGTCTGGTAGACGAGCGTCCAACGGCGTGCCAGAGTATCAGCATTTTACCTTTACGCGCAGAATGAAATTAGCGTGGAAAGCTACAAGAAAGCTATTGGAAAAAAATGAATTTGCATTATGGTAGTGTATGCTCGAGTCCTGAATTTTGGATTGGTATCGTACAGCAAAAGAAAAAATAAAAAGAGTGTGGAAAGTGTTACTAGACTAGGATCGACAAAAAAGACAGAGTGCGCGATGACAAAAGCCGAGACCGAGCAAGATACTCCCAAATGTTTAGAATCCGCGACCTCTTGCTCTATCAAATAGATAAGAACCAACCATGAAGAAAAATTGAACCAAACTCGCCTGCCTCGGCTTCCTCTATAAGGACTGTAGCCCGCGTAACCTCTGTAGCCCCCCCTGTACCCCGGCCGTCCTCGACCTCTTCCGCGACCAAAGCCGGGGACGTTGGTTCGTTTTGCGGTGACCTCAATTGACAGCCAATCAAAATCTGACGGCGAGAATTAAAGTGCTCTTGCTCACCTTGATAAGTCTCCCTCTGAAAAGAGAGTTATCTAGAGCAACGGCAGCGTCTATGTGTTCCGGCTCTGAAAACTCCACATATGCATAGCTAGATTGCAAAAGAGTTAAAATCATACGTCAATAGTAATCTGACTGCACAACACACCCTTTAGGATGGCCGGTGAATTTATCGCAAAGAATAGTGACTCGGTTGATGGTCCCACAAGCCTGAAAGTGTCCCTGAATTTCTTCCGGAGTTGCACCATAGTCCACCTAAGAAGGAACGTAAAAAAGAAAATCCCACAGGATACCAAGTACATACTCACGTTTCCAACATAAATACTCCTGCTATCAGCACCAGCCTTGTCTTCATCTGTTTCCATAGCGGAGGCGGATTCTTCTGCCGAGTTCGCCTGCTCAGCTGCGGCAGCCTGTAGCTCTCGTAGCTTGGTGGCCTCCCTCTCCATTTCGGCGACTCTTTGTTTCATAAGAAGAATTTCCTACATGGGTTGTAGACGTCAACGAACGCGTTAAAGGTAATTTATGAACAGAGAGCATGCGCACGTTTGATTCTTCATCGTCTCCATCTTCTATCGTGGGCTCCGTGTTCTCATGTGTCGTTGGTTGAGTGACCTCAGCGTCCGTCATGGCGTTTGAATATGAGCGACAAGTATTTGTTTGGTGCAGCCATTTGCGAGGCTTTGCAACAAATAAGATCACGTGCGTGAAGTAGAAATTACCGGATCCGGCGAGGCCCAGCAGCCAATGAATACGCGACTCTCACAATAGCTCAATCCACGATGAGTGCGTAGCACTCATCTATGGATAAGATAGCAGCGAGGATGACGATTGCTTATTTGAGTTTTGTCTTCTCTGTTTTAATGATCGTCTTAACGTCTTCCGGTTCCTGAACCTGACACTTGTCAGGTCTCACCTGTCATACCTCCCCAGTCTCTTCTGTTGATTCTTTAATTTCTGTACATCTATATAATAAAAGTTGTCCTCGTATTTTTCTCCCCTACCGGCTCGTCTTCAGACTCGTCCAGTCTCATCTCGTCTTTCCCCTCGACTCGCCTCCGATTTTTCTTTTGAGCCCACCCTCCTCTCCCTTTTCTTTCCTTTTTCCAGTGTTTGGTACTGCCACCGTTGGTTCTCGTTTGCGATTTCCACGTGGTTCGATCCAAGCGCTCAGGCCTTTGGCGGCTAAACCTTTCTCCTCGCTTTCGTTTCCTCACGACTCGCGCTTTGCGTGTCTCACTTCGAATCCGGTCATTTCTCGTGACCTTCACTTGGTCTTTCCTGACCACCCGCCAAAGCCCTACGCACCCACGGAATATCAGATAACTCGGATATTCTGTCACCTTCTCCTCCTTTCACTTCTACTCAAATTTAGCACATTCCGAAAAAGTGCAATTTAATCCGAGCGAAATATATCTTATCAATAACATGAATAATTTCTCGGGCGCTGAATGGTCGAGGCCTGATCATTCAAGCCACAGACAGTCGGTGAGGGGCCATGAAACGAAAACTAGATCGATTGCCAGGGGATATTTCGCCCATATGCAGAAGTGAATGAGAGCAATCGGAAACAGGCCAATCCTTACTGTGCACTTGCAACTAAAATATTGCCATGGGAGGAATTGACCCGCCGAGCTTTTTTACAGAGGCCAGAGAAGCCACAGCCCCACGATGTCATTAGGCAGTCGATGACAGCCACGAGGACGGCAATTATTGGATCCCTGGCCGATATGTGTTCTGTATAAAAGCTGGGAGATAGAGTTGCATAGCACGCCTTTTTAATCTGCGCACACTTCGAGGAAGACTCGCGGTCCGATTTGATAGCATCACGTGGTCTGCTTTACTATTAGCTTGGACCTTTTGGGCGAATCGCTCGAGTTTGTCTCATCTCATTCACCACCAACAACCCTCTCGCACACAATGGCCAAAGGCGAGGAATCCTCATCTATGGCCCCATCCAAGAAGAAACGACCAGAAGATGACCCGATGACTGAGGATGCAGCGGCAAAGCCCCTCCAGTTGCAGCGGAGGCGGGTCTGGCGTGCCTGTGAGAGCTGCAGGTATCATACCATTCCTCTCTCCTCCATCGCACCCCGACCCACTTTTTGACTTTTTTCTCTCCTATTTCTTTAGGCGCAAGAAGATCAAGTGTGATGGGTGCGAGCCAACATGCTCTCAGTGTGCAACGTCGGGTTCCCAGTGTACTTGGTTGCAGACCAAAGATAGGGCCGCGTTGAGCAGACAGTGAGTCCCCCTTCGTGTTCTTGTCCAGCATGGCTCAAGCTTGTGTTCCGTTGTCAAGCTACGTCCAGGAATTGGAAGCCCGATTGCTTCACATGGAGTCGCTCTTCTCTCAAATCGCCCCCGCCCTCGAGCAGCACATGCCAACGGCCCCTTCCCCTAATGGCTCTGCACCAGCCACTCTTCCTGAATCCATAAATCCAGAAGCTCTGTCACCTGCTGCGGCCTTGTTGCGTTCTATTGCCCCAAAGGTTTCACCGCCGGAATCATCTTCTACCCCTTCGCCCATTGCCAAATCAGAAGATGAGGTCAGCGAGCTGTTTGGACAGCTTGCCCTTGATGAATATGGCCACATGCGATGGATTGGAGGGTCATCCACCATGTCTCTTATCCAATCCTTTAGAGCGCTCACCTCATCTCCTCTGCATCGAATATCGCCTATGGAAGAAGATCCTCAAGCTCCCGGCCCAAGCGTAAATAAACTCTATTTTCCTGCATCTGTGTTTTTTGGCAAAATACACGCACTACCCGGTCCCGAGGAAGTTGAATTCCCTGACCGCGATCTAGCAGAAAAACTTGTAAGTCCCTGCCATAAGGTATTTTGTTCATCAAAATCAAATTTAATTTCATATCGCCTAGGTTGCAGCATATTTTTCGCGGTTCCATTTCCTCATGCCTGTCGTCGACAAGCCTTATTTTCTTCGGAAGTTTGCGCACATCATGGATAATCAACATGACCTTGATGTCATTCGCGCCGAGACCGCTTTTCTTTCTCTAGTTTTTGCCGTCTTTGCTTGTGCAGCCAACTTAGTCTCAGACTCCCGTTTGGCGACAGAGCGTCATGATGATGGTGGAATGGGGATGGTCTATTATGAACGGTACTTCTTTTGACTCTAATTCAGGACGCCCCTTTCTCATCGCTGCTTGTTTTGACAGGGCTCTTATTCTGCAGTACATCAGTCACCCGAACATTCAAGTCGCCCATGTTCAATGCTTCATTTTGATGTCATCCTTCTTATGCTCGGTCAATTGCCTTCCCCAAGCATGGATTTTGATTGGTCAGGCTGTTCGGGCCGGACAGGACTTAGGGCTACATGTAAGAACTACATTTATATCTACACGTCCCCTGATGTTCATTTTATATCACACATTGCGCAGCGCTCACCTCGGCGCCTTGCTGTATCTCCTGTCGAGAAAGAGACACGACGGAAGATATGGTGGGGTGTGTATACTCTGGACCGCATGCTGGCTCTTGCCCTTGGCCGACCGCTTGGTATCAACGATTCCGATTGCGATGCTGAGCTCCCAGTAGAAATCGATGATGAACATCTCCCCGAATATTTCACAGGAGCCCCAATGACGCAACGGCAACCCTCACTTATGACGGGCACTGTCGCACTCATCAAACTTTACGAAATTGGAGGTCGCGTGCTGAGACAAGTTTACGCACTTGATGTATGCAAAGATCACCTAGAACCAGAACGCAAGGCAGACCTTCAGAAGACTGTGGAATCCCTTGACGCAGAACTGACGAAGTGGTGCGACGAATTACCTGCGGTCTTCAAGTCTCAATCGGAAACCGAAGAGCAGGTGTCTATGGGCGCCGTGCTCTGCAGCCATTACTACTCGGTTCTCACAACCCTTCATCGCAACCTTTTGCCAGTAAAACGGGATCAGCCCGTCACACCGAAATCAACTGTCAAGGCTGTTTCTTCAGCCCGCTCTTGCATTCGGCTTGCGCCTTCTATGAAACATGTTGTACCGCCTTCCCATCATCTGGCGTTCTTTATCCAACATCTATTTAGCTCAGCGGTGATTGTTTTGTTGTATGCAATGCATGCTTCAGAGCAACGTGCTGCTAATGCTGCCATGGAAGAAGCAAAGAGCACTCTGACAGCATTAGAGTCGTGGGAGGGACAATGGCCAGGAGCTCGCAAATGTAAAGAGCTTCTCACTGATCTTATCAATACTGCAACCGAAGCTATAGCAAAAGGACCCAAAGATCGGTCTGGAGGGCAAACAAACTCACAAGCTGCAGTGCCTACGTCTGCTCACGCTATGCCTACAACTACGCCCACAACATCCTCACATGAACGTCGCCGCTCTGTGACTATTGCGACGGGTTCAACAGGAGGTCCTTCTACGGGCCGGGTTGTCAAAGGAAGATCGAGAAGGACCCTGTCTCGTGATACTGCTGGTACTGGCTCAAACAGGCGTTTGGCAGCTGTATCTCCCTATCGAGTAGATGGCGGTAAGTGGTCGCGTAACATCTCTTCAAACGCTGCTTTAAATTGGTATTTGGAACCCTTTAGGTCAGAGGGCAAGATCCTCTTCCCGCAAGCGCGGCCACGACGACACAGACGCCCTTGATCGATCAGGCCCTAGCCCATATTATCAATCGTTTTCAAGTCCGGCAGCAGCTCCTCGGGCAGGTTCCAGTACTCACAGCTCCCCAGCATCCGTCAATTTACCGTCACCGGCAACGACTCCTGCTCATGCTGCTTCAGATCAAACGCAGAACCAGGACCCTAGCCCTCGACTATCTGCCAACGCGAACACCTATCACTTCACTTCGCCTCTATCACCTGCGCAACTACCGTCTCCCCATCGATATGAATTTGAATTTGGAGTCCAGCCTAGTGCTTTGAGCCAATCTAATCTTCAGCAGTGGAATGGAAATAGCGATCAGCAAATGTTTGGTTCTAATTCTCCAGATCAATCTCTTTATGGCAATTCATTTGGCAATTACACTTCTGGCCTTGAAGGTTATGGGGCTTATGATCTCAATGCCGACCTAAACGGTGGAATGGGTGGCTTGTCAACTACACCGCCGTCGTCTACTTTTGCTGCTGTCGGTCTACCCTTTCGCGGCCTCGACTATATACGAAATTACAATCCCAGTGGATATGGGACTGCCGAACAAGATTCATTATGGCAGGTTTACGATCCAGGAGCGTTTGGGTATGACCCAGACCTACCTTTTACCCTTGGCGATACCCATCACGAGCTTCACGATACTGTGCATCACCAGACCTGAAAATTCCATACCTTCGGCTTTCCACATTAACCTGGACTACATCATATATCTTATAGTATGCCCCTTTTCTTGTAGCCTTATATGCTTCTTCTGTACAACCCACCGTCATGTCATGTTTTCTGTTTTAACTTACGACTTTGATCATTCTACGCATTAATCTGCTCTATCTACTTACGACCCCACATTTAACAAACCCAATAGATTCTATTTATGCCAGTCATATTGGCCCTAATAAGCTTTTGTAAATGGTCGAAGCGGAGTGTTCATGCACACTACATGAACCCTCCTGAATCCGTTTGTGCATTACAAGTAAATGTCAAATAGACAATTATAAATTCCCACACGCAAGTGATGTGTCGGCCGGCTACTTGAATTGCCGTTCCCCACACATATATCCTGGCCCCTACCCTCAAGTTTGGACGTCCTTTGAATCCATCTCTTATTGCAACCACCATGGCTCCACATCCTATTGTCGCATATACGTCTGAGGCCTCTTGGTCTATGGTGTGTGTCGCTTCGACCTCTCAGACAGAGACTCAAGTTATAAATTTATCCTGTGTAACCTTGGCAGATCGAGGACAAGTTCACTCCATACGGCAAAGAGACCTTGGCCAAAGTCATTAAATTTCTCGAGGTCAGCATCGTCTCTGCCACCCATATTCTTCTTGACCCATGTTCTCTATAGGAAGAGATATTACCTGCAGTCAAGGTTGTCCATGCTCAACTCCCAGACGACCCAGTCAAGAGATGGCAGACCGTCATTCCCATCATCGCTGAATTAAAGGCGAAGGCTAAGAAGCAAGGGCTCTGGAATCTGTTTTTGAGCAAGGCTCATTACCCAGAGTTCGGCGTCCCCCTCTCGAACCTTGAGGTATTGTCAACATTTCAATCACCACTTGGCTATATTTTTCATACGTTTGTCGATAGTATGCCGTCATGGCTGAAGTTCTGGCCCATGCAGGACATTTTGGACCAGAGGTTATGAACTGCTCAGCACCAGATACTGGGAATATGGGTGAGAACCCCCTTCGAGCATTTCTGCCCAGTGTCTAAAAGAATCATAGAGGTGTTGGCTCGCTATGGCTCCCCTGAGCAACAGAAGAAATGGCTAGTTCCTTTGCTTAATGGCGAGATTCGATCAGCTTTCGCCATGACAGAAAAGAACGGTGAGAGATAAGTATTACGTTACTGTTAAAATGTGATTCTAATTTCTGCCTACTATAGTCGCCTCTTCTGATGCCAAAAACATTCGCACCTCTATAAGACAGGAGGGTAATGAAATTGTGATTAATGGTCATAAATGGTAAGCAGTTTTCTTTTCTTCGTGGCCGTTCCTATGTCAATTGCTTTGCAGGTGGATAAGTGGGGCAGGCGACCCTCGCACAAAGTTGCATCTCGTCATGGGTAAAAGCGACCCAAATAACCAGAATGCATACAACCAACAAAGTGTTGTCATTGTCCCTGCTGATGCGCCTGGTGTTAAAATTATTCGGCCTATGAAGGTTCTTGGCTACGACGATGCTCCGGAAGGTCACTGTGAAATTATCTACGAGAATGTTCGAGTTCCCTTGAGCAACTTGGTTCTTGGTTGGGGTCGCGGTTTTGAAATCATCCAAGGTCGCCTTGGGTATGTGTTTGCCAACCTTTCTATCATATTTATTCATTTATGGTTGAAACAGACCTGGGCGTATCCACCATTGCATGCGTTCCATTGGAATCGCACAGTCCGCACTAAACCTCATGCTCCAGCGTGTGACTGATCCTAACAGGAAGACCTTTGGAAAATTCCTGCATGAACATGGTAGGTCATCTTATACCTCTGTAAAGCCCCTCGCCGTTCAATATGCTCTTAACAGGGACCGTTATTGCTGACATTGCAAAATCACGAGCTGAGATTGAAGGGGCGCGACTTCTCGTTCTAAGTGCAGCGCTTCAGGTAAGTAATTTGCTTTGAAATCATCGCAACCATGGCATAACGACTTCCACTCGCAGATTGACAAATACAAAGCCAAGGGTGCTTTGAAGGAAATCGGAATTGCCAAAGTAAGTTTTAACGTGAGGTACAAAAATATGAACGACCTGTCAACAATCTGCATACTAGTTCGTTGTTCCTTCTATGGCCCTTCGTGTTGTCGACCGTGCCATGCAATCATTCGGCGCTGAGGGTCTTTCTCAAGACACAGAGCTTGCCGCACGATGGGCAGGTCTGCGCACCCTCAGGATTGCAGATGTAAGTGAGCTTGAATATTTGTTTGATGTTGCAGGCTAAATTGTATTTTAGGGACCCGACGCTGTTCACATCCAGCAAGTTGGTCAACGGGAATTAAGACGAGCACCCGAATTAGTGAAGCGGGCACACGAACTCAAAAAGAAAGAAAATGAGTTGTTGGCTAAGAACGGGTTCAAAGCACATCTGTAAATCATCTTATATCTATATTTATTGCTTTCAAATTGTATGTCACAATGAAATGGGGGAACGAATTTTGATGGACCCCAAATTGGTCGGAGAGACGCGTTATTTGGCTTTGTATGTCCCGGACGCGGGCCATTGAGCAAATGAACTTTGAAGTTGGCCAAGTAAAAAACACTTGAACTACGTATCTATTTCGTCCAAACCATGAGCTTTTCAACTTCAAGATCAGCGACTTCATGTCTTCAAAATCTATCAAGACGTTATTCGACCGGAAAAAAGTCCCAGCGTGCTTCGTCCTCCGGTGCATCTTCATCTACAATCCAACCTCACTCTACATTGCCGCCGGCCAAAATGCGAGCTCTTATTGCTCTATATCACCAGGCCGAGTCCTGGATTACCCCAGAGAACCTCGCTGAAAGAATCGACAACGCATTTGTCCCATTGCGCACTGCCAGTCAGAACATCATCGACCCCACTCTTTCTTCGACTTTCCACACGCGGGTATCGCTGTCAGACTTGGAAAAAGCAAAGCGTAACATGGATGTTGCCCCCAAATATGCTCAGTACGACAGGAATCAAAGTATTGAATATGGCGCTGCGAGCTTTAACTGGTCGAAGAGCAATTCGAAGAGGGAGAACAAAGTCATCGAGGCTTTATATGGCGTATCCACATCAGCAACTGGCAATTCACTTCCCAGTCTACAGGTACTGGAAGAGGCAGCTGAATCTGGATTGTTGAATCCGGAAGATTTCAACAAGGATGCGTTCACACAGGAAAGCAAGGAGACGACGGATGAAAAGCCGACGGATGAAAAGACGACGGACGAAAATACGACGGGTGTGTTAAGAAATCAAATAAGTTAAGCATATATGCTCACAATTTCCGACAGTTTCAGGTCGTTAATCATTGCCAATGTTTATCTCCTACACTATTTCTGTTATAACACCTAATGCTAGATATTGTGCTAAATGGATGCCAACGTCAATTACTAATGGATGAACCTTGGACTGCCAGTTTTCCGTCTTGTGATACAACCAAAGAAAAGGCATCCAAGAGCGTCTCTTCGCAAGGTCCCAAGAAAAGAAAGTCTGCATTTTCATCATTTTGACTGCGTTCTAAGTTGAAGACGGCTACGTTTCCCCCGTTATCCTGAACAATGTCTGCATATCCAGCGGCAGGATAGACCTTGCGATGGCAGAATATCAGTGCAATGACATTAATCTATCCGGAAAACGTACAGTGGATGAGGTGCCAACCACTATGCATAGATCTGCCTGTTCAATAATATTGTCTATGACATCCATGTGGTGCGGCACCTCGTCAAACCAGACAACTCCCGGTCGGGCAAGACTGCCGCACTGGGAACAGCGAGGTAAGCTCTGTATATCGATATCAGGATCCAGTGTGTTCTTTTCGACCAAAATTTCAGTCCCAGCCAAACTCTCACATATAGGAGATTTGGTGTTGAACTCGATATGTCTACAATTTTCGTCAGTGCAAAGGACGTCGAACAGCCTGCCATGCATTTCAATCAGTCGAGGCTGCACCTGTTGCGGCTGATCTAAAGCCTCAGGGTAGATTTCCGATATTTCCTTGTCTGATCTGGGACTGAGGCCGTCGACATTCTGGGTCACAAGTGTAAAGGTAGAAGAGGGTGCTATCTGGTTACGGATTGAGGGCAAAGAAAAGAGAGATAGAGCTCTATGTGCATTATTGGGCGCTGCTTTGAGTGCACTGCAGATGTGTTATCAACTGGAATGCAGTGGGAGATCCTTGTCGTACGCACACTTCCCGACGGTAGTGGTAGAACTGCCAAACGAGTGAGGGATTGTCGCTAAATCCCTCAGGAGTAGCAAGCTCGACAGCATTATATTTTCTCCACATTCCGCCGGAACCTCTAAAGGTGGGGATGCCTGCGCGACTGGGAGGATCAGAGAATCTCACACATGTGAATTAGAGTCGAAGAATGGGTACCCGAGGCAGCGGAGAGACCAGCGCCTGCGACTGCAACGATGTTCTTGGAGGTACGGAGCAAATAGCGGAATTCGTTCATGTCAGTAGATGGTTCCATTGTGGGACGAAATGGATCCAAGGAACAGAATTCAACGCAAGTGTAACGAGGTGAATAATTGCTTATATAATTTGCATCTTATCTGATACAGAAATGTGGGACCTTGGCACCCACAGCGCCATCCCCTCTCTTCCGTGCCACCATGTACGGATTCAAAGCCCTGCAGTCCCTCGTCTTTGGCTACCAGGAGGACCCTTTATGCAAGACCCTCCGCGCCTCCGACGTCCCCGTCACCACAGCCGACTGCAGAGCATGTGCTGACCCTTGTGACCTAGGTGGAGATCCACTTCAATTGGTTATCAGATAACAGAAGAGAAGCTTACTTGGCTCGCCCTCCATGCAGGTCACGAAGCATATCCTCGCCGCTTTGATATCGACATGGACACCCAGATGCTGGGGTCTGTTAAGCCATATCATCGCCAAGTATAACATCTCCTTTTCCAAATTATTATTTCTTTCTATACTTATTTCGCTTATAATTCAAGGTCGTTATTTCAACGGGCAAGTCGGATTGGGAGCGCGATATTACGGACGACAAACTCTCTCTGGCCGCCGCTATTGGCGAAGTCGTTTCCGGCTTGAGTCCAAAGTCCCCCAAATTGCCCGCCTCCCCAAAACCTGCCTCGCCTGTTCCAACCAAAGGCGTGCGACCCGTCAATGGGCTGTTCAATACCTCGGATTCGAGCCGAATCTCGGTACTTAACGGGAGTCATAGAACCGTATGTCATGAAGACGCCCACGAGTCGGTATTAGTGTTTCCCGATTTCAAGGTTGTAACCGAAGTCCCGCGCTCAGTGCAAGGTGCCCTCGAACTCTGGGAGAGTGCCATTGACCCCTCCATAGGCCGCGATGGCTCCTATCTCGAAAAAAGCATCTTGAAAACATGGGTATTACCATACTCGTGCGTTATTCTGCTCTGTGAGTAAGCGTGTCTATTCTTGGGACTTTTCGTCTTTTTTTAATTTCCGACGAACACTGACATGTTCTCGCACTTTTAGGCTCACATAAGAAGCGGGACAACCGGTGTGGGATCGCTGCTCCGAAACTTGAACACGGCGAGAACTTTTTTCTTAATACGGTCTTTCCCGTTCGTCGTCTCATACTTTCCTCCCTCTACAGCTTTCATCAAATCACTGGAAGCACATGGTTGGGACGCTGACACCCAACTAGAACATCCACAGCTTACTATGGGGCTTCCCCTTGAAGACCTTAATGTTACCCCTGAAGAGCGGGATGAAAACGTCGAGGCCCAACTAAAGCAAAGTCTAGACTCTAAACGCGCGCTTATTTTAAAGGTATCGCATATCGGTGGCCACAAATACGCCGGTAACGCCATCGTGAGTTTTCTCCACTTGCTTATTTATTGCTTAGTGCTGTCAGCCGAGACAGACTTTGTAATATTTTCTTCCCTGGGTTTGCTAATTTTGAACTTGCGGCTTGCTAACCGTCATTCTCTTTTCGTCTTGTTTCATTTCTCATCTGTTCGGCAGATTTACACACCTTCTGGGTCCGGTGTCTGGTACGGTCGAGTCACACCTCACGATGTTGACTCAATAGTGACGAACACGATAATCAACGGCCTCATCTTACCTCCCCTATTGCGTGGCGGCCTCAATTTGTCAAGGCCAAATTGCCAAACTCTTAACGACTGGTAGCTATTACGTCTACCATGGGTTTGACGATACTTTTTTTTTTTCATGGGTTTTCGTCTTATTCACAAATCATATGTATTACCAGCATGTTTCTCTGCATTTGTCTTGACTACACCATTACATAGTATCCTAGATTCACGATCTTTTCTTCACACCGTTTGTTTTAATTATCTGCATTCCTACCGACCCAACCCACTACCGACATACCCATTTGTGTCGTTTTCGCTCTATATATTCCTAGACGCGGCAATGCTTCTTTTCCCGTTGGGATAATTCACATCTTGGTTTTTGTTCCTAATTTATTTATCTTGCGTTGTATCCCACACACACATTTACACACATTCCTTTTTTCACGTTTCGTGTATCAAAAGGGTTTCGGTTCAAAGAGTCGCGGATGTTTACCCAGGCTCGTTCATAGAATAATAATTACAACCTTTATACCTTTATCATTTCATCATTTCCTTCCTTCCCTCCATCATTATAGAGGACAAGTATATCTACACAAGTATATACGTTATGCTAGAGAGGATTGAAAAAAAAAAATTGTTTTTTTTCGTCCCTACTATTTCAGCGGGTAATTGGAAAAACCATTCAACAGAAAGTAAAGAAAAAAAAAAAAGACGACGTTACAAGCCCGTTTGCTCGGGCTCCGACCCAATGGTATGTATTCATACAAAAAAAAGTTGAGAGTGTTTGGACTACAGTTTGATTTGATTTGGATTCAGAACAAGAAAGGAAAAGAAAATGATAATGAAAAGAAAGAGATGATAGAAACAAGTGTCCGTTGGGTGGTCGTGTTGAACAAGAAGAGTCATACCCTTCCTGTGAAATCCACGATCCTAGTTATGCACATCGAAGAAAAGAAAAGGAGAACATAAAGTATGTGTGCTGGGCAAGAAAACAGAGTGTCCAGCGAATGGTAATGAAATGTACAAAGTTGACAGCAGAGGTTAAATGGATGGGTTGACGGGGTGAGGGGGAGATTGAGGGATGGATGATATGCGATTGATGAATGGCACTGGCTGCGCGAGTCCTACGTGGCGTGAAAAAGATATAAAAGAAGTAAGGCTATCCGAAGCAATCGTAAGATGTGAAATGATGCGATGAATGCAGATGCTAGTGTTCAAGATTGATGGAGGGGGCAGTGGATAGGATAGGGGATTGGGGAATGTGATGATGTGAGAGAAAAAAGAAACAGTTCATGAGGTGTGGTGTGGCGTGTTCATATGAGGCCGGTGAGTGAATTCGGGGTTTCATAAACCCTATTAGGCGGGGATACAAGCAAAGCAAAGGGAATAGAAATGATAAAAACGAGCAGAATAACAAGACAGACAGCGCAGCGACAGAGAGAGAGAGAGAAACCTGAAAACAGCTCAGGACAGCATATCATCGTCGTCAAACATGGGTGTGCGTCCATTCCGCCGGTTGTTCGCATAGCGGCCTGCACTGCGGCCCACGTCTTCAATCTCGTCCTCGGTCGTTACCTCGGGAGCCTCCTCGTCCGCAACGGCCTCTTCCTCTGCAGCGCGCCGCCGGCTGGCGGCAAACATGGAAAGAGGGGCACCAACGCTCTCGCCTCCGTGGTACGTGAAGCCGCGGAAGTTTTCCTGCACGCTGTTTGTGAGTGGGCTTCCCGCAGGCTCCTTGGCGCGTTTGGGCCGCTTGATCTGGATACCCTGCGAACGCGGGGTTGTGGTGTTCCCATTTGTGTGCGTGGAAGAGCTGTAGCTTGTGCCATTGGTGATGGTGCCGAGGGGACTGGTTGGTTTGGGCCGCTCGCTCCCCAAGGGACCATTGGGAGTGTGACCATTGACGTTGAATGATTGTGAGACCCAGGCTTCTGAAGGATCGTCGTCGTCGAGATCCTGGTCATGGTCCATACCCATGATTTCCGCCATACCGATATCGCGTATGTCGGCGGATGTAAACTCGGGGTCAAAGTTGTTTGTGGACTCGTCACTCTCTACGACGGGCTTGAAGGGTGGCGTAACCTTTTTCTGAGCGAGGGCAACCCAATCAATACCTTTGAAAAAGGGATGTTCCTTGAGTTCCTCTGCGTCGCGTACGGCGCCGAGACGATGCTTCGGGTTCCGGTTCAGAAGCTATTAATAGGCGGCAATTAGACATTGTTGCTTCTCCGTGAGAAAAAATGGAAGACGTACACCTTTAACAAACTGTTTTCCTTCATCATTGATGACACCCTTGGGGAATCTAATCTTCCCAAAACATATATTCTTGTACATTTGCTGAGTATCTTCGGCATAGAATGGACTCCAGCCGCAACACATTTCAAACAATAGGACGCCCAATGACCAAAAGTCGACGATCTTGGAGTAACCCTGCTCATCAAGGAGGATCTCAGGGGCGAGGTACTCTGTTGTGCCACAAAAGGTGGTTGTGAGTTCATCGGGGCGCAGATCGGCTTTGGAGAGACCAAAATCGCATAGAGCGACATGGCCGGTTGCGTCGAGGAGAATATTTTCCGGCTTGAGATCGCTTTTGATAGCCGTGGTGTGAGTGGAGTGGTGATAAAGTAAAAGAAATAGACGTACCGGTAGACGATATTGAATTTATGTAGATGCTCCAAGGCCAAAATGAGTTCGGCGATGTAAAACCTGGCGCGGTCTTCTGAGAAACGGGTCTCGCGCTGGAGATGCCAAAAGAGCTCGCCGCCGCTCTTGAAATCTGTGACGAGATAGAGATCG
Organism: Psilocybe cubensis; assembly: GCF_017499595.1. NCBI lineage: Eukaryota > Fungi > Basidiomycota > Agaricomycetes > Agaricales > Agrocybaceae > Psilocybe > Psilocybe cubensis. The sequence goes on along the minus strand of NC_063002.1, from coordinate 1,725,530 downwards.
GTATCTGTTTGGAAGCTAAACTTGAGTCCAACGAGGAAGGGAGAGTCTAGGGAGCGCTGGAGGATCTTGCGCTCGCCGATAGTGTGAGCGACTTCCTTTTTCGCGACGATCTCCTTTTTGGAGAGGACTTTCATGGCATATATGCGCTTTGTGTCCTTTTTCCTGACTTGGAAGACCTTGCCAAAGGTGCCTCTGCCGATGAGTTTGAGGAATTCAAAGTCGCGGGGAGTGAGGGCACGTTTAGTCTGATAACCCGGGGTCAGAGAGTATTGGTGAAGCAAGGCAGGGTACGGACCTTGTAGGCCTCGTAGGTGACCTGGATGCGAATTTCGCCGCTAACGATTTCGTCCTCCAAAGGTCTAAGTCTGAGAAGAAATAAGAATGGGATGGAAAAAAAAGGAAAAAAAGGACGGACTTGTACCACTGGTCGACGGTGTGGTCGTGGATAAGAACGGGCTTTATCTGAACTGTTCCAAGGAAGCCCTGGTCGGAGACTGCGCGGTCATAGACATTGACTGTGATGAGCTCTTCCTCTGAAGTGACATCGCTGGAGAAAGATAGCGGGTAAGGATAGAGAGAGATGGTATGGAAGAGAGACGTACAATGAGACCTCGTGCTTCCAGGCGGGATTGTTGGGGGAGATACGACCAAAAAGACCGTTGGAGATGCCAGAGGAGTTGTTATTCTGGTGGGAGAAGGAGAGGGCCTTTGAGGCGGCGGATACGAGAGAGGTAGAGGGCGACGAGTCCTTGCTACCCCTGCTGTTCTTGCGACTTGCATCGTGCCTGGAGCCGATAGCGTCGAGAGCAGATATGGCGTTTGAGGAAGTCTGACGGGAGAGAATAACGGGTTTTCCCTTGACCTCCTTGTCTGACTCTGGGATGGGGTCCCTGCTGACGAACTCGTTCTGCTCGAACTGGACGACGCAGTAGGGGCGGGCGTTGTGAGCGCGGACGGAGAGTGCACGGGCCTGGATGAGCTTTACATGGATCTGGCCGCGGGAGATGGCGGCCTGTGGGGAGGTGGTGGGCAGCTGGTTCTTTGGTGGGGGCGGCTGCTGCATTTTGAAGACGGGAGCATGGAGGGAGAGCTGAGTGGTGGGCTGGGCAGCATGGGCCGGCGTGGGATCGGCTGCGGCGGGGACGGGGGAAGCCGGGGGAAAGAGGGCAGGGGAGAGCAGAGGGTGGACAGGGCCACACTCGAAGGGATTCTTTTCCTGAGGACGCGGGGTGAGCTGCGGGTCTGGCCAGAGTCTGAGCATGAGTTGGTGGTAAGATGATAAGAGCGCAGCCGCCATTGCGCTGCTACTTGTTCCTTATTCCGCGCTCCACATTATATCTACTGTCTACCCCATCGGCCTCTCCCCGGATGCCGTCCGCTGCCGTCACTCCCCCCCGCATCCAGCCGAGCCCCTTCATCACAAGCCCGTACACTGCCCCCAGCGCCACCGTGCGCCGTGCGACCTGCATCGGCAGCCGGCCTGCTTCCGTCAGCGGTGTCCACTTGTGCCCCACTCTCAGCCTACTCACTGATTGCACTAAACCCCACTGCTGTCCCAATCCCCGCCCCAACCTCCTTCACGCTGCCCCACCCGACCTGCTCCAGTCCCCATTCAAGCCCCATGTAGCCCCCTGCGATCCCCGCCACCAGTCCTCCGTCCCGCCCGGCTCCCTTCACCGCACCCAGCATCACCTTGTAGTTTTTCGTCTTTTTGTAAAAGTACCAGCCCTGCACCGTAGTGGGCGGTCGGTGCGCGTTTTCTGCAAGGAACCGCAGCGACGCCTCCCGTCCTCCCCGCATAAGTCCTATAGCCGCACCAGTAGTCACCGCCATCGCAGGCACCCACACCATCCGCATGTCTGCAATCTCCAGTCGGATTTGTCTTTTCGCGCCGGTCTCGTCGTCCTCCATCGTTTAGGTCATCCTTTGCTGCTCGCCGCGACTAACTTTTGCCTCATTATTCAGCAGTTCCCACGCTTCCGTACCTCCGGCTTCCCTCCGGCCCCTTGTGGCTAATATCCCGCACCCCTAATCTGCTTCCTTATCTTCTCCTAGCAAAATGAGCGCCAATTTCTCCTATCTATTTTTGCCCTTTGCATTTATCCTTTACACCCTCTTCTCTAATCGCGACAATTTCGCCGTAGGCCCTTCCCACTCTTATCTTCCACATCAATGTGCCTCTTTCATGTTCACCATATAAATGTACATTCTTTGTATACTCTATTCAGCTCTGCCTCTTCTCAAGTTCACAAACTCGATATTCCCTGTCGTCGCCACAGCTGCCCAGATTGACCCTGGCCCCGTCCCATTCCCATGCATATCTGGCGGGTGATAGTACGCCTCACATAAATTCAGGATCAACCGTGCACCCATCACCGTAGTCAGTGCACATGAAAACGATCCAGGCACAGTAAAGTACCGCGGGTCCGCCGCCAGCCATGTCGTAGCAGTGATAATGTACAGCCCAAACGCACTGCATCCAGAGCGGTCAGTCACTTTGATGAACAACCTGAGCGTCTACATACCAGGCGAAAAAGCTGAAATTGTCCCGCAGCACAATGTAAAGCAGCGACGCCCCTCGCCACGTCCCTATCTCTTTGTAATTCTGGTACGCAATGCGCAGAGCAAGCGAGAATAAAAACGTCTCAAATACAATCACAGGTACCCAGAACAGAAACGCGAATCGTGGAAGGTACGTCGGGTTGCACATCGTCGTCGTGTCTAATATCACAGGATGCACTTTGGGGCTGGTTAATTCTGTAATTTTTGCAACATGAAAACTAACCGTCAATGGCTGCCAGTGACGCGATTCCCAGTGAGATTACCGCCGTCACTTCCAGAACCCAGACGATCGTGATGAGGTTCGATATCGTTCTCCCATACAACGCCTTGATTCGCAGCTGCATTATCACTAAAAATATCTATTCTAATCAACATCCATACAGAAAACTTTGATGACGCACTTTGAGTAATGATGATAATCACCATCGAACCAGTGCCCACAAATTTCAGACCGACGGCGCCTAGCGAAAAGGTCAGAGATTTCTCGAGTACGACAATACGAGGCATACAACTATCAGGCACACTCAGTCGTCGAATTTGCATTGGAAATCAATGCACTTACAACTATAATAAATGGTGACTACATTGTGAGTATCCAAAGGCAATAAATTCACCATGTGTGTTGCTTCCCGATTTAAAAACACTGCTGCAATTTGTCATTTCCTCCTCGACACCCATCTCCTTTCACTCACCCACGCAAACAGAGCTGCAAACATACATAAGCACCGACACAAGTATAATAAAATATCACAAACATCAACAGGATATTTCCAAAGTAGCGAGCCTAAAGTTGATTATGAACGAAACATCCCTTCCATGATAACAAACGCCTACCAAGATGTAGAGCACTTTCGACTGTGACCAATTCTTCTTCTTATAACCAACAAAATCTCAGAATCATAACCACGAAACAGGTGGAAATGGCAAACCCAGATGTATTTAACCTTGGAAGAAACATTTCAATATTGTACTGACAATTTCAATATGATTTTACCTCATAGTCAAATGTGAGCACTGTACATTGTAAGTTCCATTATGCCTTTTTCAACAGAAGAAATCTTACAGTGATCATACACCGTAATAATAAGAGCAGCCACTACCGTAATTTTATTCCTCAACAATAATCAAGACGACTACTAGCAGACGCACCATGACAAAAGTGGACAATATTATCGTCTGGACTGATCGAGCCAGAAAAACTTGCACCATTCACATTGGGGGCCCGTAGGCGCAGATTCGCCATCCGAAGTCAGGTCATAAAAGGGGAATGGGGTCTATATTGAACCATCCGGCTTATATATACACCATGAAATCCTTGAGCCAAAAGCTTCAGTTAAAAGGGACTGACAGGGTTGCCGACTTGTGGCGGTATAATGGAATTTTCCGCATATACATTACATGAGGTATTCCTGGCATCGTTTAACTATATCCCAGACAGCGCAATCGGACGACTTAATGAAAAAACAACCTCCTTCAGAACGAACTAAATATGATTCGACTTTGCTAGTGATTCATTAATAGGAGGAATTCAATCGAGATCGAGCGGCTTTCGTGGGATTCGCGCACTTGCAGACGGATAGTGGCTGTTTCTGTCAAAACTAGCACCCTGAAGTAGTATGATCACGAGACAGTCATATGTCCCCCGTTACTTCTGTAATGTTCTGCGTTGTATTGGATCGATGGTGTTATGGTCAAGCATCATCGAACCTCGCTTTTGTCCTTGACGTTGCCCATGGGCTACCAGCGGCATAAAAGTCCATCGGGTATATGCCCAAAGAAGACTCTGATGCCGTATCCATCCAGCTTGAAGCTTTCCCAACAGCCACAGATGTTTCGTATGGGCTCAGCAACGGTTTCTCGAATGCATAACCCCAGTCGATAGATAACCGCGGGCACGACGTTTGAATAAAAGTCGAGATATGTGGGTTGAACAGTGCCAATTTCGCAGGTGACAGTTCTGATAAGAGTATCTGAATATACGGAATTGGCGTTTTTGAAGCTTGAAGCTGATGAGCCACTGCCTACAATCCATATCGTATCATATAACAAGGAAAATTAAAATACAAAATTTACCTGCATTTGCTTTAGATTTCCTTGTCTGCCTAGAGTGCCGAGAATGACACCCCAGAGGGGTGATTCATCCCCGTCTTTCAAGGGTCGATCGAGACTCCTGCGGGCAATCTGGACAGCATCATCTCTGATGGCTTGCATTTCTCGATGATCATAACGTTCTCTCGTCAACTTTTTGGAATAAGGGTCGTATCGGAATGCTGGGACATCAGGATTCGCAATCATAATGGATTCCAGGTGGAATCGTCCATCACCCAGATAACTGGGAGCAAATTGAAAATCAGAACTACAAATAGGCATAACAAACATGATGCGTACGTACATCAACGCGTCAACGTCAGTCAAGCGGGGTGCCGTACAGCCCAGAATTTCTCCTGGAGATAGTGGCTTCGACCTCGGAATGACCGTATCGTATTTTCCTGTCCATAGGTTGTATTTGTGGCTGTTTGAGAGTGCGCCGGTCTCTTGTTGACTGAGATCAACTGAAAGGTCTTCCTTCAACCGTTGCAATGCAGCTACAAATTGTATAGTCGAAACCAATGCCAATCTTGTCGGTGCGCGTGAAGTCGAGGAAACGGGTTCTTCATCCACCACAGTGCTTTCTGCAGAAGGCGCCTGTTCTATCCGAAGATTGCGGCCAACTCCAATGTGAGTTCCGATAGGTATTTGTGCTCTTGCTTCCTCCGCGTCCAAAAGATTTCGATGGAATGTCTCGCGATCATCTGGGAAATTCATTCTTATACTTTGGACAAGATGGTTAGAATCTATGCCAATCTCGACAAAGACATATAATGTTTTAATCGTGGTTTGATCCAGGGGTACTGCAACTAAAATTTAGCTATTTGTTTAGATGCATAATCAGCAATAAATACCTAGGCAACTATGCCCATAATGCACAAGCATATCGCAGCCCAAAGCAACAGCAGTATAATCATCGACGCAGCATGCGCCATACGTAACGTCGCCCATAATGACAGTCAATGCCGAAGTAAACCTTATAGAGCACTGTCATTCAAAACTTCTGGTCGAGTTTACTGATATCTGCACACCGTTCGATTATATCCGCTATGGTGCAAGCAAACATTTGGAGACCCTCTGGCATTTGGAGAGCAACCATTGTAGCATTGTTTTTGCGAACATGATGAATGGTTTTGTGAATCTCAAACGAGTAGTTTGAAGGTAATTGTTTGATGGCCGCATTGAGCTGTGCGTCGTGGAGGATGTCTTGGGGAATCTGGTTGCTGATTGCAGACTGTACTCCTGGTTTGGAAGGCTTAGCAGACTTGCTTCCAATGAATCGCTTCCGTGGCTTGGAAGCGGTAGGCGTAGGCTTTGAGCCAGACGCCTGTGGTGTTGAGGTACTCTCCATTTTGCCGACGAGTTGAACGAAAAATCAACGAACAAATGACAAATCAAAAGTGAAGAGAAATATAATCTCGAAGACTGAAGCCAGATCCACGTGATGCCAATGACATACAATAGGAAAAGCTAATCAGCAGTGGTCACTCTGATTCGCAGCTTTGAACATAAAGTAGATTTGCTTGGACAGTCAAACGAATTCTAAGGAGTGCCGTACAACCTTCAAATCTGCTTGAAGCACAACGAAAAGGTTAAATTGGGGTTCGATTACTTACGGAAGGCTGAAGCTCCACGTGCGTGAATATGCGCGTCGCGTCATAACCCAAAACGCTCTCGTCCCACTTTGAGGAACTGCCCTAACCAATTCAACGTCGTCCTGTACAACTGACGCATGACTGGCAAAGCGTAATATCCACTGCATTATTGCCAATATTCTTTGCACTATGAAGCCAATTGACCAGAATGGCAAATGTGTTATGCGGGGTTCGTGTGGAAAGAAGGGGTTCTTTGGCAAGCCGTTACCTTGTCCTTACGACGGCCCACCAGTAGAGGTGCGTAACCACTCGGTTTTGGCACCTCAATAGTGTTAAAACCCAAGCTCCTAGCTCAAACGTTCTGCACGCAAACTACTCCAAGATGTCTGTGGTCCAGAACTCACAGAAGGCCCTACATGTTGCAGCGAAGATCAAATAGAGACGCTGCAACAGAACTTTGAACAGGTCGAACCCCTTCTATCAACATGTCCAGCATGTCGAAACAATTTCCGCACCTTTTTCTGCACATTCACCTGTTCACCACAGCAAAGTACTTTCCTAAATATCACTTCCACCCAGGAAATGTCAGGCGGAAAGATAGCTGTTGCATCACTTGACTTCTTTGTAGAGGAGCAGTACGGGAAGGGTTTCTTTGACAGCTGCAAGAACGTTCAATATGGAAATACGAATGGCTACATCATGGATATCATTGGCGGTGGGGCAACGGAATATTCGGCCTTCCTCGAGTCATTGGGGGAGGAGAAGCCGCTTGGAAGCCCCTTCCAGATAGACTTTCCACTTAGTTCTCCACCGGACATTCAGCAGCTCAACAAAACAGCTCGTAACTGTGCAGACAATGACCTTTCCAGTCGTTGTACTTGCATCGACTGTCCCAGTGTTTGCCCGATCATCGCCCCTGTACTACCGCCCAACGAAATTCCCACCTGTCAAGTTGGAAGCATTACATGCTTATCATTTTTTCTCATTCTCACCTACTCTCTTGCGGTTTTGGGATTCCTCATTGGATATTATATTCCAACTATACAGCGTCGACGAGAAAGAACCAACGAGCGGGTGGCGTTGTCCGTGGACGCTGCATCGCCTCGTATTCATACCCGAGGACTTGTTGGTGCAGGCTCTCTTGCACAAACCCTTGAAGATGATTCTCTTGGTGCTCACTCCGAGTCACGCCATCTAGGCCGTGGTGCATCTCTTTTGGACCCCACGGAAACCGTACAACCACGGCATTATCGACTGAACGGTATTCTACGACGCGTTTTTTACCGACTAGGTCTTTTCACAGCTACTTCTCCTTGGTTAACGTTCGCTATCGTCTTCCTTGTTGTCGGCCTTCTTAATCTTGGATGGAAACAGTTTGAAGTGGAGACTGACCCTGTCAGATTATGGGTATCACCATCTTCGGAAAGCAAACTGCAGAAAGAATTTTTTGACAGCAATTTTGGTCCTTTCTACAGGACGGAGCAGATCTTTGTTACATCTGCGCCCGCAGCTGTGGAAGAATCTTCAAATGACACGGTCTCCTCTCAAGGAATAGTTATCGGTAACAAGGAACCCGTCCTCACTTGGGAGCATCTCAAGTATTGGGTCAACATCGAAGCCGAGATCCAGGAACTTGAATCAAGGAGCGGATATACACTCCATGATGTATGCTTCAAGCCCGAAGGACCGCGCGGCGCATGTGTTGTTCAGTCGGTGGCTGCATGGTTTGGTAACGACTTGGACAATTATGATGAAGATAACTGGTCCCGTCAGCTGAAAAGATGTGCAGCGTCACCTGCCGACTGTTTACCTGAATTCAAACAGCCATTGGCCCCTCAATACGTTCTTGGTGGAGTGCCTGTTACTGAGGATGGTAGAAAAGAATATCTGCAGAGCGAGGCAATGGTCATTACCTACGTGGTATCCGATTCCTTGGATACCAAAATCCAAGCAAAAGCCATGGAATGGGAGGAAAGATTGAGGGAATACTTGATCAATCTCTCTGACAGAGCAGGAACTGAAGCCGGCTTGGAAATCGCGTTTTCTACAGGCGTCTCTCTGGAAGAAGAAATTAACAAGAGCACCAATACTGACGTTAGAATTGTAGTACTATCGTACTTGGCGATGTTCTTCTACGTATCATTGACACTAGGCAATGGGTCTGCTAGTCGAGAAGAAGACGGTATCGTATCTTCTTTAATGGAGTGGGGTCGCAACTTTCCGAAGCTGTTTTCGCGATCAAGTATCATTTCATCTTCCCTATCGGTGGATTCTCGAACGACACCTCGATGGTTCCCTCGCCTACCACGGTCACTATTCGTTGGGTCCAAGTTTACCTTAGGCTTATTCGGCATCTTCCTTGTCATCCTTTCGGTTTCCACCTCAGTTGGGCTTTTCTCCCTCCTTGGAGTGAAAGTTACCCTGATTATCGCGGAAGTCATACCGTTTTTAGTGCTTGCTGTTGGTGTCGACAATGTTTTTATTTTAGTTCATGAACTTGACCGCCAGAATTTCCTTCACGGACCCAATGCTTCCGCACAAACACAAGTTCCAGGGTACGCTGCCCCAATGTCGCCGACCTATTCGCACAGATCACCCTTTGACTCGACGCACAATGAGATCGATGTAGGGTCAATGCCACTATACCTGATCCCAGAAGAACGTGTTGCACGGACACTGGCAAAGATGGGCCCGTCGATATTACTGAGCACTATCACAGAAACGCTGGCATTTGCTCTTGGAGCCCTTGTTCCAATGCCGGCCGTCCGTAACTTTGCGCTCTACGCTGCTGGTAGCGTCCTGTTGAATGCTATTCTTCAAGTGACCGTGTTTATGAGCGCTCTACTATTGGATCTCAAGAGATACGAGGTAACGCTATTTTATATCCCTTTCAAATCTGTGCTAACTAACCTTTCAATGCAGGACAGTCGAGTTGACTGCTTCCCGTGTATCCGACTGCCATCTCGAATTGCCTTGTTGGATATGCCCAATACTGGTAGCGGCTTGGGGTCAATTGCTCGTTTCATTCGCCGATATTATGCCCCTTTCCTGTTGAAACCTTTCACTAAAGCTGCGGTGTTGATAACATTCTCTGGTGTTTTTGTTGCATCTATAATTTCAATGCAACACATTCAGCTTGGTTTGGGTAAGATTCACAATAATCTGTGCAAATATTCTTGGCTCATATTCTCATAGATCAACGACTGGCACTCCCATCTGAGTCATATTTGGTCAATTACTTTGACAACCTTGATGCATATTTGGACATTGGTCCTCCAGTCTACTTTGTCTCCAAGGATGTCGACGTGACTCAGCGTGATGGTCAGAGAGCTCTTTGTGGAAGATTTACGACATGCAACGACTTTTCATTGGCAAACAGGCTGGAGGCAGAAAGGAAGCGACCGGAGTCATCCTTTGTTGCGGAGCCAACGGCTTCTTGGATTGACGATTTCTTTGGCTGGCTCAACCCCAGTATTACATCATGCTGTCGTGTTCGCATAGATGACCCTTCTGTATTCTGCAGGCCTCGCGATGACGACGACGACTGCCAGCCATGCTACCTTGGCAAAGAACCGGGATGGAACATTACTCTGGACGGTTTACCTGAGAACGAAGAATTCATGAGATACTTCAAACAATGGCGTAATTCTCCTACCGACGAGGATTGCCCATTAGGAGGCAAGGCGTCCTTTGCCTCTGCAATCTCTCTCAACGAACTCGGCAACAAGGTCGACGCTTCACATTTCCGTACTTTCCATTCGCCTCTGAAGACCCAGGAAGACTTTATCAACGCGTTTGCCGCGGCACATAGAATCGCGGATGAGATTTCAGCCGACACAGGTACTACCGTATTCCCATATTCTCTTTTCTACGTCTTTTTCGATCAGTATGCGCATATTGTCGCCATTACCCAAGAAATATTGGGTTTGGGTCTCGCTGCCGTACTCATCGTCACAGCCCTACTTTTGGGATCCTGGAGGACAGGTGTTATTGTTACAGGCGTTGTTTCTCTGACGGTGGTTACTGTAATGGGTGTCATGTCCATTTGGGGCATCAGTTTGAATGCTATCAGTCTCGTCAACTTGGTCATCTCTTTAGGCATAGCCGTCGAATTTTGTGCGCATGTTGCCAGGGCTTTTATGAGTGCTGGAACTGGATTTCCCGTTGACCATCCGTCTGGTCAGAAAGAGCGCGACGAAAGGATGTGGACAGCTTTGGTGGATGTAGGGCCTTCCGTAAGTACACATTGCTTATGTCGTGTCAAAAATATTAATTATCACCATAGGTTCTCTCCGGTATCACTTTCACAAAATTAATAGGGATGTCGGTACTTGCTCTCACGCGATCCAAGCTTTTGGAGGTAATTACTTGACGTTCTGCTGGTGCACACACCGAATACTAAAAGCTGTTATAGATTTATTACTTCAGGATGTGGTTAACTTTGATTATTTCGGGCGCTTTGCATGGACTGGTTCTTTTACCAGTAGTGCTGAGCATTGCAGGTGGGGCGGGATTTCCGCAACAGGAGGCAGACGAAGAATGGATGTCGAATGCCATTCGCAATGATTATGAATATACGTCAGTAGCTTGTTTCTTTGTAGTCCAATAACCTGATCTTGACTTTTTTCGCGTTTGCAGACCATTTTTAGCGGATGATGATTCCATCGTCAGCGACTAGTATCTGCAGCCTATCTTGATTATTGTAGAGCTACTGGAATATACACCCGTATTTATTTTCGGAGAAAGCACAAAGAATTTAAGTAAAGTGTGTGACAACTGTTAAGAAAGGTATAGATTTTTGGACAGGCAAGAAAATTAAGTTCAACGCATACGTGTCTGTTACAATTCGATCAAGGTCCTGGGGAGCGAGATCGACTGTCCCTGATATCGTCCCTGCTTCGACTCCTGCTCCTGCTCCTCTTTCTGCTTCCTGACCTCGACCTCACCGACCTCGAGCGGCTACGGCTTCGGGTATAACGCGAGTCACTAGAGTATGACATCGACCGCGAACGAGAGCGCGAAAGCGAGCGTGTGCGAGAGCGACTGGAGCGGACAGAATAGCTTCTTGATCTTGACCTACGACGCCCATAACCACCGCGGGTGTAGCTTGGAGAACGTCTCCTCGGCGGCGGCGGTCTGTCAGATGGTCCCCGGCGGATAGGCGAGCGTGAACGCGTGCGCGAGCGGTTGTTGGGGCGGTACATATCGCGTGGCGGGGGTCCTCGACGGCCAAACGGTCTTCCGCGGAAAGAATCACGGTTGCGGTCTCTGTCGCGCGGATCTGGGCCTCCACCTCTGCGTCTGAAGCCCGGGGGAGGTGATCGGGAGCGAGTACGAGAACGCGACCGGGAGCGGGATCGAGAAAAGCTTCTTGGTCTGTCCCTCCCGTTCCTGGGTCCTCGGGGCGGGGGTCGTGCTGGTGATCGTGAGGTGGAACGGATAGGAAGATTGGATAATTCGACTTTTAGTACGTTTCCATCGAGTTGGCCTCCATCCATATGCGAAGCCGCCTTGTGGGCTGAAGCGGATTCGGCGAATTCCAATGCAGCTTTCCCTCTATTTTGGCCAGCTAATGGAGAGTCGGTTAGAAATTAATTGAAACCAAGCACTGAAAGTATTGCGCACATTTTCCGAAAACCGGAAGGTCGACTTTGGTTATTTCACCATAGAAGCCGAAGACGACTTTGAGGTGGGATTCAACGACGTTGCGTGTTAGGTTTGTGACTATGACAACTTTTGAGTCTGATTTATCTGTCGGAGACTGGGAGTCTATCTCCATATCTGCATCTTTGTGGGGCGATGGAGACCTTTCTCTGGACATTTTATGGACGGTCCTGGTGGTTGTAGGTATGGTTTGGACGACCAGACGCGTGATGACGATTCACGCTGAAATCACAGCTCTGTCACGGCCTTGATATGTCACTTAATCTTCAGCTAATTAACTAAACAGAATCGTTCTAATGCATGGTTTATAGTTAAATACTATAGTCACAAAGCGCACTCTGTTCAGTGCCAGAAATTTACATCCAGCTTCGATTCAGTGACAACGGGACAAGATCATCAGCGCACAAAAAATCACTTCCAGTCGAAAGTGGCAACTTTTCCCAAAGAATAGGGTCACAGAACCGACTCTTACTCCTGGCATGGTGACAATACTCAATCATGAAACCAGTTATTCAATGGTATGATGGTGTCTGAGGCAAGAGAATTTGAGGCTCCCGACGTAGAACAGCTTCCGGGATTGTAGAACGCGGTCATGGTGTTGTTTGACAAGCCTTCCGTTTTCAGTGAGAGTCTATAGTGGTTTTGGTAGTATGTGAACATAAGGTAGGACAGTCTACTCTTCTTGTACGTATTTATGACGGATATCTTTCCATTGTTTCTGGAGCAGATATTAGAAAGGGTGAGTAAAGCAACGGAGAGAAGATGACTCACTCCCTTGTTCCAGGTGTCGTAGAATTTGGAAACGCCAATGTCAAAGCCGATTCCAAAGGCGAATGCTCCGGCGAAAACAGTTCCAACGAACACGCCTGCAAAGGATGGTTGATGAGTTGCGGGTAAAGCGAAGACACAAAAAGCGCACTGTTTCGCTTGAAGAAGGCGTTGTAGAAGGTGGTAGAGAGCTGCAGAGAGAGATCAGATACTATATAGACGGTCGTGGAGAAACAAACTGACCGACATCGCGATAAAGGTGCGGTAAGGTATGTGCGGAGTGCGCACTGGAACGAGCACGGTTGGCGTTTCCGGCGACTTCCGAAGAGGGCAAGCGGAGTTTAAAGGCCAAAGGTCGCGTCTGGAATTGGCGGAGAATGTATCGATTCGCGTGAAAGCATGTTCGCCCTCAGAGCGTCCTCTTCGTCCACCCGCTCCGCTCTCAGAACATGTCCTCGCCTTTTTGCCTCCTTCTCATCAACTTCGCGGGCGAATGCTGCCGGACCTGTCATAGCCGACTTTCTTGAGGAAGACAGTGGGCCAGCCAGCGCGACTCCCTTCAATATAGCTGAGCCTCCACAGGTCGATGGCCCGCCAACCGCAGCCGGTGGTTTCTATGCAAAATCCAACATGTTAGGCCTTGCTTCAAGGTATAACCAGCCCCCTCGTGCAGCAACAAGAGCAGAGCTCCCAGAATACAAACTGCACTGCCGTTCTTCTCGCAATAACACCATTGTCACATTCACCAAACCAGACGGCTCTACTATTGCGTGGTGCTCTGGTGGAAGCACTGAAAACAAATTCAAAAAGGCCAACCGTGCAAAGTTTGAAGCTGGCTATCAATGTGCCAAACACATTTTCGGCAGAATCCTGGAGTATTATCATGGCCACGAAAATTTCAAGTTGCAACTGTTCTTCAAGGGCTTTGGTGAAGGACGGGAAGCTATGAAAACAGCTTTATTGGCAGCTGAAGGTGATCCAATCCGGCCTCTTATTTCTCGGGTCACAGATCGGACACCAATAAAAATCGGAGGAACGAGAGCAAAGAAGGCCAGAAGAGGCTAATTATTATTGTGGGTTCCCTTGTCTAGATCCAATCCTAGATATTCTGCTAATGTCTAATATGTGTCAAGATTATGTTGGAGTCCTGTCATCTAATACCAGTGGTATGAGCTATACAACACGCCGCGCTCGACCTCATCACGGTTCTATGTCTAGAATATCATTAAAAGTCTACATGCTCGCCTTGAACTCTGACTCTGGTATTTGGAAATGGCTATCGTTGGCGTATATCTGGTATGCCGGTCGTTGTAGGCAGTTGAGAGCGACCTGTTTGTCAATTTCGATATCCTCGATCAACGCCTCTGCAAAGAGTGTGAATTGGTGACAAGGGGACAAGGATGAACAGCCAACCTCTTGATATGTAGTCGAGCTCTGGGCGAATATAGCCCAACACGACGGCTCTCATTTCATAGCCGTAGAAGTCGGACTTGAAGTTGTGCATGATGTGAATTTCCTAATTTCTGACCATGAGGGATGGGCGACACAACGCAGGGGGATACTTACAGCAGTGAGCACCTTGTTCTTGTAAAATGGGTTCCATCCTAGGCTCATGACCATGGGCAAGACTTTGAGATCGGCATTGTGGAAATCACTCAAGTGGTCTTGAGGAGGAAGAACCTGAGCATAGCCGTAGTATACACCGGTCTTTGCGACTGAACTTATTGGTGTGATTGAGTCGTCGGGTAGATTTGCTAAGAGCAGAATTGAACGAATGAGATATAGCGACAAGGAAGGACACGAACCGGTGGGACAACCGAGATCCTTTCCGCCACGACCAAAGCCCTTCTGGACAGGGCCAACCAAGTATATTGGAAAGGGCTGCTCGAGAGTGTCGGGGCCAACGATGGTTGGACGTGGAGCACGAGACTGAACTTGAGCGACGGGGATCTCCTGTCTGGCGGCGTACTCTGCAGCAGTTGGAGGCATAAGATGAGTGAGCAAAGTAGATAAGCGGGTGCGGCTGATAATTGACTCGCGATCGGACCTAGTTGACCGCAAACTCTCACAAGTGTTGGACATGTACCAATCTGGCCATTATCCCAACCACTATCCCTCTCCTGCAACTCCCGCTGCTACTCCAATGGCCTACTATCCCCCCTTCCAGCAACAGCTGCCCCAGAAGCTCGATCCAGCAGAGTTCCACCAGGATCCTCCTGAGCCCTCCGTCACCCCCCGCGTAGCTTCAAAAGCCATACAAAGACTCGTTACTCTCGAGCTCCAGAATGCTGGCTTTGAGAGGGCCGTACAGCCTGCCCTTGAGCGTCTCGAGGTCGAAGTAGCAACATGTATGTTCCACCTTTCTCCGTGGTTGATGTGTCCTTTTCACCATGTTCAGTTGTCCAACAGCTATTCCAACGCGCCCATGAGTATGCTAATCTCGCAAACCGCGCCAGTGCGATCGCCTCGGATGTCTTGCTAGCCTGTGAGGACTTTGACATTCCTCCCAAAGAACTCTACCAGACCAAGAAAGCCACGTCCAAGAGGAAGCGATGTACGTCTTTTCTTCTCCTTGCTATCATTCCAATCCTTGATACCCCAATGTTTTAGCAGCCGACAAGAACATCGCAAAGCCTGCAACCCTTATTCCCCCACCTTCTCGTTCTCCTTCGCCTCAACTTCTTCCCTCAGACGATGAAGATGCCCCCACGAATACTCCTACCACTCTCAGGAATCTGCCTCCCTACTTTCCAAATCTCCCACCCAAGCATACTTACCTTCAAACTCCCGTACGCACTCTTTCTCGATCCTCGGATTTGACTCTCTTCTCATTTTTCTCGCTTCACAGGCATCGCCTCCAAAGAAAGCCGCCCTACCGTCACTTGAGAAGAAACTAAAAACAGCTGCTCTTGTTCAAGAATCGCTCCAAAATCTTCTCCTCGCCACAGAGGATAACATGAATCAAGAAGACGGCGAACTCCTCGGTCATATCGTCAACTGGGAGATGAACGTCCAACCAAGGAAAAGATGGAAGGTCGGTGCCAAATAAATGTCTCCCTTATTCACGAGTGCCATGCTCTCATTGTTTACCCGTTAATCTTGCTTCCACTTCACAAAGTAGTCCAATATAGTGTAATATATAATTCAGGTTTACGTTCAACTCCAGACCTATGAGAATGCCATCTGAAATAATTGATTACTACTCGCATAAATCAAGTTTCTATCTATCCGGAGGCTTGCACCTTACGAGGACGGCCGCGTGGTCTTTTCGGTGTTAAATCAGCAGGCGCAGTTGAATGGGATGGAATAGTTGCTTCGCCCTTATTCTCGGATACCAACTTACGAGAACGTCCCCGTCTGAGTGGCGAGGTTTCTTGAATACCAGAAGGTGCTAATGAACTGTCAGATACGTTATCATCAAGGTCACCGCTGCGCGATGCAGTATCCGTTCTCATGTTCATTGGAGTCGATTCAGTCTGTTGTTCTGTTGTGTTATTTGAAGGTTCTGTGGATATCGCCGCCGTACTGGCCGATGCTTGTTTGTCACCATTTTTTGATGTCCTGAACTTCTTTTGAGGTGGCTTATCTACCACAGGGCCCGCATCATCCGCGTTCTTTCGTTTTCTCCCTCGCGTCACACCTGCAGGCTTCGCGGGTTTGGAAGTCGCCGGTTTGAAAACGTTCGTCGAAGAAGTAGGGGTAAAATTTACATTTGAATTATTGTCCTCTGATACAGTTGCCGGGTCTGGTGTTTCTGCAGCTGCCTTTTTGGAAACCCTTGGACGAGGCTTAGGCCGAGGTTTCGTCGATGGGGCCACCTCTCCAGATTGTGTCACATCGGGTACAGACACTTTGACCGCCTTTGTTCGTTTTCTGGGAGCACTTTCAGATTCAGAGAGGCTAGAAAGCTGATTGGAATCGGCATGCTCCGGGTCGGTAGATTCGACAGCAGAAGTTGGACCACCACGAGCTTCAACCGGCGGAACGGATTCCTCGGTAGTGGGACTCTGTATGACGGATTGTGGTCTGGGAGGATTTGTGTCGACGGTAGCGGTTTTTGAACGGGATGGTTCTGGTGTTTGAGAAAAAGAATGTTGCCCTAAATTTGTTGAAAACGTTATTGTGGAAATGCCTGGCGCAGAGCTTTCAACGGACGATAGTCGACTAGGGCCGGCTTCATTGGAAATGGGGCCTACATAATTCACGACCGACAGAGAAGAACTTCGTTTCGTCTTGCCTTTAGAATTGGTAGGCCTTTTCAATTTATCATAGCGCATTCGACACTGACGAAATTTGAGAATGGTTGAGTACAATGAAAAAAAACCAACGACCTACATTTTGGCCGGTCTTGTTACCTCCAATTTTGAGGCTGATGGATTTCCATTGTTTCCCAAGCTCTTCTACTAGTTCAATTAATTGCTTGTCTTCCGCCTCGGACCAGGTTATCTTGACCGAGGAAAGATTGACATGCTCGGTCCAACGTTCTCGACACTGGTCGTTTGTTCTTCCAGGAATAGCTGTTGATACCTGCGCCCATGATTTCCCGTACCCAGCCACTGCCTTTCGCAACAGTTCATCCTCTTCTTCTGTCCAAGCTCCCCGTCTTAAGGCCGGATTGAGAGTCTTCTGCCAACGGCCTTGGCATTGACCGGCAGTGGCGTATTCAGAAACATTTCTAGCCACTATATAAATAGGCAATTTTTGAGATAAACATATCAACATGATGATGCGTGGGCGTACCCAGTTGCCAATTATCAATTCCACATGTTTGTACGGCTTTAATGAGCTTTTGGTCTGCCTCTGGTGTCCAATTATGACGATGAGGGGGAAGACCGTGTCTCATACAATCAATTGGCGTGCGATTTGTCTGGAAAACATCTAAGTGCCTGAAGTTGCCCACCATACAAAAGTCTAAGCGTACCCCGAGCGTTTCCGCCACTTTGACCCAGTCCAATGGCTTTTTCAGTTTAACGTATTCCGAAACAATGGCATTGAGATTTCCGACTTCTGCAGATGTCCATTCAGCATGGTTAATGCGAGGATGTCGGTCTCCAATCCAAGTTATACGGCATTCTGTTGGGGTTCTTTTTACTGTTGATGAACTGGAAACCTGCCTTGCATTTATTATAGGTTTTGATTTAACAAGGATTTCACGTCGCATACCTTTTCGGCGATCCTAGTCCAATCTAATCCTTCAACATTGTTGATGAGGTCGATTTCAGTGTGTGATCCAGTACTGAAATCTTCTAAGTTAAAATTGGGACAAAAAACGCGACGACGCTCACTCAGATCGTAAGCGCGAGTAAGCCTGCAGGCGTTCATTCTCCTGACGTACGGCGGAAGCCAGCGCCTCTAATTCCTTTGCCTTCACTAAAACACATATTTGTTTAGTTTTAGCTTGCTAGGAATATTGATCTTGACCTACTTGGATGTGGAGTAATGTTGGCGATGTATGCAGTCCGTTTTATGGATTCAACATAAAAAGGGGATGACTGAGCGGTAATGTGAGGTTATATCTTGATTGAGATTACTTGGTGGGAGGTACCTCACTGAGAAACTCGCTGGATGGGATTGGAGCTGTGGCCTTCTTCGCGCCAGGTATTAGGACCTCGGGCTCTGGATCCTCATCTCCTTCATCAGCATTAGATGCGTCCTATGACAGTCTTTAGAACTCAGTTCAATAAAGCGGCTTGAAAACTCACCAAAAGTAGGTCCGCCTCTTTTAGTTCCCTTTCTAATTGTTCGGCGCGTTCTGTGAGTATCAGTTGGAGTCGTTTGTTCACCTCTAAAGCATCTTGCACAAGTAATCTGGTAGTCTTAGTTTGTGGACGCGCGTGCGTATTAGAAGAATCGGATTGTATTGGAGACCCTTCAGTGCTTGCCATTGTTAGAGGATAGATTGCAGGTTTGAGCGTAAGAACGAGTGATTTCATGAGATTTTGGTCACGTGATGTAAATGAAATTGAAAACAGGTCAGTTGCCGTCGCGGCCTCGAGTTCAACTTCCCAAGTTACACCAGTGACTCGTCTCTACAGTTTTTCAAAACGATGGCAAATGCCAGCGGGAAAAGAATTGGTGAGCCCACAATCTCTGTATACTCATACGATTCAACTGAATGAATAGCAAATCAAAATGAATCGACTGTGAAAACTCTGAGGCTCGGCATGATATTGCCTACCCTCCTCTCCCTTGTGCTTCGTTTCCTATTTAGAAAGAGTTCTCTTCCCCCTTCTAAAGGGTCATTGGCTATCTATATAGTCACTTTCTTTCCGGCGTTCTTCCTTTCCAATTATCTCATCAAGCAAGGCTCACCTCGGCGCGATCCAACAACCGGCACTTTAATATCCTCTGGCGAAGATTTAAGTCAGCCTGGAGTAACAGAATGGTGCTTTGATATTCTATACATCACTTGTGAGTGTCATGTTTACTTACTAACTTTTTGAAATCTACAATTCTACGCAATTCAGGGGCATGTCAAATTGGTAGTGGGGCATTTGGCGAATGGTTTTGGTGGTTGTACATGATTGTGAGTGACTACAACCCTCCCAAGTTTGTATTTCTGATAGGCATCCCAGATTCCCTTATACGCTGTGTTTAAGCTATGGACATCTGTGATCTCACCTTTGGTTCTGGGAAAAGGGTCCGGCGGTCCCGCGGAAAGCACCACGGAAAAAGAGCCTGTAGGAAGCAAAAGACAGGAAAAACTCCGTAAACGACAAGAAAAAGGCGACCCTCGTGTGCGAGTACAAACAGGAAGAAGATAAAGCTAAATCTGCCTTTCCTTGTTCTTTCGGCGGGTCTTTCCGTTTTGTCACTTGTAAAACCACGATATAATCTTGTTACAAACTTGGAGATAATAGATATCTATTTCGAGGCAACCACAGGGACAGAAATCAGGAATCCAGCGCTTGCTAGGATTATATCAGATCCTCCGGACATGACATCCATTCCATTCTGG
Source organism: Psilocybe cubensis (assembly GCF_017499595.1). Taxonomy (NCBI): domain Eukaryota; kingdom Fungi; phylum Basidiomycota; class Agaricomycetes; order Agaricales; family Agrocybaceae; genus Psilocybe; species Psilocybe cubensis. The sequence goes on along the minus strand of NC_063002.1, from coordinate 1,705,895 downwards.
CGTCCAACAAATACTAGCGGACTCAAGTTCAGCTCTGGCGACGCGTTATTGTCTACTTTATATTCTCCGCACTCAACGTGGGCTTTTCTCCATCCCGATGGTCCAGCGAAGGTCTCCATGGTAGGAAATGACATTAGCAGACTGTCCGACAATTCAAATGATCAATAATTATCGGAGTAATTGATCGACATGCACAACCTCTCTATACAACTTCTCGAAATTCAAGTTCATTGAAAGTTGTTGGTGCTATTTTGAGGATGCTTCGAAATAGATGGCTCACAGAGACCCCGCAAAATGGGGAAATCCACAGTTTGAAACCGGATAGTGAAATTTCCAGGTATCATGGGATGAATTTTTCACAATGATGTCCTAGTCCGCGGCCCGCGATGTCTTTAGATATTTGCAGTCGAAATGAGCGGTGTGATATAATTATCGCAAAATAACTCGCAAGACAACCAACATTGTGAACAAAATCTCAATGTAGTCAGGATTTTGTTTTGAGTAGGTTGGGCAAGGTTAGCTTGGATAGTATTCAAGTCTTGGATGCAAATGAGCAAAATTAACATATTATAGGCGTGGTTATCCCTTTTACCATGTTATCGCTGTTCAAGCGACCATTACTGGCAAAAACAGAACCCGGTTTTTTTAGTTCCATGGTCAGTTTATTCTATACCATCTTTTTTCAAACAAAACGACACGTTCGACATGGCTTTCAGACGCCAGCATGTCGACAGAATCTTCTTCTTAAAATACGTGTCTTTTTGCTTTCCACTCATTCGAAGGACTCTCGTGATTGAAAAGTAATTATATTCACTCGTATTGTGGAAATAGCAGACCTTGCGATTCGGAAACATTACATCCCACACTGGCATAACAATGCTAAAGCAAACATGTCCTTCTATAACGATTAATACTATATTACTCATACAGTAGATATTTCTTTGAAACAACGCATGCAACCGATATATTGGAGAATTAGGATCCCGCAGTCGTCGCTCAAGTCTGTCGATATGGACTAATCCGCCGGCTTAGAACTCACCTTTGCACCACGTGTGCCTTATAATTATACAATTCTCTCCCTCGAGACGACCGAATTTACCTTCAGTGGCTATTTATGCTCTTCTCGATAGATATCCTAATCTGGTTATGACTTTCCATGCAATGAACTTGAACAATCTGAGATGAACAAGTAGGAAAACTATTAAGCTAATACAAAGTCATGTCAGTGTTGCAGTAAGAATACAGATACACTTTCTAACGATTATACATTAGCTATATTATAGCTTCATATACGAGTTATCCAAATATTTCACCCGGATTGGTCGCGTCGTTATCGTTTTCCATGAGTGCTGCGCGTCAAGCTAAAATTAGACCTCTCGCGTTAGTAACGCTATCACGTGGAGGACCCTCACACTCCTGTGACTTTCTTGCCAAACGCGCCAGTGGATTTTAACTGACCATTTGCATCTTTTTCGCTTCCTACCATCTCGGTGCTCAAATTCTCTCGTCTGAACAGTTCATACTTTTGCCACGTCTTTAAAACGGTGCTATTTGCACAATTGTCTACCGAACTCCTTCCAAAGGATCTGAACGAACAACCTAAAGTGGCTCTGTTAACTGCCAGCTGTTTTCTCTGGACAATTCTTGACATATTGAAACCCATCTCCCGGTCGTCACCGCTTCTACACATTTCTTATGACCTCTCATAGCATCTCTGGCATTAAAATTGGAACTTGTCATGAAGCGTTGACGCCTTCAGAAGTAATTTTCCAAATTGAGTATATGCGCACTCCGTCTCACAACTATCATGCATATACACTCAGTCTTATCCTGCTCCGTGTTTTAAAAAAGAAGACCTAACCTCTAGCTCTGTGACCTTATGGACCTGTCCTGCTGATTCAGGTAGATCGAATCCAAGTTCTGACTCCGATAGTGAATCAGATAAGGTATGTTGCCCTTACGTTCCTGCCCTTCGATGCTTCAAGGAGATATCAATCTAGATTGTTGGCCATGGACCACCTACCTCACAAGGTTAAGCATGGCTCTTGAAGGAGACTATGTCGGAGTATTTGAATGCTAAAATGCGGCTCTTCCTTGTCAGACGATGACTACGCAGATCAGGTTGCACTACGTCGGCCTGATGCGTTGCTTTCGATCTGTCAGCGGAATATTCTTATTTTCAATCGTACGTGCTGACAGACTAACTTCCTGAAAATCCGACTCGCCAGCTGCCGAGGGTTCTCTGGATCCTAGCCATGTATGCTCTACATTTCTGTTCAATGTCGTAAACCCCACTCACATGAGGGTTTCGCTTCGTTGAATAGGAAAACCTTGCGTTGCGCATGCATAAAATAATTTCTGAGTCTAGCCTGCTCCAATACGGAGAAGCTCAAGTGTATCGCAAAACCTCTTGTGTCGAATCGCCGCCTGCTACGCTTGAGAATAAACGCTCCTCGAGCCCTCTTGAAAGTGGACATTTGACGAGACAACCTTTTCAAATGGATCCGGAACGATCGCAACCACCATGCTCGGGAGTAGTATGGACTGCTTCGTCTATTATCAACATCTCGGCTCTGGTGCTTAATTCCTCATTTGTTTTACAGGAACACCCAGGATTTTCTCATCGGGTTGACTTTGAATCCTGTGAAGGGTTACCTAGCTTATTGCGAGAGAGTTTTAAATCCACCGCGGGTCACTCTGACGACATTCTCCCACGGACGATCTTTAATGGAGTGACCGAGAACAAGGAGAGAGACGCGAAAGTTGACTTCTCCATAAGTCTGGAGAATCGGCCGGATACCTCGAGCTCATCTGCGATTCGTGGCTTGGCGATTTCAGGTACGCTCAACTCAAAATCTGATTCAAAATGCGTCTAATTTATCGGCCCAAGGCCCTGATACCACCAATATTGATACTACGCTCCGCTCGACAAAGCAAGCAGGTCAATCTCACGAAGAAATGGGCATGGGCTGTGCCCCCCATCACTCTGACATTCCCTCGTCTTCGCCACTTGAGCATATTGAATGTGCCCAATCAAACCCTTATTTTACACCAGCGACAATTGTCCGAGCGCATAGTCCGGTATGTCAGTATGCATTCCCGAGAAGAGAAATTTTCACACTTCTTTGATCTCCCTAGGACTTTAGAACGGATGTCGTGGGTATACAAGAGCTTGTTAGTTCTTCGCCTCCGCCATCCCCATCGATGACTTCAAACTATTTGCAAAGTTCAAGCCCGATCTCCAGCTCAAATCCCATGGATAGGTCTATTCAGACCCCTCCCACCTCGTCACCAACGGTTCCCGAAGAATATAGTCAAACACTTTCCGAAGGTGTTGAAGAGGTATGCGATAGAGATAGTGCCCCTTTACCACTCATTTACGATAATTAAGGATTTCTACACGGAGCAAACATACACCGCCTATTCTCATTACCCTTTGGACCATGGGCCTTACCGCAATATGAATCCAGTGCGTTGATTGATGCTTTCATCCAAATTATCATGGCATTGAGGTGTTATTAGCATATATCCAATGACTTCTTTCCACTGCCTGCTCCTCAACAACATATAAATCCGCAACACCATATGAGTTCGATATCGGGTGCCCTGGTTCCCCCAACATTTGTTCAGGACTTTTTAGATGCAACGGCCGAACCCCCCAAGCATGTCGAGCAATACCCCCCACCTGAACTCAACCTTACTGCGTCTGAGGTTGATCTACCGGTACCTGGACCCAGTAACCCACCTATACGTCCACCTCCACCTGTTATTGAAGCCAAATCGAGTTCGGCACAAAATCGACAGGTAGTACCAAAGAATGTGGTGCCCAACCCCAAACGCCCCACACTGGCTGGAGTCAAACAACAGCAAAAGAAACTTTCGAGACCATTTCGTTCACCTGTCATACACGCCCCTGTTCGCTTAGCCCCAAAGCCGCCGACACCATCATCTGGGCCACTAATATCATCCGCCAACTCGGCAATTCTCAAAGATGCGGCGGCGGAGACGGCGAAGGTACCAAACGCCGCTGCTGCTTCATCTTCGTCTCAGCCAGCGGATACGAAGATAAAGCACAGGACTGCAAGGGCGTCCTCACAATTCAAATCGCCGCTTGCCTCGTCGTCAACAACAGCAGACGAAGCGGCGCTTGTGAGGTTGACGCCTACAATCCAGTCTTTGGAACGAAAGCTGCAGCTTCTGAGGCGGGCGCTGAAAGTCAGAGAAGACGTGCAAGAAGAAGTTCTCGAAGGACTTGTGAACAAGTGGTCTGAGGCTGGTAAGGAGGTTGCCTGGGAGGTATGGGACGCGGTGAAGGACAACGCGAACGCAGCAGAAGATGACAAGAAGGGAAAGAAACGGGCAGTGGAAGAGAGCTGGGGATGGGATGAAGGACGAGAGGCAAAGAAGACAAAAGGCGAGGAGGAGAAGGACAGGAACTGGGGCTGGGATGTGGTGCCGGTTGGAGAAGAGGAAAGGCAGGCATCTGAGAGTGCAGAGAGCCCGAGAGAGGAAGAAGGAAGACAGCCGACACTGGGAACGATGTTGCTGCAGCTGGGGATTGCGCCCGAGACGTTTGGCTGGAGCGAGGAAGAAGGGGCGTTTGTTGACAAAGAAGCTTAACGGCGGACGGAGGATGTTTGCGGTAACTTTAATTTTGTACATGTGGAAACAAGAGAGATTCTTTTGACACGACACGTGGAATCCACTTTTCGCGGAGAGTCCATTCTCGCGCTTGCCAAAGACGGTGTGTTTTTCCAATCTGCTGGATCTGACCGACGGCGACTTGAGGTGTTGAGCAGCGAGCAGACTGGGCGCTCTGGAGAAGACTCGCGAGAAGACTTGGAGCAGAAAATCATAGGAGTAGTGGGTCCCAGTTGGCGCCCATGACTGTCTTGGCGTCCAGAGTGCGTCAGTGCAAGTGTGATGTGATGTGACCGATGAGTGGCTTACGTAATAAAATGACATTGACGCACGCTTTGTTCTCTTCCCAAAGCGCCCTTCATTCTTCTGCCACTCCCGCCCGCCAGACAAAGTGCGCTTTCCCTTTGTCGACCACCGCTCCCTTTCAGTCCCCCGCTGTCCCCCTTTGTATTTACTTACTCCTCTACCATGTCCAAGTCCAGGAGCGCTAGTCTCGAGATCGTACCCCCCGCGACATCGCGCGTCAGAGAGAACCCCGCTGTCCCACCCGCCTCCCACAAGCACAACCGCAAGCCAGTAGAGGAAGACCCCGATGACGCCGACGCAGATGCTGAAGGAGACGAGTTGGACAATCAGCCCCCGCCGGCTCCCGCTCCCAAGCCTGCAGCGGCAGCAGCAGCAGCTACTACGGTGGGTGCCCCATCTGCGCCCAGTTTCACTCGCTAGATCCCTTACACCTCACCATTTAGACAAACATACCAAACGCGCCAAAGCCCTGCGACCGCTGCGCGCGCACCGGCAAGCCCTGCAAGGGAGTGGCGGGTTCCCGATGCGAATACTGCAAACGGTTGAAGCAAAAGTGCTCCAACAGCTCCGGGCCTCCTCGTAAAAGCGCAACCACTGCTCCCAAGCCCGCACGTACGTCTTCATTTTGCTCGTTCTCTCAGCGCCTTGGTCTGATCTCTTGCCCGTGAATAGCTGCTCCCAAGAGGCCCGCGGAAACGGCGGGCGCGAAAGCCCCGGCTGGCAAGGGTGCTGCGCCTTCTCAACTTCCGTCAAAGCGCAAGGCGCCAGCAAGCGCTCCGCAAAACGGCGCGGTAGACAACCACGATCTCGACGGAGAAGGCAGCACTGTTGAAGAAGAACACGACTCCGGGACTAGGCATAACAAGAAGCGCCGGGTCGCCAAGGGGCCTACGCGTCTTCAGCTCGTCAAAGCCGTTAATGACATTGAGGCCTCGATGAAGCGCGTCCAGGCATCTGTCGCCAAAGAGGTGGAGAAGATGAGTGGAATCGTCAAGATTCTCAACGCAAAGATCGAAGAAATGGACGATGAGTAGGATCCTCACCGACTCACGAATGAATTATGAAGGACGCCTGGTGATTCCCTTATTTAACAACGGACTTGTGTGCAACAGTTTTCTTGGTTTTCTCTGTCCCTTCTGTTATTTACTGAGGATTTGTACTTACTATACACTAGCTAATATCTCCTGTAATTCCCAGCCGACCTTTGCTATCGAACTGTTGTCCTTTCATGATCTGTACAGGTATCCCCCGGCACGTGACGAGAAAGGCGGCGCGTCCAGGACGAGAATAGCTCAGATTTGTTTCAGCGACCATGTCTGTATAAAAAACACCATTGGAAAAATGAATCACGTCTATCTTTTCAGCTATGCCCCATAATCCGTTTGTTCTCGTCACCCCAGGTGCCACTCGCGGTCTTGGTGTTGCACTCACACGCCAGTATCTGCGCACCACAAACCTGCCTGTTTATGCCAGTCACCGAACGGGGGCGACAGATAATGAGATTAAGAAACTGATACTCGAGCCTATAGAAAAGGTTGATCCTGAACGCCTGAACCTTCTTCATCTCGACCTCACGTCAGAGGATAGCATTGCGTCTGCGGCCCACAGCCTCAACGAGTCGCTCGAAGCAAAGGGGTTGACAGACGCATATATCCACACCGCATTCATCACAGGGGGCATGCTCGTACCTGAGAAGAAGCCCTCTGATCTAGACTGGGACGCTATCAAGGAGACTTTCCAGATCAACACGATATCGCACATGCTCATCATAAAGCACTTTTCGCGCTTCCTCCCCAGCCCCTCCATCAAGAATTTGGAAACCCCGGCCAAGTGGGCCCATGTTTCAGCGCGGGTTGGGTCTATCCAGGATAATATGCGTGGCGGGTGGTATTCGTACCGCTCCTCCAAGGCGGCGCTCAACCAGGTCATGAAAACCTTTGATCTGTACCTTGAGCAGAGCAGTGCCAAGGCTATGTGTGTTGGCGTGCACCCTGGGACTGTCAAGACCGACTTGAGCAAGGGATTTTGGGACTCTGCTGTCAGACAAGAGTCTTTTGAGGCTATAGATGCAGCCACAAATCTGATCAACGTCGTTGAAAATCTATCGCTGCAGCAACGCGGCAAGGTTTGGGATTGGGCTGGCAAAGAGGTTCCTTGGTAAATGGACACTCCCCAAGCCATAGGTGCGTTTCTGTTGTTTCATTGCTTTTCGGTTCTTGACTTTTGTCCGATCTAGAATATTGCACTGCCTTTGTTAATAGACCATCATCAGATTATCAAGTTGTTCTTTGCGAGTCCATACACTATTTTTTGTATCGTGTTTCTAAATAGTTGAGTGTAAATGCTATTATTACAGCAGCTGTGCTTGGTCTTTCTTGTAATCTGCTGTCGAACACAGGACAAATTTAAAAACTGCCAACAAGGCAAAGTAGAGTTCGCTCTCGTCTAATTTTCGTAAGGATAACAGTAACGAAATCCCTTCACATAGTGACGTGAATACAATAGTTGGGCCATAATTGTTACCACATCCCGACATGATCATTTGATATATATAGCAAGAACATTTGTCCCATACGGGGCAGGATGGGGAACTCGCGACTATTGAAATCCAACCTATCCAGGTTTGGCACAAGTGTCCCATCAACGCATCACCCTGGGATCCCGTGGAATTCAACACTTGGAGCAATGAACCTATACAAAGGGAACCTGTTAAAAACAATCCGGATGCGATGAAAATCGAAAAGAAAATGTGGATGCCAGTTGTGTGATAATTTCTGGCTGGCCCGTTACTAAATAATATATACACTGGCTCCAGCGCTTACATGATGACATGTTATCCCATCAAATATTAGGCGCCGTGTCCATTGCTAGAAAAGGATATACACGAGCCCATATATTTGTTTGGATGATCGATTGCCCTCTCGGGACACATCTTACACCCACTGGGCAGCCAACTCAACCAATCAGAGGGTTTGTATTGGAAACATCTCAATGATTGCAAATGCAGTGAGGTCACAGTGACGATTTTGCGCTTCAATCTTCATCGGATCTTCCGATGGATTCGTTCCAGAGACATCATTGGTCATAAACATCGCAGACTCCAGAGGTGCGATATACGTGGAGCGAATGACATTACAACTAAACGTACAATGCTTCGATATCTGAGACCGGGGCTCGTCAATTCAAGTGCCCGAGATTGCAAGAAGCCTTCATCTTTCGGAGAATCCAGTCTTTCATCAACATTCCTCTGCCTTCCTTTTGGCTAATGCCGGTTCAAGTTCCCAAATAGCTGGAGGAAATCTCAGATAAAATCCATCCATCCACACAACTTAAATGGGCCGACCCCGACCCCATCGTTATCTTTCCTTTTTGTTTCATGTATATTCCACCGAATGTGCACGGAGCTAATTGTCAAACCGAACCTGGTGTTGGGGAATTTTTGACTTTTTTAGTTGGTCCATGGGCTTCCTTAGCATAACGAATTCGAATTGACACATGGAATTGTCTTCTTGAACGCATGCAAGTGCAATAGACAAATGTATCTAGCACAGGCCTTGGTGGTAATAGCAAGAAAGAGGTGTCAGGTGTTTAATCCCTTTCGCTGATGTGATTTGAACTGGGGCGCACAAGTAAAGTGCGCGGATACCTATACGCGCAACACTGACAATGGTTTTTATAATTTTCCATGTCCAAATCTCTCAAAACTACAACTATACAACGACGTCAAAAACTCGAAAAGGTAGCCAGAAATGATATATGGTTTCTTTACTTCGCGTAAAAAGTTTAAAACAAAAAATACATCAACAAAGCAAATTGCGATGCCTAAGACGGGTTACTAGCAACCCAGAGTAAAAGGCGAAAAGAGATAAGGAAAGCAGGGTGTACGACTCTAGCATGTGGGGAGATATGACGAGAAACACTAGACAAGGTAACTGCAAATGAATGGAAAGATAAGAGGCTGAGGAACGAAAGACACCAGATGGTGCTCACGCAGAAGCAGTGACGGAAGGAGGCGGTACAGGAATATCCTCGCGCAGAGGAACACTAGCGGCACCCGTCTTGATCAAGGGAAGCTTCTGTCTCGCCTGCACGACCACTTCTTCTTTCTTTCCAGTTTGCACAGTCCGAGTGCCTTGAATGGGTCCGCTGATAGGTCCCAAAAGTGGGTCAAATACAGCACGAGCCTTGGCGACTGCATCACTGTCCACGATCGCCTTTTCCCCGTTCCTCAGGGTGGGGGGAGTTGTACCATCGAGGAGGCCAACCTGTTTATCGGTCCAAATCGGCGCTACCTCTTCGGATCCGTCTGCCAAGCCGACACCAGCGCGTCCGCCGACCAGTTTCCAGTCCTTCAGCCTGTTGATGCCGAGCTCAGTAAAGACCTGGTCAACAGCGCTGACCAGACCTTCCATCTGTTCGAGAGTATGACGTGGAGTGACAGTGATCCTGAGACGCTCCTCGCCGCGCGCCACGGTTGGGTAGTTGATTGATTGCACGTAGATGTCATGTTCGGCAAGAAGTTTGTCCGACGCGGCTTTAGCCAAGGCAGCATCACCAACAAGCACAGGTACAATGTGTGAAGGACCGGGACTAATGAAATGATAATCAGTCTTAATTCACTTCATTTCAGAGAGAAGAAGGATCAAACGCACACAACGGGGATATCGAGTTCAGCAAATCGGCGCTTAACTTCCCGAACGTTTACCTGCTTCAATTGACGGTCGCCGACATAGTTCTTCTGATAAACGACACTAGCACGAGCACCAGCTACGGTTGCAGGGGGGAGTGAGGTGGTGAAGATAAAACCGGGAGCGTAGGAGCGAATCATGTCCACAAAGTCAACCGAGCCAGCAATGTAACCACCGACGGCGCCATAAGCCTTTCCAAGAGTACCTGTAATAGTACGTCTGTCAATGTGTTATGGCCTACAATAAACGTGATGATATCCGTACCAGTAATGATATCAACGCGATCCATAACGGAGCCTTTGATGGGGAACGGACTGTCACCCGCGGCAGCTTGGGCATCGTAATCCAGATGTTCAGCAACACCGGCACCACGGGGTCCGTACAAACCGACCGCATGAACCTAATATGGCATGAGTAATAAATCATGACGAAGGAGAAGAGAACACACCTCATCCAAGAAGGTAAGTGCGCCGTATTGCTCCGCAAGGTCGCAAATTTCTTTAATGGGTCCGATACTGCCGCACATAGAATACACCGATTCAAATGCAATAATCTTAGGGGTTTCCTTGGGATATTGCTTGAGTTTAGATTCCAGGTCCTCGAGATCGTTATGCTTGAACAAGACGCGCTTAGCGCCAGAGTGTCGCATGCCTTGAATCATGGAAGCGTGGTTCATTGTGTCCGAAAAATATACACAGCCTGGAAGTTTGGACCCGAGTGTAGAGAGCGTAGCATCGTTGGCGACGTAACAGGAAGAAAAGACGAGAGCAGCTTCTTTGCGGTGGAGATTAGCGAGCTCCTGCTCGAGGGCTAGATGCATAGCACCATTGCCGGCAATGTTGCGAGTACCTCCTGCACCGTGCCCGTACTTGTCAAGAGTGCGACTAAGAAAAGGGAGACAGAACAGTTAGGAGGGTTCAGAAAAAAAAACAGAGTAATTTGAATACATACTGCATGGTTTCGAGGACGACGGGGTTATTACCCATGCCAAGATAATCATTGGCGCACCAGACCTCGACCTCATCCTTGACGCTGGCGGTGTGGGCGATTGGGAACTTTGCGGCGAGTCGATTGATATTGTTGAAGTAGCGGTAGGAGTTGTCCTTGTGCTTCTTGTCGAGCTCGTTGACGTAGAAGCTCTCGTAGTCGAACCCGGTGTGGTGCTTGGCCTTGTGCGAGGGTGCGGGGACAGGGGCGGCGGCGGCAGCAGCAGCCTTGCGCGCATCTTCAGCGGCTTTGGCGTGGAATGGGCAGCCAGCAGCAGCAGCGACCTCTGCATCCGACTTGGCCTTGGACCCCTTCTTTGCAGCAGCTGCAGAGGCAAGATCATCGGCCATAACGGCGGCGGCCCTAGCAGCGGAGGCATGGGGACACATCTCGACGGTAGCGCCGGGCGGGGGGAAGACGCCCTTTTCCTTGTGGATCTTTTCGACGTCGACATTGGCTGCGACGCTAGCATAGCCGGCGACGATCTCCTTGGAGCGCACATTGAGAGCAGGGCCCATGACAGGGCATTTCGTAGCGCGCTCGGTGAGTGCGGACAAGGAGGGATACCTCGGGGACGACGCGGTGGACAGCGAGCGAAGGGTTGCTGTCTTTGTCTTGCCCAGGAAGGGACAGGATTTCTTGAAGCGGGTGAGGGACGAGAGCTTGTCCATGGTGGGTGGGGGAGAGTCAGGTCAAAGCCAATTTGCGCTGTCACGCTTTTTGTGCCCGCCAGATTACTATTCTCGGAAATTGGGAGCCAATCACATTGCGTCCGTTTGAAATCACCTGATCCGGCTATATTTATCTATATGTTTCTCCGGCTAATGATATGATACAGACAGACAGCCTTCAAGCACATCGACCGCTAAATCAACCTCCTCTTTCCCCACATTCAGGCTGGGAACAAGTCGCACCGCATTCTTCCCAGCAGTAAGCACAAACACCCCTCGCTCCCGCGCCAGTTCTACGATCCTCCCAGGTACTTCCACGTCTTTGAATCCGAGCCCCCGGATGTGTCCTCGTCCTCGCACGCGTTCCTCCAAAAGACCCGGGTACCATTTCGGCAGTGCCTCCAGCCGTTCGCCCAGGTATTTGCTCGTGTCCGTCATCTTGCTAATAAATTCTGGCGACGAAAGCCGAGACACGACATAGTGTCCAATTGCGCACGCCAGTGGTGATCCTCCAAATGTCGTCCCATGTGTACCTATTTTGGTCAAGTAGCCATCTCGTCTGTCTGTAATGGTCACATACCTGGTGTCATAGTAGCTGCAACACTGTCCCTCAGCACGACCGCGCCAATGGGGTACCCATTCGCAAGTGGCTTCGCCATCGTCACAATATCGGGGTGACATTCAGCAGGCAGGCTTGAATGCGCCCAGAGGGTGCCTGTCCTATACAGCCCACACTACCGCGGTCCACTTTAGCACTCTAACCTCGACACATATGGGTATCAACATACCTGTATCTCATCGAAGATCAGCACAGCGCCTACCGCGTCACATCGTTTCCGCAATGCTCGCAGCCACTCTACATTGGCATCATTGATACCTCCTTCACCCTGGATAGGCTCAACGATCACCGCGCAAGTGTCCTCGCCCACCAGGGTCTCCAGTCCAGCCAAATCGTTCAGTTTGCCCACATCCACGCCAGGAATAAGGGGCGCGAATGGTTTCTGATATTTGGGGTTACTCGTGACGCTCAGAGCACCCATGCTTCGCCCATGGAATGAATTCTCAAAGCAAGCTATACGATTCTTGGTGCAAGCTGGGTCGTCCCAACTCTTGCCGTTGGCCTCCGCCCAGCGCTCCTTTCCAACTTTACGCGCGATTTTCAGCGCCCCTTCGTTTGCCTCGGTTCCTGAATTCGCAAAGAATGCTTTTGCACCTCCTGAACCTGTTTCAGTTGCTTTGGCACCAGCAGCATAGCCGAGTCCTCCCTCAGTCTGCGTGAGAGTGACCAGCAGTTTGGCAAGTTTTCCGGCCCATTCATTATGGTACACATTGCTCGTATGCAATAGCTTTCCAGCTTGTTCTGTCAAAACCTAAGAATACCAAAAAGATAGGGTTAATAAATGATCAGAGTTGTCCTCCACACGATATCAAAGATGGTGGAAAGAAAGAGTCATGACGCGACGAGTAACCGACCCGACGGTACTCAGGATACATCCCGCCCCGAAGTCTACCCATTTCCGGGAGAGGCAATCAATGCCCATACGTGGGAGATGTCGAGTGAATACCATGGAATAAGATGCAGACTCCCTCGATGATGAGAAATAAACGTTTCAAAGCACAGATTTCGGAGCCTCGAGAATGGAGGATGGGTCACCATCCCAACCTATTTTTAACAGTGTAGATGCAAAAATAAAATTCGGCAGCGATCGCTCAAACAAAATAGATTCACTGATAACCAATGGGCACCAGGAGATATCCAACCATCCAGCCATTTATTGATACTTGGTATCCATTTATTCCCATAGGCCCAAAGCCGTAGAGAAATAGAATAAAGGAAAATATACACACCTGCAATACGCCTTCATCAGCGTGTCCAAGCGCGTTGACGGCAATACCCGCGCTGAAATCCAGATATTTGTTGCCGTCGACGTCCCACACGTAGGAGCCTTTTCCGTGGGCTAGGACAAACTCGGGCCGCGCGTATACGGGGAGGAGGTACTCCTTGCCCAAAGCCAAAGTATTTGCTGTCGCAGCGGAGGGTGGGGATTTAGGCTTGTGGGTGGGGGCAAGGTATGCGGTGGAAGGCTAAATTCATAAAAGCGAAATGAGTGCATAGGTAAAGAGTGACTTCTTGGCACGGTAGTGGTGTGCGCCATGATTGTGATGGTACGTACGGCTGTAGCTACACCACGACTGCGAAGGAGTACGTTGTTGTTAGACCCAGATATTTTCCCTGTCCTGCGTGCAAGCGCATGTAGAGGTAGATTTTGGCTGGGCTTCATCGTAGATGGTTAAAATGACTATGGAACTGTTGAAAAGCAGGGATTTCAATATAGGTTGCAATTTCGGGTTGACCGAGACAATATTGCACAGAAAGAGCGGCCATAAAGAAACGTACGTACAGGTCTAAAAGCCATCTTTATGAGTTCTTGGAGCGATACAGACAACGACGAAACGTACCGGCAAGTCGCGTTAGGGGCGTAAATTTTCGTTCCACCGATCAATTGACCGCAAAGCGACTGTATAAGTATTGGTTCCAGGCAAATGAGTCAGAACAATGAGTCAGAGGGTTAGTTGGGAGGAAGAGGAGAGTTGGGTGGTCGCGGCCTGGGGAAACAGAGGAAGAGGTTAAATAGTGGTAGCAGCCACTTTGCTTTATGCTAGTGGTTCGGATCCTGTCATGAGGCTCGGAATTGTCGGATATAGACCTTGACGAGCGCTTGCTTGCAACTTGCTCATGATCATATCCGTTTATAACAAGACCCATACTTGCTTTGCATCGCTGTACTTTTGTGCCGGGGCGCTGCTGGTTACAGAGCATTTCACGCATGGAATTCTGTGATTTCCCTTACAAGTTAACGGCGAACAACGAGGATGAACGCAGCAAGAGGCGAAACCTCGCAGATGCAATGCATCCTATAGTACACGTTTGCCAGTTCAGCATTGCAATAATTAAACAGCCTCTCAGTTTCCTATTTCTCCGAGCATGGGAAGAGTTAATTATTCAAAGTGGTATGATCAGACCAGTCAGTTATAACATCAGTATATTTTATTTCAGGACACCCCATCACAAAGTAAAGCCTTCAACTAGTCACGGCTTCCACTCCGGCTTCTGCTTCTTGAGCTCTCACTCCTGGAGCTAACACTCATTGAAGACCCCGTGGATGCTGACCGTGATCGGCCACCTCGTTTGCCAGAATCCCTCTCTCGTCCTCGAACGGGTTCTTCGTCACGAGGGGTGGGTAATGGAGGTGGAGGGCGTTCACCTCGCGAAGGTGGTGGGGGAGAACCTGAACGATACGACGGCAAGGGTGGGCGTCTCCTGCCAGGTGAACGGGACCTCGACTTGGATCTTGAACGCGATACTGAGGGCGAACGAGAATCCCGTCTTCTACGCGGTGGAGTTCTAGAACGTGATCTGGATAGCGAGCGTCCTCTCTGTTCACGTCCTCTTGGGCCAGGACCTCTAGTATGTGAAGGGGGTGGTCCGCGATGTGACGAAGGGGGGGCAATGCGCATAGGTGAAGCTGAAGCTGAACGAGATCGGCGAGATGCGTTGCGCGGAGGAGAACGTGAGGGTGAGCGTGATGACCGGGAACGAGAACGAGAACGCGAGGAGGAGCGTGAGTCCACGCGTCTTCTGTTCCTTGGGGGTGGGGATGGGGATCTAGATGGAGATCCCCTGTCTCGCTTGGAGCGACCACTGGGTCCTTGTCTGTCTCCGCGAGGGGGTGGAGGCATGTCCCTGCCCCCACGAACATTGCTGCGTGGTGGGGGACCGCGAGGGGGTGGACTGCGTCGATAATCTTGGTCACTAGGTCTGTCCCTATCCACATAATCCCTTTTTGGACCAGTAGGCAAAGGCGGAGGGGGCATATCCTTTGCAGCTTTATCGGCCCTCTCTTCTCTCGCCTTTTCTTGTTCCTTCTTGCGTTGCATATCCCTCTCCTTCCTTTCCTGCTCCCATTTTGCCTTTTGTTCGGCCATTTTGGCCTTGTTTTCGAGCCTAGCCCTTTCCCGCTCCTCGCGCTCTGCCATACGCTTTATTTTATTCTCCTCCTGCTTTTCCCTGTCAAATGCCTCTCCTTCTTGGTAGTCTGCACGGGTGCCGAATGCACGGGCCATCTTGGACAGCTCGACCTTTTTTGCGGCGGCCTGGCCATGGGTATCTGAAGGCTTGAAGCCGTGCGAGGGAGGCGCCATTGCGGAGAGATTGGCGAGGAGTTTTTGGCGAAGGTCATCGACCTGTTTTTCGATAATTTCCTCATCAATGCTGATGATTAGGTAGGTTTGAGCAGAGCGAATACAAAATAAAAAAGACAACACACCCTTTATCTTCGAGGGCATCTCTGAGCTCCAGACACTTGACTTCTACCTTTCTTTTCCGCTCGTGCTCGAGAATGGCCTCATCGGGCTCTCTGTGCTTTGGGGGAGCAGCATCCCAGGCGGACTTGTCGTTGTTCCTCTCGTGAACGCGCAGTGAAGAAAGGTTGCGGACGACATAGCCGCTTGTGCCACTGTAGAGAGATTAGAAAGAGACTATTACAAAGAGACCATAAACGACCGAACCTGCCGCGGGGAGTAGTCAGACCGATACCGTTGTACATGGTGGTTGGGAGAAAGGCAGCGTGGGAAGATGTGGAATTGCCGAAAGGGTTCATAAGTGGACGGCATATGGGCAGTCGGTCATTAATAAACTGATGCACCAGCTACTTAACCTCCTCCTCATCTCCCACCACGGCCTCCCTCTCCAGATCCCTCCTTTCTCGCAGAATGGATTCCCAGCTGCCCCCAGCCCGAGAGATCCCCGCAGCATTCACTGCAAGCGTCCGTAGCTGGTCTGTCTGCTCACTGCTCTAATCTCCGTTGTCTGCTAACCATCTCTCTACTAGGTGGCACGTTGGCGAGAAGGAAAGCGCCATAAGCGAAGAGCGGCTGTTGCGCCGTCTTTCCTTCTTTAGATCAGCTTCCCAGTCCCAGGTTGCCCCCTCAGATCCCGTCGTTGCCACCTCGTCCCGCGTTCAGCTCACCCCTGCCAATCACTACATCAACACCTTCTCTATGCGCTCCACCGCCCCATCGTCTGCAGCACCCCCGCCTGCAGTCGTGCTGCATGGCTATGGTGCTGGTCTTGGCTTTTTCTTTCACAACTTTCCACCTCTCGCAGATTGGGCGGGCCGCCATGGTTCTTCTGTCTTTGCGCTCGACTGGTTGGGTATGGGTCGCTCTGCGCGCGTGCCTTTCTCAGTAAAGGCCAAAAAGGACAACGTGCAGAGTCGTGTTGCAGAAGCAGAGTCCTTTTTCATCGATTCTCTCGAAGACTGGCGCACCAAGATGTCTCTCAACAAAATGACCCTGATCGGCCACTCCCTCGGCGCTTATTTCAGTGTTGCGTATGCGCTCAAATACCCAGATAGAGTACACAAGCTCATACTTCTCTCGCCTGCTGGTGTACCGCGAGGTCCGAACTACGAAGAGCCATCGAGAGAACTGACCGATGAACCACCAAATGTCTCAACGGACTCAAAAACATCCTCAAATGAGCGTTCTACTTTCCACAGGGCAACGGACGGCCGCGTCAAGAGTATTCGTCAGGAGCAGAAAGAGAATAAGACTCGTGAAAGCAAAACTCGTCGCCTTTTCACTTATCTCTGGGAGGAGGGTTGGAGTCCTTTCCAACTCGTCCGCTCTACATTCGTTTGGGGTCCCATGCTCATTGGCAAGGTACTTTTTTTTATTGAACGCTATCTCGGTGTCATATTGACGTTTTGTGTAGTACTCATCTCGGCGTTTCTCTGGACTAACAGAAGAGGAAACACGCGACATGCACGACTATATCATGAACATCACACTCGCAAAAGGGTCTGGTGAATACTGCATCTCTCACATTCTGGAGCCAGGTGCCCATGCGCGCATGCCCCTTGTCGACCGAATAGCTGCACTTCCGAAAGACATGCAGGTCACATTCGTATATGGTGACCACGACTGGATGGACCCTGTAGGTGGGCAGGAAAGTGTGAAACGCCTGCGAAAAGTAGGCAATGATAACGGACGGATGTACATAATTTCAAATGCGGGTCATCATGGTTAGTCTGGTTTTGAGATTGAAACCTGAAACTTGCTGATTAGCATACTATCTTGCAGTATATCTGGATAACAAGGATGAAGTGAACGCCTTGCTTGTCAAAGAGCTGGAGCGACAATGATTTATACCTTGCATTTAATCCAATTCTGCAGCTCTGACGTTGTTGTTGCCCTGGGAAGATATTGTATGGTGGATTATATTTTATTGATGTATGGACCGGTAGATAGCTCATCTAATGTAGAGATCAAATATAGATATAGATATTAGCTGTATATAATAATCGTAACCCGAAGCATTCCGCAATCAAACCTCAGTGATAAATAAGTATTTGAATATGATATATATAGGTGTCCAAGTACAGGATATAAGTTACAAAAAAACCGTAGAGGGCATGTTACACAATTATAT
This sequence comes from Psilocybe cubensis, assembly GCF_017499595.1. NCBI lineage: Eukaryota > Fungi > Basidiomycota > Agaricomycetes > Agaricales > Agrocybaceae > Psilocybe > Psilocybe cubensis. The sequence goes on along the minus strand of NC_063002.1, from coordinate 1,688,109 downwards.
GTCGTACAAAGTAATAAGATGCAGTGGAAAGCATAAAAAAGGCATAGTTTCGAAAGCAAATCATACCAATGTCCCAAAATCGTAAGAACGTGATGTAGTCAATAAATTTGTGTTAAGACGCGCGAGTATTGTTTTTGTAGGTCATAGGCGCGTTTATCTGCCTGTCGGGGTACCTGCAAGCAAAAAATGTCAAATACTGATCTTGGAATAGATGGCAAGGGACAAGGTGTACTTGGCCTTGACGCGAAGCGCCAAATCCTCTTCGAATATCTGATCTGCTCCCAGCTGGTTGCCCAGTGTGAGCCACCTGGTAAGGGAAAAGGATAAATATTTCACAGGCCAGCTTGATGTTACAAATTTTGATTGTACACTCACCCTGGCCGAACGTTATGCTTTCTGCCAAATATCTCTACCTTCCTCCCCCCTGGACACATCCTTTCGATGAGTCCATACACTTCATCGGGTTTTCTGCTCGTTTCTCGTACTTCAGACACAATCACGTCCGTATCCAACGCACGATTTGCCCACGAGGGGAATTTCAACGCGCCTTTATCGTCCAAGACTGTTTTAACTCCAACGAGCATATGCTCTTTCGTGTGATTAAGCCAATGCCCTGTACGGCCTGTACGAATGACGCGTTGCAGCTTGGGATATGTGAGTACGAGTGTATCAGGAAATGAAAGGAATGTCGTTTACTTGATTTGTTTTGACCCATACTACTTCATCCACGCGAGTGTATCCCCAAACTCGCATGCACTCACGGCCGACTTCCATGGCGCGACCTGTTACCCACAAGAACAAGAACCCTTCGTCTTGAAGCATGGGAATAGGCATTTTTCTCATCTCGTCGTCGTTCATAGTGCCATAAGGAAGCTGGTAGCAGTCAGAAGATCAGTAATCACTTGGTACTGAAAGAAGACAAACAACGCACACTCATGTGGATGTCCCACGGTGGATCGGCCATAATGACGTGAAATTTGCCCAATGTAGAATAATCAAATGTGCGGAGGTCGCAGTTTATCCATTGCGGTGGGAGCTGTATCTAGTGTTAAGAAGTTGTAAACAAAAAGATAACATAAGAACACACCGGTTTGGTGATCCTACCATTGGGACCCAGTCCTATCCTCAACCTGTGAAACTTCTTTTTTGGTGGCGACTCTTTCTTCCAGTCACCGTCACCTCCATCCCAGTCCACTTCGTAATGAAGATACCGACACGGTGCTTTCTCTTTTCCCCGTCCTCCCGCACCCAAACCGGACGGCAGCGAGGTTGGACCGCGAGTATTGAGAGGGACAGTACCATGAACGTTGCTCGAACCAGGGAATGGGGGGAGTGAAGGTGACTGGGCGTAGGTAGGTTCAGAATAGCATGTGTTGAGATAGGAACAATGCCCTAGTGTCACATCTGTATGAGGTCGAATGAGGGGGCGGAAATGTACACGTTCACAGATACTCGGTGGAGCAGAATTGGAAGCTTTTGAAGATGTTCTGTGAGCTTTTGCACAATCTTCTTTTGTGATGTAACTACAAATGGGGTCAAAGTTCTCGTCCCGCGAATGAAACTATTCGAGTAAGATCATCGTGATGTCAGATTCAATTAAGGGAGAGAGAAGACAGCAAGTAGTACCTGCTCAGCAAGGAGTCGCCCTTTAGCTGTACCTTTCTGAAGAATCATGTAAACCTCCTTCATTTCAGCGCTCAGGTTGGCTAGTGTCGAGGTCGACGTAACGGTGGTTCCCTCATCTTCCTGCAACGCGTCATCGTCGTCTCCAGCAGCAGAGTCTGCGTCTTCATCTATAACTCTCTTCCTCTTCCTTGTCCCAAGGACAGCCAGGCCACCTCCAGCAGAATTCGAGGAAGGGTTTGCAGCGCCAAGAAGAGGTCGATGAGCGCCAGAACAAGGGGAATTTAGCCCTAGTTCCAATATTATCATCTTTCCAGATGCCCCATCTCGAGAGAATGACAGTACACCATCACTCCATGTGCTCGAGAGATCCTCTACTATGCGCTCGAAGCGGGCAAGGTCTGTAAGACGGAATTTGGGTGTTGGCGAGTTTGGAAGCAATTCAGCTGGCATTTTGGTAGTCATTACGCTGGTTAAGAGGTCCATTGACGTCGTTGGGGTGTGTAATTTTCTTGACGATATCAGGGACTTGAAGCCAGTAATGGCGACGACCTTAAGTTCGTCGTCTGACATAGTTATGATGGGTGAACAAGTCAAGCCCGTTTGTGCTTAAATTGGAGATGCGCGGCATCAATCACGGTGTTGCGTGATGTTTGGAGAATCTGGATAGTAGCGCCTTATGGAAATCTAAAAGTGAATACACGATTATTTGCAACATACATTTTGCATAGATAGTTAACGTGAATGTCATTGATACCGTGATATTGTTCTCTTTTCAATAGATGGTATAGATAATTAACCTAGTTTTGTTAATAGTAATGATACAGCCCTTTAGCATCAACAAATTCGTAGTGCTGGCGTTATGGTATTTCTTTAGGCCCACCCAGTGCATCAAGTAAGGTTTGCGCCCGTGTACGTCTGATATCTGCAAGTGCTATGGCTGACAGGGGAGCCTCGGATGCAGGTACGATCGCACCTGAGGCAGGAATCCCTGAGCCTTCAGGCCCAGCTGAAGGTGCAGAGGGTGTGTCAATAAGAGGCCCAGGAATCAAAGGTCCAGGTGTTGGTTTTAGTATCGATTTTAAAGTAGTAGTTTCTTTTTCTGCTTGTGAAATTGTTGATGGAGCCGTATTTTCCTGCGCTGAATCTTGCTTTTCTTCTACTTTGAGATATGATTGACAAGACTCTATCAATTTCTTTTGAATCAAGGTAAGCACCAGTCACGGTCGAAGTCAGAGATTGATTCTCACCTGCCTCGATCCTCCTTGGACGTTGGTCAAATATTTTACGACGAGAGGTACATATACGTCCGGTAACTGAAAATGAAGCATGTCAGATGATGCATAATCCAAGGCTTTTAAAACTCACAGCTTCAGGCGCCCATATGTTTCGAATAAGCCAATTTTGTCTAGCCTTGTTAAATTTCCATTTGGAAGGTCGGTTCATCTGAGTGAAGGCATATTCCAAGGCTGCAATTCAATACGCTAACGGTGAGAACACAAACTTGAAGATTCCGAAAGCTGAAGAAGTGCACCTTTACTTGATTGAGGATTTAATGTTGTGTCAACTCTCGGGTCTGCAAACTCGGTCCTGTTTTTGTGTTTCTTCTTTGGAGGTTCATCGGATGCTGCATCTTCTGCCCTGTCTTTACGCTTATTGCCCGATTCCTTTTTCGAAGCAGCATTTTCGTCTGCAGGTCGGCGGACTCTGGCCGCCCTGATAGCCCTCTTCAGCGCCTTTTTGTTCTCAAACACAGTTTCGGTGTCCACGCCGTCTACACCGGTCTTTTCAAGAATGTTTGTGCTCAGAGTGGACTCTTTTGGCGTAGTACTAGTTCCCGCTGTATCTTCAGATACCTCGACGATGACAGCGGCTTTCCTTGACTTTTTGCGTGACTTGCTTGACTTTTTGACATCCTTTGAGTCCTTTACATTTGTTGGGGAAGCTCCCATGGTATCTGTCGGGGAGTTAGAGTCAGAAAAGAGATGCAAAGTTACTAGAAAACGAAATTGGATCGACGAGGTATTATCGCGCGTCTCTCACGTGCTTATGAATTTGGGAACTCTTCTGCCGAGCGTTTCCCAGAAAGAGATGCACTGCCGCCCAAAGCCTGTTTGTTATTTACTCCCATATACCTTCCGTCCTTTTCAATCATGGGTCTCTCAATATCATCTCTCTTTCAATCTTTGTCCTCGCTGGTTCGATGGAGCAAGGACCAGGACGTCCGGATTCTCATGTTAGGGCTGGATTCTGCTGGAAAGGTCTGTGCTACGTAGTCGATTATGGTTTGGTACTGATTCGTGTCGGTTCCAGACAACTATCCTTTATAGACTTCAGGTATGGCCATTAATATTGACAATTCGTCTTTCTCAATATCCTGGTTAGATTGGCGAAGTTGTCTCCACAATACCCAGTGAGTTATATCCCTTGTCTGCTGTGAAGCTGAAGGCTGACACATCAACTGTAAGCAATTGGTTTCAACGTCGAGACAGTACAGGTATTTGTTTCGGCGGTTGCTGGACTTCACGTACTGAATAAACATAATTTAGTATAAAAACATCAAATTCCAAGTCTGGGATCTCGGTGGCCAGTCGAGTATCCGGTATGTGAGCGTAGTCACCTATCCCCGACCCTGACTAATCACGGTACGACATCGTGCAGGCCATATTGGCGATGCTATTTCCCCAACACCTCAGCAATTATTTATGTCATTGATTCATCAGACCATTCTCGGTTGACAACGTCGCGTACCGAGCTTCTAACGATGCTGTCGGAAGAAGAATTGAAGGGCGCCCCCCTATTGGTGTTTTGCAATAAACAGGACGTCGAAGGTGCTCTCAAGCCTGAAGAAATCAGTGAGCAGCTTGGCCTTGCAGGTGGGGAGAAGACACGACCATGGAGTGTCAGGGGAAGTTGTGCGACCAAAGGCGAAGGTTTAGAAGAAGGGTTGGATTGGTAAGTCTTCAAAATATTGTGGGTCAACATCTATGAGTGACCTTGGTATGTGCCTAGGCTTGTAAATGCAATACAGCAGAAGTAAATGGCCCATTGCCATTCCCATTATTTTCTAAACATTTTGTTGCCCTCCACGGTGATCTGGATACCTTAATTGTATAATAATATTTCCTCACACGCTCATCATGCAAACACCGATCGCGCAGTGCACACCTTCACGCGTAATACAACTAGCTTTCAACTGAAACGACTACATTGACCAACTCCAGTCCCAACTACTTTCCTCTGGTTGCTCGCGGCATTTGATGTGTGTCGTTAAATCCGGTCTCCACACTCTGACAGTACCATCGTCCGCACACGTAGCCAGCGATTCCGCAGCCCAATCAACACTCCCCACTTCCCCCATTTGCCCCTTTAACTCAACTCCTTGGCTTTGTATTGAACTTGTCCCCGAAGCGTTCTCAACGTCAAAGAGAAAACTGTTTCCCGTATTTGGACTTCCTCCGCATGCCAACCATCGTCCACAAGGTGAAACTGACAGCCCTACATAAAAGGAACTTGTTTGGAGGTTCTCGTGGGAGTAAGAGGCATTGTGGGCATTCAAACTCGGAAGATCGTAGATGTGGATTCGAGAGTCAGCACTGAAGGCAAATATAAGCCCTGCGGATGGCCCCGTCCCGGTGGTCATGCTGAGAATGCCCCTAGCTCGTTTAGAAGTCCGTGTCGTTGGATCGATCAGAGAAGAATATAATTCTGTTGGGACGCTTAATTTTGCGGTCTTTTTTTTCGGGGTAGCAGGTGTTCGCAAGTCCCAGCAGCGAAGTATGCTAAAACAGTAGCATGAGCATGCAAATTACTCACATCAAGACGCAGTTGTAACTTACCCGTCAAACGAACCGCTGCTAACTATGCTAAAAGGCTCTGATCCAGGGTACAGTAAATTGGTAACTGTGCGAGGTGATGGGTTCTGTTTTCCTTTTCGAGATTTTGGTTTGCTCTTAACGGTCGTGTTTTCGTGTGCACCAAAGATCGTCATTACTGGGGCTGAAGCTGTTGTTTCCGTATCATGGACACGTTCACCCACCCGCAGGTCCCAAAGGCATATGGCACCATCCCGACCGCCTGTCGCCAATAAGGATGTATTGGAAGGATCCCATGACAAGCACTTGACTGTGCTCGTATGTCCGCGGAGTACATTGGTTATTACACCTGTTTCTGCGGACGTTATTCTTGTCGATTGGTCACCAGAACAAGTCGCCAGTGACCTGCCATCGAGATTCCATTTGATATCGAATATGCCGTTGAAATGCGGCTGGTAAGTCGTTCTGGGTATCTCTAAGTTTCGTATGAATGTAAGAAAAGGACGACGATCGTCTGAATATGTTGCTCACCGCAGTCCCAGTCCTTTCTCCTCGTTGTATCAAAGATGTGCACAGTGCCTTGTTCGGTCGCGACTGCCAGCAATGGTTTCCCTCCAGCTTTCGCATCTAGACATTTGTGAGGCGGTGTACACCTATAGGGTGACAATCACTTACCAGACGAATACGAGCAGGCATAAGGTGGGGTTAGATATGTATCTCCTCCTACTGAGTGACACTTAAACACGTCGGATTTGTTCGAAGACACAAAAGACTGTAGAATTGGAAGAGAAGATGCTACTAAAGCCATTAACTTGGGAAATTGAATATTGCAAAGAGCTACTTACATCTTTGTCCCCTGCATACCATCACAGGAGACGTTATGAAACGCGAAAATAAATGGTGCGGTATGCTCTTTCTGACTTTGACATGTGGCACCCGACTTTCAGGCTCCTTCATAGCGACATCTTCTTCCTCGTCATAATCACTCTGTTCGCTGTCCGAGGACAGTTCTGTTTCTTCGAGTTTTAAACGCTTGTGCGATTTATTCACTGATTTGTGCTCGACTGGGCGGTGTCTTTTGGTTTTGCTCTCGATGGGTGGCGTAGGTAGATATTTGGCGGATTTAGTAGTTTGGGGTGTTCGAAGCGTATTTGTACATGGAGCGAGTGCTGCTCGCGGTGATGAGCTGGGACTGGGAAGCATTGTGCAGTATGAAATTGGGTATCAATGGATAGAGTTACGGAGTAGGTTGCCCATTCGCCGGAATTCTCGTTTAAGAAGGCACGCGACGCGCCAATAAACCATAACACAGAAATAACGCGCTTCCACGTGATGGTCGCGTCTGTCGGCTACTCTCGGCCGATGTCCTGAGCTCAGGCAAATCTCTTTTAAATAGGTGGTAGACCTGTGTAGACCGCTCCGGTTTCTCTTTTTAACTTCAGGCTGCACCTAGGAGTATATTCAACCATGTTCAAAACTCCCATCAGAACCTTTTCAGTATCCGCCAGACAGTCTCTCAAAATTGGTCTCATTCCCGCCGATGGAATTGGAAAGGAGGTCATCCCGGTGCGTTATTGTTCAACCCCTCAGTTCAACCATTATACTAACGGTACATCAGGCTGCAAAAGCGGCCATCATTGCTCTAGGATCTGACATACCTAAGCCCGAGTTCATCGACCTTTCAGCAGGATGGGAAACCTTTACCCGCACTGGCGTCGCTCTTCCTGACGAAACGGTTCAGTGAGTCCAGGGGCGATACTCACACTCAACATATGGTTGACAGTTTCGAAAAAATCTGATCAGGATTCTCCGAGATGAGTGTGACTGCGCTCTCTTCGGTTCAGTCAGGTAAATATCTCGAGTCTCGAGGAATGGATTATTTAATTAGTAAATAATTTTCTAGTTCCCCTTCTCGAAAGGTTGTTGGCTATTCTTCTCCCATCGTTGCGCTACGAAAAAAGCTCGATTTGTATGCTAATGTCCGCCCTGTGGTCTCGGTATGCTTCAAATTATAGATCCAGTAAAATTTTCTGCTAACGACCTTAATAGGTGGCTCCTGAAGTTGACCAAAAGCCTGCAGTTGACTTGATTGTTGTTCGCGAGAACACTGAATGTCTGGTAGGCTTGGTTTTCGAATAAAATCATACTCGGCTCAAATAAAGTATGCTACCTTCAGTATGTCAAAGAAGAAACCTTGACTGAAGGACCCAACGGAAAAGAAGCTCGTGCTAGTCGATTGATCACTGAACGTGCTTCTCGCAGAATTGGTCAGATGGCGTTCGAACTTGCCAACGCAAGGCCTCGCAAGGTATGCAATTTTGTGCCATTTGAGTCGCTTACACGAAATCGAGCATTATAATTCTGTTCTAGCATCTCACAATTATTCACAAGTCCAATGTACTATCAGTAACTGATGGTCTCTTCCGCGAGACTGTTCGCGGAGTAACATCACTTCCTGATGTTAATGGAAAATACAATGGAGTAACAATTGCTGAGCAGCTGGTGGACAGTGCTGTTTACAGGTGAGTAAAACCACTGTCAACGGTTATACCGGACTTCTCATTGTGTAACTTTCAGACTGTTCCGTGAACCTGAGCGAGTTCCAATGTAATTTTGGCTATCATAATGTCAATTGACTTTTTTCTTTGTAGAATTTTCGACGTTATGGTTGCACCTAACCTCTACGGTGATATTATTTCGTAGGAGTATTCATTCCGTGACGAAGCTTCGATGGTTCATTATTCACTAGGGATGCTGCCGCCGCACTTGTTGGATCTCTTGGTTTAATTCCTTCTATCAATGCTGGTGACAACTTTGTTATGGGAGAACCGTTGGTGATTTATTTTTGCATTGCGCGCCATATCTGATTTGTTTGAAATAGTGTTCATGGTTCAGCGCCGGATATTGAAGGCAAAGGAATTGCTAACCCAATAGCTTCTATTCGTTCAGCGGCTTTGATGCTTCGCCACCTTGGCTATGTCAAGGGTGCTGACAGGTTGGACCTTGCAGTGAACCAGGTTATTAGGGAAGGCCGCTTCCTCACGCCCGACCTCAAGGGAACAAGTACAACAGATGAAGTTCTCCAAGCTGTTCTCAGCAAGATTTAGAAGGCCTACTTACATTCAAACATACTGATGCGATGTATCATGTATGACCAAAATTGCTATACCGTAACCTTATCATTGGTTTAAATGTACACTGTTATGATACATTTAACGATGTACTTAAACAGCAGGTCGAGGAGAAGCGCGAACTGGTCGAGGAGAAGATGGTAACCCAACGCGAACACGTCTTGAGGGGTCGTTCAGTAATCGAAGAGCGGCGGGCTTTCTGATTGGAGCCCTGGCCTGGTGGGGAGGATTAAGTGAACTAGGAGGAACACCGGCAGGTATGAGTGTCACAATGCGGGATTCGTGAGCCTTGGATCCGTACCCAATTCCGAGTTGGGGATCAGCTGGTGTTGATACTCTCGTGACATCATAGTCCTTGAGGGGCAAGAAAGGATGTCTGAATGAATTCCTCTGCAACCAGCGGCGACCTGCAGGAGATCTTGGGGCACCACTACGAGCCAAAGAGCGCGAAAGCGTCGAGCGGCCGCTCTGGATAACAATAGCCTTGGGTGGAACATTTGGACTGCGCCTCGATCGTTTGTTGACATCGTATGTGGCAATTGTAACAGCAGGAATCTGAGGTGGTTGAACGTCCTTGTAACCGCGTTCAAGCGCAGCCGGGTAAATTGGTTGTATGTTATCCATGGTTTGCATTGGGAGGTTCAAGGTCTCGGTAGGGCTGGCAACTTGTGGGCGGTGCATTGGAAGAATAGGTTGGACATCTGAGGTCTTCCTGGGAATATTAAGGGCCTTTCTTAAACGATCAATCTTAGAGGTCCCTTCAGAAGAGTGGATGATATGCCCAGGCGTTGAAACCCCATGGCTCAATCTCCACCGCCAATCCAGCATCTTCTCATTTTTGCCTTCCACCATCCACCAGTGTGGCTTGACAGCTGGGATACCCGCCGATTCAGGCTCCGCGACAGTCTGCTTTTGCCTCAAGTGCAGTACCAGAAGACCAGTCAGACCCGCAATCAAAACCACACTGGCGGCAATGGCCAATGCAATATAAGTATTCCGAGCCTTTTCCGCCTTCGTAAGACCGCGACTGAATACAAGTTTTTAGTACGATAGCCTGATGGTTATAAAATGACACAGACATGAAAACGCTCTCCAATGCTCTGCTAGTAAGCACTCCATAATTGTGATTTGGAGTGGGTTGAGCACAGCCGGTCTGGAATAGAAGTGTTTGGATGATGAAGATCCAGCTCCAGAATTGAATTGCCATGATGTAAAGAGCACAAAGACTTAACCTGAGTCTTTCCGTCACGGACGGTGCTGAAGGGGGAGATGAGAGTCCAGTCTAAGGAATACGGCTCACTGAAGGCGCCTTTTTACGTTGTCGGCAAAGCACAGCCATGCGCCGCAATTACTTCCACCATCAACGGATTTAATCATTCCTTTGTACCATGGGGTAGTATACATCAGAGAGTTTCAACCACTCAGGATGGAGCGAGTTATGCAGGATCGTTGAGCGGACTGTCGGTGTCTGTCATCATTGTCATCAACTCGCCATAATGATGGTCAACCTCAATTCTGAAGCACCAGCAAGCAACTTACTAGAAGTGGTGTACATTGCTACACTAAGCAGTTGGCAGGAATCAAGGATACCGGCAAGACCGACCCAACACAACTGCCATCATGATGTAATCATCATTAGCACGGGACTCTGTGACAGATGGCGTCAGTGACTACCATATAAGGTGCTAGTGTGACGCAAATAATATGCCGTTTTCTTGCAATTTTCAGGGCGTCTGATTCGCGGAACCCAAAAGATAGCTACTCCGTAATTGGAATTTTTTTTCAACTAAATGGAGCACCTTTTTTTTCGCGTCGACAACTCAGGCCACAGAAAACCGAATTTACGACTTTTCTTCAACTCTGGCTATTGATTTCTAGCTTTCTCTTTTTTGGCAGCTGTTTGTCGACTCTTGATACTAGGTTTGGCGCGCAATGGAGATGGGTCAACCTCCTGTATCATCCATACGATCTCCTGCACCAAAAACTACTCCTATGGTTCGCGTATGCTCAGAAAGACATTGCACAACAATAATAACGGGTCCGTTCAGAGGCAATATGTGCGATCAATGTGTAGCTGCAATGCGGGCGCGTTCTTTTTCGCATGAAAGGGTTGTGAGGAATATTTCAGGGCGTCATGGCGCTTTGGAAAGAAAAAGTCTCAGACAAATGAATGCGGAAGTTATGAGAAAGGAAATCCCTTCCTCAGTGGTATGTATGATCAATTTCTCCATTCCGGCAAAGTTAACTGGTCGCCTTACAGCGTGCGCAGTACCTTATGCCAATGGTAAAGTCTTATCACTCAATGAAAATGATTTCCACTAACTTTTTGCTACAGGACCGGGCCTCAAAACCGTTTTCACAAGCCAGCAGCATGCGCTCTTACCTATCAGTATCCCATCAAAATGAACGTGAGAGGCCAATTCAGATTACTCAAGCTCGGCCTCGACCCGTGGAATACTTCAATTCTCGGGGTGAAATTGTGCTCAACGGTGTTCCCACTGTGGTAAGCAAAAATACGTTTACGATCAATGAACCTGTTCACATGCCAGTCTTCCAGTCAAGTTCAAGTCATACACCTGAAACTAGCAATAAATCTAGTGTGCCAACCTTTTCGTGCCCTCATACCAGTAACGGAGACCCTTGTTCCCAATGTCGGATAAAGAGCATTACATCCGTTGTTTCTTCCAGTGGAAATGACCATGCCCGACAGACAAGCGCCAGTACCAGTGGCTCCCAAAATGGCATACCCATTCATGTATACCCAATTTTTTGTTGTAAATTCACTTATCTAATAAATAGCTAGGATGCCTCCAAAGATGAGCCAGATGCTGACGACGACGTCGATCTGGAGAATCTAGAGCTTAAGTATCCCGAGGCAAGTTAGACGCCCTATGCATCATACCCGCCCTTACAGCGTTCCCAGGACCCGGGGATCAGCCCACCGACTTCGCCACTGACACCGAATTCACAAGAACGGCTAAAAGGTTTTCTAAAGACAGAAGAACCTCCGACGAAACGTCAAAAACTATCTCACCCCCCTATTATAGATTTGACGGATCCTACGTCGGCTGCGTTGCCCTGTCCACCCAATGGTCAAATCTTGAACGAATCTCTAGATCCAGTATCACTCAAACCCTCCAAAAAAGTGAGCTCATCTGCCGTTCTATTGCCAACTACTCGTTTCTGATTTTTTTTGCAATGTAAGCGCGTTCGGACATTGAAGCTATGCTCCACTAGTAATTGTACCGGCATTGTCTCTAGTGGCTCATTTGCCAGCAGGTGTTTGTCGTGCGTCAAACGCGAGTGGAAGGCTAAGAGGGAGGGTGCGAAAATACGAACGACGCCTCAAATAATCACCGAATCCAATCTGGCCTGGAACACGACAGTGTCTCGCCCTTCGACCTCTAGCAAAGTCAAGAAGAAAGGTGTTTCTTGGGCGGATGAAATCGAAGGACATGCAAAGGTTTCTACAAGTCCAGAACCACCCGTCACAAGCCCATCCTCAGATGGGCAGGTTGTGCAGTTCAAGATAAACAAATTATCTTCGAGTGCTGAACAACACAATAGCAATGCCCCTGAGCTAGAGGACTATCTCAACCTTGATGGGATAGTGGAAGCTGAAGTCGGTCTACCTGAAGCACCTGAAGCAGCAATATTGATCCCAAAAGAATCTTCGGAGGTGTCGAAGGAATGCTCACAAGATCCCTTGGATTCGAAGTCTGGCGTCAATCATGGAATTGCTAGTTCTTCTGATTGCAAACAGGATAATGCAACCTTTGGCGAGGCTGAACAGATTTCTGGGTGGGATAGTGATCTCAGTGACCTAACTGAATCTCCCGAGAGGGACTCGGATTCGGAGTCGGGCTCAGAAACAAAGGTAAGTTCATATTGCAATATTGCAAGCGTTTCCATTGAAGCCAGATCTTTAGTTGTCGCGCCCCTCTGTGCTAACTGGTTTCAAGATCCGGATACCACCACGGCCGATGGGTGCATACACTATGAAGTGCTCTTCTCAGAGGTGCGAGCAACTTCTGCCTACTGGGTCGCGTTGGAAGTCATGCGTCCTGTGTCGCGCTCGAAATCGAGATTATAAGCGCAGGAAGCAAAATCTTCCCAGAATTGATCTACGGTTGGAAGATGAATTGATGGATTCGCAAAGTATGGGTACACCGTTAGCTACGGTATGTCTCTAAATTTGCGTCCGTCGGAAATTTTTACTGACACGACCTTTGAGTAGGACCTTGCCACAGAAATGCCTGTATATAAGGGTGTGATCAGATTGGTTCCGGGAGCTCGACTATGTGCTATTCGAACTTGCACCTTCATTATCCCTCCAGTGAATGAGTATCGGTGGAAAATGTGCTCTTTGTGTCGCATTCGCCGAACAGAGCGAAGGAAACAAGAAAATTTGGAGACTACTTTGTCACCGTCCACTTCTTCCCGCCGAAAGCTAGTGGTCGGAGATGCTAACTTCATGCTGCGGTCACTTGTAAGCTTAATAAAATTCGTCAGCTATTGTTCCATTATATTGAACTGAATCACGCAGGATTATCTCATTAGAATAGAAAGTGCAGGTGCAAGCAGTCGATGTCGCAGCCTCGATTGTGGAATGATGAATCCTACATCGAGGGATTGTAGTCAATGTAATGCGAGGCGACTTTGGCTTGTAAACCGAACTCCGTCGATTGATAGATACCCTGATGGACCTAAGTTATTGCACCGGGGTAGCAAGAAGCCTATGGAAAGGGTGTGTATTTAGATTCTCCTTCAATCGCCGGTAAACCTGATAGATTACTGTCTGGACAGCCGCGGGGACCGGGTCCATATCAACGATACAAATGTTTCACTGCCGTGTTACTTGATTTTAAGAGTCGATTGTCTGGGTTCCTACAAGTGCAGTCAATCTTTTTTCTGTTCAACCAGCCACGTTCTGCCAATGCCTTGTTTGCCTTTGATGGCGAATTCTCTGTGGTTGCTCTTGATTTCGATATTCTAAAACGAAAAGAGGAAGTGGACGCTAATGCTTTGAAACTCAAACGGGAAATTGAATATGTAGGCAGGATCAAATTCAGGTGGGAGTGTCTACGAAAGATCTCTACATGTTTTTAAACTGACGTTCTCACTCTAGTCCAAAGAGACTGGTATCGCAATTGGAAGGAGGAGGCATTTCCATCCGTTATTCCTGCTTTTATCCCGTACCCATACTGCGGCCCAAACAAAACGACGGACAGACATCGATTAGCACATTGGCAAAGACCATGCAATGCGAACTTGAGATAGCTGTTCTTCCTGACCATTCTCATCGTTTTATACCAGGTCAACGGACAATCATACGCTTTCGTTTGTTTGGATAATTACTTCTGTTATTAATTGTAGATCAAGTTGTAAACCAGTTTGCATTATTTTACATATCAAACTCGTCGTCGTCATCCTTTTGCTCCTGTCTACGCGAAGAAGATACTTTGAAAAGTGGTTCTAGAGCATTACCACTTGATTTCTGAATAGCATCTAAAATGATGTGAGAGACATAGGATATGAAGGATTGTATGACTGACTTGACTGCGCCAGGCGTAGCTCAAGAACTGCCGTGCTGAACATATCATCATTGCCTAATTCTTCGAATCCGACCAATCTAACGAAGACTTTAGATGACAAAGTGACATGGGGAATAATGAAACGTACCGATCCTTAGCTATACCGTCGACAAAACAGATAACACAGGGCAAAACTTTAATGAAGAGCTTTTCGACAAGCCATGGAATGTTCTCGACGAAGACCCGGAAGAATCGCGTATTTGTATATTTCGGTGCCAGTTTCTAAGGAAAGTCAACCAAGACTGTCATACTGGAAAGAAGGATAGATCTGTACGGCAAGGTGTTTGTCCATTATCTCACATCGTTTAAACTTCGTGTGATAGAAATGAACAACGCATCTCGGTTCACGTCTATCGACCGCTGGTCAGCTTGAAGGAAGAGGAAAGCAATCAAAGAAGAACTCACGCACTCACTTGAACCACCTCCTTCTCGTCCGTAATCTCTGTATATTCGCCATAGTGGTTCGCCTTTTTATGCTTCATTCGCTCCATTCTACATTGAAATCTATGAGCGATGTGGTAGTTTCTGAAGAGCGACCGCACCTTACTCTGCCTTGAGAACCTGAAGACCATGCTCTCTGACGGAAGCATTGGTGTCGTTCTCGATCTCCTCTTCCAGTTCTGCAAACAAGGCTTCGTCGTCGTCATCTTCCTCATCGCGATGCCTCAACCGGCCTGGATGGTTATTTTCGACCAAACGAGCAGCAAGAGAGGCGGCCTTGGAGTTGCTGCGGCTTGAATTAGCTTCATATTTGTTGAAGGGAAAGGTTATACTGACTTCATAATGCAATGTAGCTGATAATGAAAATGAACAAGGCAGACAAACTCGGCAATCACGTTTGTGATTGTGAATTGTGATGTCTGAGGTCACTCGTTGGCACATGCCCCTTGCTAAAGTGACATAGTTATCATCCGCACTACTTACTCTTCATACCGGTCTTCAATTACACATATATTTTCTGTTTCGTTTGCTTTCGAAATTTGGTGCCATATTCGCCCTTATAAATTCACGCCCGCGAGGTGGCATAAATCCTACCCCCAGAATGTCAATATACCAGCCTTTGCAATCTCAAGCCGGACCGTCTAAAACTTTTTCCGATGGTTCGTATGAGATAGTTGTCTGCAAATGGGGCTGGTGTCGGTCTACGTTTTCCAATGGCGCGGAACTTGCCCATCATGTCATTCACCAGCATGCCCGTTGCGCTATACCTGTGAGGAGGCGCGATTTGTCCCTAATACGAAGAGCAGAGGAAGGCATAGGCGAGAGCCTCCGCTTCTCAAATATCTTGAGCGGCCATACCTGTAACAATGCAGATGAACAGTCTCAAAAGTTAGCAAAAGACTCTCGGCATGGTATGTATCTTGTGCGACCGCCTGCCCAGAACTCACTAATATACCTACCAGGTCTGTCACAAGCATCCCCGAAGGTGCCTCATTCAACATTACCTTCTCCTCCGGTTACCAGTCGGGCAAACACTTCCCCTCTTCATTTCAATGAACCCTTGCCTGGAAGTATCGAGCATGCTTCGCACGAACACAGTTTGGACATGGACGATATCATATCAATACCTACGGCAGACATTCGCCCTCTGGACCAGGACGAGAATACGCACAGTTTCGCGGCCCTTAGCTCTCCTACTGAGTCCTCAGCTTCATTTACTGCACCAGATATTCCTCATTCGCCTTCATTCAGCTCATTAGTCGACAGATCTTTTAAACGCAAGTCAGACAATGATTTTTATCACAAGCCTGTCGCAAAGAAGGGTCGATTATATCGACACCATCCATTGTCACAGTCGGCCAACTCTTCGACCGGTTCTCATGCCTCAGTTGAACAGCACTTAACGCAGAGTTTTGAGTCTTCCGAAGATGGACATGAAAGTGGAGAAGATCTAGACAATGATGATACTTCGAGTCAGAACTTTTCACATCATTCGAAATCATCAGAGCCCGAAGACCCAACTCATCACTCAAAGTTGGATCACAGTATAACAAGACCTGATGCATTTCAGGACCCACAATTTACCCAGTCCAGCTCGACCGAAGACTCACACTTCGTTGGGGCTCACTATGAGCTTTTAACACAGGGTCCCTCCCAATTCCAAACCCAGCCGCCAACAGCTTCCTTCCCTTTGCATTTTCACAGACCTAAGACAGCATCATCCAGTCAGATGGAACATCTTTCTCCTCCAGTTCCTCTATCATCATTAAAATATGCGACAAGCACCCCTCAGCAACGACAAAATTGGTATCAGCCTCCTACACTTCAATGTGGTGTCAACCAGTCCATTGACCAGTCTGGAGCAGTCGAAAACTGTAATCTTGACGCTTCAAATTCTAATAATGCCGTTGCTTGTTCCCAGCGCAGTCAAGGTCAGAATTCATCAAAGTCGAAAAAATTCAGGTCGGGAACTCTACAGATTTCACCCGCTCAACTGTCACAAAATCGCATCAACGAAGAAATTCCTGCTCGTGAACAGGCCTTGGTTCATAATGATACCTTGTTGCATGACATCTACGGTGATATTTTGAATCAGCACGACTCACAATCGTATATGGATTCGTCACAATCCGTTGACGATTTTTCTTATCCCCCATTGCAGACTCAGGCGCCTTATGAAAGCCAAAGTATGTCTCAGTATTAAATAATGGAATTCACCATGCCCAAATTTGCTGGAAACCTCTCCAACGCTCTGTTCACGACGGCACCTACGCTTTATTGATTCTTGCTTTCTGCTTTCATGTTGAACATACCTTACCGTCTTGCTTCTTGCTTCTTATAATATTTACGTTCGTCCATATTGTGTATTTGCATCTGTGTTTGGTCAATGTGCAGTGTGCGGCATGTAGACCCATGTGATCAGCTTTCAAGCCATAGCATACTGTATATAGTGGTGGCAGCTTTGAACATCTATCAGCACATTCATGGGCCTCAGCCAATGCTCCGAAACCTAGAACAACATTTTGCTCTAACTCATTTACGCCAACGTCATTCAATAAGATAAAATTCAGATAGAAATGTCCTCGGGTTCTGTTAAATTATCCAGTTCCAACAACCCCCATGATGGCATGGCCTTGACGAAGTTCGAACCCGAACTCCTCCTGCTCGTTTTTATTCATGGATTCAAAGGAACTGATACAACCTTTGGTGACTTTCCGAAACGTCTCGAGCACCTTCTCACTGAGATCATTCCTCAAGTTAAGACGGAGTCCATAGTCTTTCCTGCATACGAGGTATGTCGCCAACGCCCGACTATAACTGGGTTGAAGAGGGGCGATTGATAATGTTGTATCTTTGACAGACGAAGGGAGAGTTGGTTAGTCTCATCGACATTGACTTCTTGTAGTATAAGCTACTAAACGACTATGATACTCCAGGACAAAGCAGTAGTGCGTTTTGCTGATTGGCTCACCACATTAGTAGTCGAAAGAGAAGTAGCGTCCGGATTGGGTGCAGGGAAGGCTAAGGTCGTATTATGTGGGCATAGGTATGCATTGCTACTTTTCACGTCATGGTGCGACTTGCTTATTGCTCTCAAGCATGGGAGGCCTTCTTGCTGCCGATACTCTTCGCGAATTTGTACACACTCGCCCTGATAAAAACGCACCCCTTTGGCCAAAAATAGTTGCGTGCATTGCATTTGACACTCCAGTAAGCTTCATGTGTTGCGATGCTAGATTATTGATTATGCTTATCCCATGTTGCGTATGAAGTACTTTGGTTTGCATCCTTTCGTTGTTAAAAACAGCGTCACGAAAGCCGCCCAATATGCAAATACTGCTACGACAGTTGGCAGTGCACTGCTTGGAGCTATTGCCATGCTTGGGGCTAAAAACGCGACACAACCTGAACGCAACAGGAGATCTGCAACTCCTCCTGCCCAATCTTCATGGTCTGGCTGGGGTGCTGCTTTGGGAGGCGCTGTTCTGGCAGGAGCAGCGGCGGGGGTCGCTTACTACAAGAAGGACGATCTAAATATAGGATTTTCATGGGCGAGCGATCACCTCAAATTTGTCGGAAACTTATGGGACGTGGAATCACTAGAGAAGAGAGTAGAGGCTCTGGTAGACATAGAGAAGGAATATGGTGTAGTCTTCAGAACGTGAGTAGATGGACATTTCTTTAAGTTGACATCTGTTTCTGAATGGTTGCGGATACGCGAAGTCTGTATACCATCCTCCCACCTAATCCTCCCGAGTTTCTTACTTCTCGGACATTCGTTGTCTTGCCAAAATACGGGAGTCGCGCGGAGGCCCACTTCCTTCCCGCAAGTAACGGGGTTGCGTCTGATGAAATCCAGGGCCATATAGGTATGTTTGCAGGGAATACAAACGACGGCTATTACAAGCTTGGGTTGGATACCGCCGGTCTCGTTCGGGACGCTGTTCTGTCAAGTAGAGGAATCGTCGAGAATGTTCCTTCGCCACCAGATGGTTCGCCAGATATCGCTCCCTTTCCTGTACCGAGCAAGGACGAGCACAGTGATTTGGTCCAGTTTTGATTCCTTGATCTTTGTACTAGTAAATAACGGATTATATGTATTTGGATTACAACGACAGACGCATGGAGTACGCGTCTTCTCCATCGGCATCTACGAATGTTGAGCAAGATACGAGACTTTGATATGCACAATGAACCCACAGTATCCTTTTTCAATATCCTTCACTGTAAATCCCAATGTATCCCTGTACAGCCCAAGCGCTGCTCTGTTCGATTTACGGACGTGCAGTGAGACGTATCTGGCTCGGTATACCTTCGACATGGCTTCTTCTGCGAGGTAGGCAATGTGAGGTAACGGCAACAATGCGAGGAAATGACTGCAACCGGAGCATACGGGATTGCAACATAAGTTTCTTCGCCAATCCTAATCTTCGATAGGAGCGCAGAACGGATATCGACGTAACGTGGCCCTGAGGCTCTTTTCCAGGCTCCAACGACTCCTCATCCCTGGTGCCAGTCGCGTTTGTAAATGTCTACCGCGAACAAAAAATATCGGACCCGCACATTTTCGCCAAAATGTATCCAACAATTCGCCCTTTATGGTCCTCAGCGACATAAGAAATAGAAGGCCAGGTCATCGCATGGTACATGTCTATAGATAACGTATATTCGGTACTTTGCTCTGTTGCGCATAGTGAAGATAGGAAAACGTTCTGACAGTATTTCATTGTGTAGTTCTCTGGAAGGTTCTGCAGATTGCACGCCTGCATCCCCATCATATCTTCCACCTAAAGCAATTTAGTGGTTTGCAGAAGAGGCAGGGATTCTTCTCGTACTCTCATTACTCGGATGTTCATCGTTGTAGTTGACGTCAAGGATTTGAAATAATAATTTGTACTGAAAATAATATGTAGTTCTACCATTCAGATACAAAATAAATTATTAAGAGATATATGTACATAGCAAGCACATATTATAATAGCGTCTACTAGAATAATGGACATTAAAGAGCGTTGCGTTAAGACGCGACATATTGGCTCTTTAGAGGCGCGCCGGTACTTGAATCTTCGGATTATTGTACAACGACGTCGCCAACGTTTCCTGATAATTTTCTCTTGGGCCTACCATCCTTTCTTAGCCCCATAACTGTGGTTTCCATTGGCACAGTCGGGACAACATGAAGAGTTTCTTCCAGGGTACCGCCTAGGAATGATAAAGAAAGTTGTGTGATTGTATCGAGTATTAGTCGAGCATTTTTCTTCCGAAGGATAGGAAGTACTGGAAAATCTGAGAACGACACATGTTCAGAGCCAACTGATATAGTCAAGTAATTTAATTAGACGAATATATGCTTAGGAATCGAGAAATGGGAATACCTATAGTCAAAATTCGATCACCTTGGGGTTCCCATCCCGCGATAACGTCTTTCAACCGCGTATAATGATCTTTCCATAAAGTAAAGGTTTCCGAGTTAATCACCAAAATAGATGGGTGAGGTTTTTTGAACTCAGAATCTGCACTCGAGGAGGTAGAAACGATATCATCAGAAGACTTAACAGTTTTTTCGGCAGGTTTTGGGCAATAAGCATCGGCAATATCATTTGGCAACGGAACAGGGCCAGGAGAAGGAAGCGGTTCTAACCAGGGATCCAAGATAACGGCCCTTTCAACTGGTATTGATGTATATCCATCATAAGGTCTCGTAGAAAGTATAGAAAGCTGAAAACAAAAACTCAGCTCCTTTGAGAGTACGTCACTAGAATGGCTTCCTACCACAGTGCACCCCCCGAATGAATGGCCGGCTAAAACGACATCGTTATCATATCGAATCAGACTTTGGCCTGCATTGTTCAATTCCGACCACCTATGTTGAGCATACGGGCTCCCGTCTATAGTGTCAAATTCCAAGGTCGAATCTTGTTGGATGAAACGACAAAATGACGAATAGGTTATGTAGATTTCATGGTGGCGAAACGCCAGTTGTTGGCCGCGTAAGGGTATTGGATGGGTGTCTATTGTATCAGTATCTTCCAAACTGTAAGAGCGTCATTATGAAGGTTTATGGACCATGGCATATTTCTTACTGTACATCTGTTTCCCGTAGGTAAAACAATTTTCTGGGTTCTGACTTCCCCTCTGCATTCCATGAGCGACGCATACAAACGGTACCAGTACCATCTCGATGCTCGACCGCAAGGACGACTTTACCAGAGGCAGCCAGGCGGCAACAGTATTGGCTGCACCCAAGCATTTATAAACAAAGTTATACATAGAGTGGCGAAGCGATTCACTACCTGTATGCAGTTCTTCCGGCCCCAAGCCCATGGGAAAAGATGACCAATGGCCACTGGGTAAAATCTTCGGTTTGTCGAGTGCTGAGAAGGGGGGCGTTGGGATAGGCTGGTATCTGAGGGACGGCTAATGAGCCTGGAGCGGCATGAAGTGGTTGTCAGTCTCCCAGCTTACCTTTACAAAAGCTCCAAAGAGGTATACTATAGGCCACAACAGCCATTCCCTGGCACCTTGACGCGCTGTCAGTTATAGCAGAGGCGAATAATTCTCGCTGTCATAGTTTTACCTAGAAATGCTGCGAAGCCATGTAGTGACTCCCTCAACGGCCTGCAACGTCAGAGTATGAGAGTAAAGTGGCGTTTATATCCTTTAGACAAGGGCGCACCGAAGGAACCATGAAACACCTTTTTGCGAGGAGCCATCAACTTCTGCAGGGTAATATGCAGTAAATGCGACTTCTTCCAGAAAGAGGGCGCTCTCTTGTGTTTGATGATTCTTAAGCTTGACTGTACCAATTGGGCGAGCTGGGCGCACAGGGGTGGTGAACGTGGTTACGCCAACTGGAAAGCGACCATTGATTTGCGGAAGAAACAGCCTAGAATGCGAGCACGATAAGCGTTTATGCACGTCGATTCAAGTAATGAACTCACATTTGTGGAACTGGAAGTCATGGGGATAGCATGGGGCAAATGCCGCATGTGAAATTACAGGGTCTCGTGGGAATTAACGCCGCAGTGCGCGCTAACCTGCACTAACAAATCAACTACTGCCCGTATCGCCTCTTCAAGTTCTTTCAAACCATCGCTTGCGCATACGTCTCTCATGTCGTTTACAGGAATACAACAGCGCAGGTTACTGACAGCTGTCCCTCTTCCATGTTTCATTTCTACTTCTGGCAGTTACTGGCAGCATCTATGAAAATGGTGACTTCATTGTTATCTTCGACTTGAAGGAATCTACGGTGTAGAAATGCAGAAATATCATGTAAAGGACATTCTCGACGATGATATATGCTCATTTTCTCGACAATCCGACATTTCGTGGATAATTCATGTTTTATCTCAGGCGCATCACGATTTGCTTTTCTGGATTTCATCAGGTTTTCTCTTCCACACCACGGGTACCAGATAGCTGGCATCCCGTAAGCGTGGACTGCGACCTTCTAAAAATATGAAACGAAAGTACCATTCGAATACTGGGTAACATTGGCTTACTCCCATGCCAGTTTCCTACTTTAGCTTCATTTCTTGCAGTCAAGGGTACCTTCTATCAGATTGCCAACACCTTGGTCCATCGGTACTTATATCTTCTTCGACACTCATTTCTCAAGCCTCGATGTCTAGCTTTTTTGCTCTTGTCGCGTTTTGCGCTCTCCCCTTGGTACTCGCGGATGCCATCCATGTATCTGTACCGTCTACTCCTCCGTCTAACCATATCGTACAACCAAACTTCCTGGGGATCAGCTTTGAGCTAAGTTTTGTATCAGAATATTGTGAGTTATCTCAAGTGATTTTCTGGCGCATGCTATTGAATCTTTTCCAAGTTGGAAATGACACCACGACCATTCCACAGCCATTTGTCAACTACCTCAGCACATTGCGAAATCGTATAGGCAATCAGCCTCTGCGCATGCGTTTAGGAGGGAATTCAATGGACGATTCTCTATATGTTCCAACGCAAACTACACCTATGCTGCAATTGATATCTGGGGACTTCAACTTCGATGACCAACCTGTCCACTATGGCCCTGTACTCTGGGATGTTTTAGCAACAGTTGCGACGAATATCGGAGGTGCAGCGTATCTGATAGGTCATGATTTCTTAGGTGATTTTCAGTGCAGCGTCTGATTAACGCGTATACACCTACAGGTCTTTCTCTTCGCAACCCGAATAACCCCACTGTTCCAGTTATCGCTGGTACGAGCCTCAACATTATGACATATTACTTACGACTTTTAAAACTCGTGGCCTCTTAATCTCCGCAGGCAGTGCTACCCAAAGGTTGGGAGACAGCTTAGATGGCTTCTTACTCGGAAATGTGAGTCGCCATTAGCAGATCTTCTATATTGTTTAACATCGGGTTTCAAGGAGCCTGACTTGTACACTGCCCATGGCAACCGACCCCATATTAAAAACTATACCACCGCGATATATATTGATGTATGGCCCTTTCTTAATTTAAGCCAGTGTGGGCGCTTAGCAGTCCATTTTTTCAATAGGAATTTAGAACATCCTCCGATCACCTTACCAATACCACAGCTGGAAACATTCTAAGCAAACACGACCTTGGCGGTCCAACTATATGTTGCGACTGGGTTCGTTGTTCAACCTTCTTAAATCTAGTACCGCGTGTCGATATATTAATTTTACCTCTTTTAGAACCTGGATGCTCTTCTCGATGATGGCTATACTTCCGCCTTCGGCGACATTTTGAAATACATCTCGTAAGTTTTGGAAGTACTCTACTTTACTTCTACCACTTTTTGACAGACAGACATCAGTCTCCAGCATTATCCTCAAAACAATTGCTTTGGGTTTAATAAATATAAAATATCGTATTATGTGCAACATTCAAATGGTCAGTGGTTTACATGTAATACCTTTTCTACAGTCTCTGATTTTTAATTTGGCCAGTTGTTGAGCTTGCATCATGGCAAGGTGCGGGCGTGAAGAAAGTCGTGTCCAATAGGATAAATAACCAGCAGCTGATCATGTCTGAGTTCAATTCGGCTTCCTGTGGAGGTATTCCTGGGCTGTCAGACACTTTTGCAGTTGGCTCTTTGTGGACAATCGATTACGCACTTCAATTGGCCTCAGTGGGCTACAGCGCCGCATATCTCCATACTCGCGAAAGAGGCATATCATATAATCTATTTACACCACCTCCCGGTCCCAACGGCGCACCTGGATTGTGGACAACAAATCCTCCGTTTTACAGCTTGCTTGTTACCGCGGAAGCTTTACGTTCCCAGAACGGAAGTATTGTTTCTGACCTCAACATCAACGGCTCCAGAACGAACCCAAATGTCAAGTATAGTGGGTATGCCGTCTACGATGCTGGAGACTCGACCGTTCAACAGCTTGTATTTTTCAATTTCGCCAATGTTTCGTCGTCTTTGAACTCTACTGCGTTATTCGATGTTCCTTCAGGGGTTTTCAACGCAACCAGTGGCAAAAACGTAGTCGTCAAATATCTGGTGGGGAATAGCATGCAGGAAAAGAAGAACATTGCTTGGGGTGGTCAAACCTTCGCAAATGCAGGTAATGGGGAATTGGTGTCTGCTGGAAATGCTTCATGGGCAGTGCCTGATGCCCAACTTGATTGCACAAACGGTTGTACCGTCCAAGTCCCTGCCCCTGGTATGGCAGTCGTTTTTGCAGGCGGACTTCCACCCAAAACATCCAGCACCAGTACGACCCTTTTGTCGACTTCGTCGACTCCGTCAACTTCAGCCACAGCGGATGTGAACACAAGCTCTGCTGCTGTGCGCCTCACCTCGGTTCCTTCCCGTATTTTCCCCATCATTGTAAGCATTGTTGTAACCATTATAGTAGCTACTCTGTAGATTCCTGTTATATTATACTCGGTAGACGGTTCCTTACTGACATTGATCAGAACATTGCATGATAAAGTACTGGTAACTTCACACTCACTGGAATTCAACAATTTGTGCTTTCATGGTGAAAAAATATTTCTGTGTTCATAATTTCCCAATGTATTACAAAACATATGTGCAATGTAAACAAAAAAGTCAAATTCCAACCTTCATAATGGTATTACATTTGTCAGACAATTATCAAAATGGACTTGGACAATCTAGCTGGCAAATTCTTTAACACGAAGCACTTGACCAGGGAAGATTTCAGTCGTTAAGGGTGGAACTTGAGGGGATGGAACCGGTTGTGCCCAGCCTATGATCCCAACTAGCATGAGTGGAGAATGGATTGTGCATGCCCTCCGAGTCATTTGCAATAGATGATGAGGCACTAGATGAGGTGGAGCCTCTCTTCAGAGCTGGCCAAGAAGATAAGTGAATGGTGTCTAAGTAGGCGGGCAGTGGGAAGTTCATCGTCTCGTCTGGAATCTGCTGCGCGACGTGTAATCCTACCTCCTGAGCCAGCCGGTAACTTTGTTCGCGGTCTGTCGTTGACCTAGCTCGCTGAGTTTCGGGATAGGTAGATTGAGAGAATCCAAGCCTATTTAAACTTGAATCGGCACCGCGGTCTCGGAATCGTATATGCCTTATTGAGTTTATCTCTGGCTCTATATGCGAGAAAGTTTCATCAAGTGATCCCCGACTTGGATGATTCCTTACGCCAGGTCGTGGTAGCCTCTCTCGAAGTGATGCATTGATTTCCTGGCGTCTACGCATTCCATCGGAAAAGAAGTCGGAGCCTTGAAAAGACGTCAGGTAATCAAAGCCCAGAGCTAGATTTGTATCTGGATCCAAGTCGGGCTCTGAGGAAACGCCACGACCGGTTGAAACAAAGGGATTAGCTGGAGAAGTGGAAATGCGAGTATGAGTGGGCTTGAGGTTTTCCACTGAAGTTGTGGGTTTGTCTAGCTGTTTACGAAGGACTTTAATTTGTTTCAGCAATAGGCTTTCTAAAGTCGGCTTCTCGCCCTCAATGCCTGAAAGCGTGACCAAAGATGAAACGCTGAGTTAAATGTCAAAATTAATCAACGTCAACAAATATTCCAGCGTGAAAAGAATTGATACTTACAATACTTCTTTGAGATAAGCGAAACTGAATTTTTCAGTGAGATGTGCGACCTTATCGACCAACTCGTCTGGAAAGTTGATATCCTTATTTGACTTCAATTTGGTTTGCCAATATTTAGCGTATAATTTTCGTTCTGACTCCGTTGGATCGTCGAATAAGCTGAGCCATGGTTGAATTTGAACGCCGCATTCACGAGAAAAAAAATTAGACTCACTATTTCCTATCAAACCTACTTGGTCTAGTACTGAGTGCTGGGTCAAGTCGGTCAAAGTGGTTGGTAGTTCCAATGATGAGCATCCCATCATTTCCCTCCAACCCATCGAGTTGGTTAAGGAAGAAAGAACGATTGGAATCGTTGATGAGACTGTCGAGATCTTCGAGAATAATAACGCAAGGTGAAAGTTGACGAGCTTTGTCGAACACATCTGCCATAGCGCCTTCTTCGCCTTTATAGCCTGAGAAATAGTTAGATCATACACTTTTAATCGGCATGAAGTACACACTCTT
This sequence comes from Psilocybe cubensis, assembly GCF_017499595.1. Classification (NCBI taxonomy): domain Eukaryota; kingdom Fungi; phylum Basidiomycota; class Agaricomycetes; order Agaricales; family Agrocybaceae; genus Psilocybe; species Psilocybe cubensis. The sequence goes on along the minus strand of NC_063002.1, from coordinate 1,661,982 downwards.
GAATGACTTGACGTACAAAGGCGAAAAGCCTTTCTCCCCGCAGGTCTTCATGATGGCTTTGAGGCTGATAGTTTTACCATTTCCTGTGAACCAAGACGTGTTTACAAAAATGTTTTAGTATTATATAATTACTAGTAGGCATACCTGGCGGACCATGCATTATGAGACCGCGCTATAAGTAAATCATTAAAAGGTAAACAGAAACGCCGTAGTTGCCAACGCACCTTCCATGGAATAGCCAATTCTTTATATATGGCTTCTGAGGAGAAGAACCCGTACACGTCTTTCTGGAGTGCTTGCTTGAAGTCTTCGCCGAGTATGACGTCTTTCCAGTCTGCTTTCTGTACTTCAACCCAAAGGCCATGGTCTTTTGACCAAAATCCTTGGTTAAATACCCAGATCTCATCATGTAAAGAGTCATTCCAGGCCCCAGCCGCAAGAAGAAATAAGCGAGAGACTTCTTCAGGGCCTGAACCAGGTTAAGGTGAGAGTTGACTTATCAAGGACTAAAATACGATACCTTTGTGCAAGATAAAGTACTGTCGTAATTTACCGAATCCCTCAGGGAACTGACGACGTATGTCCGTATACATATAATGCAATCATGATCAGAGACATACCTCGATGGTGTATATGATATACTCGAATTGCTGAGGGAAAAATTAGTTGAAATCCACCGAGCAGTAAAGGACATATAAAAAACCCACCTTCCAAGCTACTTTGAACCCTCCAAAGACAATGTTGTTAGCTAAAATGCCAGGGACAGTACCTAGATTTCTTGCAACTGGAACGTAGACGAGGTTGTTAACAAGCTTTGTTGTATCAATTGGAATAAAAGTAGCAGCCGGGAAACCAAGGATATTGAATGAATACCCTTGCGTCAGGATAACGGAATGGTCTGGATATAGTGCTCGCAAAGCATCTGCGCTAAGATGAGCGTAAGTCACAGGGAGTAAAGGCCCCAGCAAAGCATAAACGCACCCTGCTACAGCAGGTATTGCCAGCGTTCCGGAAGCTATGATAACCATGCAGCCATGTCAATAATGGCACCACTGGAGTGAAATTTGAGCAAGCTGCGAGGTGATGTCTTACACTTTGCTACCCATTGCTCATAGAAGTCTTTGTTATCTTTCTTCGTAGACTCCGCAGTGAGCGTTTGTCCGCCTTCAGTCGTCCAGATATTGACAAACTCGTCCCCTGCCAAGTCAATGTGACCCGAATCCTCAAACTTGGAATTAGACATTGTGACTGTACGTGCAAGCAGGAGGATTGGGGTATGATATTGTAGGCCACAAGAGGGTCTCAATGCCCACAGTTAAATAACAATTGATTGCGCAGCACGTTTACGTTGACCCAGGGTAGGGTATTACATTTACGACCTTGTATAAAGAGCAGCCATCAAATGCCCCTGTTCTCTTTTGATCGCGTGTTATTGCACGTGACAAAGGCTCTCTTTCTCCTCATCCTCCATGGCCATCTCTGCAGCAGATGTTCGCAGCGCACTTTCAATACCAGAGGGGAATGCGACCGCTGGACCCTCACAACCCAAGAAACATTTACCACAAAATGCGCGAAAACCGGATGGGATCTCAAGGGAATTGTACTCTCTCATCGGCCCATCAGCACCCTCATTAGCGGCCCAACTTGCCAAACCACGTCTAAAACAGAAGCCAAATTTTGGCGGTGGAACCGCAAAAACTAGATGGTTGGTAGCCATAAGCTGTAATTATGCCGTGTTTAATAATGTCACTGTACATTCAGGGAACTACGACCCTTTAAGAATGGTGCTCGACAGGATAACCTTGAACTTTGGCATTGGGAAAAAGTGACCTCCGATCCTCCTACCGGTAAGCGTACTTTGTTTTTTTTTATTTCTATCTTTATGATTGATTACATCTCCTTTCAATGCATTAGAATATGCCTTTGCAAAGTATAACACCCAGTCGACTACATACATATATTCACAAGATGAATATACGCGCTTTCTGGACGGTATGGTTTAAAGCCGCAACAAGGAACGCGCTTAACAACTCATGTATACAGATAAAGAATGGACCAAAGAAGAGACAGACTACCTATTCAGCGTTGTACAAGACTATGACTCTCGGTGGTATATAATCTATGATCGCTATGACTTCCCCGGAGGGCCAACTCGATCACTCGAGGTATGAACATTCGTCATCAAGGCTCGCCCTGCATCTCACCGGGGTATAGGACCTGAAAGATCGTTACTACAGCGTATGTCGGAAGCTGGTTCGAAATCGGCCGTGGGCAGGGGACGAAGCTAGCAAAGCACAACTGATATCTAGTTTCCAGTTTGACAAAGGTAAGAGAACATCACCATTTTATCTTCACCCAATAGTAACAACATTACCAGAACGTGAAATGACCAGAAAAAAATACATTATCAGTCTTGAAAACCGGACACCAGATCAAATTGCAGAGGAAGAGGCTTTATATATCGAGGTCAAACGCTTGGAACATAACGAGAGGAAATTCAAAAAAGAGCGGGAAAGCCTACTGAGAACGCTTGCGGGCATTGACTCTGGATTACCCGACATTGTAGAGGACGATGGCACTCAAATGGGTATTTCCAATGAGAAGACGACAACCAAGGGAGCCACTACAAAAAAGAAAGGGGGACAACCAACAGACGTGGACAGCCCAGCCACGCCTTCTGTGGCATCCACCCCAGCTCTTAAACGTCCAAGCACAACTAAGAATGCAGTCTACGGTACATTTATTTATTTATTCAAGTTTTCTGAGAACTTAACAGTCATGACTTACAGATGCTACGCATTGTATTATCCGAACGGAACCGCCAACTTCCGGTGTAGCTACCAAGGCTGCACACCAACCAGCATACCTACGGTCGTTTAAGCTACCTACGCCTAAAGCTGCCATTGCACCTAAAATCACGCAGGCCCTGGCAGAATTAGGAATCTCTCACAGCCGACTGGTTATGCCGACACGTGAAAACACTGCGCAACTGGAGGCTCTCTTGGACGCAACGACAGCTTTGATTGAAACGAAGCGAGTCATGGATAAAGTTGAATATGACATACAAGTGCTAAAAAATAGGCTGGGAATGAGAGAGGCTAGCCAAGCTGCAACCGATGTCGAAATGAAGCAGGAGAACACCGGGGACGCGGAAGGCTCTAATTTCGGGGAAACGGGAGGCGAAAATGAAGATGGCGAAGATGGGAGAGCTCAAAGTGTTATGAGTGCTCGGAGTGCGAGGAACAGGAAACATGTGAGTCGTACATATGCTTCTATTGATTGCGCTCTTGTCGTTACCATTTTTGCAGCCTCGACGATCTGTATCGGTGTCGTCCGTAGATACTGCGTCAACACGAGCAGGCGTTAAACGACAGAAGAAGAACTGAAAGGATTGTAAAAATGCCGTTTGCTTCCGTGGTAGGTCGATGTTCTGTATATGAATAATAAATAGATACATGCTGATGTTGTGTGTAAAGCGTTAGAGTATCCATACGGTACACAACAAAAATTTAAGATATGGTTAATATGAAATGCCCGAGGAAATATGATGGATGGTGGAAAGCATGTTGGTATCTGTGAAAATGTCCGACTCCTAAGAAGCTTGTTTTGAGATCTTCATGGTTGTGTAAAACGAAGGATAAAGTTGATCAAAACGGCAACTAAATGCTGATATAAGTAAAAACTCTAAAGAAGTTGAAAAAGCGCGATGCATACTGAGAAGCGCGATGCACAGAACAGTCTGATTGGGAACGATACCTCGTGAGTACGAAGCTTAAGGAATGGGGGTAATGACGTAGACTCACCGGACCGACCCTATCATCATAAGGACCCCTTCCGCCGCGACGTATGGATGCTGCTCTCCAATGGTAGGTATAGAGCGCGTAAATCATGATGGCCATTGCTGTGTGTGGTCGTTTAAGACTATGTTTCAGGCCATGTTGTGGAAGCTGAGGGACGAACCGACTAGAGAAAATAAGGCAGCACTGATTTTTCCAACCTGTATTGCAGAATATCTGGTTAGGAGACAAGAGATGGGGGCCAAAAGAGAATGGACCTTATCGCCAAAGTTGAGCAAACCGACTGCAAGACCACCGAGGACGACAGTAAAATGGAGCCATGAGAGAAAAGTACGCTCGTTTGCAAAGGAGACCTTGGGTTCTACACGGACAGGGAGGGCGATACGCTTTGTGGCGGTTCGTTGGAGGAGGGGTTGTGTGGACATCGGTAGCGGGTGAAAGAGAAAAGGTCGACGACCAGACTCGCCTACCTATATATAGCGACGGACTTTCCAATTCTCGTCCCGAATAGGAAATACACCGGACCAACCCAACGACGAACGTTCGTTGGTTCGATTATGTTCAAACTACCGTGCTATTTAATCTACATACAGAACACTGACATCACAACATAAGAACTAGTCATATCATCTTCCACCGCTATTTAGCATTCTCAGTCTATCCGGGTGGATGCTTGGCGCAGTTGGTCCCGCATTCGCACCTGGTGGAGGCCCGTTTTGTGATCCAGGAGGTCCGTTGAAATTTGCACCGGGAGGAGGGTGTGCTCCGCCCTGAGCATTCGGTGGGAAGGGGGGTGCACCCATGCCTGCGCCGGGTGGTCCTCCAGACGGTGGGAATGGCGGTGGCCCTGATGAACTGTGTTTAGTTGAATCCGTTGGCGTACACAAAACAGACGACATACCTCCAAATCCACCGGGAGGGCCATTCATACCAGGAGGAGGCATACCACCGGGAGGGAATGGAGGTCCACCGGGGGGCATCATGGGAGGAAATCCTGGGCCAGGAGGGAACGGTGGGCGGGCTAGCGTAATGGCACTTCAGTGTTCTGTTCGGATCAGACTAGAAAACAGGAAATACTTACGACCGCCAAATCCTGGAGGTGGCATTGGCTGTCCTCCGTATCCCATTGGAGGTGGTCCAAAACCAGGCGGAGGTGCTCCAAGATGCTGGGGTCCAAAGCCGAACCCACCAGGAGGAGGTCCTCCAGATTCGTAGGCGGAGGTGATTTGATCAATAATGTTTTGGGCCTTGTCGTGTCCTAAAGCTGAATTATAACAATCAGTACATATCAGTCTATTCCAAGTAATATGAGATACGTACATGCATAATAATCACGGACGTTTGAAAGATGATTCCTGCCACTGTTGTGAGCTTTGCGAACTTTGGAAAAGTCGGTCAGCGCCCAAAGTCCACTAGAAGAACTGCAAAACGAATCTTACCTGACGTAGAATCGTGAGTGAGGAAGACGTCACAGTAGTCGCAGTAGTGTTTCTGTATTGAATAATTAGTTTCCAGCTTGTCCGTCTTGTGAATGGCATACTCACTGGCATGATCGTCGTTGTCGTACGTCCACTTGTTCTTGCGACCGACTAGAATAATTGAAATGATCGGACTTTTAAATCATCATCACGTGCCCGCATCACCTTTCCACCGATCGCGCTGTTTGGCACGAGTTGCGACGAACATCGACCTTCCTCGGTATCCGCCCTTGCTTCTAGCTGGAACGGCTGAACATGGACCCATCAGTAACTGGAATACAAGAGCCTTTTGATCTAATACGACTTTCTCTCAGCGAAAGGGTTTTTGTCAAGTTAAGAGGAGACCGGGAACTAACTGGCATACTTCATGTAAGGTTCCACACCTCTTTCATTGGGGCGCGTATTCATAGGTGATTGTACAGGCTTACGATGGTCATATGAATTTGATAATGAGCGATGTTGAAGAGACTATCATGATTGTTGATCCTGACAATATCGCGAACGGCCAGAATGTTGTGAATGTACGTCAAGTTTACCTGTAGAGAATGCTCTAGCCTTCCTGATTCAAGTCAATAGGTCGCAAAGCGCAAAATGGACATGCTATTCGTTCGGGGGGATGGCGTGATTCTTGTTCGTTCTAATCTCACACTTCACTTGCCTTTTCTTACCATCCGACTGCATCAGGTTTCTCCACCGTCTCGTACATGAGTGATAGAGACAAGCATTTCTATTTTGGCGAGCAGGATCTAATCAGCAATGATGTATTCGCCTTATTCCGTTGAATGCCCTTGGGAAATAGCACACAGTACGTCGCGCCTTGCCGCATTTTGGGTAGCAGGTCGCACTGTACCACATTTGATGGTCACGCCAGGCGTCCTCAACAACACAATTTTAGAGACATGTACCACGGAAGCTCTCTAATAACATCGATGGGTCCCTTCTTCAAATACAAATGCCAAAAAAGCCTGGAGGAAGCCCATACAAAATTAAAGCGGTCTTCATTTCTCTCATCTTCTACTAATTGTGTGTGGAGGCATGGGCTCCATGATATCTGACGTTCTAAATGTCTGCGCTGACGGTGATTGTCGCATCGTGGCGACAGATGATGGTGCACCATTTGCTTGCTGCTCATCCCCTGAATCCTTGACCTCTAACCCAGCTGGCCACGTTTTATCGCGCAACCAACCGGCGTGTATGATCTGGATCTGATAAACGTTGCAAACAATGAGTGTGCCGGGTGAAATGAAAGGCATAACATACGATCAAACCCATTGGCAAGCTGACTCTGAGTTTCCCACCGGAAGATAGACCCTTCCATACTTTATCGAGGCCATTGGCCCAGATATCCTCGTTGTAGACGGCACCGGGACGGCTGAAGACTTCCTCCAATTTCTTTCTGGAATTGGAAGGAGGCGGGGGACGATGTGTGATGTGAGGACGGCTAGTTAGCCATATCTCGCGACGGGCGGCATAGTAGTCAGGACCAGGACTAGGGAGCGAAGATGATTGTAAAATTTCGTCGAATGATGGTGGGCGCTAGACATATGGCTCAGATAAATACAATGAATAGACAAGACGGCTTACATTGGAGGACATTGCAGAGAAGGAGAGCCGGACCGCTGCCTGGCCAATTCCAGAAAAAGCACGTGTTGTTCTGTATGTAAACCAGGCTGACACAAGGTTCCAGGAACTCTCCCTGCATCCACTCCGTCTATCATGGTCTCCCTCTACAAGCACCATGCTCCCTCCACCACCTCCCTCTCCGACGACGACGACAACGACGAGGAGACCAACCAGTTTGCCTTCAATCCAGACCACCATGTCCTTCCCGCCCCATGGGCTTTCAAGGGGCAGCCCACCTCCACCGTCGTCCACAGGCCTGCTTCCCATTCTCCCATATCAACAATACCCGCAGAGATTATGATCCAGATTTTCAAGCATCTGCATTCATCTAAAGATCTCTATACCGCCCTGCGAGTTTCGCGTACCTGGTGCCAGTGTTCTGTCGAGCTCCTGTGGCACAAGCCCTCGTTTCCAAAGTACAATACGATACACAAGATGGCCGCCCTTCTCCAGCGAGAGAAACAGACATTCACCTACGCCCTCTTCATTCGTCGTCTCAATTTTCTCAATCATGGCGCAGAACTCTCCGATGAACTCATCAGCATGTTTGCCCGTTGTGACCGTCTCGAACGACTAACATTGATAGGATGCAAGCAGATATCCAGCGAGGCACTCTGTTCCATCCTTCCTAAATTCTCCCACCTTGTTGCCATCGACCTCACAGGCGTCACAAATACATCAAGCGAAGCCATCATCGGTCTTGCCTCTGTCGCCACCCGTTTGCAGGGCATCAACCTTTCGGGTTGTGAGAATGTTACCGATTCTGGAATCGTTGCTCTTGCCAAGTCGTGCCCCCTTCTTCGCCGCGTCAAACTGAGCAATTTAACCAAAATTACAGACATCTCAGTTTCTGCGCTTGCAGAGAATTGTCCTATGCTTTTGGAAATCGACCTCAATCATTGTGCACTCATCACAGATGTCTCAGTGCGTCTTATCTGGACACACCTTACCCATATGCGAGAAATGCGTTTATCTCACTGCATACTCCTCACGGATGCTGCTTTTCCTGCTCCTCTACGACCCGATTCCCAGGGTGACGCTATCAATCCGTTTGCTCATTCCAGTGCAAAGACAGACGAATTACCTCCTCTTCATATCAATCGTACTTTCGATAATTTGCGTATGCTAGACTTGACAGCGTGTGCTCTCGTCACAGATGATGCTGTCGAAGGCATCATCTCACATGCATCTAAAATTCGAAACTTGGTGCTTTCAAAATGTGTTCTCCTTACCGATAAGTCAGTGGAGACCATTTGCAAAATTGGGCGACACCTACACTATTTACATCTCGGTCATGCAAGCAAGATTACCGATCGTGCCGTGCGCCTTCTTGCCCGAGCATGTACGCGTATACGATATATCGATTTTGCAAGTGAGTCGTTATGTCTTCCCCAATATATTATCATATTCACCTTGAGGTGCAGATTGTGTCAATCTAACCGACATGTCTGTATTTGAACTTTCGTTGTTGCCCAAATTGCGACGGGTTGGCCTAGTTCGCGTCAATCGGCTCACAGATGAAGCTATTTATGCCCTGGCTGAGCGGCATGCTACCCTTGAACGTATCCATTTGTCATACTGTGATCAGATTTCAGTCATGGCCATCCACTTTCTCCTTTTAAAACTTCACAAATTAACCCATCTCAGTTTAACTGGAGTTCCGGCATTTAGGCAGGCAGAACTACAGAGATTCTGCCGCGAGGCGCCCAAAGTAAGAAGATTCATTTTTTATCTGTGCGAATACCCTTCAAACGCTCGGTGATTTCTAGGATTTTAATACTGCCCAACGTCTTGCTTTTTGCGTGTTCTCCGGTAAAGGTGTCTCACAGCTTCGGACATATCTCACAGAACTATTCGACCGCATCACGGAGATGAATAACACGGACGATACCGAGTATGAAGAAGATGATATTGATTCCCAGGAAGATGATACCCCAGAACCGGAGATTTATGTTGAGGCTAGAGAGAGGGAGAGATTCCCTCGCCCTGACATCATGTATAATGATGGTCGACCCTCGCACCGTATCCGCAATGCAAATGTCGAAGAGCATATTGCACGGCAACGACAGAATTTCTTATCCAACCCCAGTGCGGTTGGCGGGCATCACGTCAATTCTTCTCATCGTAACGGGAACGGTGTTCCACATCTTTCTACTTCGCCAACAACCAATATACGCGGAGCTACTACGCGACTAAATGCTCAAATCCAAGCCGCGACACCTCTTGCCGGACCATCACGACATCAAGAAGAATATTCTGACTTTGGAGCTCTCAGAAACCGGACACGAGCGGGGAACACTCAGCGAGTTGTGGCCCGCCCCAACAATACAATCGCGGGACAAGATGGTCTGGAGCAACGGCGGCAAACTGAAGGCGAAAGCAGTCGTGTGCTTGACACCGAGGTATTGTCGTGGACCCGTACACAACTCAGACCTATCGCCGATGTACTACCAGTCGTTGAATCATCGGCTTCACCGTCGCCCAACGATCTAGTACCAAATGATAATGGATCGGGTTTCTTTAGAACCTATCAGGAAAGGCCTACATCTCCAACTGTCTCATCCCGTGGAAATGGTGCTCTGACCCCAGATCTTAATTATGCTGAAATTGGCCATGGCCGCGGAGCTCATGGAGGAAATGTCAGAAGTGGACTGAATGCTAATCCAGACCTCACCCCGATGCCAGCGTCTGCACCTCGGTTATCTGAAACCCCTGCATTAGAACCACCATCGCAGTTTGCCAGTTCTGATTCAGAATGCGAACCTACGAAAGTCCCAGAACATTCCACGCCTGTTGCACCACCCGCAGAAAATTCTTGGCTACACAATGCTTCGTCGTCGGTGAACAGACGTGTGCCACCCGAATCATCAGCCTTATTGGATGTAGCCACAAACGATAACAACAGGCAACATACCCTTGTTACAGATTCGAGAGGGCGACGTGAACAAACCGGCAATCAAGTCCAGCTGCAGGGTGGATCGGACCCCCGAGCGAGAAGCGTCAAGAGGACTTTTCGAAGCACCATTAACGCTGCTGAGCATTATGCTAACTCGTTCTTCGGAAGAGGGGATCGACCTGATGCTGGTAGTTCCGGCGGGCCACATCCTTAAATTCGCTCAATTGCACCCCCATTGATTATGCAACTCTGTTCGCTGGTACAGCCACCTCATTCTTGTTTCATGCCCTTTTGTATTCTGTTCTGCATACAGCGTCTATCAACATTACTAGTCTTACCTTCATCCAAGATTTCACAATCATTCGATGAACTATTCTGTTCCCGAATCATGCCATATTATTTTCATTCCTCAGTGACTACACCTAGTCTATGGACTGTTTTCGAATTTGTATCAAAATACTAGCACTATATTGTATAACTTTGTCTTCTCTATCGCCAATGGACGGATTTTACACTGTAGTGAACCACATTATTCAGGTCAGTTCAGAACTCCCAAAAGGGTATATACAGCACTGATTGCCGTGACTGGAACCATTTGTGACCAATCCAACGTCCGCATCAGGACTCAGTTGGGTCAGTCGTTGTTTGGCTTTCAAGCAATACTTGACGACTTTAAGTTCCCCTGCTCATTCTTGGCCCATAATTTCTCACAAACGGATACACCGCACTTTTATACCTTCTCCTGACTACTATTTAGCTTGGTATCCGAATACATATCTTGAATTATTCTTCAACAACACAGGGATTGGCATTGTTGGACCACTTCGGATGGGGACAAAGTCTATCGATAAAATGCTTGAACATATCTATGGGCCGTATACTGAAGCTATCCTCAGAGCCGACTTTCCCCGCCCTGGAGTAAAATTGGTGATGAATGACCTTCGGTTGTTCTTCAAGGGAGATCCTAAACCAACAGGGTACGCGCTTTGTGATCTTTGTCAAGTTTAATGTTTGACGATGTATGATTTTCAGTTTCGATGAGACGGAATATATAACGTCCCCACCAGTCGGTTCGCGCATCTCGAAGAATCCAGATGTCATATTTATGGGTGTGATTGAAATTGATGACCTGGAATGGCTTTCCGACGAAGGCCTTGTATATCTAACAAGGGATGTTCAAGAGGTAGCTGGCAATGAAGGCATAGCCAACCTTACCCTCCAGAGACTGTATAGTGCAAGAAGGGCAGATGCAGCTCGAGTCAAAGTAAGACTGTATTGTCGCAAGAGCCTCTTGGCCCATTTTTTAACATGTGGGTTTATCTATCATTGACACAGTTTCATGGTCTGATATCGCTCATAGCCACTACTGATCCTGACAAATTACTTATCTACTCACAATATGAACAAACGTAAGCACTCGGTTTTCATCTCAAGAGTTTACCTGTTGACATATCCAAATATTGCTACTCTTTGCAGAAAGAGGACATACAGTGTTGAATCGTATTACTGGGGAACCCTTCGAAAGAGTCAAAACTTTCTGGAAAGATATCGTCTTCGTGCCTTAGTGGCCGAATTGGTTGAAATAGATCGACATACACCTCCGGAAGATCGAGATATCGAATGGGCAATCCGTCAATATATGGACATTATTCTTCCTCGAGACAAACAAAAACGATTTTTTGTGGAACCAGGCCACCAGTATGCTCCACGGCATTTAAGACACATTCCTCGTGCATATATCAGATCTCTATTTGCAGAACATGCAGAATGGCTGCTCGCTCATATGATAGCCCGTAAACAAGGTTCCGCAAATTTATTTGATGTACAAAAATGGATCAGCTTCTGTAAACAGGCGCGAAAGGATTCTCAAGAGGCTAAGAAAGCAGGGGAAATGTGGGGAAACTATACACAAGATCCAGTGGAACCGTTGGCACGCAGTCTCGCGCGGTATGGAGAAACTGAACAATTCTGGGAAAACCAATTAAGACTCGTCAAGAAAAAGAGAACCAAGCCAATTAGAAGGGTATGTAATCATATGGAAGACCAAATTACCTCTCAAAAACCCATGTCTTCTAGTCTCCTGAACCGATACATGATATACAAATACCTCATCCTCAAAACGACATTCGTTTCCAGTATGATTCGGACTTCAGCGATGAATCGACCTCAGAAACATCAGAGTCGGAAGTCAGTGAGGTCGCAAAACACGGCAAAATCCCTAGCTTTTGCTTTGAACCACCGAGCATTCCTATCGGCTGTTTCGTCTGGAATTGTCCAGGGTGTACTTACAAAATCGATCTTTTGAATATGCAGCAAGGGCAGTTAGACGCCTTACCGGAGACAATCAAAAGAATCTTGAAGGCTCCGTCTAAAGGTGAAGAGGATCCAGTCCACACGGTGCTCTACCATTTGGTGTCCTACCATTATGAAAGTGTGCATATTTCAGGATACAGAGTGCATGCATCGAAGTCGAAATGGGTTGCACGCGACAGCTATTTGGACCAAAATCGCCAGATGAAAGAACACAAAGTCAAAGTTGAAGAATCATCGCAAGTATTACCACTGAGGAGGAGCAAACGTCCTCCCTGTCCACGACGCGTCATGGCGGATTGAATGTTGTTTTTTTAATTCATTTATTTACTACATATGTATTTTTCGTGTATTTATAAATAGCTCTGTGCCGATCATGTAAGCTTGTTGATAACACCCAATCTTATCTTATCTCTGCGAGTTTTGCTCGAGTCAGAGAGATAACACAAAAGATAACTAGAAAATATCAATAGAGTTTTCAGCTTTCAACCTTTCTGTGTACTTCAAAGTCAACCTTTCACTCGTGTGCTGTCCTACCTCCGATAGTCAGAATCGCTTGTCTATATGTCGAAAGCACCCAAAGCAGATGCTCAGCTGGACCATCTTGTGCCACTCTTCACGTCGATGGGCTTAACCCAGGCCAAGGCTTTAGAAGCTACTAAAGCCCCGAAAAGTGCAGCTGTCCTTCAAGATATCATCGATACCAACAAAGATGCTGTCACAGGACTCGACGAAAAACAAGCTACTTTGATTTCCAATCTTGCAGTGATTGTTTCCAAAGCCAGCGCAATATCAACAGAGCAGCGCGACTATGTGGTCGAAGCTGTATTAAAGTCCAAGTTGAAGAGTGTCGATCAAATCACCGGTTAGGCGTCTGACATACCTTGGCTATTGGATCTGAACTCTTTTATAGCTGCTGTCAAATACGTCGAATCCAACAAGCTACCTATTGACGAAGTCGAATTCAACAATGAATGCGGTGTTGGTAGGTTACCTTCACGACTTGTAGCAAAAAGGGAATAATTGTAAACCATGGTTTATAGGGTTTTCGATCAGCCCAGAAGATTTGTATGCCCGGGTCAATGAGTATGTTACGATGAACAATATTGCAGGCTGGGCAAGCCTCGGAACTGTTGTCAATGCTCTAAAAGCATCACCAGCTTTACGTTGGGCAAATGCTCTGGATGTTAAGAAAACCGTGGACGTTGTATTTCTGGAGAAGTTTGGTGCAAAAGAAACAGGAAAGCCAAAGGCCAAAGTGAGTATCGTTGTATCCGCAATGTTTAGATGTTCCATATAATTTTGGGTCATAGGAAGCCAAGCCCGCTGCCGGAAAGCCAAAGAAGGAGGAAGCTCCAGCCCCCCCTCCACGGAAATCAGTATTTGAGGAAGGTTTCTTAGGTCAACTCCACAAACCTGGAGGAAATCCTCAGATCCACCCCCACTTGCGCGATGCACACCTTGCAGCCACAGGGGGCCAGGTTTGGACTCGTTTCCCTCCTGAACCTAACGGTTACCTTCATATTGGACATTCTAAAGCGATTTTTGTGAATTTCGGTTATGCTGCGCACCACGGCGGGAAATGCTACCTGAGATACGACGATACAAACCCTGAAAAAGAAGAGGCAAGATATTTTGAAAGTATATTGGAAATGGTTCGTTGGCTTGGATTCGAACCATGGAAAATCACCTACTCCAGCGACTATTTTGCGGAGCTATATGATCTTGCAGTCGAACTTATCAAGCGTGACAAAGCCTATGTTTGCCATTGTACTCGTTCGTCTCTTCTATTTATTTTTCTTTAAGAATTATCTAACTGCGATTTTAGAGGAGGAGATCAAAATTGACCGAGGTGAGAAGCGAGGCCAGCCAAGGCCTTGTATACACCGAAACAGACCTATCGAAGAATCTCTGGCTGAATTCGAAGCAATGAAAAATGGGAAATATAAACCAAAGGAAGCCAATCTACGTATGAAGCAAGATCTTGAAGATGGAAACCCTCAGATGTGGGACCTGACAGCCTATCGCGTCCTGGAGACCCCTCATCACCGCACCCATGACAAATGGAAGATCTACCCAACATATGACTTCACGCATTGTTTAGTTGATAGCATAGAGAACATTTCGTAAGTCAATCAACCATTTATCATCGTCATTTGATCTCAACAGGTCTTCCAGTCATTCACTTTGCACAACTGAATTCATCGCTTCGCGTCAGTCCTACGATTGGCTCTGCGATGCGCTTGAAGTCTACAAGCCCAGACAGTCCGAGTATGGTCGACTGAATTTGGAAGGCAGCATCATGTCAAAACGAAAGATCGCTGCACTCGTGGACGAAAAGTTCGTTAATGGTTGGGACGACCCTCGTCTTTACACACTCATCGCACTTCGGCGTCGTGGTGTCCCTCCTGGTGCCATCGTGTCCTTCGTCAGCACGCTCGGTGTTTCAACTTCTGCTTCTAACATCGAAATCGCCCGGTTTGACCAGACTGTGAGACAGTATTTGGAGGGCACCGCGCCCAGACTTCTTATGGTCATGAAACCATTGAAAGTCACCATCGAGAATCTACCTGAGGACTACTGCTTAATGATTGAAAAGCCTCTACATCCCAAGGTCCCTGAAGTTGGGACGTCGACAATACCCTTTACTCGCACAATTTACATCGAAGCGGAAGATTTTAGGACAGAGGATTCCCCAGACTACTTCCGTCTCGCACCTGGCAAGACAGTTGGTCTCTTCCAAGCCCCTCATCCCATCACCTGCCTTTCGTACAAGACCAATCCCGCTACGGGAGAAGTCACGGAGCTCATATGTAAGCTCGAGAATGAAGGCCCAGCGAAGAAACCCAAAGCTTTCATTCAATGGGTAGCCGAGCACTCCCCTTCAGGAAGTCCAGTCCGAGTCGACGAGACCAGAATTTTCCATCCCCTGTTTAAGAGCGACCGTGTTCCGAGCGATTTTAGGTCTGACATTGCACCTGATAGTCTTGAAGTCGTAAAGACCTCATTTGTCGAAGTTGGATTTTGGTCTCTCGCCACAAAATCCTTACAGGAAGCCAGACAGGATGCGAAAGCCAGAACGGAGAAAGCAACCAAAGATAACTTTATTGCTGAACCAGGATCCGAAAGCGACACACCAATGGCCACCAGCGAGCAATTGGTTGGTAATGAATGTGTTCGCTTCCAAGGATTGCGTGTTGCGTACTTCGCTCTTGACAAAGACTCCCGTATCGCTGCATTGGAGGAAGGATCTACTGTCAAGGGCCGCCAGGAAGGAGATTTCATCGTTCTGAATCGTATTGTCAGCTTGAAGGAAGATGCTGGTAAAGCATAGGTAGTTACAATTTAAGATAAATATTAGGTTTCCTCAGTAGACGAAATTCTTCAAGTTAACATATTCAACTGCGAGTCACACTGAAAGCAAAGCGACAAAGTTTGGTGATATTCCGATATGCGTTGCGGCAGACATGAAGGTATACGTAAAAGGAATCGTAAAACGGGTAAAGTGTAGGATTATAAAACGAACAAGCGAAAGAATAGCAAAAGAAATGAGAAGGAATTAATATTCAGCCTCTTCCACATCGGCAGAGTCAATACCAACTTCCTCATAGTCTTTTTCGAGAGCAGCAAGATCCTCACGGGCCTCTGAGAATTCGCCTTCCTCCATGCCCTCACCAACATACCAATGAACGAAAGCACGCTTGGAGTAGAGAAGGTCAAACTTGTGGTCAAGGCGACTCCAAGCGCTGGAGATAGCGGTGGTATTGGACAACATGCACATGCTTCGTGAGACCTTAGCAAGGTCACCTCCGGGGACATGAGCAGGGGGTTCATTGCAGATACCGAGCTTGAAACCAGTAGGGCACCAGTCAACGAACTGGATAGTGCGCTTGGTCTTGATGATCGCAACAGCAGCATTGACATCCTTGGGGACGACATCACCACGATAAAGAAGAGCGCAAGCCACTAAAAACGTGAAAATTTAAAAAACAGGCTTAGAGAATATTGGCTGGACTCACTGTATTTGCCCTCCCTGGGGTCGCATTTCACCATCTGGTTGCCAGTCTCGAAGCAGGAGAAGGTCATATCGGCAACAGAATTCTGCTCGTGATGAGCCTTCTCTGCTGAGATGATGGGGGCAAAAGTGGCCAAGGGGAAGTGAATTCGAGGGAAGCTGTGATCGAAGTTAGCGCAATAATAAATGCTAGCACGGAACACACTGACGGGACCAAGTTAGTCTGGAACTCATTCAAATCGACGTTCAAAGATCCATCAAAACGTAACGAAGCAGTGATCGATGAGACAACTTGAGCAATCAATCTGTTCAAGTTGGTCAAGCTGGGAGAAACAATGCCAAGATTCTTCTTGCAGATATCATAGATGGCTTCATTATCAACCTAAAAAATGATTGAAGATACATTTTGATAACAAAAAGTGAATGCCGTACCATGAAAGAGCAATCAGAGTGCTCGAGGGTGGTGTGAGTGGTAAGGACCGAGTTATAGGGCTCAACGACGGAGTTGGCAAGAGTAGGAGCAGGATAAACGCTGAATTCCAACTTGGACTTCTTGCCATAGTCAGTGGAAAGACGCTCCAGAATAAGAGCACCAAATCCGGAACCAGTTCCACCACCGAAAGAGTGGAAAACAAAGAATCCTTGAAGACCCGAGCAGTTATCTGCAAGACGGCGGACCTTGTCCATCACAACGTCAATTTGCTCTTTGCCAATGGTGTAATGGCCGCGAGCGTCTGAAGAGGAGGTCAACAGGGAGCAGAGTCGGGCGCAAGACATCATTAGACGTACAGTTGCTGGCAGCATCTTCCTTTCCGGTAACAAGAGTCTCGGGATGGAAGAGACTTCTGTAGGGACCATTCCTGACCTCATCGATGACATTGGGCTCGAGGTCAATGTACAACGAACGCGGCACGTGTTTGCCTGAGGAAGTCTCGGAGAAAAAAGTGCTGAAGCCACCATCGTTGGCAGAAGGCGATCCTTCCATCAGACGGCCGTCAGGCTGCAGGGAATATGAGACCAATAGATGGATATAACGCGTGGATAACTCACGCTGAGACCGTGTTCGACGGTGTACAACTCCCCTAAGGAAATCGCATCAGTATGGCACCACTTGGACACAATTTTTTATACGAGACAGGAAGCGGGGAGACGAACGCGTTTTCGATCGCACGATGACAAGATGGGCCGAGCGAGGTGTACAAGAGGGAGAAAAGTGACTCACAGCAGGCATTTCCGATCTGGACACCAGCCTGGCCAACGTGCACGGAGATGACTTCACGCATTTTGAAGAAACGACAAGCTCTGGATATAGAGAGGAGATGAGAATACAGACAAGGAAAAGGCGCGTGGGGGTAGGGACTTACGGAGGTGGAAGGAAGAGACGAGTCTAGCGGGATGGCAGAACAAGACAAAGGGCAGACGAGCACGATGCAGAATTATACGACTTTGTCTTTCTCACGCTACTCCTGTCACACTTGGCCTGTGCGTCCACTGACTGCACTCATGTTATCATTATAACTTAATATTATACAACATAATGCCTCATGTCGCCCGCAGCGGCATCGAGAACACGTTATCGACATGAGGCGCAAGGGAGACTAGTGATTCTCGGATAGACACATCGCCCCATGCAGCGCTGATTTCTTTCAAGTTATTCAACCCCATATTCCAGTCCTGACGGCTCCATTCTCTTCCCGTTCGCGAGCCTGGCGTACCTCGTCGATACGCCCGCAACAGAAATACCTCGGGTCTGGGGTTCACTAGCTTCACTTTTCGCCGTTCGGTCAGGTATTCCACGCACTCTGCCACGCTCCATTCTGAATAATGGCGCCGTCGCGGCGCGTGGCGAGACCGTGTCGCTTCCTCTTCAGGCGTGCTTCGTTGGCGAACTTCTTCGCCTCCCACTGCCCCCACGAGTTCGACAAGCAGGCGGGTGAAGTGGTCGACAACGGCTGCATGTAGCATATTGATTGGGTGCTCCGATTGCCACTCTCCTCCATTCGAGGATTCGTCGTCATCAACGGCCATACTGTCTTCATCAGGTTCGTGCGGCACAGGTGGGGTGGCTCGATTATTTCTATAGCTTTCTTTATGTCCTCCAAATAGAGACGAGTCCACCTTGTTGCCATAGAGAGTATGCACAATTTCTCGACTGCTCCAGAAACGGGAAGGGCAGATTGTGGCAAGGCCTTCGCGATACATAATTAATATTAGCATTCCTCATTCGTTCGTCAATCAACCCATACCTTGCGTTTGGCTCAAAATACAGAGATTGTTGTCGGCGCTGCACAGCAACGTAGGTCGTTCGCGGCTGAAATACATACAACAGTCAAGTATCAGTGCATCGTTGAACATTTCCCCACTAGATATCTACATAAAACAAATCAGACAAATTTTCACCATTCAAAAACAACGAACTTGCCTCCCCACGTTCTTTAATTTTCCAATTTCCACTGGATTTGCATGTTTCTTCTTGTGCTTGTCCCTTTACGGATTTTCTATTCCTGATTTTTTCAAGTAACCACGCTGACGCCCTACGGGCAAACCACGCTAATCCGTCACGATTCTTCTGTCTAGTAACCATGTCAGTATCATAATTAACGGGATGAACAAACTCAGCATCAAACGTTGCGCACCCGTCTAATTCATGCACCACCGCTCCGGGAACTATAACAATAACAGGCAAGGTAAACTTTTCAACGTCATCTACGAACTGCGCGAGCACCTCGAAGTGGTGCAAAAGGATATTCGTGTCTACAACCACATAGGTTGCATACTCGGAAAGGGGGGCCTATGATATAGAGTGTTAGAAATCAAACCATGGTTGAATGCTAATGGTGGTGGCCAAAAAACCTCTCACCTGCATCTCAACATCCTCGTTAGCTAGATGGTCAATCTGAGCTAGCGTGGCATGAAGATATTCATCGTTTTCTTTAGATGTGCCTTGAAGCATCGACAGTAAGTCAAATACACTGGACAAGTGACTTGACAATTCTCACCTAGAAACGCAGGTTCTGAGGAGTATCGCCAGTTACTCGCTGTTATGGTTGGCATTATGTTCGCAAGCAATTGTATCTGCTATCGTTCAAAGTGGAAAGAGTAAAAGGTAATCGAGGCGTTATAGTCAAAGTGAAAGCCGTTATGGACATCGATAGTGATCGCGCCATGTGAGGGTAAAACAAAGGGCGGCTTCTTCACAAGTCTTTGATCTCGAGTAAATATAATGATAATTTTATTGTGTCTACGATGCATGTATGATGTGCAGAGAGAATACAAAATGCGTGAGTAGTAATGCTAAACGTGTAAAAGTCCCAGATAATCCAAAAAGTGTTCACGATGTGCTGAGATTAGCTAGAAACCGACGTTAATGCTACTTTTTTCAGTGGTGGCGTGCCACTAGGTTCCTCGGTAACGTTGGACTCAAAATGTTCAACCTTACGTTTAGTACCAGCAGCCACTTTAGATTCCGACAACGGTGACTGCGTTGGCGATTTCGAAGATACCCTCACGGTAGCTGGGGGCGTCATTGCCCGAACTGAATTAGTCATTGGATGAACCTCAGGAGTGGCAGATCTACTGCCATGACCCTTTTCACTTCGTAATCTCGCGGCTAGACTGTTTGTTGAAAGGAAGGCCTCCGCATAACATGTAGCATGGTATATCTGTAAGTTACATAGTCATTTAGTATATATCCAAAAATTCATCCGTCATGGTAATACACACCTTATCATCTTTCTTCGTCGCATTCTTCCACACCCATTCTTCGTCGTCTTCTAAAAATTCTGACTTAAGAGTCTCCTTACAAATCGGGCAGGACATGATATGAGCCTCTTCACCAGGGGGCACAATAACAAACTGAGAACGTAAATCTTCTTCTCGCTTAGCAGTCTCAGCAGCAGCAGTAGCCTTCGCGTTAAGAGGTCCAGAACCATCGATCCGACCCTTTCCCTTCTTAGCACCCGATACATCCTGAATCCAGTCCTGTACAAAGCTTAGCGCCAGGTATTTTAATAACTTCCAGAGAGGAGACCTACCTCAACGCTCGTGAACCAACTACGACTGTGACCTCGACCTAGGTCATCGCTGGCTTTGCGGTTTTGCCTGAAATGCATATCGAGATGATCGTCTTGACGTCTTTTGCCCAATTTTGTGTCAGGAAATCGAATACCACATTGTTTACATTGCAGTCCTTGCTGTTCGTACAAAAGTTCAACAATTAAGGACGGTCTGTTGGTTAAATGTGTAAGTTTACAATATATACCAGTGGCAAAAAAATGAGTACCTTGTTGATTCCAGAGAGTGGAGATTGATGGGTTCCAAAAGAATTTTATCTCTATATTCCCGAACGGCTTCATCAATCTCCACTTGTTCCTGGGTTTCAACAGGAACATCTTCCCCCTTCGCTGTTGCACCAGCACCTGTAGGAGTGCCAGTGGTAGAAAGTACGCCAGACTTGAGAAGAGAAGAAAGAATATTTGCGATATTACCAGATGGAGGGGCCGCAGATGTAGACGGCACAGGGAGTGTCGGTGGGGAGACGACGTTGAGTGATGCGGGAGGTTGCTCCTCGATTTTGACTGGTTGAACATAAGACACAGGAGGAGGAGTAACTTGCGAAATCTGA
Source organism: Psilocybe cubensis (assembly GCF_017499595.1). NCBI lineage: Eukaryota > Fungi > Basidiomycota > Agaricomycetes > Agaricales > Agrocybaceae > Psilocybe > Psilocybe cubensis. The sequence continues at coordinate 1,641,239 of NC_063002.1, read as the reverse complement.
GATATCTGAGGAAGGAAGGCTGGTGGCGGTGGTGGTGAGTGCCATGAAGGGGCGGAAGGGACAGTTGGCTGTGGTACGGGAGGTGGCGGCGCTGTGCTCTTCACCAAGTTGCGTAGTTGATTGAGAATTTGACGAAGTTCCTCTTGAGATACACCTGCCTCAACATGCATACGAAGCTTAATGAAGACATTTAAATTCACATAAATCGATGAATATCAATGAAAATGGGCGTACCTGTTGCAGAACAAGGATATGATTCTGTGACATTGTATCGTATGGATTAGATTGCACTGCGCGTTCTTTTTGACCGAGAGCATAAAGAAGTTCGCTCATAACTTGCGATTTCATAACAGATCCCGGACCAGAATGAACATTCGAGGAAGACTGAGGCCATACATAAGATAATAACAGAGAAGGAAATGAACCATGACATACTGAGCTGCCGCTTCCCCATACACCACGCTCAATTGCAAGTTGTTCCTGAGCTCCGAACAATTCTTTTCCTGATGGTGACCCTGTACGCCAAGTTAAGAGCATTTCCTCCATTTTACCACGGGTGTTATCGTCAACCTGGTTATAGGTTTCAAGATACAGACTAGTAACAAAGGTCGCGAAATGTCGAGCATAGGGCTCATACACGTTTTTTGAAATGGCGTCGAGTAGATAAAAGGCCGGCAGCTTCATCCAGGGTGGGACCTAGGTGAGTGACCAAAAATAGATACGATGAGTCAGCAAATCCGCGGGACGTAATGGAAAGGCAAAAGACAAATGGGAGGAATTTTTTGCAGCGATTTGGGGAGACTTGCATGAGGCATGGCCGTCATCTTAGGTGTCTCTTTCTCGAGTCATTCTACTCTACTCTACATAGTAATATAGAAACAAAACATTGTAAAGACGTATTGTGCATTTTTATAGACAACATCAGAATATTCAATAAGACAGGATGACTCACCCTTCGAATATGTGCCCGTACACATTGCCCCACTATATCTGCATATCGTGCATAATCTTGCGCGAACATAGAGAGTTGCTGAATGATTGGTCTTGAGTTGAATGTAAGCTGTTCCAGACGAGTAGAAAAGTCTCTGCGAAAGGAAGCCGCATCAACCTCATACATAGGAGGTGCTGGTGGGTGCGAAGGGGGCTGAGCGTAGTAATAACCGTTCGAGGAGGGCGGTGAAGCCCTGTAACTTGGTCCGCCATACGATGGCTGACCATATAAATTCTGAGAGTATAATGACATTGTGGCTTTCGAAAGAGGAATTCGCAACGATCACACCCAGACTAGATCAGGAGCCTGGCACGCAGAACAAGAAAGAAGGTCGGAGATGCTGGAATACACTCAAACGCCTCACTCAAGAAACCGACGAAGATGTAAAAAGCACTCGATGGTGGTGGTAGTCGCAAAGGACGTGTGTGCCAGCGTGGGGCACAGTTAACATCCAATTGAAACTCCGCTCATTGTTGTCCAAAGTGACTCGGAGTAGCGCTTGCTATAGTCAGAGTTCGTCATTGTCAAGTAAAATCACATAAAGTCATAAAAAATATCAACGCTTCCCATAGCTTTGATTTGGAAGAAGGTTATAGTGCCATTGTTAATTGCGATCCAAGTTGTAGCATTATTACTATCTGACGGTTAAGTATTTCTAAATTAATTAATGGCTTTATAAGGTATGATAGATAATACGTAATATTATTTCACACCGTATGGCGATGATACTCACTCAGGCGATTATGTCAGCGAAAGCTCGCATCCCCCATCCCCACCACCGGCCACCAACTCCTCGTCAAAACTTTCGCTCAAGGTGAGTATCATTCTGTATGGCCCCAATCCATTGCCCCTACGCCCCATGAGGCATCACAGAAGTTCTGGGATGAAAGTTTCCCGAAAACGAAGCAACTGGGCGATGGATGCCAAATTCGACTTATGGATGACGATTGATCGATATCCCAACAGATGCGGGACGTCCTCAAAACTGAAGAACTCGAAATCCCCTCGGGCGTTGAGATCTCCGTCAAGTCTCGTATCATTTCCGTTACTGGTCCTCGAGGAACCCTCACCAAAAACGTCCGACATGTCGATATGGATATCCGTGTGGTGAAGGAAAAGACGACGAAAGTCACTCTTGCCGTTTGGCAGGGCGGACGCAAGCACGTTGCTTGCTTGCGAACCATTCGCAGCATGATCAATAACATGGTTACTGGTGTCACCAAGGTATATCTATTAATGACGGTGCGAAATAGCATGAATAATGGTTCTCTACAGGGATTCCGCTACAAAATGCGCGCAGTTTACGCCCATTTCCCTATCAACTGCATCATTCAGGAAGAAGGACACGCTGTTGAGATTCGTAACTTCTTGGGCGAGAAGGTATGTGGCTGCGTCTTTTTGCGCCTGCAGTTGATTCTCACAATATTGCAGACTGTGCGACACGTCAAGATGTTGAGTGGTGTCGAGGTTTCTGAGTCCAAGGCTCAGAAAGACGAGCTTATCCTTGAGGGCAATGACATCGACCATGTTTCCCAGTCCGGTATGTCCCCTCTGTTGCACCTTTGGTTACATGATTATTTACATGGACGTATACCCATTAGCCGCCTCTATCCAAGGCGTTTGCCGTGTGCGCAATAAGGATATCCGTAAATTCTTGGATGGTATTTACGTATCAGAGAAAGGCACAATTCTCACCGACGATGCCTAGTTATGACATGTATTTGGCCTTTTCATCTTGCTTTGCTATATGCAAACCGTTCCGCATTGACGTGAGGGGTTTAAGATGAGATATAAGTTTGTGTAAAAACATCAAAATGCCTAGTACTACGCCTGTACTACGCAATTAGGGCACGAATGGAATCATGGTTCCAACCCGACGCCTGTAGTTGATATACTCATCACCGAAGAACTTGACCAGGAGGCGCTCTTCCTCTAATGCTAATGCTTCAGCAAGTAAATATTCCCAAGAGTTCCGTACGTACCTCTAGTGCGATGGTAGAAGAAATGCCAAAGCAGCATTGTAAACAAAATGAATGTGACAGGGTTTTGAAGTACTAGCTGGGTTCCCAGTGCCCAATAATAAAATCCAGCATACGAGGGGTGGCGGAACCAACTGAAGCCAATGAGCTCGATGAAGTATACAAAGCAAACTGAACCGACCTATAGATCCCATCCGTTACCAGCTTGTGGCTATCACGCTTGTGGAATGCCACGGTGTGCGAAAAGCTTGTCGAGGCATGTATCATTGCCGAAGAACGCAATGTTTGGCCGACGATGACCATTAAGATACCTGATCCAGATTCCACATTATTACGTTTTCAAATTGCGATTCAACAAGATCAAACCAATTTGCGACACATAAGGCCATGATTTGAACGATGGGAAGAAGTACAGCGAGATGAGGTATTCGAGCAGCGCAGCTCCATTAGCAATATGATACATTGGACCATTTTCCAAGAGGTATGCTTTCAACAAATTAATACCGACAGCGAATTTCGAAAGGTGACGGGCTCACAATCCACGCTGCACTTTTCCAGGTTCCATCCTGCAGTCACAGCAAATTCTGCCCAGTGAAAGAAAGCCCACGCAGCAATAAAAAACCCAAGTTGGTAGGTGAGCCAATGAGACGGTTGGTAGATATCAGAAACGAATGTGTAGAGTCCAGAGGCGAAAACACCGCCAAGAAGGAAGGCCACAGTAGATGAGCCGAGTGGTGTGTTGGGTATACGGCCGCGATGACGATTAATGAGCGCGTTGGTTTCTAGAGGATTTGTAGTCATGTTAACGCGTTGTTTAATCCTTTCTTCAAAACCATCGAATTCCAAAGAGGAGGTAGATATAGGAGTTGTCCGTCTTGTTTGGTTCATTAGAAACAATAGCTGTTATTTGCCATTGTTGTACAGCAACAGCTCATTTGGGCAATTTGAATTTCATTCAACGCCTGTGCTCTTCTCATACCCTGCTGAAGTTTGTCTCGGGTCCATGGTCTTAAGATGTCACTTGCAGGGCATTCGGCAGGCCATAATATACTGTGTTCATCGCCAATATGCTACAACGTCCGTTCAGCATCCTTCCAAACTGCGGAACATGGCTCTGGTAGCTCATATAGGTTAGCTGCCTATCTCATACCTTTTCCTCTTGTTTGACATTGTTACAGACTCTGGTAAAACTACTCTTACGGAGTCCATTCTACTCAAATCATCGTATCTGGCGGCATCTGGAACCGTGGATACAGGAAGCACAACGACTGACTACCTTCCTGTCGAACGAGAAAGAGGCATCACAGTGCAATCCGCTAGCATTCCAGTCAAATGGAAAGATTGGACCTTCAATCTTATTGATACACCTGGACATGCTGACTTTGGAATGGAAGTAGAAAGTGCAAGCCGCGTCGTGGACGGTGCTGTTGTTCTCATTGACTCGGTGGAAGGAGTAGAGGCCCAGACTCGAGGGGTATGGCGTCAGCTCGACAGGTGCGTGCCCTAGGTGAGATAATTGCATTTTAATGGAGATTTTCTCTTACCCAATTTTCTAGGTATGGCGTTGGGACTAGGATGATCTTTTTGAACAAATTGGATAGACCTGGTGCTTCATTCAAGTCCTCATTAAAGTCTCTCTTAAAGCATAGACTTCACCAAAATCCTATCGCACTTACGCTTCCGGTTGCTTCCTTCAACCCTCAGCACTATGCGGAAGGAGAGCCTGGAATCCAAGGTTTGGTTGACCTTGTTAGATGGAATGTCTGGAAATGGGACGAAGAAGGACAAGTATCAAAGTATCCTTTACCCCGGAATATCACCGACTTGGAAAAAGACAGCATTTTACCTCCTTCACATCCTCTATCCTCGCATTTGGTTTCAGCTAGGACTCAACTACTAGAAAATCTCTCCATGATCTCGGAGAGTTTCATGGAAATTCTACTCAACTTGCCCTCCGATCCATCTGCGTATCTCCAAATTGACGATGACGTTGTAATGAAGCATCTTCGTGAAGCATCACTTGGGTGCCATATGCTACCAGTTGTATGTGGTGCGGCAGCAAAGCACATAGGTACCGAGCTTGTTATGGATTATGTTGGGGAACTACTTGCAAGCCCAACGGATGTAAGCCCACAGGTTTGGAAATCTAATACACCCGTTCAGTTACTTGCCTGGAAAGTTAATTGGGATGACAAGAGAGGTTGGATGACATTCGTTCGTGTTTATGCGGGCAAGTTTATAAAACATTTACTCCGTACATCTTTTTATTAACATTCATTTGTAGGAAAGCTTACCCGACAAACACTTCTTTTGAACACTAATAGGAATCAGAAAGAAAAGGTCTCGAAATTGCTCTTACTCTACGCCTCAGAGGCCAAAGAGGTTGACGAACTTCCCTTTGGTTCAGTTGGAGTAATCCTGGGTTTAAAATATACGAGAACGGGTGATACATTGGTTGCATCAGGCGCATCAGAATCCTTTAGATCGACGTTACGCGATATCACTCCCCCTCCAGCAGTGATATCAGCCTCCGTCATCCCTCGTTCTCATGCGGACCTCCAACCCGTTCAAAACGCTCTGGAATCTTTAACGCGAACAGACCCTTCCCTTCGTGTCGATATTCAAGAAGGCCAAATACTTGTGCATGGCCTCGGTGCTCTTCATTTGGAAATTGTGGAGGGCCGATTGCACGATGAATGGAAAGTTAATTTTGAATTTGGCCGAAGATACGTTAGCTATCGAGAGGCATTGGGACCTCGGGAACCTTCGCCGAATTGGAACGTCTGGGAAACTGATATCGGTGGCAAGCCTGTTACTTTGACCGCCCCTCTTAAAATTCGCGCTTTGGAGCCTGACGAAAAGGGTGACCCTGTCTGGGACGGGAACATTGTAATTGATGAAAAGGGAAGACCTGTCCCAGCTCCCGAATCTATGCCTGGATTGCCTTTGACATATGCAGCGGATGGAGTGCTTAGCGCTTTGTCCAATTCTCCACATTCGTCTTTGCCAATGACGCGATTGCACATCCAAATCGGCAGCTTAAAAAACATCGGATCTAAAGTTCCGTCACTTATCACAGGAGCAACGGCTACCGCTCTTCGAAAACGTATTCGCGACGCAGGATTTGGTCCATTATTGGAACCATCAGTCTTGCTAAAAATTTCAGTCGGCGAAAGCAATTTAGGAAAAGTGGTCAAGGATTTGACTGAACGTGGTGGCCAATTATTGGACCTCGAAGGTGGAAATAGTTCAAATGATGGTTCCGAGGTGGAGGGCTATTCTGAGGATGGTGTATATATTCCGCCAGATTGGTTATCACCCTCTGGAGCGCCAACATCTCGAGTTCACAGTCGCGGCTCTCACATAAAGCGCTCCATACAGGCCATTGCGCCATTAAGCCAATTTCTCGATTACTCAAATCGGTTACGTTCCTTATCAGAAGGACACGGAACATTTGAAATGTCCAACGCCGGTTTCGAAGAAGTTAACGAAGAACGCAAACTCGAAATTCTCAGAGAGATCGGACGAGCATAGGTCGGAGCAGGATACTAGAGTAGAATGGGTAACGACAAAAAATCTTATAAAAGTTATGCTATAATATTCTTAATTCACTATACGATCTATTACAACTCTTTAAATTCATCTGCATCGCCGAAAAGGATAGATCCATCGATATCTTCATCATCGTTAACAGCTCCAGCTCTGTCACCACTTATGTTTTTGAGCACTTGACTATATTCAAGCATCCCACCCATGTCATCCTCGTTGTCCGACGGGTCCACCTCTTTAAGAACTTGGTGGAGGTAAGCTTGGTTAATATTTGAGCGCCAAGGTTGTTGATGATTTTCTGTATCTTCTTGCTCCTCAGGAAGAAATAGAGGAGTTTGCGCTCGGACTATAGGTTGCGATGATTGTGTTGCTTTTGCAAACACAGGTGCGACTGTCGATGACCGTACAACGGGCCAAGGTTCAACCACCACACACAAACATTGTCCGTATATACTGAAACCTTGATATGTCAAGCCTAGAACAGGTTTTGGCTTTGCTTCCTCTTCCTCTATCTCGAGCTCAATGGGGGGAATTTCAGCGTCTGCATTGATACTAGCTTCATCCGCATTTATATCATCCTCGCCTATCATTGCAATGTCGCTCTCTTCTTGGATATTCGACTCTGTTCTACGCCTTTTGTTCTTCGCTTGGTTAGAGGTTGATATATCTCTCCTTTTCGCCTGCCTTTTACTTGATGAGGGTGCTACGTTTGATGAAATAGTTGACGGGGTTCGTCTGGGTGCAGTTCGGAAGTTCCTAGTCTGAAAGAAATTGTGTCAACCTCTGTTCCAATATCAGTGCTACTCATTCACCTTAATAACGACCGAATGAGGCTCCGTTTTACGAATGAAATAGCAAAATTGGTAGGAATCTGAAGGGAAAGAGGTGATGACGAGTCTGTTAGTGAATGCCGCACTGCTTACCGCCTCTATGTGTGTCAACGGTAGCATTCGTATGTATCGAAGAGCCACTCTTAAGCCCATCAGCTTCAGTTCTCAACTTCGGTAGAATACTACATGTCGAATGATTTTCAGCATAACATTGACGACGTTCGTCAGTCAATCAGAAGGGATAGGTGAAACTCACTGGGGACGCAGATCAGATAACACATGTTGCAGAACAGTGTCTGACATCCAGTTTACATGTCGCTCATCGAGATAGACCTAAAGTTAAGTTCGCAAAAGGCATTCGTTGAGCACACCTGACCAATGAGGTGATCTGACCAGTAGCATACGTATATGGGTAGCACGATGTTTTTGGAGATGCGAAGATAAAAGGAATTTCGTGTCGAGTAACTCATCGTCTAACCGATGAAATAGAGTGTAGTGACAAAGGATTTGGGCAATGGGAGAACGACTTGGATCGAATGAGATTAATTTTGGTTAGCTGCCACCTGGACTCGCCTGGGAATTGAATATTGAATAGTCAACTGTTATGCAAAAATTTAAAAGACCTGGGTTTGGTGAACAATGCTGTAAAACTGTCAATCTTATTAATTTACATTATTTGGATGATACAAATTAGGTCCGGACACAAAAATGTACCAATCGATTATCAATGAACAGGGAAGAAAACAGTTGCTTATATATAAAAAAACAAAAGATCCCGAAGCCATGTCCACGTCCGTTGTTCATGTTGTAGCACGTTGATAATACAATAGGGGCCCGTAGATGAGAGGGTAATAAATTATGTAGTACATTCATTTTTTCATTCATTCGTTGTAATATATATGATACAAATAGCTTAAAGCCCCATAAGTATACCCTCTATGTGTAACGGCCCCATTAGTCTTCAGCGTCTGGTCCAGAGATAATGGCCTTGATGACACCTTTGCCATCTTCGCTCTTCCCCGTGCGCGTTGCTTTGAAGGCTGCAACTGCGTCCTCAAATTTGTATCTAAAACGGGGGAATTAAATCAAATCATCAAACAGAATTCAACTCCACTAACCTGTGAGTCACCAAGGGTTTCAAATCAATCTTGCCATGAGCCACGAAAGAAATAGCAAGAGGGTAATCTCCGGGCTAAAGATAGATCAATACCATGCTATGATGCAGTATACTGGTAATGTGAGAGTAACACACCCCATATCGGAAAGAGCCCTTATAGTTGAGCTCCTTTGTCATGAGCTGGCCAAGGTCAAGAGTTACGTGTGGGTTTCCCATTCCAACCTGTAGAATCCACGCTCAATTTAGGCGATATAATCCGACATTCAAACGTACTTGAACAAAAGTGCCACCTGACTTGACAATGTAAAACCCTGTTTGGATTGAGACTTCTGCACCACTGGCATCAATGACAAGATCAATGGCTTTGGATCCTCTCTCTTCAATTCCAAGTGTCTCTTTCATCAGGTTGGCGTTTCTCCTGCTATAGTCGATTCTTGCCTCTCCTTCCTCGAATTTAGGTGGGAGATATACATCGGTAGCGGCATAGGCTTTGGCAAATTCCAGTCGGGCGGGAACAATATCCACGGCGATGATCCTTGAAGCACCAATGGCTTTAGCGACGGCCATGCACAAAAGTCCTACCGGACCACAACCGAATACGGCAATGGATTGACTTGCTCGGAATCCACCAAGGTTGGAAACTGAATGTACGCCGACTGCCAGTGGTTCCATCTAAAGTGGGTAAGCGACGAAGTGCTAGTACAATACCAAATTACTTACCATGGCACCATCCTCAAGGGTGACGTTGTCTGGGAGTGGGTAAGCTAAATCAGCCGGTAAGCGATAAAAACGTCCAAGAGTTCCATCGTATGGGGGAGTGGCAGCAAAGACAATGTCGGTGCATAGCTGCACGTAAGAATGAGATTGTCGAGTAATTTCGTAAATCAATAGCATCCACATACATTGTATCGACCAGCTTTGCATGCATCGCAGTTACCTGAATCGACAACATTCGACATGAAATTTAGATAGGTTGAGTAGAATAAACTCACGGCAAGTAGCACCTGGTTCCATGGCCACTCTGTCGCCTACTTTGAGGGTCTTGACGTTTGAGCCAACTGTAACATCCTTAATCGTTAATTGTTTCTTGCACCCGAACAAAGAGCATACACACCTTTTGAAACGACTCCAGCAGATTCGTGGCCAAGAACCTGCAATAATTGTCAATACAACTCGTGATGACACACTCTAAAAAGCGAACCATTGGTTCTTTGACGACGAAGTCGCCAATACGACCATGGACAAGGTAATGGACCTGACAGATAGGTTAACGAACACTCAACCGGCTATCGAAGGAGAATAGCATGCATCAGAGCCACAGATTCCTAAGGTGTAGATGATCAACAAGAAAAATCAAAGATGAAGAGATAAGATAAGTGCCTGTTTTTTTCACCGCCACGAGAACTTCATTTTCTCTGACTGGATGATCACTGGTGTCAGGGAGAGGGTAGATCTGGAAAACAAAAGAGACAAACTTTCTGGGACGGGGCGCTGCTCATAGACAACATCCTCGACGGCACGAAGAACAAAGGAGGGGTTATCTGTGGCCATTGTAGGGAAAAACACGGAGATAAGAACGCAAGACAAGACTTTTATACGAGACCGCTGTACATTTAGCCAGACGGGCCGGCATCAGGGGTAAGTAACGGGGGTATTCCGGATAAATAGCGGGGTACTAGGGTTGATCTGATCTACCCCACTGCCGTGATCGTGCCGAACGAACTTAGTCGCAAACCATAATCCAGTCCCAGTCAAACTCCTTTCCTTCTAAAACTTGTCCTGCTCGTCCCAGCGTTCTAGTCAGCGACAAAATCCATTGTCATCGTCTGCTTTACAATCTCTCATGTCTCTTAGGTTTCTGACTGGCCTCCGAGCCTCCTTATAGCATCATGTCTTTCTTGTTGTCCCCCCAACTTACAACCACTATCTTCATTTTTTTTCACCTCTCCCACTCAATCATCAGCTGGTATCTGACGCTTGAATTCATTCTTTCAACCTTTATTCATTCAATTTTACACCTACAACTTCAACTTCATTCAACAATCAATCATGGCACGCGTTGCTCAATCCGAACTCATGCCCGACTTCACTGGTCGTGTCCTCAATGGCTATCATCTCCTCGAGTCTCTGGGATCCGGCGCGTATGGAAAGGTCTACCGTGCCTCCGACACTACCGCGAAGGCCAGGTTCTATGCGATCAAATGCTTGAACAAGCCTGCGCCCGGTTCCCACACCGAGTTGCTCCAACAACGAGAGTTTGCCAACCACAAGCTGGTCTCTGGGCATCCCAATGTCGTCGCTTTCCATCACCATTTCAACGACGACAGGTTCGTCTACGTCGTCTTGGATTTGTGCTGTGGAGGCGACTTGTTCGCGGCGATTACGGAGAGGCAGATCTTTCAAGACAACACCGAGCTTATCAGGAGTGCTTTCCTTCAACTCATAGATGGGGTCCAGTACTGCCATGACTTGGGTATTTTTCACCGAGACATAAAGCCTGAGAATGTCCTATGTTCTCGGGACGGCACGGATGTGCGCTTGGCCGATTTCGGACTGTCGATTCAAAGTCCAGTCTGTAGTGATTTCGGCTGTGGAAGTTCTTATTATATGAGCCCAGGTGAGTAATTCATAATTGCCTTGCTCGCCATTCTAAACCATTGTGGTCTTTTCAGAATGTATTGGAAAAGGAATCACCTCCGGCATATATTCAACTCGACATAACGACGTTTGGGCACTAGGCGTCATTTTGACCAACATGATCACTGGACGCAACCCTTGGCGATATGCTACTTCTGACGACGAATGTTTTTCGGCATTCATTCACGACAATAACTTCCTTCGTCGTGTTTTGCCCATCTCAGAAGAGATCAACACGCTTCTGAAGAAGATTTTCACCATGAACCCGCTGAGCCGAATCTCCCTTCCAGCACTGCGCGCCGAAATCCTTCAGATCAAGGAATTCTTCGACTATGAGCATCAGGAGACATCCAGGGCACAGGAAGATATCAAGAAGACTCCATCTGCTGAGGCCGGTCGACCAGTTGTGTCTAAGCCTGCAGCGGAGAGATCTATCTTTTCCCAGCACTCTCGGGGTTCCGATGAGTGCTATATCTTCCCTAGTCCTGTCGTCGACCACCCATACATTGCTCATGCTCGGAAAGTTCCTTCTTCTTTTCGGGATATCGACCCTGTCAACAACGCGCTGGGTATCTTCACTATCGGCGATTCGGTGGAATCCCGTTCGGAACCATCATCGGGTTCTTCATCGGGTCCAGAGAGTAGAGGCCCCATCACACCGGCTGCAAATGCAGTAGAGCCTTCGGTTGCAGTGCCCGACATCCCGGAGGAAGAGGGGCTCGGAGAACCTGTACGACTTCCAAGTACCACATTCCTCAGCAAGTTCAGACCAATTAGCGTCAAAGCCAAACGATCTCGAGGAGGCGATTTCTTCCGTTCAGCCATTCAACGGCTCCGAGGATTGTCGACTTCCAAGAGTGCCTGATTGTTTTGTTCTTCTTCTTTCTTTTTTTACTTTCTCCTTCTTTATGCCACCGCTATCTGGATAGGTGTGTGTTCATTGGTCTCTTTGATTGGCGTCGGGGCTAATTATTTCTTCCAAGTTGGTTATGGACATTGGGCCTCTGAAAAGCCTCGTCATCATTGTCACTACCGCACTCCTGTTTCGTGGACTGGCCTCTACGGACATGGTAATCTCTAATTAAAAAAATAGTAAACCCGCGATTGACCATAAAATATGTCCTATCGGCCGAGGACCACAAAATAATGTAAAAATGTCTCGCGATGAAAAAAAACGTAGATAATAAAAAATAAAATTTGTGAAAACAAAAGGACCAAAATATTATGGCTTTGAAAAAGGACTTCTCGACGATGCAGCCTTCGATTTAAAGGTGTAAGTATTTTTAATTATTCGGTTGAACAAGTTGTTTCTTTACCGTTTGACCACTTCTGGTAAAAATGGGCTCTTCTGTCCGCGTTGGCTGCAGTGTGTTCGCGTTGATTCGCGTTCCAAAGTGGAATAAAAAATGTGGAGCCACTTTGAAATATCAAGTGAAATCGTCGCACAATGGTGGCGAATTTGTTGCGATCGATTATCAGGGGTCCAGGGGCACGTGCGGGGATCTTATAAGCGCAATCCTCACCCGTTTTTTTGAGAATCTCTTTCATCTCTTACTCCCACATCCCTCACTATATACAAAATGGTTTCCTCTAGTGTTCTCGGTTTCCCTCGCATTGGTGAGGTCCATGTTATTACCTCCGTGCACTACCGCACGCGATCTCGTAGCTGACACTTCCTGATTGTCTAGGTGCCAACCGTGAAATCAAGAAAGCTGTTGAAGCTTACTGGGCCGGGAAAATTTCTGCTGATGACCTCACCAAGGTCGCTGCTGACGTTAAAAAGGCCAGCTGGACCTCCGTCAAGGCCCAAGGTGTCGACTTCGTCCCCAGGTTTGTTATCTCCTCCTTACTGATCATCTTGTTATTGACGATAAAATTATAGCGGCGAGTTCTCTCTTTACGACCACGTCCTTGATCACTCAGCCGCTTTCAACGTCATCCCCAAGCGTTATGTTGGACTTGGATTGTCTCCTCTCGATGTTTACTTTGCCATGGGTCGCGGACGCCAAGCCGATGGTGTCGATGTCCCCGCATCCGAGATGAAGAAATGGTATGTTCTATATTTATCTATTGGAAAATCTTTTTAAGGTCTCACTAATCCCTCTGCTATTTTCTATCACAGGTTCGACTCAAATTATCATTTTGTCGTTCCTGAGTTCTCCGAGGAAACAAATTTCAAGTTGAACTTCAACAAAGCTGTTGAAGAGTTCAAAGAAGCTCAGGCCGCAGGTGTCACCACTCGTCCTGTTGTCCTTGGCCCCATCTCCTTCCTCGTCCTTGGTAAAGCCAGCAAGGATGCGAAGCCTGGATTCCAACCAATCAGCCTTTTACCTAAACTCATTCCTATCTACGAAACCCTCCTTGCTGATCTCAAGGCCGCTGGTGCCGAGTGGGTTCAAGTCGATGAACCCGTCCTTGTTCTCGATGCCGCTGCAACTTTGGAATCCCCATTCATAGCCACCTATGCCGCTCTTGCCAAGGTTGCCCCTAAAATCCTCCTCACTACTTATTTCTCCCGCCTCGACAGCAATGTCAACATCGTTGCTAAGCTTCCCGTCGCTGGTCTTCACATTGACCTCGACAGGGCTCCCGGACAGCTTGAGTCTGTTGCTACTACCATCAAGGGTACAAACATCGTTTTGTCGCTTGGTCTCGTTTCTGGCCGTAACATCTGGAAGACAGACTTTGCCGCGGCTGTCAAACTTGGACAGAAGGCTATTGAAATCCTTGGCCAAGACCGTATCATCGTTGCCACCTCTTCTTCTCTTCTTCACACTCCCGTCACCCTCGCCAATGAGAACAAGCTCACTGCCGAGCAGAAGGATTGGTTCTCATTTGCCTTGGAGAAGGCTGGTGAGGTTGCTACCATCGCGGCCGTCCTCTCGGGATCCCAGGACTCTGCCATTGCTGCTGCTCTTGAAGCCAACAAAGTTTCCATTTCTAAGCGTCGCGAGTTTGAGAGTAGCTCTGATGACGGTGTTCGCAAGCGCGTCGCCGCCATTACTCCCGATCAATTAGAGCGTAAAAGCCCATTTACCGAACGAAAGAAAGTACAGGCTAAGCACCTTAACTTGCCCAAGTTCCCCACCACCACCATTGGATCTTTCCCTGTATGTCTCACTCACTCTTAAGATATTACGGCTCAACTAATTTTTTGCGATCGTTTAGCAAACCAAAGAGATTCGCCAGGCTCGTGCTAAGCTTGGAAAGGGTGAAATCACCGAGGCGCAGTACGAAGAATTCATCAAAAAGGAAATCGAGACTGTCGTTCGATTCCAAGAGAAGATTGGCATTGACCTTTTGGTACATGGAGAGCCCGAGCGAAATGACATGGTTCAATATTTCGGTGAACAACTGCAAGGGTTTGTTTTTACTCAAAATGCCTGGGTTCAGAGCTACGGTTCTCGGTACGTCTTTCCATTTCAATTGTCCTCAACTATTTCTTACCCAAAGGGATAGCTACGTCCGACCTCCCATCATCGTCTCCGACGTCAGCCGTCCCCACCCCATGACCGTCAAGTGGTCCAGCTACGCTCAGAGCTTGACCAACAAGCCCATGAAGGGCATGTTGACTGGTCCCGTCACCATCCTCAACTGGTCCTTCCCTCGTGCCGATGTTTCGAGAGAGTTGCAATCCAAGCAACTGGCCCTTGCTCTCCGCGACGAAGTTGTTGATCTCGAGAAGGCTGGTATCAGCGCAATCCAGGTCGATGAACCTGCCATCCGCGAAGGAGTACGTCAGCGTTTCAGCTCTATTGACATATGTTCTGATTACGTTCTCTAGTTGCCTCTTCGTCGCTCCGATTGGGATGAGTACCTTAAGTGGGCCGTTGACTCCTTCAAGCTTGCTACTGCTGGTGTTACCGATCAACTGCAAACCCACTCCCACTTCTGCTACTCTGACTTCGATGACATCTTCCCTTCTATCCAACGCCTTGATGCTGATGTCATCTCTATCGAAGCCTCTAAGAGTGACATGAAGCTCTTGAATACATTCAAGCACTATGGCTACTCTAACCAGATCGGTCCCGGTGTCTACGATATACACTCTCCACGTGTTCCTGGATCCCAGGAGATCAAGGACCGCCTCAAGTCCATGCTTGACATTCTTCCTGACTCCCTCCTCTTCGTCAACCCTGATTGCGGTCTCAAGACCCGTGGTTGGAAAGAGACTGAGGGTGAGTTTGAATATATGCACTTGTTGATTATTTCAATGTCTGATCCCTTTCGTAGCTTCGCTCGTCAACCTTGTTGAGGCTGCCAAGTGGGCTCGCGAGAATTACGCTTGAATTGATTTCTATCTTCCGCTTCAACAGCGTTCGCGATCTGGTTAATTTATGACGACCTTCGAGAGAAGAGGCGTTTTGACCGTTCCGTGCTTGTGGCGATAATATTCAATATAGACGGCGTTCACGTCACCCAAAAACAAGGGGCACGATGCTGCACGATGTGGCCCGCGGGGTGCTTCATTCGAGGAAGCAGGACTCTCTGCGTGTTGTAGCTGTGGTATCCGGATTTCAACAATCCTAACATGTTTCATACACAACCGTAGCATTTCTTGGAAAAATACATTAGTTCCACTGCATTGTGTGACTTTGATCAATTGATTGATAAATAGTTACATCTATAAGTCAATAAGAAGGTTCGTAGTCCAAAATATCTAGAAAATAAATACATAAATGTCCGTTTCATGTTCATACTATAGTTGCGCAAGGCTATAAGGAATGATGCCTCTTTTTCTGCTCGCCCTTGGTGGGCATGCGGAGCTGCAAGGAATTTCCCAATTTGGCGTCGCACGACGTGGACGAAATTTTGGGTGTCTTAACAGCTAGTAGGGCAGAGGAGATATGGTCTGCAAAGAGCAGATTCCAATGCCTAAGGGCTGACGAGGTTGACATGAACGATGACACGTAAACCTAACGTGAATATCGAATCAAGAGCGCCCGTGGATGGCTGGAAGTAGTAGCGTACATGACGCTTGGTTGGGAACACGAAGCTGCTCCGGAAACTCCGTGGGCGAGTTATTTAGTAACCACCAAACCACTTCTTGAGAGACGACGGCTTGGACCTGGTAGAGGGCGAAGATACGGACGACTTGGAGGACTTGATTGATCCGTTGGATGAGGTAGTCTGTCTCTGCTTGTTCGAAGGGCGGAGGACGAGCCCAAACTCTGTGTAGGTCTCGTGCATTTCACGCGAGGCCGAGGCCGAGGATGGGATAAAGAGGTTGAAGGATGGGGTTGAAGACGCGGTATGGATGAAGGAGTATGACATGGCAGAAGAAGAGTAGGACATGTTGTGAGTGGTGACAGTGAAAGAAAGGGTGTGAGGGCGTGGGTGTTGTTGGACGATGAGATAGAGCAACTAATCAAAGTGCTTTCTACAAGGTACCGTTGATTTGGAGGATAAAAGAGACTGGATGGAATAGAAACGAGGGGTGAGCAGTCAACCGAGTGAGATGCTGGGGATTGGAGACCACAGGCGGCGGAGTTTATACCTGGCCTATGCTACAATGAATGTCCAAGAACAATCCAAGTTTTGTCGTCGAGAATTGCCCATTTCGGAATGTGTTTGTCGTTGACAGAGAAGATTGGCGGGGCCAAATATCGTTGTCAAGGGAACTACGGATTTGCGCCACATTAATCGGCTAGTAACCAATCGTACTTGTTTGTACACTGCATTTCTGAATGGTTTATTTGGCAACGCACTATCAACCAAACAACACTGCCACACAACAATAATAACAATGCTGTACGCAAATTATTCCTCTCCAGGGTTTTTGTACCGTCGCAACGCTCTCTGTCTTGCCTCATTGTGCGCAATAATAGGCAGAGGGTATCCAAGTTTGCTTGCAAGAGAGGCACTGGGGTTATGCAATTCTAGGTATACTCTCAAGGTCAATGAATCGTGCGGCAACAATGGGTCCCTAACAATGGGACACAAAAAAGGACGCACCAGGACCCCTCACTTTGCGCAACTCTGGAATCCAATGTCGAATAAAATCACCCGTTTGGTCCACCTGATAAACAGTTGCATTAAAAAAGTTGCGTCGAGTCGAACGAAGTAAATTGCTCACTTTGGCACTCTGTGTGTACGGATTAAAAATCCGGAAATACGGGCACGGATCAACCCCTGTACTTGCGCTCCACTGCCATCCGCCATTGTTAGACGACAAATCACCATCTATGAGCATCTCCATGAAGTACTGATTGGTCCAATCATTAGCCATCTGATCCCACATTTACAGACTAGTGGCAAACTTACCCGCTCGCCAACTCTCCAGTCTATCATAAGATCTTTAGTTAGATACATCGCGGTTATCATTCTCGCTCTGTTGTGCATCCAACCCATCTCGTTTAAGCACCTCATTGATGCGTCCACAATAGGAACCCCAGTCATACCCGTCTTCCATCGTTGGAGATTTTCGGAGTCGCCTGAAATGTTACCGCCTTGCCCAATGGCAAAATCACTTGGAACTTGATGGTCTTCCCAAACGATCTTGGAAAACTTTTCGATAAAGGGTCGACCCATCGAAACTCGAGGGAAGAAAACCAATATGTTTACATAGAAGTCACGCCAAGCAATTTCTTGGAGCCACCGTCCGATCCCAGAGGTTTTGTCACTTTCAACCTTTTTCGCGTTGGTGAGAAGCATAATAGCTCGGGCACATTGCCTTGCTGAAATGATCCCAGAAGTCAAGTAGGCACTGCATGATTTCGTGAGGTGATATCGGATGATGGCAATCCTAAGACACGTACCTCAACCGACTCGTTGTATCACTGTCAATTCTATCTCTCTCGTTTCCATATTTCGCTATCCTGTTATGTTTAGGACATGCGACCGGTCCTGAAGCGAGCGGATCGACCCCGCCCAACTGTGAAGATCGCTTCTTCGTGGTCAAAAATCTCTCAAGAACCTAATCAAATCATGAGCTCGACAAAAAGCAACGAAACCAATTGCCACGCACATTTGCAGCAGAAATTTCACCAGCTGGCCATACCTCCTTCATTTTGTCTCTATCTTGCTCGGTAAGCTCAAAACCAACGATAAACTTTGGTATTTGCGATTCAAAAAGTGGGCCGAGGGATTTTAATGCCCGGACAGATGGTTCATTTGCTACTGGGGACGAGCAATCTTCCAAATAGAAAGGTAGATTGGCATTGACTGTTGCAATCCAATTCTTTTGGTACGGTGAGTATACCTACGATGAGGAAAAATATACATAAATATATTGACTATCTCAGAGAATGGGAATACACTTACCGTGTATGCTTTTTCTTGCTTCGTAATAATAACGCCTGGTTCTATAATGCATTTATCGTGCAAAAATTCGACTCGAATATCTTTTGGGAAAGCGAGTTGGGACGTTTGTATGTCTCGGCGAAGTTCATCGACCTCATATTCCATGTTGGCATATAGGGCTTTGGAACCATGTTCTTCACAAAATGATACAATAAATTGGGGGATTGTCTTTCTTGGCGTATGGACGACAACATGAAATGGAATATGAAGTTCAGAGAAAGATTCCTGAATAAAATTTTAGTACCACTCGAAGACCATTTAAGATAATGTCTCACTTTCAAGATAGCAAGATTGCGGAGTAAAAAATCCACCCTTCGTGCACTTCTATCATGTGCGATGTAATCTTGAGGGCTGATAACAAATAGAACAATCAAAGGAACTCCGACTTTACGAGCTTGTACCGATGCCCTACTGAGGGCTTTATTGTCAAGAACTAGTTGAGTAAAGCCGAAAATGAAGGTCAGATACCAGACACGGTGATTCTGGGCAACTCACGTCTGAGGTCGTTCATTCGCATCCAGTAAACAACAGATTTTCCATCGAGTGAATGTCTTACACTATCTTTTAACAATTTTGTTAGTTGTGAAAAGGGCGTATTAGCATCAACTGCAGCAGCAGCCTCGGCGGTGGCTATTTTGATGGGATTAAATGATTTGGACGAATTGGGGCGCTTTGCAACACGCGCATACGAGTCTGAGGCAGCTGGAGAGAGGGGACGTTTAGCCATACAAAATAGGTGTGTAGATGGGCGATAAAAGTTTTGAACGCGGAGCATGCTGAGTATAAAGCGGTTGAACACCTCACGATAGGGGGAGACGATCGAGAAGATCACGTGTTGGTGAACACTTGATTAATTGAAAAGATGACATCATGGATCTGTAGATTCTGTTTCTTGCTGTCTTCGAACTTCTTCCTCTGCGGCCTCTCGTTCTTCAGCTTCGACTACTTCGACGTCCAGCGGGAATGTTAATATCGCAGCAATTCCAGTAAGTTGGTTTAGTTCTAGGTTGTTACTCAGTGAGCTTATTTGTCAACACACAAAGCACGGAACTCACGTTGGCCCGATTCATGCATGCTTGAAAATATTACTACCTCGCCACCCTTTTGTTGTACCGCTTCAACGACATCGACGTATTTTTTTCGCGTTGCAGGATCGCTTGATCTACATCGACAATAACATCAAATCAGTGAAGCAGACACTTGGGTGTATACATACCGAAAAAGATCGTCCGAAATCAACAGTGTACCAATAGCTCCTCGATCTGCTGCTAGACAAACATGATCTGGACCATACCATGCTCTCAATTCATCGTTTCCCAACATTTTGAAAAATCTGTCCGTTTATCAGCATTATAGTTGTGATATCTACGATTACATTACCTGTCAAGGGCGACTCCTTCCCGGGCAAATTTTGTTTCTTTGAGTTGACTGGTGACCTAATCTGTTATGAGGCACAATGATTGGTTTTGTAGAACAAGGTTTCTCACCTCTGGGCTCTTCAGGACCTCCACGAGACTGTGGACATGTGGACTGCTTATATGAACCTTGAGACATTTCTCCTTGAGCGCCTTCAACAGCACCTTGTCGCCTCTTTTTGTCGCCTCGCTGATCATAAAGTCGTAAACAGCGTCCCTCACCCATCCTGGGCTGGCGATAACAATGGCTCGAAGAGCTACGTTGGCATAAGGAATGTGCCTCAAGAAAGACTCATACAAGGCGCTGTAGAACTTTCCTAGACCTTTGTCGTGCTGAGACGCTCCAGAAGACGATTTACGAGGTATTTGGACATTCAATCGATGTGTCACCAATGTCATATGCTGTGAGAGGAGACAAAATGCGGCGACCCCTTCTCCACACACAATAGCAGCGACTTCAGCACCCTTTCCGGGAATGATGGACTCCTCCACTCGAGCAATAGCCACACTGTCCCAGCCTCCGTATTTCTCGATTCGTACGTCGCGGTTGGCTTCTAGGTCAAGGGTATGGTGGGCGCCAAGTTTTACATGCGGATTTTCAGACGTTACGGGTCCAGAAACGTGCAGAGAGGCAGTCGAAACATCTTCATCCTTGGCGCCACTTTCTTGATTCGACGGTGCTCCCCCAGCCGCAAAATCAACGCGCTTGACCTGAATAGTGAGGTTGAGCCGGACGCGGTGCGACTCTGTTGATCCAGTTGATGACACCGTCTTAACACCTCTGACCTCGAGTTGAGTCTGTAACCACACATGATCATTCTCAGCAAATGGCGTACCGGATGGCAGATGAGCGAACAAAATCATCGTTTTGTATCAGATTATAAAGATGCCACATGTCCTCGTCATCTTCTGGACGGAGAGTTACATGTCCCTAGACATTCTGTCAGAATCCGTCCAATACTGATTGAGGTACTGCTATGCACGCACTGCGCCATGTTTATCTATGAATTTGTTGATCAACTTCATCGTTGGCCAGCGCCCTTCAATAAAGTATATAATTAAAATATAGACTGTCTGTTTGATAAATCAGTAGATTCCGGGTAAAGTTAGTGCAAAGAGATGAAGATTGGAAGGGCATGCAACGGTAAACACATTAGATCTAAAGGTGCCAATGAGCCAATCACGAGGAAGACTTTTGATCCAGGAATCACGTGAGATCTTATCAGTAGAGGCGAGTCACGCAATCTGTGACATGTCGCGTCTCATTGTCGACTCTCTCCTGAAACCCAAATGCCTGCACCAGTGTTCGACAAAAATCCTTCCCTTAAATATCTTGGACTTGCAGAGAGTTTTGAACCATCTCCAGAGCGCGATCCGATTGCATTTCTTAGTCAATATCTAACTCATCTACCTCCGCATCTTTTACTGCATTATAGTTACATCACCACCCCCAAGCAGCGATCTGTGATAACATCCATTCGAAACAGACGATTGCAATATGTCAATAAGAACCCGCCTGAGTTGAGTTTTGATGCAGGACGAAGCACGTGGCCAAATCTCTGGCAAGGGCGTGAACGTCGCGGAGTAGAAGAAGGCAACGAGGAACGATCTTGGGCGCAAAAAGACTTTTTGCACGGCAGCAAACAACACGTTGGAAAACTAGGGAACCTGCTGGCTGGATATGAGGAAGAACGGGAGGCGGAGCGCGTGCGTGAGATACGAAGGAACAACAGAGATGCTGTCGAGGATGACTTTGTGCCCGAGGAAGACAGCGACGAGGACGTGCCCCCTGAAGTAGAAACGGCAGAACAAGCGAGGGCGTCGTTTGAGCGATTGCTGCGGGAGAGCTTCATACATGGGCTTTTGGATGTACGTTAGTCCAGACGAAGATTGAGAACATAGCTGATGGATGTGCAGAACATCGACTACGACGGTGTAGACTGGGACGAGACACTGGACGTGGAAGACGAGAGAGATGCGGAAGAACGCTGGTTTGAGGAGGACTGAGTGTATGTACGACCTGTGTTAGACTTTGAGTGGTGTGACTTGTGTCACACGCGTTCTCTCGTCGTGGAATTTTTTAAACTCTCTTGAGCCCACCCTAATGCTGTCAGCCCCTCCTTTCTCAATGGACGCATTCGGCATCGATCCGTCCGCGATCAATGCAGAGTCGTCATTACACCGCGAAAAGAAAAAGAAAAAGAAGAACAAGCGCCCACATGAAGACGACAGCCACATTGAAGACCAGGAGTTTCTCCCCCATCCACAGGAGAAACAGAAGAAACGCAAACACGCGCACGCCGAGATAGACGCTGCACTCACTCCCGAACAATCATCGGCAGTCGCGTCTCCAGACAACCTATCTGCAGAACCAGAGGCGTCCGCAAAGCCCAAGAAAAAGAAAAAAGACAAGGGCAAATCAAAGGCAACCTCTCTCTCAGAACAAACGGATGCGGAGATCGAGGCAAATTCCCAAGCGTCCGCTGCAGCGCTTCTTTCTGCCATAGTCGCTGCTTCTGTCACGAATCCTGAGCCTATGCAGCCCCCTGTACCCCCGCCATACCATCCGCAAATGGTTCCATCTCCAGGTCAGCAGTTTATGCCGTATCCCCCCATGCAGCCACCGTTTGGTTATCCTCAACAACCCCCTCCTCCCGGCTTCGATCCAAATGGCCAGCTTTCCAGCTTGTTCCCTGTTCCGGTTGGAACTGGAGGTGGTGCAGCTTTCTCCGAGCTCACTTTTGGTTCGAACGAAGATCTTTTGCGCGCTCTGCAAGATCTGGATATGAGTAAGATTGCCAGCGTTTTGAAGAATCTAGGAGAAACTTCGGCCTCCAATAACAACCAAAATCCAACACCTCTCAGCTATGTGCCAAACCATCTCATGCAGCTTCCTCCAGCAGCGTCAGGCCAATATGCTCCGCCGTCTGATCCAATGTTAGGTCAAGGCCCGCCACCTCTATCACATCTAGCACACAAAAGGACGATTAATATGAGTTTGCCTGGGAACGAACAACATACCAACCCAGAACACGCGTTTATCCTTGCAAATAAATGGTTAAACCCGAACAAGTTGGCGGAACTTGTGCGAGATGAAGGTCAGCATTGCTTCCAGTGGTCTAACATGTGTATTGACCCGTGTAGGCCTGGTATACAAGAAGGGCAAATTTTCAGCCATTGAGGAGCAGCAACTCAAAATAGCTATACACAAATATGCACATGTTCGTACATGTTTTGATTGGATTTAGACTGGCAAGCTAATCATGTCGTGCATATATGTAGGAAAAGCAACTTACTCTTCAAGAATTAAACGATAAGATATTCTTAAAACATGGCAACAGCAAAGATGACGCATTTTGGTCGGAAATAAGTGAGAATGGTAATGTTGTCATGATTACTTGTACTTACGACATCGATTTTTTCAGCGGCTGCTGTCCCTTTACGGCCAATCATAGCTGTATATCACCACGTCCGTCGAGCGTATCACCCCCTAAAGCAACAAGGAACGTGGAGTACTGTAGAAGATGAAGCCTTGAAACAGTATGAAAACAGTCACATTTGATCTTTCTAGTTACTTAATATACTCTAGAGCAGTAGCAGATCTCGGTCAACAGTGGGAAAAAATAAGTGATCGCGTTGGAAGGATGGCTTCTGACTGTCGAGATCGATACAGAAATCACATACATGGTCGTGAAATACGTATAACTGGTCGGTCCTCGGTCTTCCGTGTCATAAGCTGCCTTATTTATAGGGAACATCTAGGTCATTGGTCAAAAGAGGAAGAAGACAAATTAATTCAAATTGTTACCGACATGACTATAAAGCAAGGTCGAGATTTAGACAATGATGTATTTTGGGGCCGAGTAAGCGAACTTATGGGTGGAACTCGCGGTCGTCAGCAATGCAGAATAAAATGGTTTGTATGCGTTTCATTGCCTACAGATATGAGACTCAACAATATCTCCAGGACCGATGCCTTGAGTAAAAGAGTCAAAAATGAAGGTCAGAAACCCAGATGGGGTCAACAAGATGCTTTCATTCTCGTCCACAAGTGCGTTCTACTCTTGTGCATACATTTGGGTCCTTTTTGATCCCTTTCCCCCCTTTTTTAGAATTGATTCTCTCAATGTCAGAGATGACACAGAAATCGATTGGAAAGTGATCCCTGATCCTGACTGGAATCTTTGGAGTGCACATACCTTACAGCGACGTTGGCTAACCATGAAGAAAGGTGTGAAAGGCTATGAAGACATGACACATCAAGGCAAGTTGATTTTTCGACGAACTTAACTCCAGTCGTTCTAACATTTTGATTCACTTGTAGAAATTATGGATATTCTCAGAGTTAAAAAGGCTCACCTTCCTGCGCCTCCGCCTCCATCTACGCGTAAGCGTAAGGAGAGGAAAGTAACCAGTGCTCCCGCTGTCAATGAGCCTGACACCAATCTCCCCGATGCTGGCTCTAGTACTGGTCCAGGCACCGTTGAAGGCAGCAAGGATTCATCTTCAAAAGATGCGAATGCACATGAATCTGTGTCTAGCAGCAGTTCTTCAGGTGATTCTGATTGATGAGAGGTATTGCACTTGGCAACACGTCATATATAAAATATTTCATGAGCTCAACATTTTCGAGACTTACACTCAGAGGGCTCATTGGATATTGTTCCACTCCGAGTTACTCACCACGGTTATATAACCTCGTCAAACGAACAGGCCTGCCGTCATGAATAGCCCTTTGACATGTTGGATGAATGAGCGCGTCACCATGCGCCTGAACATCTATCGACAACAAGTAGATCAGATATGTTGTAGATCTACCAACATGATCCAATAAATGAATTCTTCTTTCAATGAGTGATTATTCTGCTTACTGACTGAATCGCAGCCGATTAGAAGGTAAAAAGCGACCCATTCCATGCGGCATTTTTTTTATTGAATTTGAGTGTGGGCAGGATGGTAAACACCTGTATTTCATTATTCTCTGTTGCGTCGTGTACGCCTCGAGTTCCTTGCTTCTTTACAAGCAAGGCTCGCATGCCAACCTCTTCACACCTTTTCGTTCTTTCAACTTCCAATCTGCGTCCAACATATTCCAAGACACCCCAATGGACAGCAAACGACATCGTCTGGAGTCCTCCAGTGCAGGAGTACGGCCCATCGCTCATGCGCCCTTTTCCGTGATCTCTTCAACAATCATATTGGCAGCTTTTGCTACTATTCTTGGAACGTTTTTTTGGTCTCTTAAGTCTGATACAGGTCATGACAGATTGACCTTGCTAACCGACCCACTGGAACCTGATGCGATATCGAAAAAGGACATTCTTTCGCGCTGCGCTAGTCTCCAAGTTATTCCGAGCCCTCCAGCTGGCTTTCGCTCAAGGGAGAAATCTGATCGGTTTGAGGACGGAACGAATTCGACTTGGATTCGAAATGCTGTCATTTTCACGGGAAAAGATAACGGAACGGAGATAATCCACGGGGATCTTCTCCTTCACAAAGGGATTATCAAAGGCATAGGGAAAATTTCCGGTCGCGTTCTTGATGATATTCCGAATCTTACAGTCGTGAATGCTAGTGGTGCATGGATCACCCCTGGAATTGGTACTGTAACGACCAATTTTAAGAAATGCGTATTATTGATTTATTTGTACATGGCAGTTGATTTGCACAGTCACCTTGGAGTTCTGAGCCTTCCTATTCTCGGAGGTAAATTCATATTTGTTGCTCTCGTTATCTGCCCTGACGTATTCTTCACTGTATTAGGCGCTGTAGATTTGAATACTCAGAAAGGGCCTGTCGCACCGTGGCTGCGAAGTGCTGATGGTCTTAATACTCATGATGAAGCATATCAATTAGCTATTGCTGGAGGAGTCACCTCCGCACAGATATTGCCTGGAAGTAGCAATGCCATTGGTACATTGTGCCCAATTTGTTCATTAAAACGTCAATTTACTTTTGAGAGCAGGTGGTCAAGCCTTTTTTATAAAGCTTAGAAAAACCACAGAACGTTCAACGTCGTCTATGCTTCTCGAACCCCCCTTTGCGTTGAATAGACCTTTCCCGGGGAGAGAAAATCAGGCACCATTTAGGTGGAGACACATGAAGTATGGTTGTCCACTTTTGTTTGAGGTCGAAGAGCTGATGATTTTAGACAAGCATGTGGTGAAAACCTTAGGGGTTATGGTAATCGAATGGATACGATGTGGGCGTTTAGATCTGCGTATGCAGAAGCGATGAAAATCAAATTAGCTCAAGACGAGTATTGCTCCAAAGCAGAACAAGGTTTATGGCATACTTTGGGAGGACCTTTTCCAGAGGATTTGAGGTGGGAAATGCTTGTTGAAGTCTTGCGCGGCAGGGTTAAAGTGAATTTTCAATTTCAATTCCTCTGGGAAATACTGACTATGATTAGATATCTACACACTGTTACGAAGTTGTCGATCTAGACGCAATGGTCCGAGTGAGTCGCACTATTCCATGACAAATAACAACTAGACTCAAATGCGTATCTGCATAGTTGTCGAATGAATTCCAATTTTCGATAGCGACTCTACACCACGCTTCTGAGGCTTGGTTAATTCCAAAAGTCCTCAAACGAATGTAATCTCTTTTAGTTTCTTCAGGAGTGGCCACAATGACAACGTTCGACATCTAGGTGGGGTGGCATTCCATCCATTGCCCTATTTGCAACCAATTACAGGTATGGAGCTCAGGACTTACGTGGCGTAAATGTTGACGATGGCCAACTAGGTACAAGAGAGAAGCATATCGTGGTTCGGAATTTGCGGCTCGTGTTCTGGCAGATGAAGGCATACCAGTGATCATGAAAGTAAACATATATTACCTGTCACCTCGAATGACAGTGCTGATTATAAGCAGTCTGACCACCCAGTCATCAATTCTCGTTATTTGATGTATGAAGCTCAACAAGCCCATTATTTCGGCCTGCCACCTCACCTAGCACTTGCCTCTGTAACTTCTACGCCCGCTATTGCGGCAGGCCTTTCCCATCGCATCGGAATCCTAATGGAAGGTTCCGACGCAGATGTTGTATTATGGGACTCCCACCCTCTTCGTCTAGGCGCAACTCCCGTCAATGTGTGGATTGATGGAATCTTGCAAATACCTGTGCCTCCTAAAACAGGAGAAGAAAATCACATAGAGGTCGGAAAGGGCAAGGAGGGAGATGAGTGGAGACAAGTGCCTGAGACACCAAACTGGGATAAAGAACGGGACAATGCAATTAAATGGGATGGTCTTCCACCTCTTGAAGGCCGAAAAATAGAAGGCAAGGTCGCATTTATCAATGTAAAAGAGATCTTGAGGAAATCAGAGAATGGATTGATTGCGCACTCTTTCAACAGCATATCGGAGGATATGGCAATGGGCTCTGTTGTCGTCATGGATGGAGTAATCACTTGCGCGGGCGTATGCAACAATACTGATTTACGTGAAAGTTCGAGGATTGTTGACGTGCAAGGCGGGTCGATTGCCCCTGGACTAATGACATACGGTTCGCCGTTGGGACTGGGAGAAATTGCAGGAGAGGCATCGACTACAGACGGTGAAACATACGACGCATTCAAGCGCGACGTCCCAAAAATCCTTGACGATACGGGCGCTATTGTTCGAGCTGTAGATGCACTGATGTTTGGAACTCGTGATTCTCTGTGAGTGCTCTGTATTTATGATTGAGTGAAGCTAATTCGGCATCGTAGTACGGCGTATCGAGCGGGGGTTACTTTGGCTACCTCGTCTCTGGCGAAGCCAATCTATATGGCAGGTCCAGATGCCCACATAATAGCCGGTCTGTCGACTTCGTTCCGGACTGGCTCGCTTCACGCCATGCAACGCGGGGCTATTGTGCAAGATATAGCTGCGTTGCATGTTGTCATAGGTAAATCGCACCCCGAAAAAAGAAGAGTCAGCGTGAGCACCCAGATTGCTGGTCTAAGGCGACTGTTGTACGGCTGGGAATCTCAAGATAAAGAAACCGGTTTTTGGTTCAGGAAAGCTGCCGAGGTAGATTTTAGCCCAAGGACTCGAAGAAGTGAGCTAATCGACTCCACAACAGGGAGTTGTCCCTCTTGTGATAGAAGTGGATAGCGCAGATATCATGGCCAGTCTTTTGATTCTAAAGACAGATGTCGAAGACAACATTGGTTCGCGGATGAGAATGGTTTTCAGCGGTGCAGCAGAATCGCATCTTCTGGCAAAGGAAATCGGCAAGTTCACGGTCTAACATAGACAAACTAGATCTGATACACATTGATTCTGAAGGGGATGCTGGTGTTGGCGTTATATTAAACCCATCCAGGCCAATTCCTATGGTATGGGATCAAAATAGAATGTAAGACCTCACTCTGCCTGCATTCTAAATGTTAGCATCTGAAGGAGTAATATAGATTGCCAGGACCCCCTCTTTCAAACGATACGGCACTTGTGAAGCTCGTTGAACAAGGGGTCGTGGTTGGTTTGGGGATACGAGGTGCATGGGAGGCTCGTAATACACGTTTTGACGCAGAATGGGTATGTCGAAATAACTGTCATGAGCGAATAAAAGTTTTGACGATTAGCTTTGACAGGCCGCTCTAGAATCGAATGGTAGGATCTCAAAGAACCAGGCATACGCTCTTGTTTCCAATAACCTCGAGAAATTGCTTGGTATCCGTGGAATTGATGACGAGACAACCGACTTGGTTGTTTATGAAGGAGGAAGTATGTTTGACCTCTCAAGCAAAGTAATTGGTGTGATATCTCCTGGACGAAAATTGGTAGATTTGTTGTAACTCGGATATTTCTATGAGTTTGATTCCATAGGACCTTGTCATACTACTCCCAATAAAGCTGCACTTCCCTTGATGCCCCTGTTTCGAGCAGCTGCAAAGCTAATGGCGATGCAACTGATCAAAAAGCCTGTAAAACTAAGGATACATGGAAAGAAATTAGAAACAAATGGGTCAGAAGCCAGTATGAATGAATGAATACCGAAAAAAAGCAATCCTGGAGATAGAGCGTTCCTCATGGGGAGAACGCGAAGAGGCAAAGATAGAGCGCAAGACTGCGGGGGTCACAGGAATCCTCCTCTTCTCATCTATAGGTGGGGGTTGCTGGAATTGTTTATATACCGGCCTCGCTGTTGACGAGGTGGATGTTGACGATGACATCGCTTGGTTTGCGTTTTAGGGCTTTGATTGCTTGCAGGATGAACAGAATTCAAAAGACATCGCTTGGTTTAGGTAATCAACCTGGCGGTTCTGATTCGCTAAGCTTTCGGGTCCGTCAGGCTGTCATTGGACCAAATCTGATCAAATTCACCTCATCCTCACACTATTACTTATGATTCGCGCTCTCTCTTGATAAATGTATATGTCATTTCCATTTTTCCCCCTTTGATTGTAATTTCTCTTCTTCAAAGCACACCTTGCAACAATTACAACTTTGACAGCACTTGCGCTCAGATCTGACTACAATATTCAGTAGACAGGAGCCTTGAATTTTGAACGGTTACATTGAGACTCGAGAGTAAGTGCACCGCTTATTTGTGCCTTTCCACTTGGGCCTTTCCTGGCCATTGTTAGACCTAGGCTGATCTAGACAACATTTATCATAATTTACCAATCAAGATCATTGTATTGCATCACATTTGTCGTATAGTCCATAAATCTCCCATGTTGTTGAGAAAGGATCCCGAGTCCGCAAAATCCTTCCATGAAGACATGATGAAGATCACCAACCGTTTGCC
The DNA here is from genome assembly GCF_017499595.1 of Psilocybe cubensis. Classification (NCBI taxonomy): domain Eukaryota; kingdom Fungi; phylum Basidiomycota; class Agaricomycetes; order Agaricales; family Agrocybaceae; genus Psilocybe; species Psilocybe cubensis. The sequence goes on along the minus strand of NC_063002.1, from coordinate 1,611,674 downwards.
TTCAGAGGAGGAATATCGACGTGTTCGTCATCTCATTCTGGAACAGGCTCAGGAAGATGTATCGGATGAACAACTTGCTCAAGTCCTTGCCTTGTGCCCACACCTGGAAACAGTGGTTCTTACTGGCGTTGCAGAAACAACGGATAGAACGATAGTTGTTTTGGCAGAGAAGGCAATTAATCTTCTTGGCTTAAACTTATCTGGCTGTACGCAGATTACAGATGTTGGGGTTCTGGAAATCACCAATAAATCATTGCCCCTCCAGTGGTTGCAGCTGAATGGAGTAGTGGGACTCACAGACCCCTCGATATCTGCCATTGCAAAAACATGCTCACGTCTTATAGAACTTGAAGTATCCGACCTGCCCCTGTTGACTCCGTCTGCAGTTCGAGATATTTGGTCATTTTCTAGGTGGGTGTTAAGCATTTAACTTGACGATAATGATAATTACTTGGTGTATTTAAACACCCATACCAGAAAATTGCGCACATTTCGATTGGCCAATAACCCATTGCTCACGGATAAAGCGTTTCCCTCTCCAATAAATTCAGTGGCATATACTGAACTGGGACAAAATGACGAGAAACCCTTACCACCTAGACCTATAACGTGGCTGGAGCAATTACCGCCTCTGATCCTACGGCATACTGCAGAAAACCTCCGCTTGCTGGATGTTAGCTTTTGCAAAATCACCGATGAGGCAGTCGAGGGAATTGTGTCGCATGCCCCTAGGATTCAGACTTTCATCCTCTCAGGTTGTTCATTACTCACCGATAAGGCTCTAGAAAGTATTTCGAAACTTCACGATCATCTCGATGTTCTGATGTTGGCGCACGTTTCTAACGTCACGGACCGTGCAGTGGTTAGACTTGCTCGTTCTTGCACCAACCTTAGGTGTGTAGACGTGGCATGTGAGTTATATCTCCTTTCACACTCTAGCTTCCACTTGTTTGCCGGGGATGGCTGATTTCTTTCATCTCGAGTCTGTCGAAAGTTAACAGACCTGTCTGTTTTTGAGTTAGCGGCCCTACCAAGTCTCCGCCGATTGAGTCTCGTCCGTGTACATAAACTCACAGACATTGGAATCTTCGCGCTTGCGGAACAAGCAACTGGTTTGGAGCGCCTTTATTTATCATACTGTGATCATCTCTCTCTCGACGCTATACATCTGCTGTTGCGCAAGCTTGAACGTTTGCAACATCTCACCGCCACAGGGATACCCTCACTTAGTAGGAGAGGAGTACGTCGGTTTTCAGAACCCACGCCTGCTGTAAGTTGTGCATTTCATTTATCCAGTTGCATAAATTTGCTTTCTTCTCAGCGATTCAAACCTAGAATTGCGATCCGGATCAACAAGTTGCCTTCTGCGTCTTCAATGGGGAGAACGTCGTTCGCCTACGACGCTTTTTGGACAAGGAAGATAAGCGTCGACGCGAAGCGGAAGCACGGAACGTACCTTTCATCACCCGTTCGGACGATAAGCTAGATCTTTACTGAAATGATATTGTGTCAAAACCATATCCTTGTGTTTTGATATACCATACGAGCGTTTCTGTTGTAAGCACGATTTATCTGTTCATGCATGATGTTGATGCAACTCTGATAAAGTATGAAAAGCTATGTATGTGTAGACATTCATCTGGCAGCATAGAACGTGCATGGCGACTTGATATCGAAAGCCGTTGGTGATGAATTAAGAGGCCTCGGACGTGACTGAGCGTAATCAGGATGGCAACGGGCAAGATAAGAACGTGATTAGTTGTAATAAGAAGGCAGACAGAGTTCTGATATGGACGAGTTAATTGGTAGGACAAAGACGGGGAATAATGGGGAGCGGTGGAAGACAAAGAGAGGTCTTAGACGCAGAGGCTGACTGGTCGGAGGATGTGGAGAGACGAGCCGAAATGGGCGGGCAGAGTGTGTGGGTTATCTCCGCCCACGATCTCTTTCGTCCATTTTCTAGTCGGTTTAGTTTATTTCTTATGTACTTTGATATCTCTATTGCCGCCTCCTCATATTAAGCCCCTCTGGAGTGAAACCTCCAGCTCGGCGAGCTCGTCGCCACCCGTCTATCCCGTATACCCACCTTTCAGGCTTTCTCTCTTGCAGTTTGGCCTGCCAGTCCCGTAAGTCCTCTTCCGTGCGCCTTTTCTCGGTCATTTTTCAAACCCCTAAACCCGATTATCAACGTCTAAAACAATCTTTTTCAAAGGTTTAATACCACGCCTATTCTCCGCTTCTCTCGCGATGCCATTTGTGTGCTCGTTTCGCGTAGACCCTCCGCACTCAACGCCAGAACATTCCGGACCGACCAACTATTCCAATAACTCGTCTACTTCACTATTATTGCTACAACAGTCCTCGGAGCCTTTGGAGGGCGCCTCGACAGCGATGTCAAGAGCTCGGAACGATTTGGCCGGAGCAAAGCCTGAATCCATGCTATTAAAATCTACCACTGAACCGCGTTCTCCCAGGAGACTCAATATATGCGGCTTTTCACCTCTTCCGCCTATCATTGCATCCCCCATCTGCACACCAACACCCAGTCAATCCTCACAGTCGCGGTCTGGGTCGTTTTTTACCACTACTGACGCCAAGGACAACACAAGCGCTGATACAAGCGCCTCTTCTTGTTCGTCTCTTCGCGTCCTTTTGTCACCTTCAACCCCTACCTGGATCGCAACCCCACCTACCCCACCTTCTAAATCTGTTCGTAGATCTAACACTTCTTCCCGAAGACGCTCGGTTTTCAAAGCACTATCACCTTCTGCCTCATTTCCTGCCTCAATGCATCCACACGGAAATCAGAATGTGAAGACACTTAAACGTTCGTCCTCCTTACCTACTTTTGCGTATCATCTCGGTCCTCTGTCTTTTTCGCCCACAAATTTCATGTGCGAGGATATTGTAGAGTGCTCCGACGCGCTTTCTACTTGGCCTGGTGAAACCCCTTTGGACGCAACATTTTCCGTTATTGACGGTTTTCTCGGCCCGGACAATACCCTAAGGAGCAAAGATCATTCGTATTCCAATATTTTTCATCTATCTAACGCCACTAGTCAAGGAGAGGAAGAGAGCACAGTATGCGAAAAGAGTGGTGCATGTACTCCAGATGAACCTAGCCCGGATGGAAGCTGGAGTGATCACAGCGTTGAAGACATCTGGGAGATAGAAAGACACAAGGACGCTCTCCGCAAATACCACGCACTCAAGGAACTACTAGCCACAGAAGTTGGTTATCTCGTGGATTTGAAGGCTTTAGTGACGGTATGCCATTTCTCGAATGCGGTGGTTCAACGTCCTTGCTTACCTTATTTTGCAAGGTTTACCTTCGCAACCTTCCTACGTTGGCTGTCCGACCTCTATCCACGAGTTCGACATTTAGCCGTGCTTCTTCATCATTCGCCACCGGGCCCTGGATACACTCGTATGCCCAGCTTCAGGCTACCGCATTGTCTTCATCAGCCACCCTGCCTGATACGCAAAACATACCATCGTCTGCTTCTGCTTCCATACAAACGCCTGCCAAAGTCAACCTTCGCTATTTGTTCAGTGATAGCGAGCTCGAATCTTTGACAAGGAATGCGGAAGAGATTCTATCATTGCACGAGCATTTCGTCAGGGAATTACGCGCGATATTGGATCCTTTGGGCATCGCCGTCGACCACGTTGACGAAGATCACGGACACCATCATCTTGCGAGGCTTGATGATGCTATCCGCGCTGTTTCAACTAAATTTGCAACTGAGGTTCGTTCGCATCTTAGGTTTTTTACACATTTATAATTTTTCTTTCTCCAGGCGTCCCGTTTTAATGCATACCAAATATTTTGTGCTGGCCACCCAGAAGCGATGGACATTGTCAGAAAAGGGTTTCAACAGTTCCCTTTGGAGCTCGAAGCTTTTGAGCATAGATGTGCGACCATGGTTTCCGACATGCTCGAGGCAGGGACAAAACCACCAGCATCAGAGCCGAAACACACTTCCTCCGTTGGCTCCGATTCTCCTACAAATCAGTCGCAAAGTTTGAACGTTGATGATCGGAAAAGAGCAATGTCTTCCTCTTCTCTAGATGGTGGCGTTCGATCTTCGCGCCCCCGTTCCGGCCTTCTTATGACAAAAGATTCCGTGGTGTTCCCCTCGGAATCGAAGAGGGAAAAGACCACTCCTCGTATCGCTTTCATGGACTACATGATCAAGCCCATTCAGCGCATCTGCAAGTACCCACTCTTGCTTGACCAACTTCTTCCTTCGAAGGCGCTTAGGACGCTGGGCCGGAATACTGATACTCGGTCTGATGTTGATGTTGTTGTGGAAAGTGCGGCGCAAGCCATGCGCCATGTAGCTACATCCGTTGACGAGGCTCGCCACAGGCAAGAGATTGCGGTCCAATCTGCCCTTATTCTTTCTCGTATTTGCATCGGGTCTGCATCGGCCTCGCCTTCGCCTTCTGCACAACCACTTACACTAGAGTTCTTTGCTTCACTCGGCAATTGTCTTCTTTCCGGTTCCCTTGACCTCATGTATCATGACCCCAGTCGTCCCCTGGACCAGTCTTCGAGCATCAAGGCGAAATATTTTGGAGCTTTTTTGTATACAGGGGGTTATCTGATCTTAGTCAAAGTCTCTAAAGGGAAGAAGTACGAACCCAAGCATTGGTTTTCACTAGTCGACTTCGAGGTTTCTGATGTTGAAGATGACGGATGTAAGTTTTACTCTTAACTCTATCCTTGTCAGATGACTGATTCATTTACTTGTTTAGCATTGCTGCCTTGTTCTTTCAGACTTTCGTTCGGTGATCGGCATTTTGAGCTTGCGGCTGCTTGCCAACGTGAAAAAGATGCATGGCTTAGCTCCATCCATGAGTCGCTAACTCACGTTCCCACTTGGATAAATGAACCTACCCCTAGCTTCAAGTTTGACGACAAAGGTGAACTCCTTCCCGGGTCTGACGATGGGAATATTGAGGTTCCTCAGACGGGCCTGGCTACTATTCGATCTATACCAGAACTTGGCGGTCATGCTTCAGATGCAGAATTCTCTGAGCCTTTTTTTGCTTCCTTGAGAGGCCACGGAAAGTCTAGGAAAAGGAGACCAGGATACGAGACGCCTCCTCCATCCAAGCAAGATATACCTCCACCCCCTAGCCGTCGGTCGTCTTCTACTTCTGTTAAAGCGATCTTTTCGCCGATGGGCTCCGATAATGAGACAGTTCTTATTAGGCGGTCCTCGCCTGCGGCACGTCTTCAAGTGGATCAAGAATTGCAAGACGTTATTTCGCAATCCATCTTGACAGCACGATCGCACGCCTTCAGCCATGAAGTTGAGTTGTTTCAAGCTCCAAAAACGACTAGGTCGGGTTTCTCTCGTTCCAATTCGGCAATTGGAATGGCTGGCATGGGAAGATTGTCCAAGCATGAAAGTGTTCGCGTTCCTAGGCGTAGGACCACTGAAAGTTTAGATGGACTTCTGAACAGAGGATCGTCTCCTTTGAACAAATCTGCATCATCATCTTCTGCCCGCAGAAATCTCAAGAAACTCAGTCTTACGTCAATTGATTATGAACTACCGTCCCTTCCGGTGGAATCACCCTGCCCCTCTTCGCCTTCTTCCCAAGCATCTTCACGCGTTACTTCTCTTCTAGTCGCCGACAACAATCCTCCCGTTCTGGACGTTCCTACAACATTCATTTCGTCGGAGAAATTGCCCGCGAAATCGCGCTCATTTGTCCGCAACGTTAGAGGAATATTTCACCTTCGCCCTAACTCCCCTATGTCTGTCATTGTCAGTCACCCCAGCCAATCCTCCGTTCCTTTGTCTGGCCCAATGCCTGGTCAGCCTATGACCCACTATAGCATGTTACATCGTTGGACTGTGCGCCGACGTGCGCGAAGTGTGCATGACGAACCTAGGCCCTCCCTTACGATGTTCGACGATAATAAAAAGTCATACACTGTCACACCATCGAGAACAAGTACTCCGTTGTCGACGTGACAATTTGGATGCCAAAAGTAAAACATAATTTTTGCACTTTTTTTTTCTTCGCTACCACATAACGCATAATGCTTCATGGACTGAATTACCGTTAATGTGTATTTTACGACGTCTCCACGACTTTGCGTTTCAACTTCATTTGTACCACCACCATACCCATGATACAACTACATACATTTCTTTTTACGCTTGTCTTGTCAATTCTTTCCTAGCCCCCGAATAATTTCAACTATAGCGAGAACGCCTTGTAACAAAACATGCAATTCGACAATGATATACGAATACAGTGTCCAACAAACAGGAAGATGTGTAACTTATGCAATACAATATTTGACAGATGATTGTAGATATAACTGCGAGGTCCATGGAATTGATGTAACATGAGATCACCAGGATCGTAGGTCGTTATGAAAGGGAACATGCAAAAACACTAATCAAGATATCAGCCCGTGGGCTCGAAGAAGCTCGCCCCATCTGTAAATTTTGATCAGTGAAACCTAGTGAATAGACTCAGAGATCAACATACTCTTCTTTTTCTAATTCTGTCTCCGCTAGTTTACGTTTAAGGGCCCTTGATGGATACAATGAGAAGATTAATGAATAAACTCCTAAAGAACACGCACGAGTTTTCTCTTGATAGGTTGTTTTTCACCTCTTTGGTTTGTTGTAAATCTCGCGCTAGTGCATGTAGGGCTTCGTTTTCGGGCAGGTTGGCATCGTTGTACATTCCGTCTAATTCCTCGTTAAACGCCTAACCATATTGTCATGAAGTGCTCATCATCAACGGTGTAAAACGCACCTCATACATAATCTCCTTCTCAGCCGTGGCATCTGCCAAGAGACTCTTGACCAATTCGCACTGCCGTCGTGAGTGCTGTAATTCAAGCCTAGATCTTTCGAGTTCTATGATTCGCTACATCCAAATTAGATTCAACGCATTTTTAAAAGGGAGGAAAGTACCTCTTTGTATTCAGCAGTCAGACGGGATAAGTCAGCTTGCAGCGCCTCTTGATTGGAGTAAGCCCGTGTAAGGTCCTTTTCCATTTCCATAGCAAGAAGCTCTATGGCCTTAACAAGATTTCCTGTATCACTTGCAGCTGACATTCTCGACGGTGTATCAAGCGTTCCACTTCGTGGTCTACTCCGTGGAGTTCCGACCCCTTCACCTTGTCTGCGGCCAATTAGATTCCTCATCTCTTCTAAGCGTTCCTGAGCGGCTTTCGTCTATACGAATACGAGACAGTCAAAAATTATTGGTTCAATAATTAGCACAAGAGCGTGTTGTTACCATTGGGACATTAGTTTGCAACTGGGGTAAACGTAATCCTTTATCAGGCGAACTCGGCCGCGAAGACGCATCTTCACCTGGAGTTTTCAAAGTTGACTTGATGACTTCAATCTGGGTTTTTAGGCGTTTCAATGACCGTCGGGAAGCCTCGATCTAAGAAAAAGTAAGACATAACATAATAGAAAATGAAATAAAGAATTATCTACGTCTTCTTTGCTCGTGACAGAACGTTGCAGCATCTTATCCAAATCCTCGCTTTTATACAAGTTTGAGGGTCCAGCCTTAGGCTTGCGGATCTGGGGTGATACCTTGCGAGGAGAAACTACGCGTTGCATTGATCGGGTGTGTGCCTTTCTTACAGGAGTTGGTGAATTCGACATATCAGATCGGACAGATGTCTTTTTCTTGATGGATAATGGTTCAATTGGCGTTGCTGCTGTGATGGTACTTGTACTGGCAGCCTTGGGGGTAGACTCTGTGTTGTCGGCAGGGAAAAAAGATTGTCGTTGACTTCGCTTAATTCCAGGAGTCGCCGTTTGCTCAGAAACATTTTCATGACGAATGTTCGAGTCGGTGTAAATATCATCCTCCATGGTCGGCAAATCTTCTTGTGTTGGCTGTGGACTCCTGGGCGGTAAAGGGGAGGGACTTCGAGGGCCTGTTGGACGGCGCTCAGAAGTGTGTATGGATAACGGTCTAGAAGTCCGGGGCGGTGATTCCCTGCGTTTTGGAGGCGATTCAGGCAGTGGTAACGTACTTCCTTCTCGCATTTTCCGTAATGGATAAGGCGGCTCTTCTAAATAATCCTCAGTAACAAACCAGCCCCATAGTATTGCAAACACAAACCTTCGTATATAATGGATTCAACAGATCCGTCCATTTGCAAAGGAACGGGATGATTTCCATACTGCGCCAAACTATTCTGACGGGCCAGTTCCAATTGGAGAGCAAGTTGATGGTCGGACGTCCCGATCTCTTTGGATTGGGCCAAGAGAGTGGCGTCATCATCTTCAACATCACTGTACTCAATTTCTGTGCCTCTTGTCGAGGACCTTGAGTGAGGCCGAGACATGGACCCACTACGCCTGTACATCGGGGTCTCAGAATCAGAGTCACCAGCTGATATTTGTCGTGACAACTTCGTGCTTTTACTTGACCGAGACGCATAGTAGTCGTCTTCCATGCTAGATATTGTTGTAGCTGCTGTAGTGGTTGAACGATGTGATGATTTCATGCTATCCATTGTGGTTGTCGTGTGAGTGTATGCAGACGAGCGGCTGGTTGTTGACCTTGATCTGTGTCTCCGATGTCCACTAATAGAACCAGCAAAGAAATCGCCGACAGATGGCGGTCGACCATTAAATAGGTTACGAGAGATAGCGTCGAGGCCAAATATGGCGACTTTGGACTTGGCCGTTGGTGTTGATGGAAGCGAATTTTTCCCTGTCTTGAACTCAAACAGACCAAATTGGTGGACTACAACAATTAGATGTCAATGATGCTGTAGTGACATACCAAAACGTACTGGTATGAACCACTCTAGCAGGCACCCGTGAGGTCTGAACAATGTCTTCCTCCCCGTCATCGTTTGGCTCACTAGATGTGACCGAATACCGACACAGCCCACCATCCATTAATTGAACTCTTATGACTACAAAGGGGGGACCACCTTGTCCGAAAGGTATAGGATCTGCCGAAGCATGCCGGTCACGGTCGATGTGGACGACGACTTTGCACTATGATTCAATGTGAGTAACCCACGTGACGATCAAACAATAACGAATAAAACCTTCTTCGTTTCTTGCAAAAAAGCAGTTCGCTGGTAAACATTGAAATATGTCCTAGCGAAGGTCGTTCTGCCGGAACGAGATTCTACTTCTTGCTCGTCCGAACAAAGGACGACTGATTGACCAGCACGAGCGCGATAGATAGCCTGTGTTCTCCACAGATTCTCCAGGAATCGTTGTTTCTCGTTTTCGGTCTGAGTAGGATCTAAGTTTATTGGTGCTGGTGGTATAACAACAGATAAAGAACGGAAAGGTCGACCTGTCCATCGTTCCGTTTGGTCTTGGGGAGGATTCTCCAGAAACAAATGAATTTCTGCAATTTATAAAATGTTACCACGTATATAGTAGTCCTGAAAAATCAACTCACCGGAACCTCCAATATCTGTCGCAGCAATATCCATTATATCAAAGACACCTTTACATGTCATGCCACTCTTCTTTTTCCCTGTTGGGATCCCTCCTGCCTTTGTCACTTTCTCTACCGCATCTAAACCCGACAGTGTCCTCCCACCCTTTTCTCCGTTGCCTGGACGTTTCACTATAACAAGTTTATCGTCGAACAAAAACAAGGTGCAATGTAACGATGTTATTGAAATTCCGCCTCCAGTAGTCGACGAAGACAATTGGGTGTCGGTTATGATATCCTCGACATCAATGCAATCAATAAACTTTCGTGAATTGGAGAATAAATCGGGAGGGAATCCTTCAATAGTCGCAATGAGGCAGTAAAATATTGCCGCACGCTTTGTCTGCTCGTCTGCTTCCGCCTGGGCAATTTTAGATGCAATTTCATCAGCCTCTATGATTTTGGCCCTCTGAGGATCGTCAGGCGACATGTGTTTCAGCATCGTGCGAAACATTAAAGTATATCTTGGGATGCGTTGCACGGGCTCCATGAGAAGCTCTCGCAGTCCTACTCGATTTCTGGAGTCAATTGATTGGTATTTGATATGCTACAAGTAGTGGTAGTAGGGAATAAGTAACATAACAAAGTAAAGCATCACGGTGTACTTACATCGATATACGAAGCGAACCTTGATGACCTCTTTGAAATTTCCTTTTCAAAAATTGCCTGAGCATCTTCTCTTTTGACATAGTATTGTTTGTATTGCTCAAATCCCCGGAGCTCTTTGAAGTGGCGCAAACAAACGTCCCCTACACCTCCAACGGATAAGTGACCATTCGGAGCTAACATCAGCTCAAGATCAGTGAGAAACGCTTCATTGACTGGCAACAGAACGTCGATGTTGCCGAACAGGGTCTTTGCCTCGTAAGCTGGTATAATCGCTGTGTCTTTATTCCGAGCAAAGTTTCTGAGAGGATCGGCATAATCAACTTTGAGGGACTGTAATCGCTTCACATAGGTCCTTTCGCTGGTAAGAAGTTCATTGATGACAGAGGACAACGCTGAAGGATCAAGCAAAGCACGTTTCCTCTGGGCTGCTCTGTCCTAAAAGGATAAGGTTAGTACACTGTGATCGGTTAATATAGACAGCGACGCACTATATCAACCAACGACTGATTGCTTTGGGTGGCCAATATTTCTTCAGAGGATTCTGAAGGAAGAGGGTTTCCGAGTGAAAGTACGAGGTCCTGTATCTCTTCAATCTATACTTTAGGAGGATATGAAATGATGGTGGTGTGTGGCATTTACCTTCGGGGAGCCGTCTACCATTCTCCGACCCTTCTACAACTACTCCACAGTAAAAGGCCCTTCTAGTGACGAGTGGGGTGGATGTTGAAGTACGAGACCGCGGTTCATCTCCACTCGCCAAAGGAACAACCAACTTTCGCGGAGACGAACTGAGAGCCATGCACAGATAGAAATAGGAAATATAAAACAAGGATCAAACGTGGGGGCGATTATGGGTATACAGAGCTACCAGAGAACAGCCTGGCACAGCGAAATGGTGGCAAGTTGTAGTCTTAGAGCATCAAAAGCATAAAGTCCATTCAGCTTGCTCCATCAATCCAGCTTCAACCAAAATCGCGGTCACGTGGCAACGCGCGACTATCAAACCGCCTTTGCATTTGGGTTCCCTTTGAGATTTACTTCGCATAAGACCCGCCGACTTCGGATACAACAATCACCGATCTATCAGGCCCTCAGTGAGCCTTAAATTGTTTCTTGAAGTGCGTCTCAGCATGTGAAATGGGACAGTCGTGTGTCATCTCTGACTTTCTCGAGCTTCTGGCAGCGCATACGGATTGTTCTGCGTCTTGGCATATCGAGGTATCACTCGCTTGAGGGCAGCAGCATGCTGGTTGAATCCGTCTTGCAGGTCTATCGCTAGGAAGGAAAGGTTAAAAATTTAATTACTTTCGGTCAAAAAAATTCTAAAAAGCCATTGTCATGTAATCATGCAAAGCCGATAGCGGAAAAGGCTCTTGGTTCTCTTAACTTTGCGGGCTTTTGAAGTGGCTTTATCACTTACGCATTTGGATATGTAATGCCCCGCTATCGATAATGCACACCGAATGACTATTGTTCTCTACCTCTTTCTCTTGTTCGCCCGTTCCTCAGCGAGCTGCTCCAGTCTTCTCCTTTTTTCTTTGGTCGGAGACTCAGAGAATAATCGGCTGTTAGTAGGCGAAGAAGTCGGTGGATGGTCGTCGCCGTCTCCACATGGAGAATGGACATCAAAGGCTGTATGTTGGGGACTCTTGAATTCATTTACACCCTCGGATGATACTTCGGAGCTATCATTCATGCGAGTTGTCAGTATTTTGGGAAAGGAGTGTAAGATATGAAATATACCTTGTTTTGTCATCAATAAATTCTTCTTCTGCCTCCTCTTCAGAGGTCTCTTCTTCCCCTCGGTGATCTATTTTAACCCAATCTCTGGCGACGCGAAGCAGTTCATCCCATCGTTGTTGTTCTGTCATATAGACCTTCTCAACATCATCTCTATCTGTTGGATCACGACATTCAGGACACTTGACCGTATCATCTGCTTCTTTGGAGATCTTCGGTAGGCACTCGTCACAAACCAAATGTTGACATTGCATACTGTAAAATATATTATTTTCCAAAAATATAGCAATTCAATGAAAACGCATACGCTGAGCACTGTTTCAATTGTAATTTTTCAAAACAGATAGGACACTCTTGAGTCAAATCATCTTGAAGTGTCGTCAACATCATGAGATCGGAAAAGCAGCGGAGTAACTTGAAAACAATCAGTTTAGCTCGGACGGGATTGTCTGGAAAGAAATAACTTTGCGCATGCGATGTTCAGAGTCTACTTCGACATCTTTGCCTTTCAATTTCCCACTATTCTTTGGTAGGAGATCATCGACTTCATCCTGTAGTGCCTTTTTCTTGAGCTGCAGATGATCAAATTAGGGTATGGAATCCGTTGTGCTAGGTTTACACCATCGTTACCTTAGCAATGTACTTTTTCTGCTTTTGATTTTCCTAATCAATATAATAAGTGAGAATGTTGGGTTCCACGGCTTTTAAAGACAATATGAAACCACACCGTTTCAAGTTCTTCAATCCTGCTGCGAAGTTCGTGTTCTGAATCCGCGTCCTTAGTTGTCTTGCTCAGACGCGAGGACTTCTTTCTCATGTTCTCGCGAGAAATTAGAGCATTGACATTAGCAAGTTCTGTTTCGAGATCGCGCTTCTCGTTTCGAAGAATTTCGACCTGAAGCTTGAACTTGCTAAGCTCTGACTGTGCATTCTTGAGGTGATCCTGTATGGAGAGGGTCAAAAAATATCAAACATTGAGCGACTCGACATGATGTCCACCTCGATCACAGTGAGCAAGGAATCCGAATCGTGTTCCGACCAAGGGTCTTCATTAATGCTGTTTTCTTCCTCTGATCTCGGTGTCGTTTTGTTGGTCGCAGACCGTGTAACTCTCATCTGGGGTCATTCGTGTACAGAAATTGTGAGAGTTTGTGAAGAGAAAACTGCAAGTACCAAGTTACCCTGACTATGTGGCTTGTGTATGTGTCAGTAGTCAGTATTCAACCACCGCGGCAGACGGGTGATCCCATGGCGGTCCACCCGGCCCGTCTCTACCTCTGGAAAACATTATTCTCTGAGCATCTGTAAGGTTTCCAATTGCCAGGCCTTGGTATGTACTCTTTCTAATAGCACCAATTGTGACATTGGCTGCGATTGTTCAATGTTATAACCCTTATCGTTTCGAAAATTAGTGCCCAGATTCGCATAGCAGTATAGGGGTCTCGGATACCCCGATCGGGGCGAGGGGCGCAAAAAACTAGCTTAGTAGCTATGTGGCTGTGCTTCATTTCAATCTGCATATTACGTCATTCTCCCCCATCTGGATTGCTGGAGCGATAACCCTCGAATTCGCGAGCCTCGCCAGTCAAAAAGTTTGAACCTCTCCACCTTGGTTCCGACTTTCATCGTGTCCCCTCCGCACTTGACAACCATGTCGACAAAACCTCTTTCACCAAAAACGATTACTGATATCGACGAGTACCTCAAACCAGATGTACCCGCTATCATCCAACGTCATAACAGCTTCAGGAAATGGAAAGACGTCTTCGAGAGACACGAGGGAGGTTATGACAAGTTCACAAAAGGCTATCTCAAATTTGGCTTGAATGTCGGTTCCAAAAACGAGGTTACTTACAGGGAGTGGGCTCCCAACGCAAAGGAAGCATACCTCATTGGCGACTTTAGTGAGTCTCGTCTGATTTTTGGTTATAAATAGTTCTAAGACCTTCAAAAGACGATTGGGATAGGACTAGTCATCCTATGGAAAGGGATGAATTTGGAGTGTGGAAAATTGTCGTGCCCCCTCTTCCCTCTGGCGCCTGTTCTATACCCCATGATTCCAAACTCAAGGTTAAGCGCTTTTCGTATATTCAGGGGCCTCCGAATGACCGGGTTGAATTCAATAGATTTCGATGGTACTTCCCAATGGTTCGCGCATTGAGCGCCTACCAGCATGGATAAAACGTGTTACTCAGGACTTATCTGTGTCTCCTGTGTACGATGCTCGTTTCTGGAACCCGCCAACTTCGCAAAGGTACACATTCCAACATGCATCCCCACCCAGGCCGGCGGACGTGAGGATTTATGAAGCACACGTCGGAATTTCATCTTCAGAGCCCAGAGTTGGGACCTACAAAGAATTTACAACGAACATTCTCCCGAGGATCAGGGACCTTGGTTATAATGTAATTCAACTGATGGCGATCATGGAACATGCATACTACGCCTGTAAGAAATAATTCCTTGTTTTCGCGCAACGCGCTGACCTAACTGCCCACCAAGCTTTTGGATATCAGGTTACTAGCTTTTTTGCTGCAAGCTCCCGTTATGGCAACCCTGAAGATTTGAAGGAACTTATCGACACTGCACATGGAATGGGCATTACAGTGCTTCTTGACATCGTGCACTCCCATGCATGCAAAAATGTTCTAGATGGAATTAACGAGTTCGATGGCACTGACCACCTCTACTTTCATGAAGGGGGGAAAGGTCGCCATGAGCTCTGGGACAGCCGTTTATTCAACTACGGGCATCACGAAGTCCTTCGATTCCTGCTCAGCAATCTACGTTTCTGGGTAGAAGAATACCGTTTTGATGGGTTCCGTTTCGACGGAGTTACGAGCATGATGTACAAACATCATGGTATCGGAACTGGATTTTCCGGAGGATATCACGAATACTTTGGAGACGGGGCCGATGAAGAAGGCATCGTATATCTCATGCTTGTAAGCATCATTTTTTACCGGTTAGGCTTCGAGATGTTAATGTTCACTGCATAGGCCAACGATTGTATGCATGAGTTGTATCCTCATTTGATCACTATTGCCGAGGATGTCTCCGGAATGCCACTTTTGGGCAAGCCGGTCGATGTTGGAGGAGTTGGATTCGACTATCGCCTTTCTATGGCAATTCCAGACATGTGGATTAAGCTTTTGAAGCACAAGCATGATGACGAATGGGACATGGGCAATATTGTGTTTACTCTAACCAACAGGCGTCATGGCGAGAAGAGTATAGCTTATTGCGAAAGTCATGATCAGGCACTTGTAGGGGACAAGACGATAGCCTTTTGGCTAATGGACAAGGAGATGTGTATGTTATCTTTCTTTACATTCTTTCCCCAATGACTATAGCAACTCTTTTCAGATACAAACATGTCCGATTTGACGCCAATGACTGAAATAATTGCTCGTGGACTCGCGTTGCACAAAATGATACGGTAGATATCCTAATATTGTTAAATTGTAAATCCGCTCATCTCTCGCCCAGACTACTTACCCATTCGCTTGGTGGGGAAGGTTACCTCAACTTTGAGGGCAACGAGTTTGGACATCCCGAGGTACGTTGATTCCTGTTGGAACATTTTCTTTCCCCTTATACTGATTGATACCAGTGGCTCGATTTCCCCCGCGAGGGTAACGGAAATTCCTTCCATTACGCTCGTCGTCAGTGGAATGTTGTCGACGACCATCTTTTGAGATACAAGTACCTCAACAATTTTGACCGAGCTATGAACCACGCAGCCGCACGATACGGCTGGCTCGGCGCACCACAAGTAAGATACTCACCTAAAGATTATAGACAAAAATCTCAAGGAGCATTGACACAGGCCTACGTGTCTTTGAAAAACGAGCTGGACAAAGTTATCGTATTCGAGCGAGCAGGCCTCCTCTTCATCTTCAACTTCCATCCCACTCAAAGCTTCACAGACTATCGTGTAGGTGTTGAAGAAGCTGGGGAATATAAAATAGTTTTGAGCAGCGACGAAAAACGTTTTGGAGGATTTGACAACATCATGTTAGATAGCAAGTTCTTCACTACCCCTCTGGAATGGAATGGTCGGAAGAATTTCCTCCAGGTACGTCATTGCATTTACCTTGATTCAGGGGGGCCTCAGTAGAAACGCTGATCTATCTATGTAAGGTTTACATCCCTACTAGGACATGCATCGTACTTTCCAAGTGAAAAGAATACTCTGAGAATATAGACCTTCGACCTTTTGACTTGAATTTATTTATAAATATGGACAAAATTACTTAGAGAAGTATACCATGTACTTGCATTTGTACCTCGCGTTCCACGTGAAAGTTTTAATTTTGTATTTTAAACGATATGATGAATTTATGAGCGACCAGCCATCATTTGCTCTGAAATTTGTATTTAGATGCCACTGCCCAGAATTAAAGGCGTTATAGTGGTCTACAGAATCTCCTTGAGAACATGAACGATACGCTCGCCGATTTCTTTCGTGGAAACCTTGCCTCCAAGGTCAGCGGTCCTGAGACCATGACCACCGGATTCGGTAGTGTCTAAAACTTTTCGGACGGCTACTTCAATGGCATGTGCAGGCTTTTCCAGACCAAGTGAGTATCGGAGCAACATGGCAGCGCTGAGAATTGTGCCAATCGGATTTGCTATCCCTTGTCCAGCAATGTCAGGTGCGGATCCGTGAATAGGCTCATACAGACCGGGGGTCGGCTTGAAATCGGGAGAAGGTGCTGAGGGAGCTCCTGCGAGAGAAGCCGAAGGGAGTAGACCTAAAGAACCGGGAATGACACTAGACTGGTCAGACAAGCTGCCGTATAGTTGGAAGTTGGATATGATGGTCAGAGGCAAAGTATTTCGTTTATAAATTAGTCAAACGTACATGTCTCCGAACAGGTTTTCGGTTAAGATCACACCGTTCAATTTCCGAGGGTTGGAGACAATGACCATAGCAGCCGAATCAACTAGATGATGGTCAAGCTTAAGTTGTGGATATTCTGCCGCCAAGGTCTCGGTGACAACCTTTCTCCAAAGTCGAGAGCTGGCCAATACGTTGGCCTTGTCGATGGAATGAATTTCCAAGGGAGGATTTGCAGCTAAAGCAATTTGGGCAGCAACGCGAGTGATTCTTTGTACTTCTGCAACGCTGTAGATCATCGTGTCCCATGCCACATCGAAATCAGGCTCGACGTTCTGTTCCTTCCGTGGTCCAAAATAGGCTCCTCCGATGAGTTCACGGACGACAATCATGTCGACTCCGCGCGCTACTTCAGGACGGAGGGGGGAATAGTCTAAGAGGGAGTCCGAAGCAAGATTAGCTGGACGGATATTTGCATATAAACCGAGAGTTTTGCGAAGAGCCAGGAGACCTTGTTCGGGGCGAACTTTAGCATTTACACCCCATTTAGGCCCCCCGATGGAACCTAAATCAATCATAACAATGTCAGATAAATTTTCAACTGCAAGCCAGGTCATTGCAAGTCCTACCCATCAGAATAGCATCTGCCTCCTGGCATGCTTTCAACGTAGAAGCAGGCAAAGGTTCCCCCACAGAATCGATGGCAATGCCTCCGAAATGGTGAGACTCGAGCCTGAGATCAAAGTCTGGAGACAGTTCCGATACGGTTTCCAACACTTTGACGGCCTCTGTAATGACTTCTGGTCCTGCAGCATTGTCAGCACATGCTACTCTACAGATATAGAGGATTGATCCCCTACCAATCCCATCTCCTGGAAGGACAACAACCCGGAACCTATAAGTCTGGTGAGCGGCATTCAGATGTTACAAATCCAGAAAATTTACGATTTGGGCGACATATTGTTCGAGCAGATGTTTATATGGTGATGAAAGTAGACCTCAAGAAGGGTTAATCATAGAGGACGCTTCCAGGGGTCATTTTTGTGTAATTTCGGTTGGTGAGTACATGGTAGTCGGCCGAATCTAATCTTATCTTGGAACCCACACTTGGAACGACTCAGTCATCGATACGGATAGATCAATACCACGTGCTATTTTTTTCAGTACTTACAAGTTGCTTCCAAGTTGTAACTTGTAATTGTGCAATTGCCCATTGATCATCTAAAGGAAATCTTAAATCATTCTGCCCATTCGATGTCAAACGTCCAGCAACCGAAATGCAAGAAACTGGTGCTCGATGCAGGGCCTCTTCTGTCTCTTTCTCCCTTGCGAGGACTTGCCGAAACCTACGTTACTGTACCCCAAGTTTTGGCGGAATTGAAAGATAGCAGAGCAAGAGAGCATTTTGAACGTTTGGGGTTGCTTTCTGGTGTGAATGTGGAGATCAGGTCGCCAGATGCAGCGAGCTTGGCCCATGGTATGTGATGTTTTGCCCATATGATAAAAGTTGATGTAAACTGTCGCAGTAATTCAATGGGCGAAGAAAACTGGAGATTATTCAGTTTTATCACATCCCGATTTGTGCGTCTTGGCACTTACATATCTGTTGGATCAAGAAGATAAAATAACTAAGGAAAAAATGGTCCAAACGGCAAGTCTCAAGGTATGGCATCTTCCTTCCTTACTAATCCTTTGGTTAGTAGGTGACTACAGAAGAGACCAAAGCTGAAGAACCCGTAGCAGTTGAAGCTGATTCGACAACGCAGTCTGAGGCTACTGTAACAATCGAAGATTTATCTGACCAATTAGAGAAAACCGACCTCGAGGACGGAAATTTTCAACAGAATCCTGTGAACGAACTCATCAACCAAAAAGATGTTCCTCAAGAAGAGCAAGAAAGACTAGGCGAAGAGGAACAATTGGAGCCGCTGAATGTAGAGCTACACTCCATTGAAAGTTCTGAGCGTCGGGAGCCTCAATCAGAAACTTCAACCTCGGCACGGAAGTCGACACCCTCGCCAATATTCGACGATCCTTCTGACCAGGAGGATGACGGCGAGGGCGAGTGGATCACCCCCGCCAACGTCAACCTACACAAATCGCGTGCTCTAGACCTGCTTCCAGAAGGTGGTTTGCAAAGTAAAGGCAAAAAAGTTGGCATCATCGGGGCCGGGTGTATGACAGCTGATTTCGCGATGCAAAACGTTTTGCTGCAAATGGGTCTGAACCTTGTTGGCCTTGAAGGGAAGAGAATAGAGAAGATAAAGAGCTGGGTTCTTCGATGCCATGCTTGTTTCAAGTAAGTTTAGCATATCGTTCGAAAATTATGTAGTCGTTCTGACGGAGTTCGATGTTCAGAATTTGCAAAGATAATTCGAGAAAGTTCTGTCCCTCCTGCGGAAATCCTACTTTGTTGCGTGCATCGGTCACCGTCGCAGCACCAAATGCCTCAACCAACGCCCCTGTCATGCAAGTTCATCTCAAGCCCAATTTCCAATATAAAACTCGAGGGACAATTTATTCTATTCCTAGCCCTAAACCAGGTTCGGCGAAGACGGGGCCTGGTTCCAATCTTATTTTGAGGGAGGATCAAATTGAATATATACGCGCAAAGAAGAGAGCAGATGGCAAGCGCGAACGAGAAGAAGAACGACTCACCAAAGGGATACTTTCACGAGGTGTAGAGAATAGGATTAGTACAAGCAGTTGGATGGATCCTGATTGGGTTCCCGAGATCCTCAGTGTCGGATCTGGTGGTAAGGGACGAACGGTGCGGAGTAGGGGTATGGATGGCGACATGCCACAGATTGGATATGGTAGAAAAAATCCCAATGAGAAGAGGAGGAAAAAGTAGGCGTTGTTGTTGTACTTTTGTTCAGAGTCATCCATAGAACCCATGATGTACAATCCATTCATTGCATAGTGAACTACAGTCAATGTCGAAGAGGTGGAAACGCAGTTGTCTATGAACCCAAACTCCTGTTCATGAACCTCCTCTTCTGGAATGACATCCACCATTTGCTAGGCTTTCCAGTACCATCGGCGTACAGTTTTTCCACCAGTCTGGCTGCAAGTTCTTGTCTTACTTGCGTCAGATATTGACGAAGATAATCTACAGACTTATCAGTCGCCGATGCGTAGGGTATGAAGCATAGCACAAACCGGCCTCCGCGCGACTGGATGGTTGGGCGTAGTGTGCATTTAAAGGGAAATTTGCATCTCCTGGAATTGGAAATGTATCCACAGATAAAGTGTTCAGTAACTTGTTGGCTTCGATCTGGGTGGGGACGGTGCGTGCGGTACCAAGCTTAGCGAGGCAATCAGAAATAAAGAGAATCAAAACAATCAGGGTACGATCCGCAGGCCCTTTTATCTCAAAGTTTCTGAACAGAGAATTGGCGCGAAAAAGATCCAGAGTTTCGTCGATAATATCTGGTTGGGAGGGATCAGCTGTGGGGAGATCATTTCTGTTAACGCGACGATGAACAGGAAAACGGCATAAATCACCTATAGGCGCTGGGCCGCGAATGCGAGTCCGAATTGGCAGTATGGACATATTACCGACCTGCCTGACATCAGGCTCTTCATTTAGCGATGAATGGTAAGCCTATATACTGTCATTAACCAGGAGATATGTCCGTAACTGGGGACTTACAGGCATGGTTATCCGTAGGCGTTGTTTGCGCATAGTTGGCAACAAGGTCAGTTATTCTAGGCGAAATGACGTCCGTCAGGTGACTAACAGGGGCCTTCCTCAACTCGGTTGGTCTACACCGCACGACCTCCACAGGTTCATTCACAACCAGGCGAGCATCTATGAACGGCACTCCATCTGACGCGGAGGATGTCCGTTCCCTTTTGTCTGTCACGTCCGTCAATCCTACACCAGATACATTGACTAGTAATGTCTCTTTTCTTTATCCCCAGACTATGTGTTCAACCTTCCTGCAGAGCTCGTGAAGCGATTAAGGGCCTTGACTCTCACACTTTTGCCAGTGGAAGCTGACATTGAGAGCATCAGCGAACCTACAAGCAGAATCATTACTCCTCAAGTCATCAGTGCGTACAAGGCCGCGGCGGGAGACTTCACAGAGGCTGTAAGCTCCAGTATGATACTACTCAAGTCTCCGTTTTACACAATGACATTGGTAGCTTCCCTACTGCCTTCTACGCGCGAGAGCTGAGTTTATCTGGGATGCAAACCATAACCCGGCCGACTATGGAGAAAATAGAGGACGAGGTCAGTTCTCGTGCCATGTCTTTCGTAACTCTATCTGCAACTTCAGCAGCCATTGCGTGTGAGGTTTTGGCGCGGCGTATTGTGCACCTAGCAGAACCGAGCCGTGTCAAAGATATAATGGCGAAGCGTTATCAGCATCGTCAAATTGACGGGGACGAAAGCGAAATGTCCAGCGCTCTAGAAATGGCAATCGACCAACACTGGTGCGCAATAGTAGCCGTTGCATCGTCTAATAAAATATTTATGAAAAACAACTATCGCTTTATTTATCCAGTACCATATTCTTGTCGTCTAGTGAAGCCCAAGAAGGTGAGAAAGTCAATAGTGCAACTTAATACGTGCAGACATTGATTCAAGGGGGCCTATAGTTGTCAACGCATTGTGGACAGGAGACCTCATTCAAAAGAATAATGAAAACCACGATATTGATTGTACGTACATTGATCTTATTTACATGCTATTTGAACAAATCTAAATACAGACGTTGTATACGCCGACACCCGAGAACATTCGTTTTGGGGTCATTTTGATCCCTCACGTTTGTCTGTACCGAGGTTTGTCGTCTATAATATTCAAGTCACTTGTTATGTCAACGTCATATATTCTTAGGTATCAGAATATTTTTCGCATAACTGTGTGGTTGTTTTTCCTGGTCGTTTACTCTCGGGCGGGTAAGTGCTTAACGAAGTCAAATGTCCGTATTTCCCATTTGCGTATCGTAGTTCGAGAACCATTGGAACGCTTAAACGATGCACACCGCGTGCTAGACGGGTGGGAACTCGTACTCTATGTGATGGCCTTGTCGTTTACCGTTGAAGGTAGGTATTTATCGATGTAAAAATATCTCCCAAATCTGACTGGCAAAAGATCTTCATAAAGTATCATTTTCTCGTATCCACTTCAATATCTCCTCAGTTGACCACCCTTATAGCTATACATACTTCTACGATTTGTGACATGGCGCGCGTTTTCCTTCTGGAATGCAGTCGCATTCGTCACAGATACTTTGCTAATATCGGCTTTCATACTTCGGGTCATTAGCCTGATTGCTGAAGGAGAAAAGGAATCAGTCATGCGTCTCCGAAGTTTTCAGGTTTTGAGTTGTGTATCGCCGTTCATCTGGTGAGCTTTTTCTCTAAATCCATCTGATGACCCTCTAGTCTAACCTTTTTAACAGGATGAGTAAGTTAATTGTTAGCATTACCAATTCTATCAATAACACTTTCTATCAACAGAGCTTGTCACTATTTTCGACGGCTATAAGTGCGAGCTAATTTCCTCTTGCTTAAATATGCTGATATCTTACTATATCTCAGATATATTGGCACAATGCAAATTTGTGTAGCTCGCATGTTAAAAGAATCAGGGATTTTTTTTGCTGTAAGTTAATTGGGTTTTCGCACGCGTTAGTAACAGTAAAGTTGAATGCACATCTAGCTACTATCGGTCCTTGCTGTCGGGTTTGCACAAGGCCTTTATGCTTTGGATGCCGCTGATGGCTCAACGGAGCCTCCCTCTACAGTAATTATATTGCCTCCATAATGGAGAATGTCAATTTTTCTCATTTACCCGTTATAAAAGGTTATCAATGTTCTGATACAAGCATTACTTCAGTGCGCCCAACCCACGTTTTCTGAAAACTAAGAGATTGACCTTGATTTCCAGAGCACCTGATTACGGAAAGTTTGCAGCAAGGTTAGACCAGGATTGTTATCTATTTACAAGTGTTGACAGTGCAATGATCTTCTCGAAATTTAGCCCAACCGGTCTTATGCTCTATTATCTGTTAGTGTATATCCTGCTCATTTCCGCCTCGGTTGATTGAGTTCGATAATAGATGGAATGCCGTGACAGCTATCATTTTGTTGAATGTGTTGATTTCTCTGTTCTCGTCTGCCTACTCAGATGTCAGTCGTTTCGTTTTCTGCCAAATATTTGATCGATCATTTGACAACAAAAGTAACAGGTTATCGAAGACGCAGAAGCACAATATCTAGCTTTCTTCGCCAGCAAGACCGTTGGGATGATAAGAGCTCCCGATTCATATGTATACCCTGCACCTTTTAATCTCATCGAGGCCTTTCTGGTGGCTCCTTTAGAGTGCGTTCTTTTGCAGGATCAGTAAAAATATTATTGATGGACACACTCTCAAGATTCCTTCCATTTATTCGACTGAAAGAGAAGACATACGCAAAAGTGAGTATTTGTCTAGAGAGAGAACTACAGAGTCATTAACTGGAATTTACTGTGTCATAGCTTAACCGATATGTCATGGGCTTCATATTTATTCTTCCATTGACACTGATCGCTTTTGTGGAGTCGACATTTGATCGACGTAAACATACTTGGATGGAAAATTGGTTTAGAGGAAATGATGAAGGCAGTGAAGATTTGCCCGAAAACAGAGATCCTGTTGTAGATGATCCTAACTGTCAGGGATTGGAGATCAGTAAAATCCCATTCGAAGAATTGATCAAAGTATTCCCGAATACTGTCCAGGTATGTTTCCGATCGTTTGTCATCCGATATTCGTTGATATCTGGCCTACAGTCGACCGAAGCTACGATCTTGAAAGAAATCGGCACTGTCAAACAACAATTGCAAGAGTTGTCACAGAAGATCGACCGTCTGCAGCAGTCTTAACCTTGTAGTTGCGTCGACAATTACGCAGATTGTATATATAACTCATGGACTTTCCAAAGACGGAACATTCAACGATTTGCATATCTTGAATGGACCGAGTTTTTATGGTTACACTTTTTACACACAATATACACGTGAATGAAAGCAGAGCGATCTATGCATTCCGCAATGGATCGCGGACTAGTTGAGTTAAAATACTCATCGATTGAACGAAGTATGGTCGGATTTCATTGATTTCCATGGCACACAAATTCGGCAACTATCGTGATATTCAGTGAGGGTAATTGGCAAGGATTAACAAGGACTGACACTAAGCTCACTGTGATCAAGGGTTCTTAGACCTTCTCTGCTTTTTGCTTGTCGCGCTTCTCGTAGATCCTTTAATAGTGAACGTATTTTATCTGGATTATCCAGATCGTCTGAAGCACTACATAGCCAAAAGTTCAAGCAAATTAACCCGGTTGTATTACGGAAGGACACCTACACGTCAAGTATAACTTTGGCAATTTCGGTATAGCGAAACGGAAGGCTACTAAATGTTTGTTGCGATAATTCGTGTGTCAAATGCTCTTGCAAATAATCTATTTCGCTAGTTGTTAAGACACATGTACTCGGGCGAAGGAGAGAATCGCGCACCAACGTTTAGCCATGAAGGGGCAACAATGTGGCATTTTTTCTTCATCTTCAAATTAACAGCCATCCAAAGAGGGATTTTTGCTTTATTTGGTGGACGAAGAGGCCCGTATGCTCCCTGGAGACGACTGCATTAACCAACTACGCGTCGTACGATCTGGGCGTTCTGAAGTGTACCGAGATAAAAGCAGTTTTCTCCATAGATATCAGAGGAACAATTTCTATAAGTTGTTGAGACGCAACCAACTCAAGCTCTGGGGGGGTGACGGACGCTCGCAAAGATTGGGGCAAAGACATGACGGGTAAGTAACAACCCAAGTCTGGGCCAAGACTCGGACGATGGACGCGTTAATTTGTAAGACACATGATCATGTGATCTACGCGTCTGTAGTTGCTTCTTGATTTGGAATTGATACTGTTCATTTCTAAACCAAGACAACATCGCTATTCTTCCTTGATACCCTCACTATCACAGCTACCCTGTTTTCTTTGCCGTCTCCTGCTCTCCAAATATGTTAAGCTCACGGACAAAAGAAATCAATGCTTATGGCAAGCGTGCGAGAAGAGTGGTCGATGCCACAGCGGCCCCTACTCTTACAACGCCTGAGAGTCATATCATCAGCATCTTCGATGACTTGCCTCCTGCCCCAGAGCAAACGTCTTTGAAGAACAAGATGAAGAAGAGGGAGAACTCTGTACCGTCCAAGGCCAAACCTATTTCAGTCAAAGTGGTTGGACTACAGAGGAAGAAACGTCTATCTCCCGTAATTTCTCCTCACAAGAAGAAATCAATTATGCGTGAGGCTCAGATCATTATACCAGCTGGGAGAAATAAAAATGCCGTGGAAACTAACGGATTAAAAGGAAAACATACAGAAGATGCGGGGAATACAGATGTTACATTAACCGGAACTTCTGGGTCACCACCGCGAGCGCCTCTCTCGGCTGTTCCCCTCAACATCCCAGGTTCCCCTGCAATCTCTCAGGGCCGCTTCTCTAATTTAGCGAA
Source organism: Psilocybe cubensis (assembly GCF_017499595.1). Lineage (NCBI taxonomy): Eukaryota > Fungi > Basidiomycota > Agaricomycetes > Agaricales > Agrocybaceae > Psilocybe > Psilocybe cubensis. Next base: position 1,586,483 of record NC_063002.1, on the reverse strand, counting down.
GAAACATTTGAAACCGAAATCATTCTCCCCCTTCGTTGACGTGGATATCATCGTTCTTGATGACGACGGGCGCACTGTCCGTTCAGAAAAGCGAGTCAATAAAGACAGAGCAAACATAAAAGCATTCAAGGAACCTCGTACTTCTAAACCATATTCGAAGTCTGGACTTTCCGCCACCACCCTTCAAGATAATGACGATAGTGATTATGAACCCAGTGGTTTCGTGAAACCGCCAAAACGCCGGACTACTCGCAAACCAATAGTAATCTCGTCTGATGAATCCGACTCTGAAGAACATATCACCTCGCGGGTACTGAAGGTTGGCTTTAACAAAGAAACCATTTCATCGAAAACTTCAATCGCTTCTTCGTCCAAGCTTTCTCGTGCCAGTTCAATGAGTATCGTGGAAGTACTCATTCCGCCTGCCCCATATAAACTTTCAAGACCGCCATCGTCTAGCGATTCTTACACATACAATGAGAAAATTGCAGCGGGTATACCCCAAATAGTGGAGCAAGCGGAGCCACAAAGATACCCCGCTGTTGCATCTCCCAACATGAAACCACGACAACTTACACCTATTCGCGGCTCCCGTAAACGGCTTTTTGAACCTCCATCACCTCCATCACCTACTACAACAACAGATATTGATCTTTCCATTGATTTGAGTGAACTTAACCTCAACCTCGGCTCTATTCCTCAAATCCAGAACTACGTTGAAATACCTGAATACCTCCTGCCTCTTTTGGAAGAATGCGGACAAGAAGCATATGGGCCACACAATTTCTCTAGCTTTATCGAATCATTTCCATGTGATCCAATACTGCAATGTGCTCGGGAAAGTCGAGGTTTTGACATGAAATTCAAGAAAATCGGAGAGGCCAGCTACTCCGAAGTGTTTGGAATTGGCGACGTTGTACTCAAAGTGATACCACTGAGGGATGAATCGAAACCCGAAGTAACACATTCAGAGGAGGATGGCCCTGCGCCCAGTGATGCCAAAGATGTGCGCAAAGAAATCATTGTTACAAGGGCAATGGGGGAAGTCCATGGAGGATTCGTCAAATTGCTGAAGTCCTATGTTGTGCGAGGCCGGTACCCCGAAATCCTTCTTCAGCTTTGGGATGAATACAATGAGCGTAAGGGCTCAGAGAGTGTCCGTCCAGGTAACTATGAAATATTTTTCGCCACCCCAGCCATCTAACTCTGTGCTTGGCAGATTCCTTCAAATTGTCGCAGGTCTATGCAATTATCGTTCTCCCGAACGGAGGATCCGACTTGGAAGCATATACCTTCCATTGTTCCAGCAGAAATGGTTGGAGACAGGCTTGCAGTCTGTTCTGGCAAGTGGCGAAGTCACTTGCTCATGCCGAGCATTTAGTATCCTTTGAGGTATGTTGATATGCTACCACTATAGTTATATTCTAATGGGTTTAAAAGCATCGCGACCTTCATTGGGGTCAGATACTGGTGAAGAATGTGCACACGCAGAACAATGCTCTTAAATCCTTGAATATAAATCAAAAGGCGAAACCTAAAGCAAAGGCAGATCGCCTTTGGATGGATGATATTGCCCATGGTGTTCAAGCTACTGTAATAGACCTTGGTCTTTCTAGAATGGATGCTGGCGATGGTGATGGTGGTGATCATGTTCATTGGACGCCATTTGACGACGAGGTATTTCTGGGAGAGGGTAAGGCGCTTAATATTATCTTCGGATAAGCAAAGTCTGACTAGCGGTTCACCTACCAGGTGACTATCAGTTTGATGTTTACCGGATGATGAAAGAACTAACTGGTGGATCTTGGAACAAGTACCACCCTGTTACGAATGTGCTGGTATAAATTTGCATAACTTCTATCTCATTTCTCTTATTGACCATTTTCTAGTGGCTACACTACCTTCTAAATAAACTAATACATGGAAAAGGTCTCAAACCTCCCACTACCCCTCGCAAACAAAAGGCTTCAGATCCATACATACCTACGTCTACCGAAGGTTTTTTTTCCGAGAAAGATTGCTATGAATGCCTTGTGGACCTGGAGAATTGGTTGGGTAAATCGTTCGCAACGTTGGCAGAAGCGACACGTGTCCATCCAGTTTCTGCGCCAAAGGGGAAGACTAAACGTAAAAACTGCGACCTTGTCAAGCCTCTGGCTTATTCTGGGCCCGGTTGCGCTGGAGAAATAGTGGTGTATGGTGTTAAGAGAGAATGGATTAGATCTACGCGACTGTATTGATCACCTTCTGTCAGCTTTTTTTTAATCAGGTCACTGACACGCCATCATTGCGGCTGTAAGATAAACTACGATGAGCGCATCAGAATAACTTTTTTTCTTCAAAGCATTTGCACAATCAACAAAATCTTCATTTATAAATGACTTTAAATACTCTATTGCAATAAAGAAAAGGATCAATGGCGAGGGATTAGTTTTAAAACCAATCATTTCTCAATATTTACATGAAAAGTAAGATATTTACAGGAAAAGTCTAACAAGATTCGATGAAGGAGTTCTTAGGAAACGGTTTGCCATAATCTCCTCTCCAAGTCGTCAAGTTGGGATTAGTGTAGGCTTCAATGTAACTATCAAAAGATGATATCAGAAACAAGACAGGCCTTTGCACTGTTTACATACGTATTGATATAATCTGCTGTCGGAAAATCTGTAGGATCGCAGCCGATGTTGACGCGGTGCATATCCTGATATACGCGAATATAGTCTATCCGCATAGAAGTAGGGAATGTGAGGTGTTCAAAGTCAATGGATCCAAAATTTTTTGACATGCCCAGGTTGACGATAATGTACTAGGGAAGGCGCGTAAGCACTCCAGGTAGCAGTTTCGATTGGTTGGAATTTTACCATTGGTTCTTGCGGAACGGGACGAGCAGATATCTCAACAGATGGATCTGGTCCGAGTCCAGGGGCATTTAACGTCCACGACATAGTGCCATTAGACACCCAGGAGATGTACTATGCATAGTGATAAACATATAAGCATAACAATAATGATAAGCTTGGATAAACTGTGAATTACCGCATCGTCATATCCTGAAGAGCGGGAACTCATTCAAAACGCAAACAAGAGCTTTCAACAGATAATAGTTACCTGGTTTATACTGTGAGAGATGTCAGTAAGAAGATTACTAGTCAAGTACGGAGGAAACTGGCCTCGAAGCCATAAACAGAGTAGCAGTCTTGGATCGATTCGTAGCAAAGCTGATTTGTTTTGGTAACTATAGAAGTGGCTTGCTGCGTAACGCTTCCAACAAACCCATTTATTCTAGAGATAGTGGGATCACCAAGGATTTCATTTTCCGATGAATTGTCCCAATGATATGCTTTATTGAATGGCTACGGAACTATTTTGAGTACAAATGCAACAGAATCGTGGAGAAACTAACCGCCCACTGAGCAGACTGAGAGACTTCGCCAGTAGGTGGTGTACCACCAACCTGTGCTTCAAGAACATCGATTTCAGGTGCTGATCTTCCGACGTATGTACCATCTTCGTGTTTTGGCCCAGGATGACTCTCGCCATCACATGTACACCTCGAAAGTCTTTGTCCAGGAAGGTAAGACAGAGCACCGCCATAAGCATGATCTCCATCCACCAACGCTGGTAGAGGCCCTCCATTGAAAGTTTGATTAGGGGCAGTACCGACGTCGCAAGAATCGTACGTATAAGGCCACTGTAAAACGAATTAATCCAAATTGGCCGGTCTTGAAATTATTTTGATATTGTATACCATTCCTTCGAGGCTTGCGCCATATCCAGCTCGCCCAAGGTTACCCATTGTCCAAACTGCAGGCCACATGCCTACTACATTGTTTCTTCCTGGTAATTGAACTGCAGTTTCAATGTATCCGCCGGTAAAGCAAAATTTATTCCTGTATATTTTAGTTGAGACGCAATAAATACTAATTGAACGGAATCTTGCGAAACAAACCAAGAAGACATCAATCCTGCAAAATACATTAGTTTCTGAATAAACACCAAATTGACAACTTGCCTCCTTGATAGCCTAGATCATGAGTTTCCTTCTCTGAGAAGGTTATAACAAGCGCTCCTCCTGAAGTAGTAATTGCCTCGGGGTCGTACCACTCTAGATTATTGGTGGCCTGTATTATTATGAGAACCTTCGCGTAAAAAAAGGCGGCAATTTTTCTCACCCAATAATGTAAGTCTTCAGCTTCCCAGTAAGGGTCATCTCCCGGATAAAACGTCCTGCCCTCTTCATTGAATTCGTCAGAGAAAACAAGGATCATATCCGAGCCATCCTTCATCGACTTTTTTATGAGGGCTTCCTTCGGTGTTTCGAGATCAATTAACCCAAAGTTTCCCATTGAAGGAACCTAACAATCTTATTAAACAGGAAGGAAAGAGTTGCAAAGTTTGCAAGATACTCGCCTGTCCTGTAGAGTTGATTCCTCCGAGAGAAGGCACAAGTCCCAGAGTCCATTGCCCATCATAGGTTAAGATTGGATAACCAATACTGGAAGTTATTTTATAGACACATATAATCTTGAAACAAAGTCGGGACGTACAATAAAAGGATGAGTGCAACGAGTAGGATGATCAAGCAACCAACATTTGTTAGACCTCTGATTGTAATGGATAGCATTTTGTCATCAGAAATTTCAGTTGCTTTTCCAGGGTTATGAAGGTCATCGTCGACTTCGACGAGGTCTGGGGAAAGGTCGGAACCCCAGAGGCGAGGGTCTGGAGAGAGAGAGAACTTGGCAATGGGTTATTTCTAAAGCAATACTGTGTTTGTTAAAGGCATTTGAAGGGTACCTTATCAGAAAGAGTACTCAGGCGAGAGCCTGCGGCAAGTGAATAGGGCGACTCGGAAAGACTTTGCTATGTAATTCAGAGAAAAATTAATCGATAGTACTTTGTTGGGAGCACGGAGACGCTACCCAGCTATCCCTTCGCAAAACACCAAAGCTGGAAGCACGAGGAAGGGTAAGTGATGAATCAGCAGAAGCATAGCCAGGATGAGAACCAGAAAAGGACATAGGGTATTGGCGAGCAAGAGGAGCAGGAAAAAGGGCGGAAGAGATGTAGGCTGTCGGTATATAAGGAAGAATAAGAATGCTCTAGCAGAAACTTGCACTGAGGGAATTCTCAACGAGAATCCCTGCAAAAAGCTTCTTTTGTATGACACAGCATAATAGATTTATTAATCTTCTAAAGAGATCGAGGAAGAGACGCCCAAAGTTACCTATGCCCACTGAATGGAAAGCTTCCACTGACTACCTTTGAGCGAGGCAAGCCGCAAGAGCACCATCCCATCGTTACGATTGAGGTTCTCTACGCAACCAAAGGGTCATTCCTGGTATTGAAACGACGGTCCAAGGAATAAGTGGCAATCAAGTTTAAGCTTCTTCGATTGATGGGGCTGGCTCTTACATGGCATGTACGTCTCCATCACTGCAAAAAAGCTTCTTAACTCTGCATTTTCGATGATCACCGTAGTAATTCCATGGATGGCGGTCAAGAAATTTCCGAGGAAATGACTGCATTCCGATGGCGACTTTAGAACGAGCCTCGAGCGATTCAACGATTCAAAGCCAACTTTCTCAAACCCTTAGAGGTTACAACCGTAAGCCCTGCTTATTACCCTTTTTACTGTTAGTCCATTATACTTAGTAGTGGACAAGAGGAGAAACATGTCCATACACCAAGTTCGTTGTGTAAGTTGTCCAAAAAGGCGTGAGCGGTTGACGAACGAGTAACCGATGGAAGCTAGTTTGCTCCGCCGAACGTGTACACGATGAATCCGCTGTCGGACGTGGTCGAAGGGTAATGTGCACCATGGTGGGATAACGGATGTAAATTGGAATACCTTGAAGATTCCATCTCCACTGTTTCGACGTATTATGTATTCCATACTTGAAAGCTGGCCAACGGACATAATGGGAAGTCAAACGCGGAAGCGTGACTTGTTAAAAGAAATAAAATAAAATAAGTTCGGAATGAACAAATGTGATATGGAGACATTGTCGTGGCATGGGAGCATTCTCGGAACCGCGATAGAGGCGTTGGCGTTCCTGGTGAAGGGATTGACAACGCTGTGTGCGAGGAAAATCGTGGCAAAGTCTCACCTTTTGTTGACTGGACACGCACCATCCGGCGGCTAGTAGCTGTGACGCGACGTACATCTAACGGCACCGCCTTGCTTTTTGCCTTTGTCTGGCACCGGTGCCGACATCCTCCCATATCATCGGTCATCGGGGTACCATCGTCACGAATCCTCACTCATCTCAATCTTAACGGCATATACTCGCAATGTTCTTCGAGAGACTTCCTGTAGACCTGATCGCAGAGATCCTGGGGGAGCTGGACTTGGAGTCACTGATTCAGATGGCCTATGTATCCAAACGGTTTTACTCAGTGGCCTCTGATCCTTCTTTAAACCCGTGGAGGAGGCCAATCATGCGTATTCTGAACATGCACATGTATGAACCGGCTTTGAAGCACCTAAGCGTTCGATTGATTGTTCCTCGACGAAATTGGATTGAGATCATTACTTTAGCGCGGCCGTCTTTCGTTCTCTACGACGCAACGCTTCCTAACCTGAAATCAGAGGAATGGGAAGAGTGTTTCAAACGTCGCTTTCTCCCTAGTTGGCAGAAATGGAAAAAGGAAAGCTCCTGGAAAGAAGCTTTTCTCAAGTACGATTATATGTCTTTCGAAGGTGTCTCGGTCTTGCTGTGCTCATGGAAATCCTAGGTTATTGCACAGAGTTTGGCATCGCAGTGTCAGTTCTTGTACAAGCGACGAAGCATGGACCAAGTTAGCTTTTTCATGCCCTCTTTAGCGCTTATCTGACCTTCTAGGTATGTTGTGTTAAATCGAAATGGTTCTGCCAATGAACTCGAGGTTTCCTCTCGCAATTATAATCCGTTTTCCGTCTTCAATGAAATGAAGTAAACTTCTCTTATATAACACCTACTTTTATCTTTCTTTCTGACGTAGAATATTATAGGCAACAGAACAACCTTTCACACCTTGAGACGCGCATTCGGGCGAGTTACAGAGTTTCGTCAATTAACCACAAGTGCTGATAATAATCACACAATCCTAGCTTGTTGTTGAGCTATCGGATGTTAGAATATTGGCTTTTGGAACTCTAGCCAAACCACGTAGCGACCTTATGGTGAACCCAAACGCGCATATGTTCCTCACTCCCCCAGGAATCACTGCAAACAGACCAGGCAATGTTTTGACTAAGCTTGCGTCAAGAAACCGACTAGGCTTTGTGGACGATCACGGGGTTTACCCAATGTCACCGTCCACGGTTCCTGCATACTGTGGGTGTGTTGAGATGCACGCAAAATTGTCGAACTAAATAATTTCTAGTATTCAAAGATTATCATAACCCTGTCGTGACGTACAAACGACTCATATACCCCCAACCAGCTACCACACATGCCAACTATCCGCTATTTACTTCAGGGGGAGGAGATTCCAGATGGAATGATTTGGATGAAATAGAAGAAAGCGGATTACATTGGGTGGGCGCTTTGATGCAAGCCATGGTCTCTCATCCACGTTTACTTAAATCTCATAATTTATTTTTTTGCTGTAGGATCACCGCCCAACTTATCTGCCCGTCTCGAGACTCTGACAATCCGAGGCATCAGTATGCATCCTTTGCCTGGGACGATCTCTGGGCCATTGCTCCTTGGATGGATGAAATAATAACCAAGAGAATAAATGGCGCTGGATTAGGCAATTGAGCCCAAATGTTCTTATAATGGTATTGAAAGTCTTCGACATCATCTTTTATCTTCGCACAGACTATTCTCTTCCATAGTACATGATTTGTCTAAAATTCCCCCCCCCCCCCCCCCCCCTCATATCCCTCCTCATCGCCCTTTGCCCCATTTTATCAGCTTAGCCAGGTGTAGCACTCTTTGAAGCATTCGGCAAATTTATTTTTATAGACCGACCATTTCCAAAAACTACGAAACAAGATCGGAATAAGCACGTTTAGGCACATTTAGGCTTCGTCTTTGTCAGGGAATTTTTCTCCGTATCAGGTGAGACGTATCGCCTTTTGTTTATCCAACGATCTAATCTTCTTTGTCGCGTGCCCGAATTAGGGTTTTGACAAGCTCCTTTGTCGATCCATACCGTGCCCCTAAATTCTATGCGTTTTACAGAAATTCTAATTTGCGAAATAACTGCATACTCCTTCAACGAAGACAATAACACGATCATCAAACACACCTTTGTGGACTGAATGACTTTGTTTCGGTTCCGGGAAATCTGGGCAAACTCAAAGAGCAATAAATATGTAGTAAGAATTCTGAACCTGTCTCCTTTACTCACCCAATTCCTTTCCCAACGTCCCACTTTTCAACTTATTTTCCGTAGCGTTGCCGGACAGCGTCTTTTATCTATTATAATAACACTTCTCCAAATAACACGACCTCACCATGCCAAAAGTTGAGAAGAAGACCGACAACCGCCAGGTAAGTTGGCTATGGTCTCACGTTTGCAGCCTCTATTAACCTTAGAATTAGTGGATATGCTCTGAATGCCCCAAGTCTTTTGGTAGGAAAGGAGACCTTACTCGACACGAACTTTTACATCTAGGAGTAAAGTGAATCGCTTGCAGACTACCATTAACATTCGTGTTCTAACTTACCTTCAGGCCTCACGTTTGTACAACACCAGGGTGTGGGAAGGCTTTTTCTCAGTACTCTGGTCTCAAAACGCACCAGAATGTCCAGTCAGTAAACTCTTCGATACTTCACGCCTATGCCAGATATCTGACCGTTCTTTTGCAGTACTAAGGCCAAACCGTATGTCTGCCAACTAGATTCGTGTAATGCCTCCTTTGGAGACCCATCATCCTGTGCTCGCCATCGCAAAGAAACCCATCGTCGAGTCAGCGGTTATTTTTGCCCCGTTCCACGGTGCAATTCCAGAATAAAGCGTCGCTCTGCTTTTACTTCGCACATCAAAAGGCATGGAATCGATCCGGCGACTCTCGATATCGACAGTTATGCACCACCGCTGCTGCCGGTTGCTGTCCCAGTTCCTCGAAGCGGAAGATCTTCCCGCGACCAAACAATTGTCCCACATGTTGATACCAAAGCCAATGTCAAGGTTCCAGAAAGGCCAAAGTTTAACGAGGCTGAAAGAGACCTCTACCACTCTCTTCGTAAGTCATTCACGTACATCTGACTTTTTTTTACTTCTCTGACAAGGTGATTTTAGGCACAAATACTACTACCAACCTGGATGATGTTGGGCTGTACGGCAGTCCATACAGTAGACAATTTGAGGCATACCATGGACCCTATCCGTCCAGTTTACACCCTTCCGTCACCTCGACCTATTCTCACCTTACCTCTCCGAATAGCGCGTTCGAATACAACGTCGACACAGGGCGCAGGTTGGAAGACCTTTACATCGTGGACTCTACTATGCGGCGAAGTGCTTCTAATGTCAACATTCACCGCACACCACCGTCTTCCCCTTCTCGGCACATTTTCACTTCAGCGCTTACCCCCGAGACATCCTCCGGAAGGGATCTCCAAACTGTCAACATTACGCACGGATCTTTAACATTCGACCATTTCTCATTCCCAGCCTCTAGCAGTGTCTTTGAGCCTGCTCATAAGCCATACGGCAATGTTACTCATGATGGCAAGCTTACTGACATGAGTCCCTATTACAACATTCCATCGTCTGAGACGTCATGGACCTTTGTTTGATTATTATTATCTTCTTCCCTTTTCGTGGATTTATTATAATTCGTTCTTTTCTTCATCTTTGCGCTCTTTCCCCCCTTTTTTTGACGTCTCCGTTTATATTGGCATTTAGTGCACTCTCGATGTATACCACCAACTCACTCATTTGTATTGATACAACATTACTTTTGTTCACTCGTTTACAGTTGCGATTATGCCTACATTATATACTTAATAATATAGTTATAGCCACCAATAATACGGTTTTAATACGGAAGCGAACTTCAAGAGTGATGAAACCTGTTTTGTTTGGGACCGTGGTGAAGCAACAAACAAAGGTTTGTTGATCAAAAAATATCTTGACGGACTTGCTACAGCGAACAACGTCTTATTTGCCTCGAAGCGCCGAGACTCAACAGTTCCCACTACCTACAACAGCATATCTCTCTGTTTTTTCTTTCTTCGCGTTATACGTGTTACGGTTCCTCTTATTTACCACTACTCGCACCTGTCCAGGGACCGTGCCACTCGAAGAATGATGCTCGTGTCGACGCTTCCACCCCCGATATTTTCAACGCAACATGGCCAGGATGATTATCGACCTTCAAAAGACATGGATGCCTTCAATAACCTCCTCCCCCCACCCATAGAGTTTGTTGAAGGCTCTTCGTCGGGCACTCTGGCTGTTGCAGAGGGTAAGTATGAGCCCATAAATGCCAGTCCTAAACCAGCCAAAGCAGAGGTGCGTCTCGTTTTCATACTAGTAGTGCTGAAATCACTCATATTGCATTTAGCCTGCTGATATTTCCAAGAAAATCCCTTCAACTCCTGCAAAAGCCACTCCAGCGCCACCGCGCTCAACAGGCGTCAAAACCACATCTATGTATCCTGCTGCGATAGATACATCATGGCCAATGTCCTGCAGCTTAGGATCCGGTCTGTACAACAGCGGGAATACCTGCTTTCTCAACAGTGCTCTCCAATGCCTTTTACACACGCCCCCACTCCTGAGGCTCTTGATATTGCATAAGAAGGAGGATTGTATGTGTAATTAAGGCTCGTTTCGACACTAGGATTTCCTTAACGTATGTTTCTAGGTCGGCTCAGTTCTTCGTTCTGTATGGCATGCTCTCTACGCTTGGTTGCCACCAAAGCACATGTAGGCAATCGAAGCGCATTCAGCCCCTTCCCTATCACCAATAACCTACAGCGTGAGTAGTATCGCAGCCGCCCTCTGATGACGACTCTTAGGCGCATACACAGATATTGCGAAACACCTGCGCAAGGGGAGACAAGAAGACTCTCACGAGTTCCTGCGATACGCTATTGATGCTCTTCAAAGATCCTGTCTTGCGGGTCTGCCTCCGTAAGTTCCTTTTACCCTCCAACCTTGCAAACTTACTCAACAATTACAGGAAAATCGATCCCAAGCTGGCAGAAACAACATGGGTTCACAAAATTTTTGGCGGCCGGTTGCGCTCAAGAGTAACATGCCGGTCCTGTGGTTACAATAGCGACACATTTGACCGTATTCTTGATTTGAGTCTGGACATTTTCCGGTGCGATTCACTGAAGGACGCCTTGCGCAAATTTATTGCTATTGATTACCTGAAGGGCTCTGATAAATATAAATGCGAGAAGTAAGCGATATATCCACGCAGTTTTTTTTTTTGACAACAATTCATTTTCATCAGGTGTCAGAAGCATGTCAACGCCGAGAAAAATTTCACGATTCATGAGGCTCCCCTAGTTCTCACCGTCCATCTCAAACGATTTTCACCTCTCGGGAAGAAAATCAGCCACCCTCTTTCGTATGATCAGGAACTTTCACTGCAACCGTACATGAGCGACGGTCAATTCGGTCCTACATATTCTCTTTATGGCGTAATTTGCCATGCTGGCGGTGGTCCCAATTCTGGTCATTATTACGCTTTCGTTAAAAGTAGAGAGGGGCGATGGGCAGAAATGAACGATGAAAGTGTTTCATCAACAAGTCTTCCAACAGATAAAAGAAATGCATATATGCTTTTCTACATCCAAAACCGAGGTCAAGGACTCGAAGCCGCGGTCAAGGCGCCCTTGGCAAACAAGATGCTATCGTCGTCGGCTTCTATGAAAAATGGTCTCACCAATGGCGTGAAGAAAGTAGAAAGAACAAGTAGTTCCGATGAAGACCAAGGCGTTAAAATCTCAGCACCATTCATTGGCCCCTTGTTACCTTCTGCCGAAATTTCTGTAAATGTGGCCAACTTGACCCCAAACCCACCTACCGACCCTCAGGCCGCGAATCTAAAATCCAGGATTCAGGCTGCAGCCAAAGCTAAGGCTAGTTCAGCTTTAGAAAGCCTTGGCAATTATGATTCTGAAGAATCTGATAATGACAAGGAATCATCAGCGTCTTGGAAAACCCAGGATAAGATGGATGTCGATGTCAAGGGCAAAGAAAATGATAGCGGTCAAGGAAGTACCAACCCAGATTTGTCGGCAATGCCTCCAACTGTCGAATCTGCCAAGGCCATTCCTGCATCCAAATTTTACAGCAACACACCATCTAATGCCAAAAAGCGCAAAATGAGTGACTCCACGTCAGAAAATTTTAGAGTGCCGAGTTCGCCTCTACAGGCGCGGACTAAAGGATACCATTCGAAGTCAGTAAACCCGTTTAGTCATGCTTACAACGCGAAACGAAGAAGACGGTCGGGTATTTAGCTATAAGTATAGTTTTGTAGGTAGTGTATATATGCCCACTGTATTTGGCAGGCGCGTGCTGCAAAAGTGCTATAATTTATGTCAGCGTTGTATGGAATACAGTGTTATGAGATAAATGATTAGGAATACACGGGCAAAGCAGGGGAAACCGGCTATAGTTTCGACTTGACCTTGTTAGTCGCCACTTTTGCTTCATGCTCGTTTCCTTCTTCCCAACATACGACTGTGACAGTGACATCGTCGCGATACCTCCTGGAATGTGGTGCCGGAATGCTCAAGAGTTTACGAAGAGCATCTTCGTCACCGCCTCCAAAGGCATTTCTAATAAGATGAGCGCTGAGGTTATCGTCTTTGAACGCCCAAGAACCTTCTTTGGCGCTGTTCTTTTTTGTTTTGCCTTCAACACCTGCAGAACCGAAAACTGTGGGGACGAGATTAGGTAGCTCTGACTTAGAGACAACACCCCTAAGGCCAGATAAGTGGCCTGCAACAAGGCTAACGACTTCGTCGTTGCTAGAAGATGACTAGGTTGAGACAGGTGAACGACTGGCGTCTGATTGCATACCTTAGTTGGTCCCATAAGCCATCGGTTGCCAGAACCAAGAAACGGGTGGACTTCTGGGTCGGGTCCGAATTGGAGCTCGAAGACAGGGACATCTTCCGGTGGGTAACCACTGGGCGCGCGGTCACATAGGGAGGGGTCTTGAACAGCGAGGGGGGATTTCGCATGGGTTGGTCGTTTCCGACCATGAACACTTGGTTCAATCTGTCGGACGTACGAACACGATCAGACTGATAATTTCGTCCATGATTTACAAAGACCTACGTTTCTTGGACGGGTCGTGGCCACTTGTATCGAGCGTCCCCGAACGCACGGCTGGGTTCCAAACCTCCAAGAATGCGACCATCACGAACCACAAAGTCTTCTTCGTCCTTTGGATGTTCTGACCTTACTCTGGTAGATAACATCAGCGTGCGATGTAATAAACACAAAAGTTTACGGGTATAACTAACCGAGCCAATTCAGATGGATTACGTCCTGTCTGATCTTCGCTGAGAACTTCTATTCGCCATTGCCCTTTACCATCCTGAGTAGGCTCCCAGACGCCTGCTACTGCTCTAGAATCCCCTACGCAAGCCACATATAAGTCGCGGTGGACAGTATCAAACACTGCCATCAAAGCACAGCTGCCTGAGGTACAAAAATCAGCAATCAAACTTTTGAGAGGAACACCAGCATACCTGAGATAGCAGGAAGCATCGCTGTCAATGCAAGTGGGTGTTGACTTAAATCTGGTAACTGCTTATTCTTCCAGCCCTCTTGATCTATGTTATTGGCGAGGATGCGGAGAGGTGTTTGCAAGAGTTCGTTATCCAGTTTAGTGAAGGCTTGTTCTATAGCTTGAGAAACACGAAGAGGATTGGCGTCTAAAGGAGCAGCGACAGAGGGAAAAGATGGGGATAACCAAAGAAGAGATCTAACCCTGTCAAGGAGGCCTGCTTGCGGTGCAGATTTGGGGTTTTTTATCAACTCGGCGAGCTCAAGCGCGACACCTTTAATAAGAACGCGTGAAAGTAGACGAGAGGTTTCAAAACCGCCATGGCCGTCCATTACAGCGAAAAAGAGGTAGTCACCAGGAGCCGATGGATCGGAGACGTCGCGCTCTATAAGTTGACTGGCAGACGCGTCTTCGATAGGATCATTAGAAGCAAGGCTAGCTGTTGTCCATTTCCATGTGAGGCCATTAGGCCGCACGTGGGTCTCTGAGCTTTCGTTTTCCCGAATACGCGCCTCCAGCTCCTTCATAGGCAACAAAGTAAACGTTCGTGTAGCCATTTCTGACTTTCCGCTTGGGCCTCTGACTCTAATCCAAGCGTCAAAAGTTTGTGGTGCACTGCTCTGTGACTTGTAATACAAGTAGGCTGGGGTTCCAATGACCGCTGTGGCTGCAATTGGTTTCCATGCCCGACGGAGCATGCTCAAAGATACGATGGTTTGTACGGGTCAAGCAGGATATGGTGAGCCTGTTAACACTGACCGTCCAGGAGGATTTAAGGAATAGAATGGCAACTCTGGGGTAGCGCCGGGACCGTATTGGAGAGATTAGCACGTGATAGTGTAATGTTTAGTCATGCTTGGCTGTATAGAGGGCACATATCTCTCTTTGTTACAAACGACCATTACAGGTTGCAAATTGCATCCATTGTCTACGACGGGGACCCATATATTGTACTCAAAGCAAAAAGGCTTAGATACCGCGCCGTCTTCAAGACTTCAACTCAACTTGTGTGACCGTCAAGCAGTCTTCAAGTGGCAGATCTGACTCATTCTTAAGGTTCTAAAAGAACTCATAGACGGACAACATTCAGAGCTAAGACAATGAATTTGGAAAGAACATCCGACAATGTAAGTCAGAAGCACGTATATACTTAATGCACCTGCAAAAATTCCATTAAAATGTGTTCCTAATTGTCTGTGTCAAGTCCTCTGCCCACAGTAGCGGCCAACCATCTAATGCGTCGGAGCAACCATCCATTGCCCATCTGCAGAGTCTAGGCATTTCCGTCAAGGACTTTGCCTTCGATTCCACGCTGCCTGCAGTGCGCCCGTACCGTAGACAGCCCACCCAGATCCAGCCGAGTATACGACGTCCTCTTGTGCGGCAATCGACTGAACCCGATGAGGGTCTTGGCTCCCAACCCCTCAGTCAAGCGACTCAGCATTTGGAAAGGCGGATAACAGAGCCTGCCCCCTTACCAGCTCCTCCCGCGCGTATGCCTGCGTACGAAGATCTGAATGTACAAACGACTGCCCTCGAAGGCGGACGCGTAGTGCAAAGCGACAATGGAAACGTCTTAAACACGCCGAACAACCACTCATTCTCCTTGAATGTCTCTCAAGCGCGCGCAATTTTCTCCTCTTCTCCCCTCACACCTGTACCATCTTCGCCATTTCCCCCCATACTTCAAGCCAATACTTCCTGCTCAAGTGTCGTATTTGATTCGCGGTCTCCTGCTATCCCACGGGTTTTACAGCCCAGGTATTCCTTTCGAAAGCGACCTACCCCAACCAACATTGCTACTTCAAAACCTTCCAAGCGTGCAAGGATTAATACTTCATCGGAATCGAGCAACAATTCGCGCACCCAAGTTGGACTTGCCACTAACAATAAGAAATCATTAACCAGGCACGATTCCAGTCCTCGCAAACGCGTCACTTCTAAGCGCTCCAGCGGCAACTCGGAAAAAGGCAAAAGAAAACGTGCATAATCCAATCGTATCATGTCGGTGCACACTTGTATGCTCTGGGTCATCACAGACCACATCTATCTGCATTCTCTCCCTCAACTATCTATAGGCTTCCTGGACAATTTCCCCCAAAGCTCATATGTACAATAATGTTGGACCAATTATGTCCACCAGCACTTTTCAACGCATGCCAATCATATTGTATCTAGCCGTCTACTCAGCATCCTCGCTTTGGTTTTTCCAATGGACTTTTATTCACATTTCGCTATCCGATGCTGTTCATTACTAGCCACAACCATTCTCCATAGTGTATCATACTCAACACTGTATACAGTTATATTTCTGATTTTTGTACTTCATGTAACACATGTATACATTATGTTTGCGTTCTCTTCCTAGAAAGTTTACGAAAATCAGCGTGGGTCGTATTTGGTTAGTATAATGTCGTTCCAGACTCTTGGAGCCTCTAGAAAGGCAATCCAACTACTAGTACACAGCACTCCAGACACGGGGTTTAGAACTGATGCTATGAGCGTGTGGAGAATATTTATATGCCTGTCATTGCTGAATTATCTGATTCCTCTTTCCTTTTCTTAGTAGTAGGGTTTCAGTGGAGGCGCTAAATGGGCGCCTAATGATCTTTCAGGATCAGGTTTGGATTTGTGGGTTTCGCCTTGGAGATTGATTGACAACTTGCCTACAACTGCTTTGAGCATTGTGTGCATTTTATAGCACAATTGAAGGTATCAATTGGAAGTTATATATAGTCGTGAGGATGCTCGATCGTATTAAGAAGTACC
This sequence comes from Psilocybe cubensis, assembly GCF_017499595.1. Classification (NCBI taxonomy): domain Eukaryota; kingdom Fungi; phylum Basidiomycota; class Agaricomycetes; order Agaricales; family Agrocybaceae; genus Psilocybe; species Psilocybe cubensis. Next base: position 1,570,012 of record NC_063002.1, on the reverse strand, counting down.
TGCATGCCTAAAATAGCCGTCAATTTCAACCCGCTCTCATGGGTGTCTGCCACAGGAAGCATAGAATTCATCTTATTTCACGGCAGCATGACATCCAAATGTCCAAAGGCTACTTCAATCTCCATCCGTTAATCGCAATCCTGTTTCTAACTATTGCTGAGGTCTTCACAAGTGGGTCACAGTTGGATGGGTCATGGTCTCGGTGTTCGATTGCACTAAGCCGATGGAAGGTAAGCTAAAGCCCTCCGATGAAGAACTCCCCAAAGAGTCCTACTAGTAAGGCCAAAGAATTTTCTTTTATCATTATGATGGCATACCTGATTCCTGTCTGAGGCAAGAAAACCAAAACTTGATTGCACCTAGCTATACCGACATACCACTTTCCGAACGCGACACCCTGTCAGTGTTGCTCCGCGTGGTCTCTATTCCGTTTCGCATGACACTCTCACCACATTGTGGTCCAGCAGAAAGGTTTTACTCAGGGACGCCCAGGTCTCTAGTCTTTGAGGTTCAAGGCTTCTCGTAGACTCACAAGTTAGTATTTGAGATTAGTAATAACCTCAAACAAGATTATGAAGCTCCGACAAGCTTGTAGAAAGTAACTACACGAAGCCCATTGCCCCGAGTACGTTGTTTCCGCTTACTCGAAAAGGCTGAATATACTGCGCTTACTTCTACGCATCATCCGTTGTTTCTTTCAGTGCCGACCAAGTTTACAAGTACATTCAAAGATAAGTTGACTGTGGTCAGAGACCAAACTTGGTCCAGGCCCGTTTAGATGAAGAACAAACGACTTGCCCAACCTCGAGGCCAGACTGGGTGGATCAAATTTCACTCATATTTTGCCAACATATATAAAGATACCAGATACTAAGTGAAGTAAGTACTAGATAGTCCAGACCACCGGGAGAGCGCTTCCAGTTCCAAGGTGCGGACAAACCGATTGATAAAAAATTCCAACATGAAATTAAAAGTGTCTTTATCGCAGTCCATCAGCCTTCTTTTTCAAAAAGATAGAAATCGCTCCAATCGATACTGCCAGTTGAATACGCCTGCGAAGTCTTGACAAGTCCTTGGTCTATTATTGGCATTTGGAATTCCGAATACCATGCATTAATGGGGAATGTTATTTTCGTTTATAGACTTTCCCAACCTGTTTGGACCCCTCTGAAGCAAGCATATTTACGACTCTCTGGATGGGACTTTGATGAACATGACCGACCTGGGAGCCAGAACATTTAAAAGACTGATCGATCTTGAACTTGAAGCTCTGGGCACATTCTGAACCTACTACTCGACAAACTGTCAGCTGATAATAATTGTCTTTGGGTATATCTAATGGCGTGAATTGGTATTAATACTTAGAGTGAGGTTTTGTTCATAATAGTCTATCTCAAGGTCAGAATCGGTCAGATAGCCGCTGATAGATGGTCCATGGAGACTCGGACCGTGGCGCACAGGGGTCTTATTGCCAAAAGCGGATAAGATGACTCGCAGTACGAGTTTTTATCTGGCCATGGGTGACCATGTTTCCTCCTCCCCTTCACCCATCATCCAATGCAGGTCACCATATCCCTGCTCCCTGTTTCCCTCTCTCTCGTCCATATCCCCAGGTCTCGTCTAGACTCTCTTTCTCATCCCGTTCTCAGGCAGCTTCTCCATCCAAACCCGGCTTTTCTCAACATTACATGCAATGAAATAGAGCTCAGTGTCTTCGCCGAGCACCATATGCTACACGACTTTGATCCAATAGCTCGCAAGGATCGCCAAAGGCAGCGTTCCAGGTCCGGATCAAATTCTAGTCGAAAGGGTGCCCCTCAGACTACCCCTGCCTATGAGCCTGTCGAGATCTCGTATGAGAAATGGAGTGTTCTGCAGATTGACTCACACAGTGACCGCATGGGTACGTGCTGCTCTTGTTGGGTCAGTTTTGGGACGTTCATTTTGCTCTATCAGACAATTCGGGTACTCGCGTCTATGATCTCTCTGCCCCACTTGCCGCTGCCGGGATCTCCATCTTATACCAATCCTCATACATGAGTGACTTCATATTCGTATGTCATTCACCACAATCAAAAATATAGTCTGCGCTCATAATTTTGAATAGGTTAAGGAATCGCGTCTTCAAGAAGCGATGGAACTTTTTGCATCCGCAGGGTTCCACCTCTATGCCTCCGACTGCAACCCATCTCTGTCGCCGTCTGTCTCACCAAGCAGCGATGAATACTCCATTGCAGCCTCCCTCCCTCCTGCAAGCCGCAGTGCGGGTACCGTTTTAACTCGCAACATAAGTGATGTGGATGTTTCACGTCCTCTTGCAAGTCAGGAAAAATCCTCCGCAGATACAGGCCCACAATCATCCAGGAATAAGTCTCATTCACCATCCTCAGGTGAGGTCAAAATTCTACGACCTAATTTGGCGTGTGTTGGACTCTCCGAGGAATTTGGTGTTGATCATTGGGGACTGAAACTCATTAAATTGGTTGCATTTCCGGATCTCATTCCCCCCTCGCCTCGCAAATCGTTGTCCTCAAGATCCGAAAGCGCCACTGCTTTTTCTATCAGCTCTCCCCCTCTGGATCTTAATATTGCGTCATTGTTTCTTAGCGGTCTACAATCCGACTCTTCATCCTCGTCTTCAAGTGACGACGATGGCTACTTTTCTCACTCCCCACAAAATATCTCAGCAACTACCCTGACAGTCAACGCCTCCCGCTCACATTCTGATTTGCGTTCATCGACTTATAGTCCGTCCGTATATCACTCCCCCTCCAAGCATCATATGTCACATATCAGTTCACTTTCACAAAGTACTCCAAAGGCTCATTTGCCACCTCTTCATACACAGTCCACCCTCCATGCCCCAGCCAAACGATCAGAACATGTTGTTCCATTCTTTAGTTTTACTCGAACACCCGAAGGGTCTTCACTGACTGCCGATGTCAACGTTTTAGCTAAGCTCTTTCCCCCGCATGAACGACATATGGTTATCTGTAGTGGTGAACTAGATGCAGCAGACCTTCGAATGGAAGAAGGGGCGGACTCGTCGGATGAGGATGATGAAGTTGACGATGCATCACCGAGAAGCAGCAACTCACTCAAATGCCTTCAAATCGACTTGCGGCGCTTTGGTCTTGGTATGCATTTTCTTTATCTGTCCAAAATTGGGATCTTACTTGCCTTGATTTGCCGGTAGACAAACATGGCCTTGTCAACCGTTTTTCAAGGGTGCTAGAGGAGAGTGGCATCAACCACATGTATAGCTCCACGTTCAAAACGGCCAATTTACTGGTGCGCATCCTTGTATCCATTTTCACTGTCATGTGCTAAATCTGAATTCTTCTTTCGCAATCCAGGTCGATAAAAGAGATGCACTATGTGCACAAAGTCTGTTGAGATCATGCTAAGCTGAAAACACGCCTACCCCATCTGCCTTGCATGCTTCCTTTCTGGGTTATTTTTACGGTCACGTAAATGATTCTCTACTCCCAATCTCCGCCCACATCCTTCCACCATAGCCGAAAAAACGACACTACGATCCTTACTTGCTGCTGGATATGCCATTCCTCGGTTTCCTACTCACAGACACAACCTTCGCATCACATCGTCAGCCCACCTAACTTTAATGCGGCCAAGACCAGTTGATCGATGATCCCTTATTTCACTACGATTCATCGAGCATGAAGTACTATATAGGAAAAGAAGACCCTAGCTTCTTTTCCTGGTGGAACGCCCCTGGGCACCAAACCGTATTATTCTACCTTACTGATGGTTCCGAGGCGACACTTGTTCCCTCGGTCGCCCTCCAACCGCGATACCCCGACCGTGCCTCCTGCTCCAATCTATGCAAGTAGAGCAATTCTTCCATGGTCAATGTTGTTTAATGTATCCTTGTTTCTCTTGCGATATGTGTTGTGTTTGAATGCTTATGTGTCCACCAGCTATCCAATTCTTTCGTTGCGTCGAAAATTTGTGTGATTTACACCTTATCCTTTCCATCTATGTTGTATTCAATTCCCTCTTTAAACCATTTTCGATGCCTCGTGCTCTATCTGCAATTTAGCACATCATCTAAATTATTCCCTTCCCTTGGCCTGTTGTTGTACATCCCTCTTCTCCTCACCCGAGTCTGATCTCACGTTCATTCCATTTCCTTTTACCGCCTCCTCTAACTGATACTCTCCTTGGATATAATGTACATCACACATCTTTTTATCCTACATTAAACTTTTTTTATCACTCCCGATCCCTGTCTATTTGTCGAGATCAGACTTCCTAGACATAACACACAATTCATTGCTAACTTCATGCGTCGAGGACGCAATCACAATGTTTACGTTGGCATTATTAAAGTGCGCATTGCCTGTGGCATCGATGTCCGTCTCTTCGGAAGGTTTTTGGAGGTCAGTTGAATGGTGCATGATTTCACATTTCCACTCAAGGCTCGTATGGAGAACTATCGTTGAAAAGCAATCAAGAATTCCAATGCAATAGATAGAAAGTGAGTGCTTGCCTAGAGAATTTGAATCAATCCTCTTTCAGATTGTACAGTAATTTCGTTAATGATTAATCTAACCCAGCATAACCTCTATATTTGCAGGCATTTGTGTGAATTTCCAGAGTTTAGTGGCATCTAATACTTACACAAATCCCTCATTAACCACTGTAAGAAATAAGCAATGGCATTACAGCGCGATTTCACAGGAGGGTGTATAAACTGTATGAACACCGGCGAAGCTACCCTAAATAGTCTAGGAGAGGCTGGACCTAGTGGGGGAACGTGGGGGCATTTGAGGAGCAAGAACAGATCAATGAAAGTACAAACACTTAAGTAAAAAAAAAATAATCCAATGGCATTGGCCGTATAACAAATGTATACAAGTACAGGTGGGGTAAAACATACAGAATCATGTGTATAATACTATAAAAAGTAAATTATAGGGTACTAGGATTAGCATATTGAGTAAATGGGCTATATGATAACAACATTATATGAAGCGAATGCAAAGATGGGCACAGCAGCAAAAGACCAGAGGAGAAGTCCATTATGTAGATAGATCTGTTCCTGTTTGTTCAGTTAATCCAGTACGATTGGCGATTGAGATGTACCACTCGTCATATTCAGGTGGCCCTTCATCTTCATCTTCATCATCATCATCTGCAATATAAAATTTGCCCGATGATGTATGTGATGGGGTATACAAAGAATTTGGATCATCCTCTGCAGTATTGATAGCGATGTCGTTGTGGAGCCCAGATATATATGCTGAATAGCTTTCATAGCGACATTTAACAAGATCTTCATCAATTGCCTCGGAGAAGAAGCCACTACCAACCCTCTGCAATTCTGTTGGAGTGCCAGGGCCTGAAGTATTAGAACAGAAGGAGGAGCCATCTTCGGAGACACCAAATTCATCATGATCGGGGGAAGCGAGAATGCTCGAATAACTGTCGGTTTCATCGCCAGGAGTGTTGATGTAAGCCAATGGAACACCTTTGGTTTTAGTAGATATAACAACCAGAGCATTGCCATATGCACAATCTTGGACGCCTGTTGAATTTCCCCATAACGTCCATGGGTCGTTGGGCTCTGTACCATGTATCACGATGTGGGGAGCAGAACATGGGAATGTTGAATGTATGACCGTGACGTTGACCGGTCTAGGTCCAAGATGATGAAATATTGGCTAGTCAAGTCATGTCAGGTAATCGTTCAAGTTAGAGAATGTACGAAACTAACGTCTGCCGGGTCATTCCATTGCCAGCTGAACCGTCTGTCAACGGAAGCAAGAAACTGGGGGTCGTCGTACCGTGATCGCCATTCTGTAGCTATTGAGCTTGCCTTGATGGCCTGTATAAACCAGGTACATTTAGACACAAACTTCATCCACGAGAAGGTAATTCATACCTCAAGCCTCAGTAAGAGACGATGTGTAACATCCATAGCTGCTTTCGTCATTGGGTGATTCCTTTCGTCGTTCGTATGGTTAACCTAAGAAAAAACAAAGTGAGATATTGTCATTGGTGTCCGTTCGTCTACGCACATATTCTTGGAATGCAGACGGGGAAAAGACCTTTTGTGGGACCATTGTCTTCGGGTCGACTCTCGACTTTCGAATGTTGTCGATGTATTCGCAGATATACGTCCTACAAAAAGTAGACGCTTGTTGACTGGCCACCATTGCCTACATGATACGTCAATTCTCAATGTATTTTTATGAAAAAAAAGTCCGACGTACAACATAACGACGTAGAAGCCGATGAGTCGCCAAAGATGCTGCGCGAGTCCTTGCAGAACAATTTTCGGCCATGGCGCGTTGAATCTGTGGAAGGATTGATTAGCCATTTATGCAGCACAGATTAAGTTGCATACATTCCGGCAAAACCTAGGATAATTAAATGCACCAAAGACAGTGCAGGGTCTATTTGTAAATTTGGGATAAGAATATACAATCGACTTCCACTCTTCATAAGTTGCGGTACGACAGGTTGTCAAGTATAAGGGCGGAACACTAAGTGAAGCGATATTTTGAGGATTGATGCGATTGTTGTATGCAGAATTTTCCCATGTGTCTGGGGGTGGTGTGATGACGATGTGAGGGTAAGAGGTAGGACGGAATGAGTCCAAGACAATGGTATGGGGCGTTCGTCTGAAATGCTCAAGGACAGACTATATGTAGGTAAATGATTAGCAAAACATCATAATGTTTTCATACAGTTACTTGCATGCCGGGCATTATCTTCGAGTATGTCGACCGATTGTTCCGTGTGGTCGATGATGGTAGGAGGTATATTGCAGAGCTGTAAACAGTTAAAGGAGGTATCCGACGACAAAACAGCTACTTACTATGTGACGAACAATGGATGACTCCTCCAGTCTCTGTTTCAGCTTCCTATCTTTGTCCTCGACTTCGTCTTCAAATGTCACAGATCTTGACCATGTGTCAGCGACTGGCCGTTCACTTGAGATCTGGTAGGCTGTTGTAGATATTTGCATACGTAGACTTTCCTTCTGGGTAGAAAGTCTGTATCTGTGAGCGATTAGGGCACTGGGAGACATGCGTTCATGGCCATCCTGAAAGTATGCGGAGAATCAGCGAAAGTCCGTCCGAGTAGTATGTCTGGTGAGTCGCACCTCAGTTACTTCCGGAAAGCCATCTTCACTCTCGAAGGAACCTTCTCTGACGAGCACATGCGCATTGTGATCTATATGATGAGACGCTGGGGGGGATGAGTGAGGTTCTTGAAGAACTTCGGTGTCGCCGATTACTGTTGACGCACACGTGATGGGCGGGCGGCGCGTCATTAATACTTGTCTGCAACGCGTCTTTGTCGACACTCGCGCCGTCTGAGAGACTAGGAATGGTCTTTAAGAATCGCTGAGGGAATTGGAAACTAAAACGCAAAGTGGAACTGGGTGAATGTGCGCTGGTCCTTATAAGCGGCGCTTGAGCAACGGTAGCGCTGGTGAAGTTGGTCCTGAGCGCCGTCAAGCGACCGTTGCGGTGTTCCAGGTATCGCAGGATTGGACCAATCAGTAACCTTGTGGTAAAGGTGAACGGATTGGAAAATGAGAACGTCCTTATGTACAAGTTGTGTGTAGAGAAGAATTAACGGGTTGTGTGCCACCCCGCAAGAGTCAGTCTATGCTTTTGCTATATTTGTATCCCCGCCGTCAACTTTCCCATACAGCCTACCTTGGTACTTATAGTTACATATATTGGTGGCGTTGCGGTTACCTCAAATGCCGTTTGAGGCCATGTTTGGAATGAAACCAAACTGTTCTTCGACTTAATGGGCCAAAAACCATTGTCCACTCTTGTTAATGGCCTACTTTAAACATACACCTCGACGCCTATCATGAATGAAGGCCACAGTGTGTTTAGTTACGGCCGCGGCCCCCCCGCATATGACCGAAGCGAAGCGACTAACTTGGAAACTAACTAAAGACTGTCACTGCCATAGCTTTATGACAATTTCTGACGCCAACTGCACCATGGCGAATACCCATTGGTTTGGAGTGAAGTTCGAGGATGACATGAGGTAGACAAGAATAAAGATCGGATCATGACATTAGGACAACAACAACATTCAACCATATCATGTGGTTATACAACAGGTGAAACCCAGACTACGATGTAGGTGGGTAGAACACAAATCACGCCTTTGTCTTAATTTCTGCGGGAATAGGGCCTTCGTCTTCCCGTCGGCCGGAAATTTTGACGAAGTTTTCCATGGCATAATCTGCACCGGATATCTAACCGTGCCATCAGTTCCAAGAGTGTCAGTCGGCACGGAAGAAATGCTCTCACCCATTGAAAGGCATCCCGAAGAAAGCTAGGAAGATGCGAAACGTAGGGAACAAAGTTGACGTAAAAAGGCAGAAAGATGATTTGGGAATGTTGGTCATCCAATGCAGCTATTACTTTCTTCACCAATGTCACTGGGTGGATTGAAGGTGCTAAAAAGCTGAACCCAAGATATGTTGGCAAAGAAACCGTTTTGAACATGGGCGTCAAAACATGTCCTGGACAAACTAGCGTTGTCCGAATCTCTGGGCATTTATATCTACAAGATATCTCAGATTGTATTTCATAGGAGTTGGAGGAAAGCGCACCGGTTATCTAATTCGTACCGCAAGGATTCATGTAATGATTTTACAGCAGCTTTGGATGCACAGTAGTCCGCTAAAGCAAGTTGAGAAAACATAGAACATATACATGACATACTCAACTTACACATTTGCGCTGCACCAACGAGGCCCATGGCAGAAGACATGGTGATCTGACAAGTTCGGTTCATCAGCTAGCAGAGGCTATTTGGGTGCATGAACACTTGCAATATGTCCAGATTTGCGCTTCAGTAAACCAGGTAGGAAAGCTTTGAGGATCCAAAAGTGGGAGAGTGTGTTGGTACCGAAAGTCCTGATAAACATGTTAATGACTCTTATGTACTGAACCCAAGCCACTGACTGTTGAATATCCTCAGGGCTGAGGTCGACAATTGATTTTCCTTGGACAACACCGGCATTATTGACCAGGATTGTGGGCTCTCCGATCTGCAGAGGTGACTGAACTTAGCCTGTGATAGCTCTCGAAGCTGATCAACCATACCTCTTCAATTATTTTCTTAGAAACAGCCTCAACTTCTTCCCATCGAGATACGTCGCATTTGTAGTATGCGATATTGTCTATCGTAATTTCGGTCAGGCAACTGAAGTCCAGAAAAACCACGACGCATACAATTTTCCGTTACAATGGGGTTGATATCGAGTACGACGACGGTGACATTCCGCACAGCCAATGTATTGGCGAGTAATTCCCCAATCCCGGATGCACCGCCAGTAACAACGACAATCTGGTCGCTCCATTCGAGTCTCTTGGGACGAAGGATGAAACTGCCCTGGTTACGGTATAGTCGCGAATACCATTTTATGAACCCTAGAATAGACATCAGCTACAGGTACCGTTTTCAATACAAGTAAATGTGTACTTACAGAATAAAGAAATGGCGAGGTAGTAAACAACACCTCCGACAACAATTCCGTCAGAGACTTTCGCCCCCTGAAATACATAAAAGACAGGCATTAAAGCTACAAAGAATGGGCCTATGGATAAATTTTCATTAGTTTTTCGTGTCTGAGCTGCAAGGTAATTTTCGTACTGAACGCAGTGTTTGCCAGCACCTGGATAATGAGGTCGAGATCCAGGTTGTCGAAGATGGGAGTGCCGTCATCACCACCGCGATGATTGGATTCCATGGTATTTAGACTTTAAAATTGAAAATTGAAAGGCGCAGCCTTTCTAGATATGAAGAGAAAACGAATGGAGTGGTATGTAACAAAAGGGAAATGCAAATATCAAGCCAGCCAGTCATTGTCATGATCTAGGCTGTCAAAAGTACCGTGGGTCTGAGCGGGCACCAAAAGCGGAAACACAGCAGCCCCTATGTGATGGATGCTATGACCCTGCAGCTGGGTTCAACGTTCAACGCCCAACATTCACGCTTGATTCTACGCCGTCATCCTCTCGTCGCTATCACTCCTAGAAAGGCCAGACAAAAACAGACCTTTATCTACAGCCTCACATTCTGTGCTAAGAATACTAATTGAAAAAACTTGTCCAACTCACTGGCCTCTCACGTTAGGATTCAATTGAAGTGAATCGCCAGACACCTTCAGCTCTGATCTCTCACTGGCAGTATATTCTCCTGTAATATACTTCTTATCTTTGCTCACTTGATGGGAATCGGGAAATTTGATACCTTTACAATCGATGTCATTATGACCTACGTTCCTAGTAGAGTTCATGTGAATCGGTATGATTGAATCGCAACATACTGCAACCTGAAGGACTACTTGTGCTTTTGATTCCTACCTATGGCTTTGTTAGTATTCTTGTGCATAATGATCTCAGACCTGTACACCACTTGTTGACCTTGTAGGTGCCGTGGACTATGTCACGTTGTACTTGCCAAAGGTCAAAAGCATCTCGCTTCTAAACCAAACAATATCCACTCTCATTGACCCATTACCCCGCCCTCGACCCAAATTTTGGGTCTTCCCCAATGGGAAACATTAACGAGCTTCAAGAACGCGAAGACAAGTCTATCGAAGACCCCAATACAAGTAATTCAGACCAGGATTCAAGCATTTCATCTGACTCATCGGTGGGCTCTATAATTTGTCTGAATCTTACAAGAGACCTGACTCGCTTGACACCTTAGAACCAGAGTTTGACTTTAGTTTGCGATCGTCAAGTAAATTTTCACTTTCTCTGCCTACGGCGACTTCTTAAGGTGTTTCATCTTACAGACCATGCTACCCTACGGTGACGCCGCTGAGATAACAGCGCCGCCTTTATTACAAGTGCGTCAGTTTCTATGGCCTCGAGTGGGATATCCCTATACTGACAGAAATTATAGCAAACCAATAACGCCACTATAGAAATTGCTAGTACTATCATAGAAGCCGTGGAAGATACTGAGATTTCCATCGACAACACCGCTGACGATTCCTTCCCTCTTTCGGAATCAGCAATCCCAGCTTCTTTCGAGATCTTAGAAGACTTGAGCCCAGTTCCCAGTGATATTTCAGATACTTTCCTTACTCCGGACATCTCCAACTCAGATTTTGGGGACGGCGGGAGAACTTCGCAGTTAAACGTGCGCATATATTTGTGATTCTTTTACTCAGACAAGTGAATATTCCTTTAGTTGTCATCCCTGGACCCCGTCGACCCCCAAGTGGGCAAAACAAATGGATTGCAAATTCGGGCACAATCCAACGCACAGACTTCAAAAACCGAGCTAACTTCACCGAACTCGACCAAGATAGCTCATCATGACTCTGTTTCAGAGGAAATTGATTCAATAGCATCTCTTTTGCGAAATCTCGACCTTGATGAAGAGAGCTCAGAAAATATCCTCATGGAAAACCATCAAACATCTCCTCCATTTGACGACGCCACTGCTTCTGAGCTCAAGGAATATGTAGCCACTTTCAGCGTCTTTTTATATTTTCTTACTGATCCCGGTATCAGGCAGAATCGTATGAATTGAAAAATAATTATACGCAAGACCTGGCGACTCCAGAAAAATTTCTATTTGCTATGTTAACTGGTGATTCAGGGCAAGCCGAGTCTAGTGCAAAATACGACTCGTCCGGGCTACCAGCAGAATCATCCACGGAGTTGTCATCGGCGCTTGTTCGACCTTTATGCCAGTCTGAGGCTACCCCAAACCCAGCCATCTGTTCAAAATTAGATTCGCCAGAAGAACGCGATGCGATTCCATTCACGGTTCCCAGTGAACCTTTCGAAGATGACAGCACTTCAACGTCTAAGAAGTCTCCACTGGATATGAATTCTGAGTCTGAAGTCCAGCAATTTCAGATAATCACTGCAAACTATGAGTCAACCAAGGATACTATCTCTGAGACCATCAACACATCGGACGATGTCTTTAAAGATCCAGCGAATTCTCTACCCGACAAAATATCTTCAAACACGCCAGGAGATTCATGTACTACGTTCGAGTCTGCCGCCACTCAGAGCGAGTCCATAGACGCACAGGAAAACCGGAGTGGCTTGTCAGTGTCTTCGGAGAACTTTTTTTTGGCGACTGGCACTGAATCAATCAGGACGATTCCCCTGGACAAATCTCATAGAACATTGGTCCCGGAAAGCAATATCACTTCGGCCCCAGTAGGACTCGAGCTCTTCACTGCATCAACAAATTCCATTAATACCTGTGCCATGGCTGACGATATATTGGAGGCACGAGTGGAACACACAAGTGCTAGTGATATCACGTCATCCGCTCGAACTACTCACATGGCCACGTCTATTCCTATTGAAGTTCCTTCTCCTCCAAGACACACCGCAGAGAAACCTAACTGGGCTTTAGCACCGGAAACCTCCCCTAAGCACGAGGCTGAATCCAATAAAAAACGGCGTAAACGTGCGCCTCGTCGTGGAAGGAACATTAAACCTGAATCTGGGTCTCAGAAGCCCATGCCACAGTCTTCTAAAAAGAATTTGCTTGGTGCACAGAAGATGCCGCCAAAAACCGAACGAGAACATCTAAAAGACTCTGAGTTACCCGGTAGTTTTGTTTCCACAAACGGAGGTACAAGTCGCAAGAAAAAGTCCCCTTCGCGAGCCCCAGATTCGGCTGTGGTTCCTTATGATAACACCCCCAAGGGCGACGAAGCCGCCCAACATCCACTGTCATGTTTAGACACCCATGTGGAGAGCATATCCGGACAGAGTTTCTCCCTTATGAACTCTCGACCAACAGTGGGACCAGATAACAGTCTGAGAACCGACACCTTTACATCGTCAGGGCCTAAGCACAAACCAAACGTTGTTTCTCTATCTCAAGTACCTTCCAAGAACATCACGGGGCGTCTGAAGGAACCAAGCGCAAATCAAAGCATGATCAAAGATGAAACTAGGAGGTACATCCCTTCACGATCCTTCAAACGTGAACTTGTGGGAGGTAAAAAGGAGTGCAACCCGCATGAGCCTGTTAAGAAACCTGGACCTAAATCCACTAACAGTAAGTTCATGATATTACTTATGAACTATATCTGTTATTTACCAGCTTTACGCGGTAGACCAACGACCCTCCATCTCTCGGTCTTCTGAGGAAGAAAGTAACAGGATTGGCTTATTCCAATCTTCGATCAATGGACTCACTCGGCAGTCAACTCATCCTCTCGACAAACATTTGCCTGCTGGGATAAAAGAAGGCCTTCCAGTCCCCACTGGAAATTCGCAAAGCGAGGCCGAACCTTCGAAAACTACCCTTCGACCTGTACAAACAAACGCCAATAGTATTACTGAAACCACTATAAAAACGCATGACGAATGGCGTTTTGGTGAATTTCCAAATTCTAGTCAGTTTTCAACTGTGTTACCAGCAGAGCCCTTTTCTCAGATCACAGCGAAAGAAGTATATACCAGTGTTGGGCAACCGTTACTGTTAGGTGGGACTGAAGCTGGCAGGTCAAAACATTCAATAGCAAGGCTCACGTCCGAGTCATCTAAAGGCGAAGAGAAAATGGCGGTTAGATTTCTACCTGTTGGGTCCAATAACGCCTTCAGGGCTGCCACAAAATCGCAGCACGGACCCTCAAACGAACCTTTAGCAGGCAATGACGGAGCTCCGACTGTGAGAGTCAATTTACCTCAGAGACGATCTGGTTCGCTTCCGGAATCGGGCAGGATACCCGTAGAAGGACAACACGGCTACAGACGTTCGTTCCAGTCAAATATTCCGGTGGCAACGAAAAGAAATGCATCGAAAGACCATGCAGCAACTCCAGCACCAGGACCACTTTTGCTTCAGCAGGCTTTATATGGCTCAGACTTGGGGCAGGGTGATCGCTCCGTCTGTCCCGATATTATGACCGCTCCATCACCGTCTCAAAACACATTTCATACGAGCGGCATGACCCACACCAGTCTTCCAACTGCTCAGTTATACTCACGGCGAGCGACAATTGATACGATTGGCTACGCAAGTAATGCGGATACACTCTTTCAAAATCGGTTGACCAACTCAGAGCAGCGCATTAACAGGACAGGTCCTATTCCTCGAAGCCATGCGTATGGGACGAATGTGGGGAGACAGGGAATGATGTACGTTTTCCCAACAGGCCCCAGTGAGAACCAAGGTTCAATGCACCGCCATCAACACAATGCAGCATATCGCACACAGCATCGGCAACATCAATTCGGAAACCCACAGCCGCCTGATAATGCGACAGCCTTGGGCCAACCTCAGACTGCGAGATTCCCGACTGACTTTATTTATCGTACTCCTCAAGGTGTTCCGTTTCACAGGGAGTTGTCTGGTTCTTACCTCCAACTCCCAGATTATGCAAACCATTCAAACCAGGGAAATCTGCGGTAGAAAAACTGCACAGAATTGTTGACCCAGGGCGATACATAGAGTCGTACTCACCGTTGTTAGCGATACCCCATAATTCAGTGCGATCGATTCCTGTTTACATTGTGTTTTTCCAAGGAGACGACCCAGGGCGATACATAGAGTCGTACTCACCGTCGTTAGCGATACCCCATAATTCAGTGCGATCGATTCAATATTGTGTTTTTCCAAAGAGACCTTGTTCTAAATGACTAGTTGCGTTTCAATCGCAAGCCAAAAGGGCTTGACTGCGGTTTTGGAGAGCTTGCTCGGTCCGAAGATTGTAAGGAATATGAATGGGAGCATTGGTTTGATCTAATACAATACAGAGGGTATATGAGCTTGCAAAACAAAAATGATTATGCAGGTAGCCTCTGGCGCTGGATGGCCTCAATAAATGGAATGATGAGGCGAGAGTGTTTATGGCTCGAAGTTCCGGACGACGAGCCCCGTATGTTGAGAAAAAAGAAGGGTCCTGTGCTTGTGTCCAGCAAGACCACCAAGCAAGTTTGCGAAGGCGACGATTAAACAACGATGTCGCAGAGAATGAGCAAAAGTCTGAGAAAAGATGAACCGTGTCCTTTGATAGTTACACTTGAACATTGTTACTAGCATAGTTCTATTGTTAGCATTGAAAGTTTGATCAATGTGGGGGAGTCAGTGGTGCTCACGATGCGCTTCCAATAACATTTCCGACCGGGTTATACAAGCAAACATAGAGCGACGCGCTCCCAAGAGATGGATCGAAGATGCCTCTGCACTGATTTACAGCGCAGCCTACTTCTGTCGTGGATTTCCACACAACTTGAGTGAAGTGCAGGTATGTGGGGTTGGCAGGGTCGTATTGATCTGTAGTTGCCTGAATAAGCAAAAAGGGCCTGAAAGTTGGCTTGACACAGACCTTTATCGGCCACAAATGACGCGACTGCAGCTGATATGGGGAATACGCCAGTCCCAGCTGCAATATTTTCGCCATAGGGCTGTTCGCTAAGCACCCCGTTTGTGTGTTCGAATCGACACTGATCGACCCACGACTCGGCCTTTTGAGCGAGATCTAACGACCACTTGAGTGCAGTTGCATTGTGTTCGGCTCGTACAATATTGTGCGCATCTAAAAAAGCGTCTATCTGACGGAGAGTGTTTCGACTGGCGATGGAATGAGTAGGAGGAAGGTGGTGGCCTCTCTTGAATATTGCTTGTACGTAAAGGTCAGGAACAAAAGAGAGGATGACGGCAAAGCCACAAAGAATTGATACAGAGAACATAACGAAAAGATTGAAAACGCAAAAGAGTGGCAGCGGCGAGCTTTGCAAGCCTCAGAGGAGCGAAGACAGTGAATGGGAGACAAAGAACAGTTACACTTGAACATATTTGCACGGTAAAAGTCCCTCCGCCGAGGCGTTGCTAAGGCCGTGCGGCCCGCGTCTAGAGCGACACAATCTGTTGTTCTGCGTGTCTGTAGTTCAATAAAATCACACACAGGCTAATATCCTGTGTTCCGTCCCGTTATTTCAGTGCTCAATTGATCGCCAACTTGATTGTGGTGCTGCTCAAAGGGCGCGACACTAACGCCAACCTTGATTAGATCTGAACTCTACACGTGACAAATTGTAGGTACTTGGGGAAAAAGATAGTTCATGAAAGATCAGGAGAGGCGAGCGGAGAATAAGCCTCCAGATAGCAATAAAATCTATACTCGACGGGGTTTATTTCTGCACTGGTCGGATATTGTATTCGCGTTTGAATTCTTCGAGATCCTTTTCTTTCGACTTGTACTGCTCTGCTAGATTCGCCATAACTTTGTGAATCTGGAAACAGTATTAGAATTGAGATGTGGATGGTTGGCCAGGTATCGTACCCCATCCCGATTAGTTTTAAGTGCAGGGCTAACATCCTTGACTGTTCTTTCAACGAGAACACCGCCAATGAGGCGGAAACATTTCCGGTCAGGATCCTCCGCGAGAGCCTCGTCTAATGTTGTTAGAACAAGACTGAACCAGGTTGGTGAGCCACAGAAGGTTGTTGGAGCCAAGGCATCGTACCTGTGCTCGTCTGCTTCTGATTCCAGTTCTCCGATTTTCCGAGCCAATGCCTGGAGCTCATTTTGTAGGCGGACGTAAGTCTGCTGTATCTCTGGCTGATCCAAGTCAGCATGTAAACTGAATCCGAGAGCTAGATAGGGATATACCCTGATCTGACAAGGCAGGCGCCTTAGCTTTTGACTTTGCGGATGAAGCAGACATGGTGGTAGGGTCGGAAGGCGGTTAGAGTTTCAAGTGATGTGATTGGCCAGGATCATCTGTGACATCGTGACCCACGCCCTTCCGTTGGTCAGTAACTTGGGTCTCAGAAAACCACTTCGCTCCGCCATTGTTGGCATCGTCCACGCCCCTATTGACTCCATGTTCTCGAGGACACGCTTGCTGGTTGGCCTCCAGCCCAGACTAGTTCTCAATGCGCGGCCTAATGCTGCAAGCGCCGCACTGGTTGCTCGTCGCTTAATATCGAACACTAGTTGCTCTCATGCTGAACACGACAAGCACCGTCACCAGCACGAGCTCTCCAGTGGGATAGATGCACGTACAAGCCACTCGTCCCATATTCTTCCTGCGGAACGAGATGCTTATGGGAACGATGTCAATCCTTACCGTGATGGGCCCAGTGCGCTTGACAAGGCCGTCCACCTGTTCTTCTTCACTGAGATCATTCGAGGTACTTTCCCGGTCATGTTGACTGCGCACCCATCTTATACTGCTACATAGGAATGTGGATTGTGTTAGAAAACTTTTTCCGCCCACCCTATACCATCATGTATCCATTTGAGAAAGGTCCTCTATCTCCTCGCTTCCGTGGAGAGCACGCCTTGCGTCGATATCCTAGTGGCGAAGAGCGGTGCATCGGTCAGCCTCTTCGTCACTCAACATCTGAACGACATCTGACGTTTCCTGAATCTAGCTTGCAAACTTTGTGAGGCCATTTGCCCTGCACAGGCTATAACCATCGAGAGCGAAGCCCGTATGGATGGGTCGAGGAAGACTACTAAATATGGTGTGTGGCATACGACGTCCTTCCATCTCATTGTCTAATTAGCTCCCTCAGACATTGACATGACAAAATGTATCTACTGTGGTTTCTGCCAGGAAGCGTGTCCAGTGGACGCCATCGTCGAAAGTGCGTATCTACGTTCATTTGGAGTACCGGAACGAGTTGAATGACTGTGTCAACAGCACAAAATCAAGAGTTTTCTGTTGAGACTCGTGAAGAGCTTCTGTACAACAAGGAGAAACTTTTGGCCAATGGTGATAGAGCAGAAGCTGAGATTGCCGCCAACTTGCACTGTAAGTGCATATGCCCCTCGACCTCGTGTAGTAGCTCATATCCATCTTTCAATAGCCGACCACGTTTATCGATGATAGGATGCAGTCGTGTCCCATGAAAGAATAGACTGGCTTCGAGTGGATAAACCCAAGTTAGATAGCTTTAAAGAGGGAAGCAAGCAGCATCCACCTGCAAGCCTTTTACATTCACACACGATTTTTTGTTATCAAACAATTTTATTCAATGATACTTATTGCTATCGTCTTTTTCCAGCAGTCTTGGCCCATAGCAGAAATTAATTGTCAAGTCATCAACTGCGATTAAAGCTTGCGACTGAGCGCCGAGTTAAAAGTCATATTTTTTGGACCGGAGACCGCGCCGGTCTCTATTTGAACATGCTTGCCACAGGGGGTGCAAGAATCACAGTGAAGATGGATCCATCCTTCTTTATCTATAACCTCGTTATCAGCAGACCCAGCTAATGACATCGCTCAGGATTACTATTTGGTGCATGATAACCTCGTGTTTCAATGCACAGCCCGCCCCATGTACACCGTGAGTACTTACCTGCATGTAGCAGGCATTTCCACGCTGTTTTTGGCTTCGTCTATTTATGAAGAGTCATTGGTCGTCCTCACATTACGGAAACGGAAATGGAGGAAATCACTCTGGTATTCTCGAAGCGATAATTCTCAAGGATATTCGAGGAATCTCAGCCTGCCAATCGCAAATCCTGAAGGTAAATAATTTTCTTTGTTCTTTTGCGCACGCTGGATGAGTCAACCTTCCAATTTTGTCATTTTATCCCGAGCCAGATGCCTGCCCCCCGTTTTGTCAAAGACAGAAACATTCATTGCCTTGCAGGGGTAAAAACCAACTATGACAGGGGTGGAAATAGGATACCGCGAGCATTATCTGAATGATAATGAATACCATGAATGTCCGGCCATCCAGTGATCGACGTAAAGACGCATAGGGTAGCAGTGGCGGCGGCTACTCGCAAGTCTCGTCGCACTATTTGGCACAGATTGCCGGTGATACCATATTGGAAAGGCCGCCAAACACACTACATGATTAGCCACCGTGAGATGTGTGCTGGATCTGTGCGAAGAAAAACACTTCCATTTCGTCTGTTGGGCTATGGTGGATATCGAAACGGGTTTCTGAAGTTCCCCCAAAAACATCAAAAAAAGATGCAATGTTAACCACCCCTTTACTTACAGCCTTCTCTTCCATTTTATAACCTCAATTCTGCAGAGTATCAATGATGGACTCAATCAGTAATCCAGCAGTTCTCAGCACCAATAATCCTTGCCGCTTATGTGTCAGAATCATCAGTCATAGTGCTGCGCAAGAGAGGTGCAATCACATTTGTTCTGTATTCACAATCCATTATCCTTCTAAAATGAACCGTTCGTTTGCTACAGAGAAACTGAACCCTTAATCGAACACTTTGGGATTTCAAATTGCAGGGTTCTCCTTCGTTCCTGCTGAGACTGCGTCATCGAGGCACAGCATATGAAATTGCAGAAGAGTCATACCTACTCCTCCGGGACGGCGCCAGTTCCAATTTCATGCTACGTCGAAAAGCGGAAATGTACCCCTATACGAAGATTGTAAACATCTCCCAAAGGAACATCGCCTCTCTGGCCGTAAACCAGGGTCCAGAATGACGACACCCAGAACGCCATTACCGAGGCGCCTTTTTCGAGGACATTTACACCGTCCCCGTGCACAAAGAGAACTCATAGTACTATCGGCTTCTACCGATGTAAATCCTGCAAACATGTTACTTTCTCTGGCTAAGAAGTGCGTCAATTTTAAAGTAGACTGGTTTGGTAGGGAACCGTTGTGTAATGGACCGTGAACCTTTTGACTTTGGGAGATTTGGCTCGCAGTTCGAGAGAGGCGCTGATACCAGAGACGAATCAGTCTTAGGACATCTTCCACGTTATCGGCCTTGCAAAAAACTTCTGCGACCAGTCTAGCCTTGGGCACATACTTGATCAATCGGGTGACATCCTACGAAAAGTCCGTACGTCAATGAAATTGTGGAGAACATGGGGTTTCCGGAGTCTATCAAACTCTCAAATGGGGTGCTTGGCCGTCAAAATTAAATGCAGAGGGTAAGAAAGCTTTCCGTCTGTAGCGGTGTGTTTCAGGAGATTCAACAGGCCAAAAGCTTCAAGTCAATGTATTAGTACATTATCCGGTGTGTGCTTTTGAAATACGGCGATATATGTACGCCACCATGGCATAGTGCTCCTTTTGCTAAAAGCTATCTCAAAAGGTTCAGCTAAACAGGGATAATTTTAGGTCCTTGCCGCCTAAAAGTGATCCATTGGTGTGATTAAATGGGTCTTCTTCATAAACCCGCGAACCAGGCGACCTTGATAGACACTCTTATCGTGAACGGCCAGGGTGGTCCGCTATTCTTATAATTATGACCTGCCGTAACTCGAAGGTTGGCAGGAATAAACATAAACCATCCGGCGTAACTGAGCTTCTGCGAACTTTGTTTAGACGTGATAAAAGTAAGTATATGTCCAACATTGAAATCACCCGACCTTGGTCATGAGTTGACTGTAACACATACGATCTCTCCAGATGTCAATTGGAACGGATAACGCCCGATCGTGGATACATAGATTCTACCATCGGATACATAGTGAAAAAAAAGAGCTGACAAACACATTCACATAAATACAAACGACGTTTTTATAAAAAGGAGATGACTTCCGAAAGAAGGTATTGCGAGAAGTAAAACTAAAACCAAGAGGATCTGTTAAGAATGAATGGCAATGGAATGTCACGTCTGGCATGGCCTAATGGGTTCAAGGAGCAGCCATTCGGCTGTCTTCGTGAGTGTCAACACTCCGACGTGGATGTTCTCGGTGATAACGTTTAGAAGAGCCCCTATCTTCCTGGGGCCTACCAGAAGGATAGAGAGAACCACTGCCCGACGGCCCATCTCCTACGTCATTGTCACTTTCGACCTCCATGTCGTGTCGAGTGCGCTTCCTAGAATCCATGGATGGACGGCTCTGGTCTGAAATTGCAAAGGTGCCACCGCCACCACCCACACCCACGGCGCCTCGATCTGCGCCAGACTGAGATCGGCTATCTTCGTGGAGAAAATCAACATCTTCATTCGGCTGGGAAACCGGGCGAAGTCTGTAATTCCTGGCGCGATCACGCTCGTAATACTGACTTCGTGAATCTGGCCGAGATGGGACATCGGCGACGCCCGCACCGGAACCAGAAGCTGAACCAGAACCGGGCGTGTCTGAGCGAGCGAGACGAGGGTAGCCAGAAGAGAGATGCGAGTCATGATAATAAGCTGGGTCTTCTCGGCTGCGAGGCGGCATGTGGGGGTCATAATCACCTCTATCTATCTGGGAGCGGGATCTCTGCACCGAATGGGGAGGGGAGTGCATCTGATATGAGCTTATTTCGCGGCTGCGAGTGTACTCGCGATTTCGTCCTTGTTCGCGCTCGTGCTCGCGTTCCCATTCGCGCTCGCGCTCCAAGTCTCCGCGTTTGTCCTGGAACTCGTCTCTGGTAATATAAGTGCCAGGACCTAGGCGTTGATGGGAGTGAATTCTGCCAGACGACAAAAGTGGCTGGTGTCGATCATAGAGATGAGATTCGTCTGCAAACTCGTGAGGGTCCCCGCGCCTAGGCCTTTCTCGCTCAGAAGGTGGAGGACTGTGCATCGGTTGGTGGACAGAAGGTAAACTTTCAGGGTGGTGTTGATATTGGCCGGGCACGTCACGATAAGTTTGGGGAGGGCCATGTTGGGAACGAGAATGAGAGGAAGAATGAGATCGGTTTCTGGAATGAGACGAGCTGGGGTGGGTATGATGCAAAGAGGGACTAGCATGGGAATTAGACTGCGAATGGCCTCTGGCAGTTTCATACTGATGTAGGTGACCAGCGGGGATCTGGGGCATAGGAGGCAGGTGATGGCGGGTACTGTCGTGGGCCGACGACATGCGCCTGGGTGAACGAACGGACATATGTGGGGAAAGCGCCACGGAAGAATTGTCCATGGGGGGAGCAGAACGGGCATCTGGAGGCAACCTCAGAGCTGGCTGAGAGCGAATATGCTCCTGAGGAAGATGGGATTGATCGGGATCCATAGAAGACAGATGGTCACGTATTTCACGATGATGATCCCTGCCTGGAGGGGGACGAGAAGAAAGCTGATGAGCTGGACCGCCAGCCACCGGATGAGCAGGAGGCAAAGGATGGCGATCCTGTATAGTCGGAGAAGGAGGAATCACAGATAGACGCTCATATAGCACACTGTGACGAATTGAACAAAGTTAGAAATAAAGTACTGACCACCATCGGGGATGCCGTTTTGGACTTACGCTCGTTCCATTTTCATTCTGCGAATGCTCAGTTTGGCCTGGAGAACCTTGAAATGCAGCTTGTCGTTGTCCTGCAAGAGAGATTGTTGCGGTCAGCGAGGGGCGCGAGTGTGAAACGATGAGAAAAATGCATACGGCCTCGATGTCTTTGACTTTGCGCTTGAGCTCCTTGTACTTTACATGATACTTGGCGTCCTCAGCGCCGGCGGCGATACCGACGGGGGCAGACTTTTGTTTGTGCCTCACGGGGAGAGATATGGAGGGAGGAGGCTGAGGAGCGGGGGACGGGACGGGCGACATGATGGTTGGGAGCAAGTTGCTGGCAGATGTTGACTGTTTTGCATTCGGCTGTATTCTTATTATTTATGGTGGCAATTCAACGTCAAACAGATTCACTGTGACAGAGTTTTCTGTACACAATATGATATTCATTGCTCAATGGCGCAGTTCGCGACGAGCAAGACCGTCTGTCGCGCATACAGACGGTATTGCTGAGTCGTTCTCACCGTTGTTGTTGCTGTTGCGCCGCTCAGACGCGGAATTGGAACAGCACACGTGACCTACACTCGTCGCTCCGAACAAAGTCGACCGCAACTTTTGTTCTATCACTACCACCACTAGCATTATTCACAAGTACGTTCGACTGACTGCTGCTGCTGTTGTTGATTTGTGTCTCTGCTGACAATGCCCCCCCAGTGGCTGCGCCGTACAGACAGTGAGTGTGGACTGGACGAGACGCAGGGATGGGAGCTGACACTGGAGCAGGGATATGCCCCCCGCTGGGGGATTTGAATCTATCAAGTACAAACGCAACCTGCCCTTCCGGGGGCCGGGGGCATATGCTATTCTCGGGGGGGTGACGGCTATTTGTGCATACGGATTCTATCGACTGGGAAAGGGGAACCTGGAACGACGGTACGTGGAACAGCAAAAATAGAGCCATAGGCATGGTCAGCTGGCAGGCGCGCTCGCCACGAAACGTGGTACAGGATCCGGCCGCCTGCTGGGTGACGAGCTCTTATCAGGCCGAAACTGGAAGCTGAGCCAAGTGATGACAGGGAGCTGGAGCGCGAAAAGATGTGGTCGCGCATCCACCTAGTGCCTCTGCTGACCGCTGAGGGGGACCGCGACCAATACCGACGGGAACAAGCAGCACTTGCTCGGGAGCGGGAGATCATGAAGGACGTTGCTGGCTGGGAGGTCAGTGCGCGCGGCAAAGGAAAGTGGGTGATGCTGACCAATCCTGCAGGCGGGGAAAAGCGTATACCACAACCCGAAATACGAGACACGGGAGATAGTAGTCCTCTGAGTAGACTAGTGTATAATGAACCAGTTTGTTTCTTTCTATGAACCGAACCAGTGGCTGTGATAATAAAGCCGGGCTAGCTCAGATTGCCGGATTGCAGGATGACTCTATCCTCGACAATGAAAAGCAGAATCCTGGGTATCCGTTCCCTTATATTCCGCCGCATGTCCTCTCCTCTTTTCCGTCCCAATCCATCCTCCCCCGCCCCCGCCATGACCGTCGCCATGCACGACGACCCACACAACGACGACGCCCTCGCCCTCCACGACCAGATGCTCTTCGGTCCCATCGATCTCGACGACGCGTCCCCCGTCCAGCACCATCCACACAACTTCCACTGGGACTCGTATCTCAACATCGAGCCCGACATCAAGCCCTCCTTTGTCTTCCCCACCATGGCCAACTACGAGTTCGCACATCCACAACCACCCTTCTACGACCCCGCCGCCCTCTACTCTCCCTCAGACGACCCCGCCTCCGCGCCCTCTCTCGATGATCTCGCTACCTGGATCAACGATCCTGATCTGGCTCTACACTCCCCCTCTTCTCCAATCCCAATACCCTCACCCTCAGACACCAATATCTCCGCATCTTCCTCCTTCATCGCATATCAGGATTTCCCCCAGGATGCTGCCTTTTCTCCCACCGCGTTTGCTGCCCTTCATCCTCTTCCACGCTCCATCTCGCCCCCATCGTCTTTTGATGATCCCAGGGCTGTTCGTCCCCGTGTTCACTCTGTCGTCTCACCCCGCGACATGTCCATGCATACCCCTTCGTGGGCATCTCAGCTTTGGGAGGCTCCAAGCGCCCATCGTACCCAGAATCTAGTCACTCGTCCATCCATCAGACACTCGCCTCTGACCGATGTCACCCTTCGCCAGCGTCTTCCTCAGCGTCGCGGTTCCCTTTCCTCTGGTCAGCTTTTCCAGTCGTCCAGTGCTCCTTCCCACACAGAGTCTCTCGTGCCAGCTATGACTCGAACTTACACCAGGAGAGCAGATTCCCTAAGTGTCACCGACGATCGTGACGCAACCGTCCGCAGAAAGAAACGGTCTCCTGACGAGGATATCCAGATTCCCACATCTTCTACAAAGTCTGCAGATAGTCGTCAGTCTTTTTCTCTCTTCTTTTTCGGCATTTTCTCCTTTTAGCTCACAATCCATTGTTCCCACAGCTCTCAAATCTGTACTCCGCCCTCCAAAGCTTGCTCCCTCTGCTTGGCAGCTTTATTTCACCGACTGGATCCAAAAGCAGCAGGCATCGGGCACCCGCAAGTTGAATGTCGCCCAGGCCGCCAAAGAGGCCGGTCAGGAATACGCTTGCTTGAGCCCAGCAGAGAAAGAGGTATGTTATCCTGACGTCACTCTATCGTCATCCCACTCATTGTTCGCTGCCTTGACAGCCATACAAACGGCGTTCACAGGCCATGAAGGAGGCTCGGGAGAAGGAACATGAGGCCTATATGCGTACTCTCACTCCAGAAGATATCAAGCGCGAGAATTTATTCCGTGCTGCGCAGCGCAAGGCCGGCAAGTCACGCAAGAGTAACATCAAGGACCCTAACGCTCCGAAAAAGCCTCTTTCCGCCTACTTTATGTTCCTCCAGAGAATTCGTGCTAGTCCTCGTTTGGTCTCTGATATCTTTGGAGACGAGACAGAGACCACTAAACAGAGTGTCCTGGCTGCCGCCAAATGGCGGTCCATGACAGATGCTGAAAGACAGGTCAGTCAATCCTTTTTTTTTTCTTCTTTTATATCGTTATTAAACCTTCCTTAGCCCTTTTTGGCTCAGGCTGAACAGGAGAAGATGGAGTACGAGGCTGCAAGACGATTGTACGAGGAGGGTACAACTGGCTTTGGGTCTAGTATCAACTTTAGCATCTTACCGGGAAGCCCGCACTTCCCTGTCGTCAAGATGGAATCCGAGAGTGAGAGCGAGGGTTTCACAACTGACGACGGTTCCGAGCGACCTATTCGCTCATAAGACTTTCTTTCTTTTTTTCCTTTTTTCAGTCATTGTTTCCTGTTCTACGAATGCTTTCGGTTTTCTTGTGTTGCCCTGGTGCCCGCCATTAACGACCTGTCACGACCTTCTGTTCTTTTTCCCGCCACTGTTGTGGTGTGTTGCATTATATTATACCTGTTTTGACGATATATCCGGACGCACAGTGTATATCATATCATATACCTCTCTATGTTGTATTTCTAGAAACCCTGGACCCTAGTCGAGTATCATCCATACTGTTCTGCTGACGACGATTAATTTACGACACCCCCTGCTCATTTCTCTCCTTTACATACATATTGTAGGTTCGTTAGCGTACACACACACATGACCCTCTTTCTTGTGAATACACACACCCGATCGTGTTAATTGTGGGAGAGGCAATTGATATGTCATGTCGACGGTTGCGACAATGGCATATTGTAGACCATATTTTGATGGGGTTGACCCTCATCATCGTATTCCGGACCCTGGGGAGATCCAAAGATGTGTAATCATGCATGGGAGAGAAACCTGACTGACCTCTGGTTCGTATCCAAATCTAGCCACAACGAAAAAGAAGAAAAAAAAAGAAGTCAAACTTGGTTTAAAACACTGCGGTTGTAAAACTCACTTGGCATAAAATCCTTTGACTGGTATTTGAGAACCTGAGACTATTCGAACGAAGCTTGTGGTGTTTCCTGATTGGAGCGCGTCTTTGCGCACCCATTCATGCAACTTTAGCACGAGAGCATGGCCGTAGCGGTATTTGCGGTATTCTTCGAGGACCACCAGACGAGTGAGTTTGTAGTAGTTTTTCTCGGGAAATTTGACAGCACGGATGGTACCGACGGGAGTCAACGAGGGCGTGAGCCTCAGAAGAAAATGAACCGCTTTGTCTTCCGAGCTGGAGAAACAGAGAAAAGAAGGGGGGAAAAAGAAACAACAAGTCTCAGATGTCCGCGGTTGGATGAGATCAAGGAAACAGAAACTAGCTCATGTTCATCGATCTCGGTTTCCAGTGGGAATTTTTGCTCGTGGTGAAAGACTTGTATACGCTGGGAGCAACGCGCGTTGGATGAGATCAATCTGGGTATCGAGCAGTGATTTACCAAGTCTATGCACTGTTGACGCTCCTCGGGCGTCTGCGCGACGACGATTTCGTAAGTTGGTCCCAAATTGGTGTTGGACATGTCTATTTAGTCTTGTTCTTGAAACTTGGCTTGTCATGTTTTGGAAAAATTATGGAGGGCATACCGAAGATGAATGTTTGAAAGATGCACAACAAGAAAAGAGATGATACGGATTTCCACGGAATCTGGCAAAGGTCAATAGGCGTTTGTAACTACCGAGTCAGAAAGAAAAGATCGCCGCAGCGCGCCGCCAACCGAACATGACCGCTTGATTACGTATGACGTGTGTGCATGACCTACCACCAATCAATTGGTCACGCAATTTTTTTCTGGCCTTAGGCGTTGCAGCCGTTGGTCTAGTTCTCCAGTCGGGTCCTTGTCGCGTTTTCGGTGTCTCCTCTTTCTCCAAATTTCTCCCTCGCCGTGCTTCTGGTTATTGGACTGGATACTCTGCTTTACATGCTGGTGAAATTCACTGCCAAGTGCCCCATGAACAATCTCTGACCACATCATATAGTTATACTCATGGCAGAGTCTATAGCGGCGAGCGTGATACATACGCTACCTCGCCATATCACCGGGAAGGGCAAGGCGCCACTTGTGCAGGCTGTGAAATCGGCGAGCAGGCCTTCTCTCGCAAAGAACTTTTTCACGCCTATTCCTCGCCGAGCTATGGACCAGACGCCAGCCGACCAGACTCCTTTGGACAGTGTCCTTGATTACCGCGCGTGGGCATACCCTATGTCGAAGCAGTGTGTATGGAGTGAAGGTGCGTTTTGCAAAGCTCTTTTGTATATATTCTGGGAGATGACCTACGTTTTGAAGACGGTTCAATGCGTTCCCTGCTGCTCACGGAGCTATTGCCCAAACCTGCCCATCCGGCTGGCCGACGGGCAAGAAGGGCGTCACAATCTAGTAGAGCTCGGTCAAGAAAACTAAGTAGTCTGTCAAGCCCAGTGGACCGTTCCAAGTTCTCTACCAGTGCACCGGTGCACGCTCAACTTCAACCGAAACCTCACATCCCGCTTGCCCACCGGAAACCAGAAGAGGATTTTGACTCCAAGTCAGCTTTGTCACGATTCAGGGAACATCTAAAGACTCGTGCAAAGACAAATAAGGAGCTACAGTCTCTTCAAACGATCTACGAGCAGGCAAGGAACGAAGGCGCCTTTTCCTCGCTGCCGCATCCCGAATTGTTGGACCTTGCGAGTGATTTTGCCAACTTTATTGATCATCTTTGTGCAGATCAGGTGCATGCGGATGTCATTGAAAGATGGGGCTTGAGACTTCAGGAATTGCTAGAATATCTGCCCTCAGGGTCGACACCGACACCAAATGACGACTTTAGAAACTCGTTATCCAGTCGTGCGTGGTCATATGTTGGAGACCTCTATAAAGCAGAGCAGTATATTCGTCGATCTCCGGTGCCAACGCCCCCAAGGTTCACCAACCATCTGACCGATTTTCAACGCGCTTCCCTGTCGTACATCTTGTCTTTCAGCAGACATAAAGATCTGTATCATGCCCTACACTATGCTTTCGTTTTGCGACCTTCTTATTTTTCTGGCGTGTCCGATAATACTCTATTTCAAACCATGATAATACGGTCTCTCAGTCTACTGGATGTACCTGCGTTGGCCTCGAAATGGCCAAAAGAAGCGTATAATACGATGGTCATTGAAGTGGTAAAAGCGTGCAATGTGCACAACGAGTTCAAGAAATCAATACATTTCCTCGAATACCAAATGCACCCGCAGATCTATACATCACCCATTATGCTTCGCACAGTTTCAGGCCTCGCGACTAGCGGCAATATCAAACATGCGCAACGGTTATATGATATGATTCCGTCAGGAGTTGTGCCCGAGGACAACAGTATTAAACTGCTACTTCGAGCGCGTGGGTCAGATTTTGCGTCTGCTGAAGACATGCTTGCTAAACGAGACCCCGGGAAGATATCTGACGCACAAATATCCCATGTGCTGTATCCATACGCAGAACGCGGCATGGTCAGGGAATTGGAAGCCGTCTTTGACCGATTTTTTCCTCTAGGTCCGGATGGTGTGCGCACGAGGAAGCCCAACGTCTTTCATTATAGTACTGTTGTGCAGGCTTACGCCAGGAAGGGAGACGCGGATGGTTTGGGCGCGTTGTTGGAGGATATGCGTGTTTCTGAGGTCGAGCCCAACATTCAGTTGATGACGAACATTCTCTCCATCTATAGGAAGAAAGGCGATATCGCAGGCGCTCTCAATACGTACCAGTACATGCGCAGGATTGGTCTAAGCCTGGACACTGTTGTCTATACTGTCGTCATCGCTCTTCTTGCCAATGCAAAGGATAGCGTGACTGCCGCCCAAATCTACATGCAAGCAATTGACGATGGCATCGTTCCCGATGACACAATGACCAATGCCCTTATGAACGCCTACGTCGAGACCGGCACATTGAAGGAAGCCGTTGCCATTTTTCATCATTTAACTGCCTTGGACGCCGACTTGCTTCCACCTATCGACACTTTCAACACCATTCTGAAAGGTTATGTCCTGTATGGAGCTCCTTTTCGCCTCATCTCCAAGCTATTCTTCAAATTGCAGAAAGTTGGTGCCAAACCGAATACGTACACCTTTGCAACATTGGTTCTAAGTGCAACTGATGCCGGAGAACTCGATATTGCCCATGGGATCTACGAAGAGATGAAAAACATCGAGGAAGAAAGCCAGACCAGCCTTATCTCTGAACACGTCCTTACTATCTTATTATCGGCATATCTCCAACGACGTATCATGGATAAAGCGAGAGATATTTTGAACGAGATGACTGAACGGGGCCACCCTCCCACTCCAGTTACATATCGGGCTATCATCGCTTCATACGGCGGAAAGCACTGGGAAAGTAAAATGCAGATAGCAGAGGAATTCGTCAAGAAGGTGCAGCAGGAAGAACATGTGGATACCAACTACCAAAAGAGGCCGTCTTTGGTGCATTTCTACATGCCTCTTATCGTCCAATACTGCAACAAGGGGAATGTTGCTGAAGTGGAGCGACTCTATACGGCATACCTTGATGCAGGAGGCGAGCCTAGTTATGTGCTTCTTGAGCATCTTCTTCGATGCTATTGGCAAGCAAACGACGTCCAAAATGTTATGGCGGTATGGCAGGTCATCCGGGAGCTAGCTGAAAGCGAGACTATTGACGATGGTGTTGAATCTGGCAGTAAAATGGAAACACCGTTCGGAAAGATTCACTTTTCGCTATCCATGTTTATCGATATCATGTCCAAGTCTGGCTTGCACGCAGAAGTCGCTAAAGCTTGGTCAGATCTTCAACGGAGTGGATTCGAGTTTGACTCTCATAACTGGAACCATTTGACTGTGGCCCTGATCCGCGCGGGCCAGGTTGAACGCGCCTTCGAAGTCGTTGAAACCATTCTCCTGCCACGTGGAAGAGAAGTGATCGAGGCTGCGGAGCTACTGCAGTCACAGGAACTTCCAGACTTGAGCGCCAAATTGCAGATCGCGGAGAGTATCGATCCCACTCCGGCTGAACCGCCTCTGCGCGATCGTAAAAAGCGAACTCAGGTCGTCTCCGAGGACAAGCTCCAGCGCTTCCGTCAGGTTGGTCTGGTAGAAGACGATGAAGCTATCGATGCAGATTTCGTGTACCCTCTCCAAATCCTCCAAATCATCTCTCCGCAATTTAACACATGGCGACCGCATACAGTCGTCTTGCGGACGTTGCTTATTGTTGTTCTCCAGTTGCAACGAGGCTACCCAATCAGACCTATCAGGACCGGCGAAGTTTTCCAAAATAACGTGTCCGGGTCCGAGATGACCGAGCAAGACTTCACTGCCACCGAAGAGACGCTACATGCCATCTACACAAAATACCCCGAAACAAGTTTGAGAGTGCGCAACTTCCAAGCCAGGGAAACACAACGAATCAGCAAGGAGAGCTTCGACGCAATTTATTTGAGGCGCTAAATAATAATAATAGAATTCTACGAAAACACAGCGATAACGTTGGAACAGGAACGGGCGAAAATAGGGAAGCGTATTAAGGAATCGAAATGCAAATCATGAGTTCTCGATATAGCAGTGACAAAATTTACTTCTACGCCCCATCAGAATCATCATCTGATTCCGAATCACCTCGTCGCCGACGTTTGTTGGACCCGTGCCGATTTCGCTGAAGGAATCATCAGGACGCATGTCAGAGAGAGAGAGTACGTCCAGGCAAAAAAAAGTAGCATATACGACGTACCAAAGGTAGTTTCTGGCCTTGGTTGCCGAACGCGATGGAGAGTGCAGTAGTATCTGGGGAGGGGAAGTGAGGTATATAAGAGTGAACTATATTACATTAATACATGTGAATCACATACCTGGCACACCAGGAAATCTCTTCGCTGAAAAGACGGTGAATTGCTCAGTAAATGTTTGTGCAAGCACAGGAGAAACGTCGTTGTGAACACGTTGAGCCCCTATCTCCGGCGCGGGGGGACTATTTTAGAGAATGATATCAATTATTTTTGTAACGGCGTCAGTAAGGTTTATATGAACTCACGCTCCAACGTTCATGAGACGCATTCTCAGACGAAATGAGCCTTAAGCGAGTAAAGAGGGCGTAAGAAACAAATTTTTTCAAGGTGAGAATGGGTCGGTAACTGACCTTCCGTACGGACTGAAAGATCTTGGAAGAGGAAGAAAATCCCAGGCTTCCGGTGTTCATCAAGCAAACGACATGCATTTGCCGACAGAGGTCCAACTAAGGTACGGGTATAGTAGGGTTGTCGAGGGGTTGATGAGTTGACGGCTGCGGCATGTGAAGGAACTGGAGAACCCGGTGCTGGTTGAGGATATTGGGCATAGGGAGTATGCTGGCCTTGGTGGTAAGGGGCGTGACCATATACGCTTTGTTCCGTCTCGGGATTCGAAGAAGAGGAATTATATGTATTTGACTGGGACCACCCCGTTTGATCGCGCGTTTCTGTGGTTGACGATGGCGTTCGAAGAGCTGGGTCGACGTGGTGTTCTGGGGCAGTGTAGCTTGCGTCTGGATTCCATGGTCGGTATGGGAGAATCGTGGGTTCAGACTCGGAGTGCCATGTGTCTGTCGACGCGGTGCTGTTGGACCGACCGAAGGAATGAATCGAAGGAAGTACTGGAGGAGGGAAGCTTGCGCTGCGATCCACCTGGGAGGTATAGCTCCAGCTGGAGGTATCTGGCTGTTGCTGTTGGGCATACTGCGCTCCCTGAGAGTAGTTGACACCATCACTTGGTGGCTGAGGCCCATAATATGGTTGGCCTACATATGAAGTGTGGGCGCCTAACGATGGTGTGGAACTGCCCGTCTATAATGGTAATCAGAATTTGTTGGAGGATGACAGTCATGTTTCAGTCTAACCTGGTCCCCAGGGCGATACTGAGAAGGGGTGGGGGTTGTGCGCCCTCCTGGAGTTTGATTTCCAGATAGTCGGGATGCAGGAGCAGAATCATTCGTACCTCGTCGTTTACTCTTGGACGACAAGTGAGAGGGTACATAACGGTCTGTAGCAGATGGATGAAGAACGAGATTCATTTCGTGTTTTCCATCCGCTGACCATAAGTCAACGGTTACCAAGAAGAACGAACTGTCAACTTCACTGCAATTCAGACGAAAAAAAAAAGATATTCAGTTTAGAACAGCTGCCAGAGCTTGAGATCACTCACTCGACGTCGACGATTGAGTCGTCCTCTCTCCGAACTATCATCTTGGCGACTGCTGCAGGGGCTAAAGGCCTCCGATCCTAATGAAGACGATTGTTAGCAACTCCAAAAGTGGGAGCAAGTCTGACCCATACTTTGTCACCGAACCCGCACATTCGGGCGCGCAGGGGATGCTGGACAACCTCAAGGGAGTAATGTCTGAACACATGGAGAAAGGGGGAGGCATTAGAAACTGCTGTGTCTGACAACGACGCTACAGCGAGCCACTGACCTCCTGCCTGACCACTGGCCCCAGATTTCGGGGCCATCCTGCCTCGCAGACGAAGAAGCGGCGGCAGCGCTGGACTGGGGTTGACGGAGATCGGTTCTCTGTATCATGGTGGAGGTTGAAGAGCAAAAGAAGGGGCTTGGTGATGGTTTTGAAAAGGAAAGCACCCCAAGTAGCGGATGCCTAGAACACTACAGACGAATGGTGGCTATGGATGAGCTGCTGAGAGCCGGAAAGCGGACACGGAGGAGAAATATAAGACGAGCGTATTCTCACGCAAGAAGAGGCCAAAGAGAAGATGAACGTAGACCAGACAATGTGGTAGATGAGAGCGGAGAGACTTGGGGAAGCAGGCGACCCGAGAGAGTGGAATAGGCCAAGATCAAACGATTAGTGTCATAAACCAGAAATTGTAGGAGTTGTCGTCGATGTGAATTCAAATCGCTTCCTGAATAACCTTGAGCTCACTGCCAGCACTGTTCAGCACAATGAATAAAACGAATGCAAGAAACACAAAAACTCGTCCCAAGTCGTTCCGCACAGCCACACACGCGCCCCAGCCCTAATTAAGCCGCTCCGGCGTACATGTCATGTGCTGCGTTCATGGGAATCCCCCGCCCAGTACCGAGGCCTTGGGCGCGCCCGCTCTTCTGGGACTCCCACTCACCGTGCGACCCCGCCGTGTCTGCGCGTCGCCCTGCGTGTCTTTATACACCGTCCTCCACCCCTGTTCTCGCCGAGCAGAACTGGGCACAGGCTGCCCACCAAGAGCAGCAGAGACCAAACCCAGTACTTTGGGTGCACCGCTTTTGACCACGTGATCGCAGCGGATTCATTTCGTGCCGTCGCTGCCGGGCCCGCTGCTGCTTTCAGCTTACAGGTTACAGTGTACACCCATGGCCGACCAGGTGGCTGCTAAGAAAATACTCAGCGAGCTCTCCAAGCGAGAGGACCTCCACAACAAATCTTGCGCAGACTGTTCAAATCCTAATCCTCAATGGGCTTCTCTCAGGTAGGTATCGACACACAAACTCAAACCCTCTCTCATCGCTCATCTATCGTCTAGTTTCGCCATCTTCATTTGTCTCCAGTGCGCGGGCGTACATCGTGGGTTCGGGGTCCACATTAGGCTAGCTTAATATCACCCACCCATCGCCTTGTTGTTCATGTCGTCTTCTATCTAGTTTCGTCAGATCGATCTCGATGGATACATGGCAAGACGAACAGGTCAGGCGTATGCAGGTATGCTCACTCGTACAGTCTTCCCGTGTGTTTGTCAGATTCAAGCCGTTAATTTTAGCTGGGGGGGAATCTTTCCTTCAAAGACTTCATGAAATCCTACCAACCCGCTGACCAAGGAGGGTACAAGCCAGGTGCCAGTCCATATGACACGTATCATTGTTGGGCTGCAGCTCAGTATCGAGAAAAGGTATGTTCAAGCTACTTGCCCCTTTTGTCTTGCTATCAACGTGTTTTAACCTTTCTATTCAGTTGGACGCTATGCTAGCGGGTCGCGATTGGTCACCTTCCGCTCCGCCCGCCAACTTTAGCGCAGGCTCCCGATCCGCTTCGCCAGCGCCTTCCGCTCAAGCCCTCCGTAAATCGCGGGCGTCAACTCGTACATTGACAAATCGGAGCGACTCTGGTTCCCCAGCTCCGTCATTCCGAAGTTCTCCAAACAGTACTCCGAGCCAAGGTCTCGATCAAAAAACTATGAACGAGAACTATTTCGCCAGTCTGGGGAAAGCAAACGAAAGTCGGCCCGATGATCTGCCTCCATCTCAAGGTGGTCGCTATACTGGCTTTGGAAGCACACCGACGCCCCCGAGCAATCAGAATCCTGCATACGGTCTTTCATCAGCCAACGCTCCAAGTCTCAGCGAATTACAAGAAAATCCGGTGGCGGCTATCAGCAAGGGATGGTCCCTTTTTGCTGCAGCAGTTGCCGGTGCCTCCAGGGTTGTCGCAGAGAATGTCATCCAACCGGGTGTAGAAAAAGTTACCGATCCCAACTTTCAGGCAAGCGTCATGGGCTATATGACCGAGGCTCAAAAGAAAGCCGCGATGGTTGGTGGTGCGGCTAATGAGTGGTCAAAGAACCAGTTTGGAGTGGATGTAGTGGACACTGTTGGTGGCGTTGTTGGTACGGTAAAAGATCGCGTCGCAGGCCCTTCTCGATCTGGTTATGGTTCACTTTCTTTGACCAGTCCGAATGACATGGGCGAATCATCTGGTTTATATGATGCTGACGATGACGACTTGTTTACCGAATATCGCGGTACAGGTGCATACTCACCGCAAACTTCAGCCTTGCATACGCCCCCTGTTCAGACGCAGACAAAGGCTGCCTCTGACCCCAAGAAATCTAGTGATTGGGATGATGAATGGAAGGATTTTTAGAATCTCAATATTCTTTCCAATGGGACTCTCTAGCATATTTTATATACGGCTTATTTATTTGGATTTGACCTTGCACGCTTGCTTTATTAAAGTAATTGACCAGCAGATTCGGTCGCGTTGTGTCGCGTCGGATATCTAAATGACCGGATGAGATGGTCCGGCCGATCGTGATCGAAGCGGAACTTGGTGTTCAACCCCGCAGGTTGACCCCACAACAACGATATCGCTCTGGGTCTCCCGTTCATTTGTTCCACTACTACTCCAGTTTACCACGCTTAGATACCCATATCTCATTGCTTTTAAGAAATAACCTCGAAATCTACTTACTTGTCATGCGAAGCCTGCTCAGAAAGTCGGTGTGGGGAAGTGTAACCCGTACACGAAGGTCATACCATGCATCAGTCCTCCCGTCACTGATATCGAAATCAACACCGGAATTCCAGGCTAAATCTGCAGCTATGGATGAGCTGGTCAGAGACTTGGAAGAAAAGACGCAGGCAGCTCGTCTGGGAGGTGGTCCCAAGGCTGCTGAGAGGATGAAAAGCAAAGGCAAGCTCCTGCCTCGCGAACGGTCAGTAGAGTGCCTGTATCTTTGCGGTTGGCCCCTTAGAATGCGGTTGCGGCGCTCACAATGCTTGATACTCTAGATTGAATACTATATTAGATCCGGGTTCCCCATTTCTTGAACTTTCACCTTTGGCTGCCCATGATGTATACCCTGGCCAATCAATACCTGGAGCAGGAATAATAACTGGCATTGGTCGTATATCAGGGAGGGAATGCGTTATTGTTGTTAACGACGCGACAGTCAAGGGTGGATCATATTACCCACTGACGGTGAAGAAGCATTTACGCGCTCAAGAAATCGCCCGGGAGAATGGGCTTCCTTGTGTCTATGTCGGTCAGTTGTGTGGTATCGCACACGCGTCACCGACCATTCACTGAACTTGGTCTACAATCCAGTGGAAAGTGGAGGCGCTGCCCTCCCATACCAGGCTAATGTTTTCCCTGATAAGGAACACTTTGGAAGGATATTTTACAACATGGTTCGAACGTGGCAATTGCAACTAGCACTAAATCATTAAAACACCTTATGTTTAACAGGCCCAAATGTCTGCTCTGGGGATTCCACAAATTGCAGTAGTACATGGAATGTCTGTTGCTGGTGCGTTTACCTTGCTTTCAAGTTCTCAATTTGGAACTCATTCCTGCTTTTTCAGGTGGAGCTTATGTCCCTGCAATGGCGGATGAGAACATCATTGTGCACAATCAAGGACACATCTTTCTGGCTGGACCTCCGCTCGTCAAAGCAGCTACGGGAGAAAATGTCGATGCCGAAACCCTTGGAGGAGGATTAATGCATTCAACTGAAAGTGGTGTGACTGATCACCTAGCTCGCGACGATGAGCATGCCCTTGCTATTGCCAGAGGTGTCGTTGGCGATCTTGGAAATGCTGGTAGAACAATATCACCCGTAAGACATGGGCCTTGGCTACTTATTTTCAATCGTACAGACTGTTACTGACAGTCAAGCTTAGCCCGCTGCTACACCTGAAGACCCACTTTATCCTTCATCAGATCTACATGGTATTGTTGGCACCGATGTTCGTCAACCTTTCGACATGAGGGATGTCATCGCTCGCATTGTTGATGGAAGCCGATTCAGAGAATTTAAAAAGGAGTATGGGACCACTATGATCACGGTTCGTTTCGATCTTATTTACCGAGTCCTTGCTGAAATAGGACCAACAGGGCTTTGCTAACATACATGGCTACGAAGTAGGAATTGTAGCAAACAACGGAATTCTGTTTTCTCCGTCCGCCTTGAAAGCGACACACTTCATCCAGCTTTGTTCACAGCGTCAGATACCTCTGCTCTTCTTGGTCAATGTCACTGGTATGCCATTTTGACCTTCGGAATGCATGGTCGAATTATTGAGACACTGAACGTGAACAGGTTACATGGTTGGATCCAAAGCAGAAAAAGGAGGCATCGCGAAGGATGGTCAGTTTTAATCCACTGTGAGCGACATACTGTTCTCAGGTGATTTCAGGAGCGAAAATGGTTCGCGCCGTCGCGTGTGCCGATGTGCCAAAACTTACTGTTATAGTCGGAGGAAGCTTTGGCGCCGGAAATTACGGTGTGTTCTGAAGCCCCTCTCAAATTTTGGCAAGCAGCTTGACTTAAGATATCAAACGCTATTGATAGGTATGGCTGGACGTGCTGTGAGTATCACTTCCTTCTGTGACTCGCTATTTTGACGCTTGGAAGCTTATGGTCTATTTTAGTATTCGCCACGATTTTTGTGGATGTGGCCTGTGAGTTTGAAACGCCACCGTTGATATTACTCTCCATTTCTGATTAGAACCCTTCAGAATGCCAAAGTATCGGTCATGGGTTCAGCTCAATTATCGTCGGTCATGAAAACAGTTTCAGCGTACGTTACTTTCAATATCAAATTCATTGTGATATACCCACCAACCACCTTTTGGTTCTCTCGCACATTACAGGGATCCTTCGCAGCATAGCAGTCTGCAAGATGAGATTGAGGAGCAATCGACGGCCCTCTATTCGACCGCCAGACTTTGGGATGATGGTATAATCAAACCCACAGACACCAGAGATGTTGTTGGACTTGGCCTTGCCATTGTTTCCCGGGAAAGGAAAACGGAAAGTAGATCACATCATAAATCTACCACTTGGGATGGTGATGGCAAGGGATTCGGTGTGTTCAGAATGTAATTAAGTACACCACGAGATAATACCTGCATACATTTGCACCAATAACATCAGTTGGATCTGTGGTGCTCTGGAAGAAACCAAGTCGCTCATTTTCCACGATAGTTCATATCATAGTAGTAATTAGACCGAACGTTCAAACATTCTGGCAGCAAGAGGTCCATCTCTTCAAATTGCGATAGTCAGGGGTGAAGTGCATTGCACCATGACTGTATAACTGGGGCCGTAACACGTGCGTTTATTTTTGGGATGAGAAAGGCGCGGGGAAAGCATGTTCGATGTTTGTTCTATGTTGAACATTAACGCCTAACTTAACTTAGAAACAAACCTTGAACAGTCCACAATTTGGTTTGGATTTCATCGCAACCTTTGAATACACCACAGACTCCTAAAAGTCGTCTTTCATTTGAGATGGCCATCAATGTCTGAGACTCTTCCAGGCATTGAGCGTCTTCCTTTGCCGACCCAAGCCAAACTTCGTTCGACTCAAATCTTGACCACTCTTCCCCAAATAATCTCCGAGCTATTGCAGAACTCAATAGACGCAAATGCCACTCATATTGACATCGGTATTGATTGCGCGCACTGGGCGTGTTGGGTTCGTGATGATGGACATGGTATAGCTAAAGATGATCTCGAGTTAATGGGACAAAGTGGAAATGCTGGACGATACAGTGAGTGATTTTAGGCTGTTCGCAAGCACTGATTCTTAACGTCTGCTCCAGGCAGTTCAAAAGAGTATGTGCCAGGACTTGAGAACTCCCATTCCACTTTCGGCTTTCGAGGGGAAGGTGATACCATTTTGTATTTCAAAGTTGAGAATGTTCAGAGATTGAATTTGGGACATAGCATTAGCCTCAGCTGCAGACATAGCGTGCCTTGAGGTTTTCTCCAGAACATCAAAGTCTAGAAACACGTGGTCTGTCATCCTAAAGGTCTTTTTGCCACAAATCCAGATGTGAAAATCGTTTTAAATTGTGTCCAGGGAGGTGAAGTTTTGTACAAAGGACCTGCAGTGCGATGGAAAAGAGAAAAACCGGGGACCGTGGTTTACATTCGAGATATATTTTACAATGTATGTATCTAATCCAAAGATCTTACTCTTGCTCTGGCTAACAAAGTAAGAAAGCTTCCGGTTCGCCGGCGAGCACATACCCCTCCTCATCGCACATGGGAACTTGTTCGACGGGAAATTGAGGCATATGCATTAGTATTTCCACAAATTTCTTTTACTCTGGAAGATAACGGTCGTTTGGATGATGATGCTTCACTGCGCAAGGACCGTACAATCCGGATACCCAAGGTAAGCTTCTCCCATGAACTCCTTGTTTTGGCTTCTCAAATCGCGTGGATTAGAATACCGGCACTTTAGGAAGATTCCAGCATATCTACGGACGTGCTTTGACGGAGGTAATCTTTCATACAACAATTTTACATTATTCTCAAACCTTTCATGTTCAAAGCATATCGAACCAATTGACATCACTCGTGGAACCATGAGAATGGAAGGCTTCATCAGTTTAATTGGGGCACCTTCGAAAGCAAGTACATGTATCTCTTCTACGCAGCACCACATCTGCTAAGGGCGACTATATAGGCATATCAGTTTTTATGTACGTTGGCGGGCTTCACCCAGGGAAGCACCTATATTTATCAAACCACTACACAGACATTAACCGACACCCCATCATCAATGACGATCTTATCCGAATCATAAACCATGCATTCGCCTCCAGTTCGTTTGGAAAAAATGTTAGTCTTACACTGAATTAAAAGGAATGAAGCTTATACCCAACAAGGCCCTTGACGAGGAAGGGGAAACAAATACTCGCTCAAGTACCAACAAACCTCAGTTCACTTCAACTCTTACTGATAAAAACATTCGTCAGTAACAAGACGTTCTCCTCGTAAAATTGAAAAGAGGGCTGTCTATGTCATCAATATCTCCATATCGCCTGCAGACGTCGACAATGGTTTTGGTCCAGATAAAACTATTGTCCAATTTCGTGTAAGTCGCAGACTGCGCTGATGCTTCGAGTGATAGCCGATAGACTTTCTCCGCCGCTTAGAATAAATCGGATGTCGCTTCCCTGTTGGCATCGACAATACAATCTTTCCTGGAGAAGCATAATTTTTTGAATCAACACTGTAACACTTTGGAGAACACACGAAGCGTGTCGCCCTCACCTCGGAAAAGGACAAAGCAGGACTTTGACGATTCCGGATATGCAGAATCGGAATCTCTTCACGACCTCTGTCCCACAACTTCATGCAATGATAATTCACTTTTTACGGAACCACTGAACAACGCCTGTATGATTTTGACAGTTCTTACTATCTAACCGTAACTGAATCTTGCTTGAAGATGTTCAGAATCCGACCTCACATGAGATTATTTGGGAAGATCCTTGCACAGGAGAACGGTTCGCCATAGATTCGCGGACCGGAAATTCGTACCGTCAGATAGGAGGCCATTCACAAGCCGAAAAAAACACGTCGGACTCAGCTGTCGTCATACCGTACGAAGGCCGCCGATGTACAATTAGGCGGTACAAACCCAGCAATGCGGCCAATGCAACCACAGACGATCCTGGACGGGAGTCAGTGCCTTCTTGGCTACAAAAAGCGCTTGAAGTATGTTGTAATAGGATCGACATGTGTTTGTTTACCTGCTGACTACTTGTAGAACAATCGAGCTTACCCCGCTGCTGAAAGCAAAATACCCTCAGTAATTGACCCTCTGGTGCCGTACCAGCCAACATCAGATTTGAAGTATAGTCGCCCTCATAATGAACATGAAAATGACGTATTCCTTAGCACATTTCCTCGTCAGTCTCTAGCAGAACAATTTTTTAACCCATCTTCTGCATCTACGCAGCAATTCACAAAACATGACCTTCGCCATGCCGAGATTATAAATCAAGTCGATCGAAAATTCATAGCCTGCCGTATATTACGCCACTCAGCTGCGTCGCAGCCCAGCTCTGTGGTAGTTCTTATTGACCAACACGCCGCGGATGAGCGTATTCGTGTGGAGCGCTTCCTGAAGGAGCTTTTTCTAGGGTATCTTAACACTGGAGAGCCTACTGAAGGCAACTCCGTTAGAGGAGTCCAAACTAGGGAATTAAACCCTCCTCAAC
Organism: Psilocybe cubensis; assembly: GCF_017499595.1. NCBI lineage: Eukaryota > Fungi > Basidiomycota > Agaricomycetes > Agaricales > Agrocybaceae > Psilocybe > Psilocybe cubensis. The sequence goes on along the minus strand of NC_063002.1, from coordinate 1,529,209 downwards.
TAGTCCTTTTGACGTACCACGAGGCTCTCATGATAAAACGGTCACAGGATACCCGAGATGCGCTACGGAATTGGGGTGTTCAATTCGCGGAACTGTCGAAGGTTGTGCCAAACGGCGATGAGACTTCGGAATCCGGAGGTTGTATTGGGTACTCACAGCTTCTGGTCAGTTCAATTCCTGAGGTTGTGAGCGATAAGGCAAGTTCTGTCCATTGTTTTTTATGTTTGTCCTATTGTGCTTGTCATTGACTTTGGTTCGTAAAACGGACTAGCTTCTTCAAGGAGATGAGCTGCGGGATTTCATCAAGGGATTCCTAGCTCAAATCCAAAGGGGCGAACTAATCTCAGATACTAGCTTAGATTTTCCTTCCACAGAAGACCAGGAGGAATTTCTCTGGTTGAAGGCTGTGCGACGATGCCCTAGGGGTTTGCTTGAACTTATAAAATCAAAAGCCTGCAGAGGTAAGTTGGTTCGATTTTTCATTCTTAGGAGGTCGCAAAAATTTCTTCTCATGGTCATAGGTGCTATTATGTTCAGTGACACTCTGTCAATATCCCAGTGTGAACACCTGGTAAAGCAGTTATCTTACACCGCGTTCCCGTTCCAGTGCGCTCATGGACGGTTCGTTTTCATGAAATATATTACTCTGAAATTTATGTATGACAATTTCGCGGCGTATCCTTCTTCTAGGCCGTCTCTTGTACCTTTGGCCGAGACCAGGATGCTCAATGCAAAATCATATACAAGTGCAAGCCGTCGGAGCGACTGGGCGCGATTTACAGCCATGACGGATGCGTAAACCCCTAGGTGGCTTCTCACATTCGGTATTTGTAGTGGATGCGAGAATTGAAGAAGCCAGTTGTCTGACTCGACAACCCCAGTTTGTCTCCCTTCGGCATTGTGCTTTGAGCCTCTAATTGTATGTGAACTGGGACGCAGAAGACAAAAATAAATTTCTGGGTAGATCATTTTCTATCTTATCTTGCATTGAAAGACGCGATTAAAAAAGAGTAAAAATACGATTTGAAAATGATTTTTGTGGAACTTGTGATGGATGAGTCGAGAACTGTCGAGGTAAATCCAGGTGGCAGGCGGAGTCTCGTGACGTCAAAGGGGATTGGGACCGGAAGATGCCGCGCCCACCCCGGAGACGTCATTGATGGTCGAGAAACTATAAAGGCTGGTCGTATTCACTCCTTTCGCCTTCTATCTTCCATCCACCTATCAACCCACACCCACACCATCACAATGCCCAGCGCTCTTACCAAAGTCATTTACAAGCCCGACTCACAATCAACCGATGAATTTATGATCATCGTAAACCCAGATGCTGTATGTACTATCCTCTGCAAACCAGTTTATTTCTTCCTTACTTACTCTTTTGGTTGGTCATATAGTATAAGAAGTGGAAGGATGGCGGTGAGTTGCTTCTACCTCTAGATTTCTTTATCATCTAATAAATTTTGGTTTGCAGACACGTAAATAACTTATCAACATTTGGATTTTATTAACTTCTTGCTCATAATATCCTTATAGCACGATCCCACTAGCTGAAGTTGTGGACTGTAAGTCTCCTTAATATGATTCTACGCTTGATCACAAGATCGTTAAAATCTGGGGTAGCATTTACTGTGTTCCATACCGGTCAGGGCTCGCAAGGAATCCTCCGTCAACCATCAAAACAGCAGCTTGACACTGTCTTCGGGACACACAAGGACATTGATGTTGTGGAATTCATGCTGAAGAATGGAAAGGAGCAAAGTGGTGAAGGTATCAAGGATGCTTTCAGCCTTAACCTCGCACGAGGAAGCAATATAGTGGACAGTCGCGGAAAGGGTCTAACTGGCATCTAGTTTATACCATGCTCCGGAGTCAACGAAACACTTGTATTTCAATCGTAATTGTATTAACTTCAACACGGGAATTCGCACTGCGTTCTTATCGATATGTGATCCATCGTGCGAGAATGCTCTACAAAGGACGACACTCTTCGAACTTCGGAGGGTGACTCAGACATCATCGGAAGTACTGACTCAGATAATTCAGAAGCCTGACATCAAATCACGATGACCTTGGTTTTGGGCCCTGGACTCCTGATTCATGGTTACATGACCCGTGCGGGTGCGCGCTCACATGACGAATACGCGATGATGCATAGGGGCGCCTATTTCAGATTTAGTTTGCTATTAATTTACGATTTATATAGTAGTTCTTTGAATCATCACCGGAACAGCTCACACACAAATGGAAATCAATCAATCAATCAATCAATTATAATGCCCAACTACCGACCTCACACATGCTAACTGATTGTAAACAAGAATCGTCCCCTTCCACCAGCTATATGTGCCTTAATCTGCGGACAGGAGGACTGCTGGTATTTATCAACTGGCGAACAAATCACTTAAAGGCTGATGGGGGTGCATCCTAGAGCGACAAGGCCATCTGGTTGAGTTAAAAAGTAAAGTCAGACATAAGAATAATAATGAATAAGGCATAAAATGTATCTGGCACATACGGAAAGAGTTGTCGGTGCAGCATGCAGGTTGCGCAGTGCTAAAATTCGAACAAATCAATTGACTTTGACTTGAATAGGCTGATGAATTATCGTACCAGCTATTGGATCCCGCACCAATGACAGTGACGGGTGAGCAGGTAAGCCCGACGAGGGCGGTGACATCCTGAGCGTCGATGCCCAAGAGTGCAAAGATGGCACTGACGGCGGAGCTAGTGGGCGATTGGACGCTCTGGCAGCATTGAATGGACCCGGTGTCGCATTGATCACGACGAAGGGGAGTGGCAACCGCAAGGGTGGTCAAAGCAAGGGCAGTAAGAGCAGAGAGCTTGAATTGCATTTTGTAGAGCTTGGACAAATGTTGCGGATTGTTCGAGTGGGCAAGGGCTCCTTCGTTTTTATAGTTTTTGGTGGAATGATAAACTGAGCAATTCAGAGTATGATACAACAACCTGATTACCAGTGTTCAGACCGTCTGAACAGAGCCATGGTATCTGAAAAGTGGAGCTCAGGCATCAAATCAGTTGTTCTGCCCTGAACAGTTTTGTTGGACCATGAAAGAGCCGAAAGAATGACGTTGAGTGGGCATTGTAGACGAAACATTGCGTCACAAATTAAACGGTTAACAAGCTTTAGTTAAGGTAATCTCAGCGGGAAAATTATCCCACTTGAAACGCCCACATAAGGAAGATACAATCTGCAATACAAAAGGGATCTTTACGTTGAAGGAGTGGGATAGTCTTTCGGCGTCGAACTTGATGGCGGAAAAATACACCCCTCCCTTGAAAACGGGGTGTGAGACGTAACGCCTTGAGATAGATAAACGATTTGATGTCTGACAGAACGTTCGACACATAGACAATAGGGTCGATGACGCCAGAGATTTGAGATCTAACGAGCTGCAGCGTGTTTCTCCAGGCAGTATACCCAGAAGTGAGGACGGAGAGAACTAATTGAACATAACGCGGTCACAGATACCGCATGGCTTCAGGAATGTACTCCGGTGGTCCATTTAGCAAAATATGTTTTCCACTGCTTGTAAATTCCAAAAATCGGATAGATAGAGGTGCACCAATTCTGAATGTTTGTCCAGCGATGACTTTCTAGTGCCAATGTCTAAAGTACGTGAAATGACCAAGGAGTTCTGAGGAGGAGTATTAATGTTGGAAAAGCATTCGTATAACATATCAAGGGTGTGCATCTCACATCATGGCGATTGACAGGCCAAGGTGACATGAGATAAACACAAAATTGGTGTATCGAATTCCCCCTGTCCCTTCAGGTTTGCTCGGTTACGTTTCTGGGGCTCCAAGTGAGAGAATAGAAGTTTTCGCCAGTAATACACGCAAGATGTTTCCCCTGTTCATTAAGCCCTTCCGTTTCCCTAACCAGACAAGGCCAGAGAATTTCTCGCGTGTATTGCGTTCGAGCTCCAGATCCAAGATATTACCTCCATAGGCGTTTCTAGACAATCATATCTGCACTCATATTTCCATGCGCGTTTTGTATATTCTGGCATACTACGGCTACACGTAGTAATTGTCGGAAACTCCAAGGAATTTGTAGATATATCGGGGTACGGGCATGGTTTCTACACCGTGGGAGCTGTGAGCTTTTCTGCTGGAGAGAAAATACGGTTCAAAACCACATGTGTGACGGAGGGTTGGCCGCTCTTAAGGCGGATGAGTGCAAAGAACATGACAAGAGTTAGGGTGTGGTGTTTGTGACAGGTGTGTGACGCAATACTGCCGTTGCAATATATTTCAATTTTGACTTTGCTCCTTCAAGCTTCAAGTCCTACGTCTTTGCTCAATCTCATCTCTCATTCTTGGACCCCTTCGCCTTGCTATTCCGCAGGATACTTCTGCCTATCTCTATAGTAATTTCTCTAGAGAATCTTCAAACTGTCAACAGTAAGCCAGACGGGCTTGACGTTCAGGCTGCTCACGTTGGAACCAAGTTTGAACTGGAGATATAATAATGCATAAAATGCAGTACTCGTTACTGGTTAACGGTGCATCTCACTTGTCCTTCTACGAAGAGTATCCTGTTATGTTACGTGAGACGAGTGGAGCATAGTCAATTGATGGCTTCACAACTACCCACAGTTGCCTGCAGATCTGCTTGTCAATCACCCTCACACCTCAAATTTTGGCGAACGTTTACCCTTTGGTCCGTTGCCACATCTTCAAGCCCTTCTGAGGAAAGCATACAAAAAATAATAAAATATGTGGTATGCATTATACTGTTGTAATCCGCCAAATGCTTTATTGGAAACAGCGGTTGGATTCAGCATCGCTACCTTCATACATATACCAGTGCGTCGGTTGCCTTTTTAATTCAATTACAATTGAATATTGCCTTCATCTTGCTCTGATCACATCCTTTCATTTTAGAATAATAGTTGCGACGGCTTTTGGAGTCGGAAGTTTTACTTCACGTTTTCATTATACGATATTAGGCAATGCCTGAGAACCTGGAATACCCGACAACTTGACTTATTCGCCATCTGGACCGCGGCCCCGCCTCTGTCGATACTGTGTCTTCCATGTGTACAAAAATTCACTTCTCTCTATAGCCACCTCGTGATGTCGGTTGGCACCGTGTGGGATTGTCTGTCGCGTGCCCGCTGTAAATCGATGCTGGTAATAATCTCAGGTTTTATTCATCGAACTCAATGCGTCTTTAACATCAGGAAGGTTGCCTCGTGTCGGCGACCCATTTAGCTGTTCTATACTTGTGTACCTCCATTCTCGCGCAACGTCATTGATCTGATATTCTGCGCGTCTTGTTTGTTTGTCGAAAGGCCTATCTACAAAATTCCTCCTATCGGACATCACCCTCATAGAAAAGAACGGTTGGAAAGGTGGTGATGTACCACTGGATCTTGGAAACTCCACTTTGACATGTAATATATTCGGCTTAAGCTTTTTGTGAACGCGTTTATTCTCCAGTTGAAAGTGTTGCTAAATAAACATTTACATCAAGGGTCCTCCAGAAAAACATAAAGGCTTGCGTGTTGTGTCCAATCCTTTCACTCGAACAATCTGCAGCATTTGTTCAAGCCTGTCTACCAATATGCAGTTGAAACTCTCAGTTGCGACTTTTGTTTTCGCCACCCTTGCGGCCGCCACCCCAACCCGTCGAAACGAGCCAGCGAGCCAGTGCAATACTGGCGGCCTCCAGTGCTGCGACAGCCTCACCACCGCTAACAGCTCTGCCGCGTCAAAGATTATCTCGCTCTTAGGCATCGTTGTCCAGGACGTTACCGCCACAGTTGGCCTTACTTGCTCCCCAATTAGCGTCATTGGCCTCGGTGGAGATTCATGGTATACTCCTTCATATATGTTATGTAGCGATCTAAATTCTGAGCTGTTCTTCTCTAGCACCGCTCAACCCGTCTGCTGCCAGGACAATTCCTTCCGTAAGCCCCTAATGCACTTCCGGGCATAGATGCTATGTCGCTGATTCGCTTCTGTACAGATGGCCTCATCGCTCTTGGTTGCACTCCAGTTGACCTAAATCTTTGAAATCTACCGGACGGGAAGGGACATTATTACGTATCCAAGTCAGACCTGATGATTGTAAAGACTATTTGCTATGAAGTTTTGCTATCTATACACCAAGTCATTGATGACCTCCTAGTTGCGCCCAAACAGATTAGTAGAGTCCTGCGAAAGTCAGACACGCCCTTTGGCATCTCAGCTTACTTTGCTTTGGAAACACTTTTGTCCTGTCACGACATGATATTGAACAAAATTAATTGATAACTGATATGAATGTATATACAAGCAAGTGAAGGCATGATAGAACATTGAATAAATCCGGAGTAGATAGGAAACTATATATCTTGCCTCTAAATCCTACAGGTGATTAAAACGGGAACCAGGACATCACATTTGTCCAGCTGTTTCAGCCCACTCCTTACTTCCCATCTGAACCAAGCGCGAACAAGCGCGTGCAAATGCGAATACTTCTTCTTCACCAGTGAACATGGAACTTCCCCCAACAGCAGTATGGTTTAATCCCTAATACAGCAGCGTAAGAAGTATATCGCAAATATACAGAAATTTTTATTGCTCACAAGATCATCCATGACGCTACGCATATGGTCTGATATATGAATTTGCTTCGCTTCTTCTGTAGGATCATCAGAGAAAACCTGGAAGACAGGAACTTCCGATGTCACAAATAACTTAGTCTAAAAGGCCCCAATGAGTGATGCTTTCGATAAGTGAAGACAAATGAACCTACTTTGCTTTCGTAGCAAGCTGTGGGAAAATTGATATTTATATGTTGGATTAAATTTCATAAAGGTCGACATATGTGCACACACCGTCAATGAAAGTAATGAATCTTCGTGCCTATGAAACCAGTCAACATGAGCATCACATGCAGCTAATTGACCATGAGAAAATGACACACCAGGTCCTTCTGATGCATTCCCATCTTGGGAATATCTGTCACGAACAGCGTTCCAAAGTTTTTCGTAACCTCTATGTAGTCCGCGGCACTGAGAGGCTGCCCACACAAATCCATGAAGTTGAATTTAGCAACTTTGCGAGAACTTTCCGGCACAACAATGGTTCGGCCCCATGTGTTCAACTTCCTGTTGCGTATTGGAGGATCGTCGGGATTTTCGGAAGTCAGGGACTTGAAAATCTTCTCAATTTCACGGTTATTTTCAGGTGTGATTGGGGAATAGTACACATGTGACAATGCACGGGGAACTCGTCGATAATCTGCATGGCACAGTGTTCAGAGTCGGGTAAACGGGGTGCATGCCTTGCGTACCTGTCCCAGAGTCAAGGTCAGTAACATCGAAGTTGGCTTTAATGAGTTCTATTGCTGGGATAAAGCTCGACCGCTGAATTCCATTCTTATAAAGGTCATCAGGATGTCGACTGGATCACATGTTGTCAGTGAGAGATGTGCGTTTACAAGGGCCATGCTCACTCACTTTGAGGTCATTACGCATATAACACCGTAGTTGACCAACGACTCGAGAAGCCGCCGCAGAATCATCGCGTCGGCAATATCAGTCACCTGAAATTCGTCGAAACAAAGGACTGAGGCATCTCTAGCAAGGTCCCGCGCCACAGGCACTATTGGGTCACCACCTTGATAGCCCATAGCGATCTTGGCGGCGTGTAAACGTTTATGGACGTCTATCATGAAGGCATGGAAGTGAACCCGTCGTTTCCGTCTCACAGATGGCGGAAGAGTTTGGTAAAATAGATCCATAAGCATCGTCTTTCCAGTCCCGACGTCGCCATAAAGGTATAATCCTTTTGGGGCAGATTCTGGAGGAGATGTTGGCAACGGTAGTTCACGGCTGAACAACCGAGATAGCTGAAGATGGACGTCAGCTTCATTTCAGAATCGATGAACAATTCGCTCACCAATGAGTTAGAATGGGATTCTTCGGGTATCTCAGGTGGTACATAATTTAAAAGCTTGTCGTGTAGATCCTGTAGTTTTTGTATGATCCGTGTCTGGTGGTCGTCCCCTCGCAAAGCTCCAGAGTCTATTAATTTTTGGTATTGACGTAACGGTGTTAGATACTCTAAAAATTTCAAAGTTAAATATCATCCAAGACTAACATCTGACGCAAATACCTTGAAAAGGGTCTTGACTTGGGGTATGATTAGTAGGGGTAGGATTTGCAGAACGATTGGCGAAGAACTCTTGTTCGGCTAGATTGGGTAGGCGACCGGGTTCTACTGCGAGAGAGGAGTTCATAGCGCGTCCCCTGGACTTTGCATTTGGGCTGCGGATGGAAGAAGAGGCTACAGAGGAGATTGCAGCTCGTTGATTGAACGATGCATTGGAGATCCGGTGAGTAAGAGGCAAAGGTGATACTGGGACCCTGCGTATTGCCCTCATTAGTGATAGATCCTATTTTTCAAGGGAGCAAATATTGTGCAGTTCTGTAAGGGTGTGGTGGCTCTGTACTGTTAACGCCGCCGCAAGTAGAGAGAAAGGAAGATAAAACGTCAGACCCATCCTTCGGAGCTCCTCTAATTACTCACACGTGACCGGCAAGCCACTCCGGACAACAAATCACGGACATCTTATCTTATCTGCGAAGTGCGCCTAGATATTCGCCACTACCACCATGAGCAGCGACCACAACGATCTCTCAGAAACTTACATACTGTTACTCCTATCCGATAGCAACCTGCCAACTGGTGCATTTGTCGCATCTTCAGGCCTAGAATCCTACGTCAAGCATGGATTTCCATCGCCTGCAAGTTCGCCGGAGAGTGCAACCATTGATTTTGTACGCGATTCTCTAGCTTCGTATGCCAGAACCGCACTTCCTTTCGTTTCCGACGCTCATCGTGCAGTGGAGGAATATGCCTTGTTTCAAGCCCAGGACGGGAATCAGGGAGAGGCAGGGAAGGGTGGCGGGGGGTTAGATGGCATTCTCAAGACCCTCACAGATCTCGACGAGCTATATCAGGCGATGACCCTAAACCATGTTGCAAGACGGGCATCCATGTCTCAAGGCGTCTCCTTACTCACACTGTATTTAAAGGGATTCTCGCGGCCTCCCTCGCAACCCGTATTTTCGGACGCTAAATCGCAAGATCACGAGGCTCGAACGCGGACGCTCTTCGACAAGTTTAAACTCAAGGTACGAAGAGAAGAGGTGTCTGGGCATCTCCCAGTTTGCTGGGGTGCACTGACAGCGGCTCTCGGCCTTGCTCTGGGTGCGTTGCAACATCTCTAGGCCACAGAAACAAGTTAACCAATAACGACAAATCAGAACGGTCTCAGTATCTTCATCTGTTTTTACATGCGAGAAGTTTACTATCAGCTTCCGTTCGTTTGAACGACCTTGGGCCATATGGTGCACAACAAATACTATTGCACATCGTCCAACCCCTAGTAGCGGCTGAAGTAACGAAATGTCAAAATCTTCGAACCGGCCTGCTTGATAGTGTATTTGATGAGGTATCAATGGGGCCCGCGAATACTTGGCCCCTTGGAGAGATCCTAGCAGGGCGACACGACCTGCAACATTCTCGTATCTTCAACAGTTAGATGATGATACCCGCCGTATAGTATCAATTCACAGATAGTAAAGGTACAACAAAAGCATCAGAAACTGTGTTTTCTATGATGCGGCGGTGAGAGCCAAACGAGAAGAAACCTCCGCCTGTGCCCGCACAAGGTTAGCAAGGTAGGATATCATCAAAGTGTCCTACAACAAAGCAATCAGAATTCTTGAAAATTATTCGATAGGAGAATATTACCTGTAGGCTGGCATTAAAGCCCCCCTTCTCTAGATCCTCCGTGCTCGCACCCAGTGTGTTCATGAGATACCGACCGATGGCAGGATCACCTTTTTTTTCTCCAGCAAGAACCGCACGCACGTATGCAAGAACACGGTCGAGCATATCAGACACAGACTGAACTGCATTCTCGATGATCTCAAGGTCAGCAATGGGCTGAGATGATGTCGATGAAGGAAGGTTTGCGGTGTTTGCGAGAAGGTCGACTGGATAAATGATGAACATTTGAAAAATGTAACGCAGAACGTAAAAAACTTACGGCCACTTTTCTCTGCATCGTGGAAACGCAGTTCCACGGGAACTGGAACAAATACACAATTTTCGGGCTTAGGGGACACGCCTACGGGTGAACTAATTGCCCAGGCCAGGCGTTATGTCAGTGGTGTCCATGCTCGGATGAATTGGATTAGCACGCACCTTATATAGGCCTTGACACCAGCTTCCTGTCCTTCTTCGACCCCAGTGTTAACCGCAATATGAATTGCCTGATGGGGGCCAGTTTCTTGGGAATAGAAATTTTGGATGAGGGCGGAGTAAGTGTTGAGGTTCGAACCAGTAGAGTACCTGGTGGAATATAATTAAGACATCACAAACCGTAAGAAAATTTTAACCACTTACCATCCTACGATGACCTCTTTGGGGTTTACCTTATGGTGGAGATCGTACATAGTACGGTGGTAATCCATATCGACGGCAACTTGTTCGTCTGTCTCGCTATGTAGCACGGCAAATGATGAGCGAACCTCGACCTCATTGTCGTGTCGCGTGCCGAGAAGAGTTCCAATAACACGATCCTGGGTGTCTGTGCGGCGAAGGTAGTGATCAAGGATCGAGAACAAGGCGACAGGATGTATCGTGATATTTGTTGGGGTACGTCTGAACGAAAAAAAAGGCATGGAGGTAATTAAAGACGATCCCCAAGATTGCGACCAGATGCAGGCTATAGAGGAGAACTTACGGGACACCAGGCGCAGGGTCCGAGACTGTGCTCCCGTTGATGTTGATCGCGGACGACGTTGGACCGAGAGGCATCTTTTATTTTGCTTGGAGAAGTGAGTGCTGATAGAGGTCCGGGCACAACACCGAAAAAGTTGTCCTCGGCCATTGCCGAGAACTTTCACTGTTCGACTGCCGCTCTCTTCGTCACTCGTCTTCACCCACCAAAAACTCCCATTAAGATGCCTTCGGAAGAGACAAAGGTATGGCCATTCTATGGAACTATAGAACGGGATGCTTACTACCTTCTAGGAACGTATCAGCAAGGTTATCGAGGTTGGACGCGTACGTTCAGACTATTGTTGACTTTGACCCATTGGAGCCGCTCTCAACGCCCTTCTACAGACTGTCCTTCACTACGGCTGGATCCCTTTCATTATCTATGTCGGATTCACAAGGAGCAACCCTCAGCCTTCATTGATCAAGTGCGTAGAAAACTACACTACATGTTGAACCTTTGACTAACCTTTCTCCGCAGGTTGATTAGCCCTCTTGCATAGATGCCCTTGCGCCTTGTAAACTTATGTTATCCCGTAATTCAAAAGGCGAATTAAGCCACTTCATTAATCGAATTTTTATGCGTGCGGACTAGTATGAATGGGTGAATAGTTGCTTTTGCGTGGTCTATGGTGAGCCCTGCATCCTTTTACTGTACCAGAGCAACGATTACATATGTCGTGGTGGTGCGCATATTTGCACCCTGAGTCACCCTCAGCTACTTGAGCCTTTGTTGTGGTCTCTGTGTTGTAACCGCGTTCTGTTACTGGTTTACCAGAGTCGGTGACTGTGACGACTCGACGAGGCCAGATATGAGCCCATTTTCAGTATTCCTATTCCGCATCAGTTCGTGAAACTAATCAAGTGCGCAGATTACATTGAAGACAAAACACTGAAAACCGTATTATAGCTAGGAAGCTTTAAAGGTATATTCTGCGCAAGTCTGATGCGCTTGTGATCCGTTTACATATAGGACAAAGTTTCGTTGACCCAAGACATCTTAACCAACATTCTTTACAACACGTATGCCAACAACCCGTTGAAACAGTTGGCTCTGTATAAGGGTCTATACAAATTCTGCATAGCAGAGCACCCGGCGGTGAAGCGGTGGATTCCTGCGCGAAGGATTTTGGAGTTCAGAGAATGACAGGGCCAAAGTGATAGTATGACTGACCATTAGCCTTATCTTGTTTTCTAGAGCTACGACCAAAGCGGCTTTATCTCTGCGTTGTCGAGCAGATAGAACGGCGAGCTCGGATTTAGTTAATTCAGTCATGCCAGTAACATCCAAGCGAGGCGAAGCAGTTTCGTCTGTTTGTCCAGGTATTTGACGTTGCGACGACGTCTGTACACTTGCAAGAGGCTCAACATCGTCAGTGGCTTCAATTTCAATATCAACATCTTCGTCAATGTCTTCTTGAGGTCGTTGCACTGGAACGATATCACTCTCTGTAAATTGTACTTCGCCAAAGACAGCTTGATCGTCTCCATCTATGTCTATATCTTCGTCCACGCATTCGTCGTCCGCACGTCTATAGAATCCAGCGCCTTGTTAGATAGTTTTGGTAAATTGGTTGGCAATGAATACATGATAACAAACTTACCTCGTATGTCTCCCACATATCCTCCGTTGTCGTCTGGGTTATTCCAGTTCTCCTCATCCAGCGCACTCTGATGCAAAGCTTCCCGTTGACGTGCTTCTTCCAATCTCGAGCTCTCGTGAGCTAGACATGCATCAACATGCGCGTCAATCACGTCCTGATCGCCTCTGACGACTGCATTGCAGACAGGACAGTTGATTTCTTCCCCTGTAAAGCGTCGAAGCCACGATGTTCTGGAGCTGTGTCCCTCTTCCTCTTCTTTTAACATGTCCTTCAGCTTGGCATTGCGCCGCTTTCGACGGCGTTTCACACTTTGAATCGTTCTGGTCGATTCATCCAAAGAGTCGTGGGTGCGGGTTGTGGTCATTGATTTACGGGCCTTGATAGCGGACCGACGAGCTCGCGAACTTGGCCCTGGCCTAAGAACAAAGGTTAGTTGATGCAACCAAAGTTGGTAGATATTCATACGACGAACGCACTCATCCACCAGGTCTTCATATGCCACATCCAACGAGCCCACTCTCTTGACGACCTCTTCGACCCTCTCTGACTCTAGCTGGGCATGCATAGGGAGCAGCCGCAGCGGGATCTGCTCATTGCAGACGGGACATGGCCTAGTTTCTGCGCGTCGAGCTGTTTTTGTGTTTTACAATGAGTGCACTGTGTAAATGAGACTGCAACAAGCACACCTCTCTTTGTCGGGTGAGGAGGTTCCGAGCCAGACGACAAAGAGGCCAGTTCAGGGGAAGGACTCTCAATTATTCGCCTCTTTCCACGGGCTCTAATAATGCCGGGTTCGGAATCACACAAGCTGGGGTTCACATTCATAAAACGACGCACTTCAAAGTGATAGTCAACGCCATGGCGGTGGAAGAAATTTACAGACGATTGTTGCACTCTATAAATGTAAATTGCGTGCCTGAAAAGCGTAGTGTCTGGGTGGATTGGCGGCAGCGACGGTGGATGAGGAAAGATGCAAATCCACTCCTTCAGCGGCCCCGCGGTCCGAACCCCACATCGCTGCACGTGCCCGCGGTGAGCAGCACTCAGCAAAGATACCGTTCCTGCTCCCACACTGATCCGATATTGCCTCAGTTCTTGGGCTTTTAGTGCCCATCTCCGAGCTGCTGTAGTGATTCATGTCTATAACCGCTGATTTTGATGTTCCAGCCACTTTGGCAAAGCTCACCCTATCTCAGAAGATAAAGCTTCTCACTGGGCTTGTAATAATCATTTGCGGTCGCGCTATATGCGTCATGCAGTACTAAGATGACTATTTCTCTTCAGGGATGGTGGCACACAGAACCTATACCAGACGCCGGTGTTCCTTCTTTGCGACTGAGTGATGGTACGCTTTCTCTCCAAGGAACAGCAACCCTCTATTCACTTTCGACCAAGGTCCCAACGGAGTGCGAGGGACTCGATGTATGCTCTGTTCCACACTCTTACTTCAACACTTTAATTCCTATGAACCCAGTTTTTAATGGCGTTCCAGCCAGTTGCTTTCCTTCTTCCACTGGCCTTGGCTCTTCATTCGATATCGATTTAGCTCGAAAGATTGGAGAGGCCCTTGGAGATGAGTGCCGCGCCAAAAGTTAGCCTTCGACGCTTCCTCCTTACTGGCGTCTAATTGATGGCTAGGCACCCATGTTTTACTTGCACCAACTGTCAACATTCAGCGATCGCCACTGGGTGGTCGTGGCTTTGAATCTTTCTCCGAAGATCCTGTACTGAGTGGGACAATCGCAGCGGCATACATCAACGGACTTCAATCCAAGGGTGTCAGCGCAACAATTAAACACTTCGTGGCCAATGACCAAGAATTCGAAAGGTTTCACTATATCGGCGTATACAAATGATCACTCTGACACTTTTAGTGTATATAGGTTTTCAATCAGTAGTATGTTTCATCCTCTTCCAGCATCCTGTCAAGCTCTTATTCTTGTAGGCGAACTCAGTGAAAGAGCACTGCGGGAAATTTATTTGAAACCCTTTCAAATTGCGATCAAGAATGCCAATCCCTGGGCTGTAATGTCTGCGTGAGTTTGATCCAGCGCAACTTACACGACTATGGGATACATTTAACCTGAACATTAGTTACAACCGAGTAAACGGATTACACGTCTCTGAGAACAAAAGATTACTTAATGATATACTTCGAAAGGTCATGCCCCTGTTTATCCGAGCAGTCCTTGATGGTGTTCTTATACGGTACATAATATTTTAGGAATGGGGATTTAAAGGTTTGAAATCGAGCATAACCTACTCATAACGCTGACCTGAAGAGTCTAGGTCTTATCATGAGCGACTGGATTGGTGTTTATAGCACAACAGGAAGTATTAAAGCAGGATTGGATCTTGAAATGCCGTCAGTTTGATTCTCTCTGCGAAATATATAGCTTTAACAGACTTGGGTATCTCAGAGGACCGTCGGTCATGCGAGGCAAGGCCTTGGAAAGAGCTATTATTGCACAGAAGGTTTCATTGCGCGACGTTGACGAGCGAGTCACCAAAGTAATTATCGACAATTCAGGCTTGCCATCATGCTTACTTGTCACAACGTCAAGGTACTAGAACTCGTCAAACGAGGTCATGAATCAGGAATCCCTTTCAATGGCCCAGAGGAATACATCGATACACCAGAGCTGAGGGGATTACTTCGAACAGCTGCAGCGGATGCAATTGTTTTGCTAAAAAACGATAAGGCCATTCTCCCGCTACGTGATCAGCACAAAAAGATCGCTGTTATTGGTCCCAATGCCAAACACGCTGTAACATCCGGTGGAGGTTCTGCCAGACTCTTGTCAACGTACACGGTCTCCCCATTGGAAGGAATCATTGCCGCAGCCAAAGAGATTAATGCAGAGGTGAAATATACCGTAGGGGCGACATCACATAAATACCTCCCACTGCTAGACCCGTATATTCACCGGTCGACTGAGCAAAGGGGGGCATGTATTGAATTTTGGAATGAGGCCCCCTCTACTGATTTTCTCGCAACCTCTCCCGATTTCGGTAGTCCTCTGCCACCTGCAGCATGGAGCACCCCTACACTCGGGACAAATTGCTTCTTGATGGATGGAATTGTGAAAGTTTTTATAATGTATAAATGTCGACTGCTGACTCCATTAACTCTTTTTTAGGATGAAACTAAAGTCAATTTAATTTGCTGGTCTCGCGTACGTTGTGTCAGTGTAAATTGGTTGCTGCAACGAATTGATACAACTTTGCACAGTATTCAACCAAGTTTGTACCTGATGAAAGCGGAGATTGGGAGATTGGCATGAACATAGCTGGACGTGGGAATCTTTTCATGAATGGCAAATTGGTTATCGACTTGAGTACAAAGCCTTCCAGAGGTGAAGCGTTCTTTGGATTAGGCACTGAGGATGTCCGTGTCGTGGTCGAGGGGCTGAAAGCTGGACAAGAGTACGACCTGGAAATCAGGATATCCAATACCGAATTTGCCGCCCGGGGCACACCGTACGTATGCTGGGGTGGTATTCGCCTTGGTGGGATTCGAAAGGTAGATGGAAGAACCGCCATACAGGATGCTGTTCAGCTTGCTAAACTGTCTGATGGTACGGATTTGCTCATTTATCTTTGTTGTCTCTCTCTGAACTTTCTTTGCTCTACAGTGGCTATTCTGGTCATTGGACTGAACCATGAGTGAGTGAAGGCAATCGACTCAAATAGCCACAATATATGCTAATCCTTTTCTTTACTGTATGTAGTTGGGAAAGTGAGGGGCACGACCGTTCAGATATGGCGTAGGCGTCTAATCCACTAGACTGTACATTGCTCTAATTCTTATTCAGATTGCCTGGGTTGACCAATGAGCTGGTGTTTGAGGTATTGCGGGCTAATCCTAACACTATCGTGGTGAACCAATCGGGAACTCCGGTTGAAATGCCATGGATAGATGAAGCTTCAACACTGGTGCAAGCCTTCTACGGAGGAAACGAACTTGGCAATGGTTTGGCGGATGTTCTGTTTGGCAAAGTCAATCCTTCCGGAAAGCTTCCTTTAACATTCCCGTGAGTGCTATTTCCTTATAGCCTTCTGATGCTACAGACCCATGCTGGCATTTTATACAGGAAACGGCTGGAGGATAACCCTTCCTACCCTTCTTTTGGAAGCAAGGTGCAAGAACGAGGCAAAGTGTATTATAATGAGGTAGCTGAGATCATCCTTCGCTGGTATATTGTTTACGGATCTCATTGTGGCAGGGAATTTTTGTCGGTTATCGAGGCTATCAAATCAAGAAGATCGAGCCTCTTTTCCCATTCGGATATGGCCTCTCTTACTCTCAATATGAGTACTCAGATCTCCAGATATCGAAGATATCACCAGCAGGAGATTTTTCGGTGTCCTTCAGAATCAAAAACATCAGCAACATGGATGGCAAAGAGTCAGCACAGGTTTACGTTTCAGATGCAAAGTCCTCTCTTCCTCGAGCCCCAAAAGAGCTCCAGAGCTTTGCCAAGGTTACTTTGAAAGCCGGGGAAGTCAAGTTGGTGAAAGTGGCTCTTAACCGGGTAGCTTTAAGTTTCTACGAGCATGAAAATATGCACTGGATCGCGGAGCAAGGCGTCTTTGGTATCCATGTAGGAGCGTCGTTAGTAGATATCCGACTAGAGGGCGAAGTTGAACTTGAAAAGTCATTTACATGGGTTGGATTGTGACCAGATCGATTGTATACTTGTAATTTGCATAACTTTTTGCAGCCTGTTTCAATGGAGTGCCGTAAGAGTAACTCAACTCGAATTTGAGATTCAGCGCTCAGCCCTTAATCTTCCAATACTAGGTCAATGCCTTGCTGACGTGCTATCTCAACTGCGTCATGTTCTCGTTGTGTTGCAAACGTCATAAGGGATCGTAAGATGTCCCGCTGACCTAATGAAACTCAATTTAATGTTCAACATGGTATGCCTTGAGAACAAAACAGACCTTCCAGGTAATCAAGGAACATTGTAGCAACCTCCGGGCGGACTTCACTATCTTCCGGAATGCGGTCTTCTGGCAGCCGCTCTATCAGAGTTTGTACCATTTCTTGCAACATACCCGACGCATCCAATATATCTTCGTAGGTTGGCTTGTTATCCTCAGCCTCAACAATAGTGTTGAGAATTTCTGTCCACAAGCCGTCAACGCGTTCTCCAGAGCGACCAATTTCCCATTTCTGTCCGCCAATTCCACCAATCTTCAATACCATGGTATCGTCCGGATTGCGAGGAGTGGAGAAGCCGTATCCCAAGATAAGCTCTGAGTTCGGCTTCGGTCCGTAGTTGTTGAACAATTCCTGACCACTGACTGCGGATGAGTGAAGTACAAGTGATATCTTGGATTGGGTAGTGCTATCCGATGTATGATTGACAAGCCAGGATACTGGTTCTCCGCGTTTGTGGTTTAATGCGTCCACGCCAGGTATAAGAATAGGTCCAGTGAACGGAGTGCTCACGAGTGAAGGCGTCTCGGCGAGTAAAGACGAGGGGAAAGCTCTGGAGGATAGGTACGTTGCGGCTCTGAGATACAGTTCCCTAAATAGCGTTCAATGTACAGTGGCAGATTAATTCGAACCAAGCGAACCATTCAAAGCATGCTCCAGTTTCTGCGTTAGCTTGGCTGACAATGGAGCGACAACTACTCCATTCTTCGTTCCATTCGCGTTGGCGATCCAGAGTTGCACTATACAGATTTGTTCCTTTAAAAAGGTCTAGTTCTGATGGAGAAAAATGAAGTGGCGTTTTCAATTGGCCGGGAGTAGGGAGCGTGTTTAGATATTCAAAATGAAGTAATCTAAGGTCAAAAACGAATATTTAGCGAAAGCCGAAGAGAGATAAAGAGGCGTTCTTACCTCTTCTCTGATGAACCCAAGATCCAATGAAGTGCAATATAAGTACATATCCACTGTCGTTCCGTCCAAGTTTCGTAAGCAATGTTAGGGACGTCTCCGTGCAGAATGTTCAAGACAGCCTTTTTTGCGGATTCTTTGGTGATTATAAGTTGAAAGGGACACTCGACGATAACAGAATCCTGTCCCAAGTCTGCAGTTGCAATAACGTGCGATCCTGAATCATCTATATTCATAAAGGCGCCAAAGTTAGCTGACACCTAGCAAGCACAGCGTTCTCCATGATATAGGTATGACATTGATATTGATTCTTCAAATTGTGCCAAAGAAATCAATGAGAAATGAATGAATAGATGGATACCTTCGCAAAAGCAGGTATTAGGATGAAACCCTCCTCCATGAGAAGCTAGCCACAATTTCAGCTTTGAGTAAGGATTTGAGTCCACAACAGACATAGCAAAATCAAGGAAGAAGATTTCAATCTCAACGTTTTGCAACCTTTCGACATCCACTAAGATCGCGTGACCGTGTCGCTGTGACGTGACCGCGTTTTATGGCCCCTGAAGAGTTGGTTAAGTGATTTGCTAAGCACACCTGTCGGTTTAAACACGGGTATCACAGTCCCTTCATGTACTCTACAACTTGAATCGAGTGGTCACTGACATCTGAGTTAGTCTCAGCATTAGATCTCGACGAATATTCAACGTCTGTCAGAAACAAATGCTACGTACTCTTGAGTTGACTGAGACAGACAAGTTTTTTATGCCACGAAAGGTGAGTCGAGAACCAACTTGCATTCATAGGTTTTTTTGACCTTCCTTAACGTGTCGCTTACCCAGTTGTCATATGGCATACAGGCCATATAGACGAAGAGTTATTCCTATAACCTCCACATAATACCCACGGAAAAACAATTTTTACCCTGGAATTTCCGACATCACCCCGCCAGGGCTTGAAAATGCCCTCAGTTTCTCTAGAGCCATGTTAATGCGCAACATATAGTCTGCAGGATTATTGCTGGGCGATCGACTGTTCATCCTAAGTTATCGAATTTGGGCTTGGTTTCTTTGGCTCAGAGAAGATATTCCCGTTTGGTTGTTTAATTTTCCGAATGTCGATATGCGCGGGTGATGTACTCAATTAGGGCGCTACCTCTACTCGAATGGTATAAAAACCATCTAATGCCATAGAGACTCAGCAACACCTCCTCTATGTCTGTCAATTCTCCGCCGAATTTCTCTCATAACGAGATAGAGAATGAGAAGTTCCATCGTTCTCAAAATCCGGAGGAAGCTCAAAACACTGTAGTCCTTCAAGTTGCTAACGCCGATTATGCAGCTGCTTTAGCTACAGGGCCCCAGTTAAAGGCAACTAGCCTTCGATCAATTCAGCTATTCGCAATCATGCTTGTAGCCTTTATGGGATCCCTTTCCAATGGTTTTGATGGGTCAGGTGCGTTGTGTAGGAATTCAATGCACAATCAATCCTTGATCAATGTGTTGGATAGTTATGAGTGCCGTGAATGCCATGAAGCAAGTATATTTTCTCGGCGTCTAAGCAATTATTTATATCTCGGTCACAGACAATATCTAAACTATTTTGGCATTGAGGGCGAGGGTGGAGGTGTCGGAACCACAACCGCTATTATTTTTGGAATCGTGAGTTATTCCTTTATAGGATACTCTTCTTGCACCTACTCATCTAAAATCAAATAGTACTCCATCGGTAGTATCGCCGGCGTTGTGATAGCAGGACCTGTTACAGATACTTTTGGGCGTCGAGGAGGAATGGTAAGTATTAAAGGGAAAAGTATTTGGAAAGCGATTTGACTGTGCTGCAGGCACTTGGAAGTTTTATCATCATTATTGGCAAGTAATCGTAACTTCTAAACTCAGCAGCCACGCTAACACATTTTTATCACAGGTGCGATTGTTGTAACACTGGCAAAAGATGTTCCATATCTTCTTGGTGGACGTTTTGTGCTTGGTTTTGGCGTTGCTATCAGCACTACTGCAGCCCCAGCGTACGTGGTAGAAATGTCTCCCCCTCAGTGGAGAGGACGCTTAACTGGGTTGTAAGTATAATTGTCCATATGCTTCATCCATCGTTGCTGATATCAAGGTTGAAGGTACAACAGTATGCTTTCGCGTCAAAGTAATTTTGAGATGGGTTAACACAACTGCCTCTAGCCTTTTATTATTCGGGCTCGATATTGTGCAGTACGTGGTTTAATTCTTACTTGGTTACTTTGGTCCAGAATATTGAATAAAAGTGCAACAGCTGGAATTACCATTGCCACTGGGAAAATAGATTCTGCTGCTTCATGGAGAATACCACTTGGTATCCAGGCCGGCCCCGCAGCCATCCTCTTGGTGTTTTCATTTCTACTCCCCGAGGTCCTCACTGCTTTCTTGAACTATTTTGTCTTGATTCATCCCTTACTAAATTGATCCGTTCTCAGTCACCACGTTGGTTGATTTCTGTAGGCAGAAAGGATGAGGCTCGTGCAATCCTTGCCCGTTATCATGGGAATGATGATCCAAATGCTCCTTTGGTTCTTCTTGAGTGGAAGGAATATGAAGAAGGTGTCAGATTAAATGCATCTGACAAACGCTGGTAATACTTATCTTGCCAATATTTGTTCGCTACTTATTGCCTTTACTATACGTCAGGTGGGATTACTCAGAGCTCTTCAATAACCGTAACAGCAGATATAGAACTTTTATGATGCTTTTAATGGGCTTTTTTGGGGTGCGTGACTTCAAATAGTGTTGGGCCGTCTTCATTGTTGAGGCTTACCATCATTCATGTGCCAGCAATGGTCTGGAAATGGTCTAGGGTATTGCTTACAATCAAATCAATACTGTTCTTTTACTCATAGTATTTCCAAGATATTTCCTACCAATCCTCTTTGCAAATACGGGCGTTACTAGTCAAAACAGGTTGTTGACGTTGAATTTTGCGAACACATTAGTCTCGGCTTCCGGTGCAGTGATTGGAACATCACTAACTGATAAGGGTATGTAGTATCCTCGACTATTTATCAAATGCTGAAAAGTTTATTGTCAGTTGGGAGACGGACTATGTGGTTCTGGGGCACACTTGCCTGTGCAGGAATGTTAGCAGTTGTTACAGGTAAAGTTTTCTTACGGATTGGATGAAGGAAACTGAATTTTTTGTTCTGGTAAATAGGTTGCACCGCGAAATGGGGCGCAACCGGAGCCAACCCCTCTGGGGCTAATGCAGCTATTGCATTCATCTGTGAGTCGAAGGTATTTGTCTGGAAAACTGTTCTAAATTCGGAAAAAGTCTTGTTTGGTTTCATATACAGCATAACTTATACCCCACTTCAAGCGTTATACCCAGCCGAATGCCTGGACTATAACACTCGGTACGCATTCTTTCAATCTGGCTCAGTGAATTTCTCACTCATATCACTGCAGGGCAAAAGGCATGGCGCTGTAAGTCGCTTTTCTCTTTCGCAGAGCGGAGCATTGATGAAGTATATCAGCTACGCCCTCGCTGTCAGCTGTGCATCTTTTGTCAATACGTACGCTGGTCCTATCGCCCTTGCCAACATAACCTGGAAAGTACGGTTCAGATTGTTCCATCGCATGTTATACTTTTAACAATCCATATCGTGCTGCAGTACTACATTGTCTACATAGTTTGGGATCTGTTCGAATGCCTGGTTATTTGGTTTTGTGCGGTTGAAACCAAAGGACGAACACTGTACGTGACGACGTATATGATTGCAACCATGATGCCTAACGTAGAGACAAATAGAGAGGAACTTAATGAAATCTTTGAGGTAATTCTTCCAGCGGCTTCTGAGATTAAATATTGAAGAAATTATTTTAGGATCCCAACCCTGTCAAAGCGTCTACCAGGAAACTCAAGGTTGCTATCATAGAAAAAGGGGATGCCAAGGCAGTTGTAGCCGCGGATGATAAAAGCTTGTAAGGCAAGGATATTCCGCACAATAACTATTTTGTCGTATACATTATACCTGGGAGTGGACAACTTGCGATGAACTTCGAAAGGAGCAATTTTTGGAGACACCTGAACCTTGAAGTTTTGTTAGAAGCACTGTTGTCAGGCGCGCAAATTGCGTCGGATTCTCGATATGAGAAGACACTAAGTATGCGGAAATGAGATCGCAAAAACTCCTTAGAACATATTTAGGGCAACAAGCAACGCCCGTAATTAGCAACTTCTATTATAGTGAAACGTCGGTGGATCTCCTGATGGGAAGGACGAGGGTGACGATATGATGCAAGTATCAGTTGATGGGTGACCAGTCAAGTTCTATTCTGTGATCGAAGTCTTCTTAGCATGGATTATTCGCCTGCTACCCACTCTCGATTGTCCGTACATGTCCAGAGATCCTGGTCATCAGTTCCTCAGGGCAACTTGGTTCCACATGGAATCGTTTATTTCTGGAGAGATTCTCCACAATATAAAGTGGTAGGTTTTTCGTGTCAGCCTCTCCCAATAGGACTCGTAACAGTTTCTTCGTCGCCGAACATCCCTTGCGCTTATGATGTACAGAACATCAGTCATAGCTTCACTGGGATTATTTCCTCTCTTTCTTCCAAATGCCTTTTGCCAGCTAAATCTGAACGCCATTATTAACACGAGTCCGAGCCATGGCGAACCTAAAGTCGCTTCAGCTTGGTACGCCGGATGGCATTCTGATTCAACTCCGGGCTTTCCGCTCTCTGCTGTGAGTTGGTCAAAGTATACCCACCTGACATATTCGTTCGCGTACGTTTATATCTTATATCGAAATTGTTACCGAGCCTTAAAATTGACAAAACATACAGGGAAACCACTTCCGACGTCAATTTTCTTGATTTAAGCGGGTCCAACCCAGACCTCCTTCCACAATTCGTTTCAGAAGCTCACAAAAATGTAAATTTTTAGCACACTGTTTTTGACGCATTTTTGACCACTAGCAATAGGGTGTAAAAGCATTGGTGTCTATCGGAGGTTGGACGGGTTCAACAGGATTTTCTACTAATGTTGGATCGGCAGACAATCGGACCGCTTTCGTAAAAACAGTTCTGAATTTGGCGAAGAAATACAAACTGGACGGAATCGATTTCGAGTATGTTTTGCAGGTTTACTGCTTTTGCGATGATAATATTTACAGCCTTTTAGTTGGGAATATCCAGCAAACCAAGGAATAGGCTGCAACGCCATCAACCCCAACGATACTGCGAACTTCCTTGCATTTTTACAGGAGCTCCGCAAAGACAGTCTTGGGTCCACGTTGATTCTTTCTGCAGCTGTCGCCACTGTTCCGTTCTTCGGGCCCAACGGCAGCCCTCTTGCTGATGTTTCCGGTTTCGCAAAGGTGCTGGATTATATAGCCATCATGAACTACGATATCTGGGGTCCATGGAGTTCATCTGTCGGGCCTAATGCACCGTTGAACGACACCTGTGCTTCGCCAGCAAATCAACAAGGATCAGCAGTCTCTGCAGTACAGCGATGGAACCAGGCAGGCATTCCCTTTCATCAGATAGTGCTCGGAGTTGCTGCATACGGCCACTCTTTCAAAGTCTCCAAGGCGGACGCATTCGTACAGGGATCCAACACTCAACTTGTAGCATATCCTTCATTCGATGCAACCGCACATCCATCAGGTGATGCCTGGGATGATGGCGCTGGTGTAGACGAATGTGGGAACGCCCAAGCGCCTGGAGGCGATGTTGACTTCTGGGGTATGGTCGCTGGAGGATACCTGAAAGCTGATGGAACACCAAATGATGGTATTGCCTTCAGATTTGATTCGTGTAGTCAGACGGTCAGTGCTCGTGATGCATACGATTGTGAAGCATGTTAAATATTTCACTATAGCCATATGCATACAACTCAACAACCGAGATCATGGTATCATTTGATAACGCACAGGTTCGTCCCATCTTGATCACAAGCTGATGGATTTTGATTTTGCTATTCCAGTCGTTTGCCGCGAAAGGGAACTTCATTCGGGAAGCTAATCTGCGAGGCTTCGCCACTTGGGAAGCTGGAGGTGACTTCAATGACATTCTGTTGGATTCGATTCGAAAGGCCGCTGGGTTCTAAGCAGCGAGACCTAAGGTCAAACGGTTCATGAAAATTAGCAAACACTTTAAAGAGGATTAGCTCATTCGAACAAGTGAAAACAAACTGTCGATGACCTCTCCATTTTCAATGCCGCCGTATCTTCTTAGATGTTACTGGGTATCAAGTTAATTGCGATGTGTCGTTGAAATAAAATACAAAGCACGAATAAAATATTTCGTGGAGATACAAAGGCTTGCCTCAACTTAACTGGTTCACAGGGATAGACTACAATTCAAATCCAGCAGTATGAAGAATTGTAGCGAACTGCATGTAGATGTAAGCCACAAGGCATATGGATCTCAACAAGAAACACAGACCTGAACTTTAGCAATTGCGTATAATTGCTCAAAGTCATAGCCTTCTCTATTGCTCAAGTCGCCTAAATGATGGCTAAGACGTTTTTAATTCATAATGAAAGATACCAATAGCTTACCACTATTATGATACATAGGATCCGCGACTGAAAGGAACACATGAACTTGATATAACCTGATAAGACATACCCAGCGACTTACTTGGACCAGCACGTTCGAAAACTTGGGTTGCAGGGAAGCCCTGCTCGTGGAATGACTGGAAACATGGTTGTTCATGTTACGCAGATATTTAACGACGTTGTTAAAGACTAACCTGATGGTCACTGCAGCAGGCCTTATGAACGGAATTAATCAGTATGTCCGATAAGCCGAGGTTGTAACATACGGGAGTAAATCCGACTTGAAGCTCGGGACTGTAAATGGCTGATATATTAGCAACTAGTTGTGTAACTTCGGGGGTCCCGATACTGTAAAAATATTGAGGTCAGCGTGTGATAGGATTAAGTTGAAGGTCAGCGACTGACAGATCTGGAAGACCAAGCTGGAGAGGTTCGCCAGGTGCTCTATATGCAGTCATGTCGGCTTGAACCATCAATGTTAAATTTGTTCCAGCAGCCCGCAATTCACCTGCGATTGGGGCACTCAATTGACAGAGTTCACAAATTATGTCTATCTTTAGTACTTACGGGCATATGCTCGCGATCCAAGCAAGCCTTGTTCTTCTCCTGCAAAGAACGCGAGTTCCACATTACTATGGAATTTGACACCTTTACGCTTGATCGTCCTGGCAATAGACAGGACTCCAGTGGTACCGGATCCATCATCGTCACCCCCAGGCGCACGAACGCTTCCAAACGACCCCCGGCTATCGTAATGTCCGCTTATAAGAACAGTAGCGTTAGTGTCTTTGATGGCAGTATATCGGCTTGACGTTTACAGGTTATCTTAGTAGCTGCTTAAGTTTGATGAACACTCACCAAATAACGTTGGGCGCAAATCCAGACAGAAATGGAACGAGTTTGCAGCTCGCGCCAGTTTCCGCGACGCGATCTTTCAACCAGTGTGCCGCTGTCAGCGCGCCCTCTGAAAAGGAGTGTCGAGAAACGATGCCGGACTTCTCATCTTCACCGGTCAAGAAACGAATATCATTCTTGATTTGCGAAATAGAGATATTGTTCACAACAGATGCAACAAGTGGGTCAAATTTCAAGTTTGCCAGTAGTTGTTTCACCGGTTCGACTGCGGCGCGAGGGACGGGCACATAGTCCACAGGGGCTGTGGGAAGTAGGGTCGACTTCCAGTAGATAGGCAACATAGTATCGATAGATTTCGCTCTCTCTGCGTCCAGTGAGACGAGAGCTGCTCGAGTTGTGCGGAAATGAAGTTTGAATGGTGGGCGTCTGTGGTCTATGGGCGAAAGGTGCTGTTGATGTTCATGTGTGTGGGGTGCTTCCAAAGAAAGCAACAAGTTTTCCAGAATGGCACTGTCGTGTGCTGCGTTGACCTGAAGCTTGTCGTCTATGGCATTTTTCTCTAGCCAAACAAGTTGGTTTCCTGGTTCTGGACGCTCGTTGTAGAATGCAGAGGTCATATGTGACGCCCACCGATAGTCCGCGAGGCAGCTTGAACTGGTCGAGGCAGACAAGGCTATAACGCTGTACAAGACCTCACCATCTCGGTAATTTCCATAAAAGTTATCAGAGACACATGGGTTTCCGTTGAACAGATACGGGGAGAAAGGAGCGACTAGGAGGAGTCCCGTAGGTAGGACCATGTTGGTTGGCGATAAGCTGGTAGACTCAGGTTGGGAAAGGTCCGAAAGGACGTTCAATGAGCACAGCCACCTCGTAGGCATGTCGCGTTAGAGCCAAATTCGGGCACGGAAGCATGATGCTCCAACAGCCATTGCCCATGCTACATCCATCTTGACTCTCTCGACGCGTCAGTAATGGGTATGCACAGTAGTCTGTTGAACCGAGAAAAGGCTCACGTTTTCACTAGACACCGCCATAGCGAGGCAGCTCATAGACAAGATCTACGAGAAGCGGAAAGCAGCAGCACTCGAGCTTGAGCGGCACGTAATGTCTCTATCTTCCTGCAGTCCGTACTAAATCACATCCCATAGGCAAATCCGAGAATGTGCACAGCAAGGGGAGCAGAAACGTATCAGTCAAATTATCGACCAGCTGGTCGAGATGTTCAACAATGCCTCGAATCCTTTGCACATTAGGAACGGAGGTCTGATCGGTCTCGCTGGAACCGCAATTGCACTGGGCGTAGACATTGCTCCGTACATGGAGAAGTTTGTTGGCCCATTACTGGATTGTTTTGTCGATCCCGAGAACAGAATCAGATACTTTTCCGCGGAATGTTTGTATAACATCGCCAAGGTTTCAAAAGGAGAGGTTCTTGTATACTTCAATGCTATCTTCGATGCATTGAGCAAGGTGCGTCGCAAGAACACGGGTTATCACTGCACACTTACTCGCTATCGTAAAGCTTGCAGCCGACTCAGAACTGTCTGTCAAGAATGGCGCTGAACTATTGGATCGACTCCTGAAGGATATCGTGGCAGAGTCCGCCTCTGTTTACATTCCTCTCTACCCTGAAACTGAGAAAGTACGCGATGAACGCGAAGAGCTGCCGGGGGTCTTAGTCCCTTTACCTGATAGCTCTCCCGGGGATGTCAAGATCAAGAAAGCATTCTCTCTGGCCCACTTCATTCCACTTCTACGTGAACGAATTTACGTCGTCAGTCCGTTCACTAGAAGTTACCTTGTCTCCTGGATCAGTGTTCTGGACTCAGTTCCTGAACTGGAACTCATAACATATCTTCCGGAATTTCTGGATGGATTACTGTAAGCTATATCCTGTCCCCATTGTGCGAGAATGTACTTATTGTCTCAATAGGAAATACCTGTCAGACCCGACTGAGGATGTCAGAGTTGCTACTGAGAACTTGCTTGCCGATTTCCTACGCGAACTTCGCGACGTTACCATTGTCTCACGTCAACTTAATCAACAGACCAAGTCGAAGGCTCCGACCGATTCTTTACGCAAAGCAGATGTAGACGGCGAGAAACTACCAGATCTTACTCGCGAGAATGCTGAGCGTGCATTATATATGCTGGAAAACGACGAGCACCGTTCAGCTAATAACCATCTTGGGGGTGGGGAGGATTATTATTCGGATGAGGATGATCGGGATATTGGAGGTGGGTGATGATTTACTACATTTACCGAACGGAATAGCGATAATGATTTCTTTTAGCCTGGATACCTGGTCAGGGAGTCAGAGTCGACTATGCTGCTATCATTGAAATTCTTCTTGAGCAATTGGAAAATGATCGTAAGCCAAGCTAACTGGACGATTGGCACCAGGACTAACAAGTAGTTTGTAGACGACGAAATTCAACAGTCTACGGCTCTGAGATGGCTTGCAGAGTTCCTTACCTTTGCGCACGAAGTGATGATTCCTTTTACACCTCGGTTGCTCACTGCAATTCTCCCAAATCTTGCTCATCATGCTGTTATGATTCAATCCGCTGCAATTCGCACAAATAAACTCCTCCAGAACGTTATTCAAAAGCTCCCATCGCCACAAGATCCGCCGCCACATAAACCACCTGTTACAGAGAAATCGAATCTGCCAACCAGAACTCCCAGATCACCAGAGCCTGTACCAATAGCATCAACATCGACAAACAATCCTACAAATTCACGGCAATCGACATTAAGTTCCCAGAATTCCAGAGAAACTTCATCTCCCGAGTTGACTCTGGATTCTAATACATCGTACCTTCCCACACGAGGACGACCCAGCAATGCCGACCTTACATTAACACCCCGGCCCGGCCAACCTGCTGAAATCCTTCCGACTGCTGGTAGTAGACCACATTCACCAGTTTCTTTTGCTAGCTCTGGTGTCAACGGTAATGCCGTGAATGTGCATGTACAAGAGGATGCCGATCCATTCGACTACCAGAAGACTGTCGATGAACTCACGGTACAGTTCCTCAGTGAATTTGAAGAGACTCGTGTGGCGGCTCTGAAGTGGATGATCATGCTGCACCAGAAGACTCCAAAAAAGGTTTGTGTTACTGGTCCCCATCACCCAATGGATTTTAATGTACCACTAGAATTTGGCCATGGACGACGGGACATTTCCAGCGTTGCTGAAGATACTATCAGATAGCTCTGAAGAGGTTTGTATTGATTCTAAGAAGAACTAAATTCCAATTGTAACTATTGTGTTTACAGGTCATCAAGCACGACCTGCAATTGCTCGCTCAAATTTCATCGAGCTCAGAAGAGAGCTACTTCAAAGTCATGATGAATTTATTGGGACTCTTCAGCACTGATAGGAGCCTTCTGGAAACCCGAGGAAGCCTTATTATTCGTCAATTGTGTTTGAATCTTAACACGGAGAAGATATATCGCACATTTGCTGAAATAATCGAGAAAGAAGATGCAAGTTTCTTAATCCATTTTCAATTCTTATTGATTAATCATCTTTTCAGGATCTAGAATTTGCGAGCGTCATCGTGCAGAAGTTAAACATCATATTAATAACATCACCGGAACTTGCAGATTTTAGAAAGCGACTCAAAAGTGTTGACACAAGAGCAAGTTGTTTATGCCTTCAAAATCTCCACAATCCTTATATTCTTGACATTTATAGCAAGACGGGCAAGCTCTATTCACTACACTTTACAGATCATGGTGCCACAACGCAGTGTCGGTGTTCTCTTTGTGTCTTTTAGCTCAAGCCTATGAACATGCTTCAAATCTCTTGTATATTTTGTACGTTATTTCAACCAGCTTTTATTGTTATCGACTAAGATTATAATAGCGCCGATCTTGAAATCACAGTCCCCATGCTTGTTCAGATCGATAAGCTTGTCCAACTAATCGAGTCGCCTGTCTTCACATGTACGCGTTGCACACAACCTCTTTCATAGTCGCTGACAAATTCACAGATATTCGTTTACAATTGCTGGAACCAGAAAAATACCCACACCTTTTCAAGTGTCTATATGGCATTCTCATGTTATTGCCCCAAAGCTCAGCCTTCGTTTCACTACGCAATCGACTTAACGCAGTAAACTCTGCAGGATTTTTGCAAATTGCTCCCAAGTCGTTAGTGACCATCCTACTAGATTCAAAGTATGTGTGCTAAAATTACCATCAGCAATGCTGGTTCCGTCTCTGGTCGTTCAAAGCTCGGACGAGACGAAATTAAGTGGCAAGATCTTCTTCTCCATTTCCGCACAGTGCAAGCTAGACATGAAAAGGCGCGAAGGCAGGCTCTAGGAAACGACAATTCACCGATAACAGGGTTCCCAGAAGACAGGATTGGCGAAACACCGGACAAGGTCGGCAAAGTTGCTTCCCCTGGCGCACGGCCACCAATGCGCAGAAGGGTTACAGGAGATGTATCAATGCCGAATATCATTCCGATGCCACCCGCGCCATCAAGAGCAGGTGCACTTTCCCCCCTAAATCCCAAGTCTCGGGGGGCGGGTGGGTTGACGAGCCTGATGGGTTCAAATAACGTACCTAATTTGTCGCCCAATTTGAACCCTGCTGCGGCATTGACCCTTGCCCAGAAACAGCGACGCCCTCCGCTAGAATTGAATCGCAAGTAGCATCACTATTTTACGTCTTTTTTATGTACTCATGTTTTGTGGATTTGTGGACCTATCCTCTGATTCTGATCTATACTTTACCCTTGCATATGGATAATTGGGATAATATACATGCTTCAATGAAATGAGGTATGAAAGTTAACCAGCTGTTCATAGTCGTGGTAGACCGGGAGTCAGAATGTTCCTCCTAATCGTTACTATGTCTTCGTCTGAGAAGCCAACATACTCTTTCAGATACGTTACAGCTCCGCCATATTTTTCGTCGAAGTGTTGGAGAAATGCTTGCATCGTTTCATGACTGTTACACAAGTGTTACTTGCATGTGAAATTGTAAAAAATGGTGGGATCTCACCGGCAGGTAAACATGTTTAGGGCAGCTTCATTATTTGAGGCAAAAAGAGGCTCTTTCGAGAGCCTAGCCATAATCATCTCTCTTGCAGGTTCCCTACCCACTCGCGTGAGGGCGTAATCGCGAGAGATCAATTCGTTATCCACGCCGGCCAGCTTTACCAGGCCGATCAATAATTAATAAGATGACACTTGACTGTATCGACATACCTTGAGAAAAATGGCGGCCATAATGCCAGTTCTATCCTTGCCAGCAGTGCAGTGGAACACGCAACCTTCGTTTGGTCTGTCTCGCACATGTCGCAGAATAGCCCCGAAGGCACGTCCTCCATTATCAAGGATTTGGGAATATAGCTCCAAAAATGCCTAAAAACCTATATATCAGCTTGGACAGGACGTTAATGTTTTGAGGCGACACACCTCGGTCTTTCCACTTGCGTATAGTTGATATCTCCTATGAAGGCAATCACATGGGTTAGCCGGGCGGGAATGAATACTGGAAAGCATCCATCACGTACTTACTTGGCCATCATCTCCGGGCTGTAGTCCGCTGTTTGAAATACTGGGGTGTGCACAACTTCTACCCCATCGATTTGAGGTAATGGCGTATTGTATTTCCGTATTTCTGTGTCAGAGCGAAGATCGAAAGCCTTTGTTACACCAAGTTCCCTCAATTTGACTTTGCCTACTTGACTATAAGAGAGTGATCATGGCCTGTAGTACATATAATCAGACTTACCATCCTCTGTGATGCCAGATAATTCTGCAGAGCGAAAGAGATATCCTGGTCTTGTAATGAGGCCCTTTTCTGTAGTTGAAGGATAATTTCCGAGATCCCTGACATTTATGACACCAGGAATGGTCACAAAAGGAGGTTTAGAAAGAACATCTTGTACATAATCTGGATCTAAAGGGTCAAGGTCGCGCATGTTGAAGTAGGGAGATAGGTAGGTGAGGTGTAAATGAGTGACGAGCTGTAATTAACGAGGGAATTTAGTGACCAGATGGCGTCACGCACACGAAAGTGCCGGCCCTAAACAGAGGCGCGAATCCAATTTTCCAGTTCTTTTCGTCGCGTCACATTCATTGCACCCTTATCGTCCAAGCGTGTCAGTGACCATATAGCCATGGATTCCGATGCCCCATCTTCTCCATCCGCCATGCCTTCCTCTCTACCTCCTAGCAGTGCTCCCGACCTGGTCCCATCCGCCGATGGCGGTTCGCCTCGTCGACCTATAGCTGATGCTTTAGCGATGAGAATTGATGAAGCAGAAGAAGACAATGAAGAGGGCGCCCAAGGAAGGAGGCGTAAAAGACCCAGACAAATGAATGGTGATGTTCCTATGGTCAAGGATGCTGTCGGGGAGAGCCTTGCTGAGAGCTTCGAAACATTTCTAAAAACGTAGTTAAACATGCACCTTCGTCATTTGCAGCGAACTGATCCCGTCAATACCAGATTCACAGAAGAGATATCGCTGGCTGCTACTCCAGGATCTGACGGTGCTGGAATTGACGCACAAGGGGAACTGATATACATCGAACAAATTCACACAATGCGTGAATACGAATTGACCACGCTCTACGTTGACTTTGGTCACATACTTCAAAGGGATGATGTTCTCGCAGATGCAATTCAAAGACAATACTACAGATTTTTACCTTACATTCGACGCGCCCTTCTCAATCTCGTGACGGAATACGAGCCAGAATACCTGAAGATCAACCCCACTGCCGCCACAACTGACTCAGCGAACCTCCAATCCCGAGAATTCAACGTCGCATTTTATCATCTTCCACTCGTTTCCGGAATTCGCGAGCTAAGGACGGATAAGATTGGGACCTTGATGAGCATTAGCGGGACGGTGACCCGGACTAGCGAAGTACGACCGGAGCTTCTTTTTGGCAGTTTCATCTGTGAAATATGCAACGGACTTGTTCACGACATCGAGCAACAGTTCAAGTATACTGAAGTAGGTTTCTTGTATCCTTTGCCACATATAATGCTCAGCTCTCGTCTTCAGCCCTCTCTATGCCCAAATCCAACATGTGGAAATCGTACTGCGTGGCAACTACAAATTGACACCTCCAAATTTACGGACTGGCAAAAGGTTCGCATCCAAGAAAATCCCTCAGAAATCCCTACTGGATCAATGCCTCGTTCTTTGGACGTCATACTACGTTCAGAAATGGTTGAACGTGCAAAAGCTGGTGATAAATGTGTATTCACTGGAACATTCATTGTTGTACCCGATGTCAGTCAACTTGGTTTGCCGGGTGGAAATAAAGCTCAAATGCAACGCGAAGCCAGCAAAGGAAACGCGTCCACGGGTGGCGTTGGGGGAAACGGAGTTACGGGTCTCAAGGCATTAGGTGTACGAGACCTACAATACAAAACGGCATTTTTGGCATGTATGGTGCATGATGCGGATGGGCGGGTGAGTATCGATCATGGACGCAGATGGAATTTCCGAATAATTGTTCTTGTTACCAGGCTGGTACCAACATTCGAGGTGAAGAAGAAGTTGGCGATGAAAGTGGACAAGCATTTATTCAATCCCTCACTGAACCTGAGTTTGAGGAACTGAAAAGTATGATCGACTCGGATCATATATATTCTCGCCTAGTGGAAAGCATCGCACCTACGGTATACGGGCACGAAATTGTCAAGAAGGGTCTTTTACTTCAGCTCATGGGGGGAGTCCACAAACAAACACCCGAAGGTATGCATTTGCGTGGTGACATCAATATCTGCATTGTTGGAGATCCCTCAACCTCAAAGTCCCAATTTCTGAAGTGAGTTCAAGAGTTTCCATATTACACTGATGACGAACTGAACCCTTGAATCAGGTACATTTGCTCTTTTTTGCCAAGAGCTGTATACACCTCGGGAAAGGCTTCATCAGCAGCTGGCTTGACCGCTGCTGTCGTCAAAGACGAGGAGACAGGGGATTTTACTATCGAAGCAGGTGCTTTGATGTTGGCAGACAATGGTATCTGTGCCATTGATGAGTTCGATAAGATGGATATTGCAGACCAAGTTGCAATTCACGAAGCTATGGAACAACAAACCATTTCCATTGCCAAGGCCGGTATACACGCTACGCTGAACGCTCGAACGTCCATTCTAGCGGCTGCCAATCCTATCGGTGGTAGATACGACCGCAAAAAGACACTGCGTGCCAACCTTCAAATGAGTGCTCCTATCATGAGTCGGTTTGATCTCTTCTTCGTAGTGTTGGATGAATGCGACCCCCAAACCGACCTCAATATTGCGAAACATATTGTAAATGTTCACCGATTCCAAGATGAGGCAATCAATCCAGAATTTAGTACGGAAACACTACAGAGGTATATACGTTATGCTAGGACATTCAATCCAAAGGTAAAGTCATTGCAACTATCATGGATTGTCCTTCTCATCGTTTGTACCTAGATGACACCAGAAGCGGCAAACGTTCTAGTCGAGAAATATCGAATTCTAAGACAAGACGATTCAACAGGTGCTGGCCGCAACTCTTATCGAATTACTGTCCGTCAATTGGAAAGTATGATTCGGTTAAGCGAGGCCATTGCAAGGGCGAACTGTACTTCAGAAGTAATATCTAGTTCATTGGATTGTTGATTCATTCTCATTTTTCCCTTTCCAGATTACTCCTGCCTTCGTCCGCGAAGCATATTCCCTTCTACGACAGTCCATCATCCACGTCGAGCATGATGCCATTGATTTTGACGAGGAAGAGCTCGAGGGTGAACGTAACAGAGAACGACAAGTCCTTACCGACAACGGTGAAGATGTGCCACTAATAGCCGATGCAACAACAGATACTGTAGATGGCAATTCTATTCCGATCAGAGTAAACACTGGAGGCCGTCAAGCTGCGCCTCTGCCCACTGAATCATTCTCGCGAGCTGGATCCAACCCCCCTGCGGCTACCCCTGCCCCTGCCCCGCCCAAGAAGCGTATGATCATTTCACACGACAAATACATCGAGCTGCAGACCATGGTCGTCATGCATGTATCTAACCATGAAGCCAAAACAGGCCATGGTTTGGATCGCGAGGATCTCATAGATTGGTACCTCGAGCAGAAGGAGGAGGAAATGCAGGACATCGACCAAGTAGAGTATGAAAAGGAACTTATCGTCAAGCTTCTACGAAGATTGGTTAAGGTAAGTAAAACATATATGCTTCACCATACAGCACCCCATACTGATGCATTGGTTAGGAAAACTACTTGCTTGAGATAAAAGGAGATGCGCAAGATTCACTGCTTTCTGCCGACGAAAGTCAGCTTTCATCGGCGCCAGTGGAGGGTGACAACGTCCGAGTCTTCTACATGGTGCACCCATCGGTCGACACGGAATCTTCGATGACCTCTGGATACTGATTGAATTTTTTTTTCTTATACCAATGATTTCATGTTTTTCATTAGTCTGTTTTATACCCACCATCTGTACATAATGTAAAGTATGAGTTACAAAATTTGCAAAATCCTATCACATTTTTCACATCAAACCTATACCGAAGTATAAAAATGGAAGTAAGTATGAGCAAATCGAGACAGCTCGCGTCCAGCACCACGTGCCTCTGTACACCCCCTTTGCATGTACCAGTACCGAACGAACAACAAGAGGGATACACATACTTGAATCTGCATCTTCTGAAACGATATCTTGATATTTATTCATATTCACACACCTAGCCTGTCACTGATACCCCGACGTTACTGCACTATTTCATCACAGGGAAATACTTTAGTCACTCTATTGTCAGTCTTCACCGTCGATTTAATCACACATTCATCAGTAACGCGTCTGTGAACAGTGATCCACCGGACGCGTCTACTCGCGTCGCTACCTTGCCACTTTCTTGTACCTGTCTATGTTCTGTATCAGCCAGCTCGAGCCGGAATGCCTGATACTGTGATTGTCCCCACAGTCCTTCCCACTGGCACCCTCCACTTTGCTGAGGTCCCTGAAGGAAGCTATGCTCAAGAGGTCATTGATGTTCTACTTCAGATAGACGGCTTGAAAGAAGAAATCCTGGGCCATTTGGAAGACGAAAAATGGGCCCTCCAAATGATAAGATCGGAACAGAATGGCAGAGTCTGGGAAGAGGAAGAACTTAATGCTCTGGGAGACGGTTTGTTTATTGCTTAGATGCGCTGTCTAATAGAGGTTTATGTTTTATTAATCAGGTACAATTGAAGCAAATACGTTGATTGCACCTATACTTGACAACCATAACCGAACCCCAGAATCAGCTCGGCGTCATTTTTCTTCATTTCCCTTGACTGGACATATGCATACCCCTGCATTTCGGCTTGTCTCTCTCCATCCACACCTTTCTTTGAATTTCTCTTTTACAAGGGTTCCTGAAATTCACGATGGGTTCGAGTACAAACTATATATATCACGTTCAACCACAGTTGCAGTCGCAATTACTACGATCATGGAAGAACTTGGATTAGCGAAATCACTTCCTATACCAGGAGCTGGAAATCTGGAGTATGTAATAGAAGAAGTATGGTATACCGATTCCGCGGAAAGTGTGTTGAACCTCTACTTACCTGTTGATCACCTGCTAAGATTCATCTCTAGGAGCATCAAAACTTCCTGAAGCGACTATTCTTTTTGATATTGTAAACTTCCCTTACAGTGCAAATCCTTTCAAATCGAAAGCCAGTCGCCGATTCAGATTTTGTGTTCCAGATGAGTGGTATCGCCGATCCAAGTCCCGTTTCGCCTCTCCAGCTGTGGCTCCGTCTGATTCGACAATAAACCGCCTTGCCGCCCTGCAGGAGTCGGATGATGAAGAAGAAGAAGGGACGGCAAAAATCGGCCAGCAGAAGGTACAAGAACGTCCCAAATCCGCGAGTACCGTTGAGCAACGTGGTATTGTCACTCAAAGTCGATTGTCCAACCTTTTTGAAGGGTGGTTGGGATCACCACCGTCATCTCCTAAACGGAATAGTGTCGTCTTTTCTCCGGAGAATAGAAAAAGTGTCAGTGAGCCAAGACTTTTAGACAAGAGCTCAACTACAGTGGACGACAATATTTCAGAATCAAGCGACGATGGTGACGAGGAAACGTTCGAGAAAGAATTTGAAGAGATGCTGGTAAGCAAAATCTTTCAAGGCTGAGAATGCTTTCTCAATTTCTCTGTAGAACGACCTTGGCTTGAAAGACGAGGGAAGGGCACGTATGCGTGTACTACCTTCGGACCGCAAGAAATATCTTCTTCGTCAAAATAAACAATTTAAGGCTACCCATCAGCAAGTCAACGCGAATGGCACTCACCCAGTGCATGCGGCCTCGTTTGGCCCTTCAAATGCACAAGCCCTACTTCCCAAGCTTATCCCGCAGCTGACAGGGGATGCAGGGCTAATTCGCAGATTTTCTATCATGGGATGGGGCTCCGGAAGCACTGTTTCGTCGCCTGGTTTATCTACTGATTCAAACAGCTTGAACAGCGAGTATAACAACAACAAGCCAACTTCTGCAGACCAAATTGCAAAAGCCGCAGGAGATATTCCACCTCTTCAATCGCAAAATACAGGAAGCTTATGGGCTAATTGGTGGACATCCTCTGGCGGCGATAAATCACTGACGACGGTCGATAAATATGGCAGTAAGGAGGTCGCAAAATCGGCGAAGTGGTATATTGATGGTCTTCGCATTGGAAAGGCACCTGATATGAAGCTAGTCAAGCATCTAATTACGCTTCGGGTTCATCTATCCACTGCAAAAGTGGCATTCATTCAAGATTTCGTAGTTAGTGAGAAAGGGTTAATTGCTCTGGGATCTCTGTTGGCGAGTTTGGTCAGCAAAGGTGGTAAAAGACGAGTTCTCAGTGAACTTGAAATCACCGTTCTTCTGGAAGTCCTAAAGTGTCTACGAGTGCTCCTCAATACAGAAGTCAGTTTATACCTTCTCACTTCTTTTAACTTATGCTAACTCTTAGGGGTCTTGCTAGCCTGGGTTCAATCAATTGCTAGTTTCTCCAAATGTTATCACACACATATCTTATGCTTTGCATACGTCGTCTTTGAAGGCTCATACGCTGGCCGCAGAGCTCCTCGCCGCCATCAGCATGCTGGCTATAGATGATGGCCATAAAGCTGTCTTGGCTGCTATGTCAGATTTCCGTATTGCATTCGACGAAGATTTTCGCTTTGAAACATTGTTGTCCACACTTCGATTACCTCAAGTCGATATTGACGGCGAGAGCGATGATGGATTTGGATTTGGCAATGAAGAAGAAGGGATATGGGAGGCACGAATTGCGACCATGGCGCTTATCAATGCCCTGACCAACTGTCCCGAAGAACTTGAAGATCGTATGGTTCTCCGAGAGGAATTTAGTCGGAGAGGCTTGAACGAACTCATTGTGGTACGTTTATACTCGCTCATACTTGGATATACAATGCGCATTATTTATGATGTAGGCTCTGCGATACATCAAACCTCCGGATTCCTTGATAACGCAATTGAATATGTACACTGAGGAGAAGTATGAGGATGAAGAAGATATGCGAGAACGAAAGCAAAGCTCATTGAGTCAGCAAAGCTGGGGTCATGAACGAACACTTTCCGACTCCGATGTTGTTCTGCAGGATTTGGTCCAATTAGTCAAGCAACATGGCGAGCTTTACCCTGTAATGCTAGATATCCTGAAACATTACTCTCGACTTTTGCAGAGAGATATCGAATTGTAAAACTTTTTTTATTCTTCTTTATTCTGATCTGCTTATATCTATTGCATTTCTAGCCAGCTCAAAGCGGATCTTATGACTGTTCTCGACCGCTTTGTCGAACAGGCGGCGATGCTTGATACGCTGTAGGAATCTTTTTGCTTTACGCTTTTTACGTAATGATGCTCACTTTTT
Source organism: Psilocybe cubensis (assembly GCF_017499595.1). Taxonomy (NCBI): domain Eukaryota; kingdom Fungi; phylum Basidiomycota; class Agaricomycetes; order Agaricales; family Agrocybaceae; genus Psilocybe; species Psilocybe cubensis. Next base: position 1,490,633 of record NC_063002.1, on the reverse strand, counting down.
CAGTGATGCAAACTGGAAAGTGTTTCTAAAGCGCTTCTCAATATCAGTCCAGCATATCACTGGACAAGAAGTCGAAGTAAAGTCACTTGATGAAAGCGTATCCAGAGATTTCATCGAACAGGAAGTTGAATCCCTTCGCATCAAGGTCGATGAACTAAGCGATGAGGTAAATATTTTGACCCAATCTATTGACGAGAAACCTTGTTTATCCACTCTATCTTTTGTTCGATGAGTAGCGGGCAGAACTTCGTAAAGAATTGAATCAACAAATTGCAGAAACAAATGCGCTCAAATATCTCCCAACTGGTATACAAACGTTCAATCCCGACAACACGAAGAAAACCGGTCCTGAGGTATGAAATTTCCGGCAAATCTTAAATACATTCTTGTTCACTTTATTCTTCAAGCAAAATTTTCATGGACTTGTACAACGTCTGGTTCAGAAAGAAAAACAAGTACTTCACCTTCAAACCGAGCTGGATCAATTCAAAACTCAGAATCGTGGGGAGTCAAGGGAATCAGTGCGTTTACTCTGCCTCTACGCATCGTCTGTCTCACATTTCATCTTAGGATGAACGCGCAAAAAGAGAGCGTGATAGAATAAAGTGGAATACTTGGATGGAGGAAATGACGAAATATAAGACCAAGGTTTGTAGTGTGCCAACACGTTGCGGTGTCTTCTTAACTGCTTTTTCAGATCACCGAATTGGAAAATATGATATCTATCAAGGACAAAGAAATCATCTACCTGAAACGCGCTTTGGAGTCTGTTTATACGAGATTTTTATCGAGAGAGGAAGCTCGAGATGGTGTTAAGTCAGCAGACGTCGATGCTCAAATGATGGCAAATCATACTATACAGCGTCTTACAGAAAAAGACGATCAAATAGCAAGTCTAAAAAAACAAATCGACGAGCTGCAGCTTCGTCTAGCTGCTAAGCCTAAGACTGAACAAGAGTTTAAGGCGAAATCTCCCCCTCCTCCACCTCCAAGTAAACCCAAGATACATACCTTAAGTAGTAGTCATTCGATGTCAACGCCGTCCCCGCCACTACCACCACCACCACCACCACCACCACCACCACCACTATCCTCCACAATAATGTCTTTTATTGCCCGTCCTACCTTTTCCGACTCTTCCGAATCTCCTTCCAAAATTCCTCCTCCGCCTCCCCCGCCGCCACCACCGCCTCCACCTGCGCTGCGCTTGCCTAACCAAAGTCGTGTTGAAAATCCTTGTGCCGATGCTTCTCCTTCTCCTTCTCCTCCTCCTCCTCCTCCTCCTCCTCCGCCGCCGCCGCCGCCACCAATATCAACACAATCTGCAAGAGTTCAGTCACCAATGTCACCATTACTTTCTCCTGTGCCGCCTCCTCCTCCACCGCCATCTGCATTTAAGTTGGGACCGCAGAAGGCGATCACCCGCCCAGTTAAAAAGATGAGATCATTCTTTTGGAACAAATCTACGATTTCTAGCGCTGCACCTTCGGTATGGAATGATCTGCCGGCTGATATTCAAGTAGATCTATCAGACCTGGAGTCAACATTTATCCTTGATGCTAATCCGACCAATTCTCCACAAAAAGAGGCCATCAAGAAGCAAAATGTAGCGACTGTCTTGGATATTACCCGCGCGAACAACGTTTGTATGTACTTTCAACTACATACAAGTTTTTTCGCTGATTACTTTGTATGAAAGCTATTATGCTTTCAAGAATCAAGCTCGATTGTCCACAAATTCGTAGATCCTTGCTTGAGATCGATGACGCTGCGCTCTCTCTTGATGCCCTCAAAGCCCTGAGTAAACAACTCCCTACGGCAGAAGAGGTATGTATATAATCTGCGTCCTGTCTGGTGTCTACTAACTCAGTCCAAGATGGAACGCCTTAGGTCATTTGACGACATAAGCAAATTATCGAAAGCTGATCAATATTTTCATGAGGTTTGTTTACAACATTGTGCTGTTGCCTTTTGTCTCACACAGTCTGCAAAGATCATGACAATTCCTCGACTGTCTGAACGTTTGAATTGCATGCAATACCGACGCAACCTTGACTTAGACATAGAAGAAATCCGACCGGATTTGAATGTTCTTCGGAATGCATCTTTGGAGTTGCGCTCTGCGGTTAAATTCAAGCAAATTCTTCGAGTAGGATGCACGAATGATATTTAAAAGGTGCATTGCTCAATCATTGCTTTTAGATTGTCCTTCTTCTGGGCAATACACTTAACGGGGCCACATTCCGAGGAGGAGCGAAAGGTTTCCAACTCAATTCTTTATTGAAGGTCAGCAAGCGGGACAAATTTTATTTTTTTCTTGACCGTGTCCTGATTGTTTTGCAGCTCATTGAGACTAGGACAACTAAGGGAGGGCCAGATTGCCCAACTCTTTTACACTATCTTGCCCGAGTTCTCCTGAGGAAAGACCCCTCGCTCATAAATTTCATCGATGAACTGCCTAGCATAGAGGCAGCCGCTCGGGGTAAATATTCATACCCTTCTTCTCCTGCTAGCGATCTGATACTTTTAAACCATCCAGTTTCGGTCCAGGTTGCTTTACAGACAGTAAACACATTGGTTACTGGTTTGGGGCAGATAAATGAAGAAATTCAAAATTATCATGGAAACCCATCCATTCCAAAGAATGATCGCTTCATCGAAGTCATGCAGGTGTGTTTCTTTATATATAAACAGAATGCATTCCTGATTGTTCCTGGAAGCCCTTTGTCCATGAAAATGCGCAAACCGTTGACGCTTTGAAGCACATGGGACAAGCTATAGAGGCTGAGCTTCGTCTATTGCTTACATACTATGGGGAAACTCCAGATTCTCCCGATGCGCCAAAACCAGAAGATTTCCTGGGCCTCGTAACATCATTTTCCTCGTCCCTTCAGGTAAGTGATAACTGAATGTGCCGGTCTACTATCTAATTGCCTCCCAGAAATGTGCTTTGGAAGTACATGAAGCTGAGATGAAGTTGAAGACATTATCGCCTCCCGTACTCCCGACTGTCGCGGAGGATACTGAGAAGACACCCAATTCTGTGAGGATTACTAGCAACGTTATCCTTCACATGGTTATTCTAAATATACTTCCACAGACTCTCAAAGTTATCTCTAATGGAGAGGCAAAGGCCAGACTCGAGATACCAGAAGACTCTCAACAGGGTTTAACTATTGGGAAACGATCGTTTGGTCGTGGGGACCTAGATCAGGCTATTAAGGATATGAAGGAGGGACAGCGTAGGATGCGTCCGGCACGACCGCTCAGTAAAATATTTTTCGATGGAGCCAATGCTGGAGGACGATCATAATGACATTCACTTGGAACCTCAACGTATACCTAATGTATTTATAAATTTGTTTCATATACCAAAGGATTTGTGTACAGTATGTGCCTTCAAGTGTTCCTTGTAATGTTGCAAAAATATAATGTATGCGAATTGTATCCTAGGGTCTCTATTAAGGTGATAAATCTAAATAATGGATATGCGAAATGACAGTAGATTACGTTAAAGCAATTGCATGGTTCAGCATAGCGAAATCGAAGCCATTACAAAAATGGCACATTTTGCATTTCACCAGCAGCAAGTAAATCATCATCAAATGCTTCTTCTGCCTCCTCTTCTGGGTTCTCTTCACCCTCGTATGCACCCTCATCGTCGTCATCTTCGTGACCTACATGTTGCTCACCCTCTTCTCCGTCGTCCTCATCCATACCGAAGTGACTTTCATCCAGTGTTCCAGGCATACTGGTCATGCTCCTCCTCCTATTTCTTTTTCGTCTCTGACCATCAACGCCCAGCTCTCCTTCATCGTCTTCGTCATCCGATTCAATATATGAAGATGACGATTCAGGACTTGCACTGCGACGATATGGATCACCGTTGACCCGCGTCATGAATCCCAAAGTCGAGCTTAGCTTCTCGAAAGACGACATTTGTCGCAGATGCGAGCTACGGTAACCGTCACCACTAGACAATGGCTGACTGTCAGTGGCATATGGTCGTGGGTTATTGTTTGCTCCCAGACTGAAATTTCGTAGTCTTGCTAAAGCGCTTTGATTGGAGGTATCAGAGCGTGCGCTAAGGGCAGGAGACGGGGGAGACATGTCTGGGAGTGGGAAATCTTGGACAGGAGTTTTCCAATAGTTGAAATCTGTATATTCAGGAGTCCACTTTCGATGGATCGGCGGGAACATCTGATCTACAAGGTCCGTCATATGAATATATCTAGATTGCTTTATTTAAGACAACTCCCTTTTAAATAAATAAGGATGTTATACTCACGAAGATTTGTAACCAGCTAATTCCAAAAGCTCCATCTTCACTTCCCCACTGCTATCGATGGTGAATATTCTGGCACTGGGAACATTGACACTTCGGTAAGACAGGGCATCAGTAATTCTATTCCCGAAGCCTGCATAGAAAGGGTTGCGTGCAGATTCTCCGAAGAGGCGTTGGATATCACGTAGGCAAGCCATCTTAAACAATTCAGGTTTACGCATGATCACTTCCCTATAAGATAAATAGGAATCAGCAAACCGCTCAAAGACTGTAACATTCTGCGCACCGATGTAAAGAAGCCATCAAACGATCAGGGCTCATAATTACTGGTCCTTCGGGAAGTTGATAGTTATTTTGTTTGATACCCTTAAGATAATCTCGTGTGGCATCTGCCTGTCCAATAGCTCGAGAAGTGAGATACATTATTTTATAGCCGTTCCGAGTTATATCAGTGTAAAGCTTTGCTACACCGAGATGGGTCCAGTCTCGCCCAATCATTGCAAAAACGTGTCCAAGCCCATCGGACCTAGATTCCAGTAACATTTAACATTAGCTTTTTTTTACAAAATGGAATACACAAATAACTTGGCCTACTTGGTGATTGTGCCGTCAATGTCAGAAATGACGACAAGGTCCGTTGAATCCCAGACAAAAATCCGAGCAGTGGCTGCGATTGCACCGGAAGCTGATAGAGAAAATGTGATGGAATTAGGACCTGACCTCAGATTGAGCGATTTCTAAATGTCGATGTCATCAAAATGTTGGCGATTGAAATTTGGGACAACCTCACGAGTTGGTCTGACGTCAGTCTCAGGGTCTTAGCAAATCTTTTGGAGGGAATTGGTGGATTTGGCGGACTTGATGAATGAACAGAAGCAGCATCGCTGGGTGATTTGGCATGCGAAGGACGAAGACCGCCATCGGGAGTTTGTTGCATGAATGCTGAAGCCGCACTAGATTTTGTTACAACGTCTTCTGAAATACTCTTCCGGTTGTCTTTGAGGAAAGTATTGCTAGCTGGAAGGGGTAACGACGATGTGGAGGTGTCATTTTTCTTCAGCATTGTGCGTTAGACACTATAAGCTACAACTCAAAAGGGAGAAGAAACTTACGGGGTTTAGAACATTACTATATCCTTTGGCATCAGAGGCATCCTTTCTGCGACTCCTATTCCACCATTGCACCCATGACGAGGACGTCGGTTTGGGTGCAGAACCTTGGCCTTGGGAGGCTGGTTCAGCTTTCTCGTCTTGCTGCCGTATATCAGCAGCTGAAGGAGATTCCGACTTTGCTCGCCCGTGCGACTTCTGCTCTGAGGGTTCATATGACAATTCGTCCTCGCTGACAACACTTGTCTCTGCAGGCGGTGGTGGGGGAGAGACTGGACGAAGAGAATCGCCTGATTCACGTTTGCGGATAACCGACGACCGCCATATTATGAGAGAATCCATGAGTGGAGACCCATCACTTCGGGTAATATACCTGTAAAACTGTCAGAAATATGATAAAATTTGTTCAAAGTGAAAAGACGCACTGATGATTGCCTGCCCACCGAATAACTAGTCGTGGGTCGCTGACTATACTTTCGTCCTCAATAAACCTTGGCCAATCTACTCGGAAGCGATCAAATTGTCTTGCTACCTCAAACTCGTCTTGGAATCTTTGCTTCGTCTTGCTAGTATCCTTGCTAGACTCGGATATTTCACCAAGAGGAACCAAGCTTAATTGAAACCCGATTTTTCTGCCTTCAATGCTGAGCACAAACATTGTAGGGTCATTCTTACTTGGGCTCAATGTCCCTCCTACTCCATACACACCGTTGGTATTGCTGTCTTCTTCAGGTTCTGATGACCCTACAACTTGCTTCTCCCAAAAGCGGGCGCTTCTTCCCCTTTCTTCATTTTCTTCACCTGGACTATTGGCATCCTCATATTCTTTATACTCTCGACTTCCTTTTCGCTCGTTCTTCGCCGAATTGTCCAAATAACGTGGTGGAACACTTCTACTACGTCCTGTGCTGCCATTTCCACCCGGTATCCTCAGAATAATCTCATCCATGCCGTCCTCAGGTATTCCATTCCCAAATCTGCTAGCCATAGGGGGCAATTCCAGAAAAATTGAACCTCCCTTCTTGTCGTTAAATCCACTTTTAGACCTGACTGCTGAACGCCAATGTGGTAATTCGATTCTACCGCCCTTCCCAAACGAGGCTTTTCGAGGAGATGGCTGTGGAAATGCACCCCATTCCCAAGAGTATTCTTGTACAGGCATTTGATGCTCGCCAGCTTGAGTTTGAGGAGAGAGGGAGAAGGATGTTACCGGTTCATTCTCAGATTCAATATCTGGAGGTGGTTCAGATGTTGCACGGAAAAATGGTTGGGCTGAAGCAATAGGCGAACGCGATCCTGCTGAAGTTGGGGATGGTGAGGGAGATGGCGAAGATACAGACGATGACTGTATTGAAGATTGCGTATGCGGGAGAACAAGATATGGTGTATCTGATGGGAGGGATGGTGTCGAGGAATCCGTTTTCCGAGGAAATGCGACTTGTTCTTTCGAATTCGGCTTTGAGGGAGAAAGAGAACCAGAGGATCTGACCGTTTTGTCAGATGCTATACGGTCATGGTATCCTGATTTATATCCCTCCATGTCGAGAGTAACATCTACGCAAGCAGACGCATTAGTTACATTCAGTAGAAACGCGTACCGAACAGACCATGGTGGTACTCCACTTCAGGAACATGAACCTCCGAATTGAGCCTCTTAAGAGCTACGTCGACGCGTGCGTCTTGTGCCTCCATGGCTGGCGTACGCGATCGCTCAATTTCATAACCTGGGGATGGAGGAGGGGACGGCAAAGACGTAACGGAACTCTGATTTATAGTCGCCCGAGACCCACTTTTCCGCAACGCAGAGGGGAGGTTGTGTTTTTGCTTCGGAGTAGTACGCACGTCATCTGGACTAGTATCTTCTTCCTGTGTTCTTCCGTCGAGGTCAAGAAAGTCGGGTTCGACGCGCGTGCTTCCGAGTTCACTCTCGACCGAGTCTGATGGTGCTTGGAGATTCTGTGACTCCTCATCTTGCTTGGCGGCGAAGCGGTCTGTGTCAACAGGATCTTGGTTCGATGCATTTCCAGTCGGTGTTTCGTCAGGCATGGTGGGCTGCAGAATAGGTGAGGTTATAAGATCCTCGGGGACGTCGTCGTCGGTCTCGAAAACAAAGAAGGCCTCGCCAGCCTCACCAATCTTCATATTGAACGGAATTGGGTTTCCATTGACAAAGACATTGACTTTCTTCTCACTTGGTCTCAAGACCTGCCATTTACCGAAGCGTACGTGAAACGGGGAACAAACCAATTCAGATTCGCCGTTGTCTGTAGGTCGACGGATGACAATGACGTCGATGGCACCGGTCAGGGTGGAGGGGTTAATTGGGGGGAGATCTTTGTAGTACTGGTACGGGGCGCTTATTGCGCTGACTGCGCCGCGAATATAGTTCATCGATGAGGAGGAGAAGCTGAGAAGAGGAAGAGGCAAGAGCGATATATTGTGTACTACAGTCATGTGATTCTACTACTAGTGGTGTCCCCCCGCCTCGTGGTCGTACACTGGTGCTGTGCTAGGCTATCCATCCGTCAGTAAGTCCGCGATTGTGTACGCGGAAGAATACCTACCGGTAGGTTGCGTTCCCTGGTTTATATATCAGCATCTGTGTATTGAATGAAGCAAAAATACGAACCATTTCGTACCACCGGGAGCGGTCGGTGCTGATTTCCCAATTGAGCAGGTGCAAAACCAGTCCCAAGAAAAGATATCTCACCAATAACTGGGTCAGGGTGCTTGAACTCGGCCAGACGGGCCTCAGCCTGTTCCAAAACTCGGGCAAGCAACCTGGGATCGTGTATGTCTCTGCCAAAGCCGCTCAACCAAGTTCTACCACGCAGGGCTGCCCAAGAGGCTCTCACCGGTTGGCCTCGAACTCGGCTCTGATTTGCATGGCCTCCGCCCTCCAAAGATCGCGTCTAATGGTCCAGTCTAAGGCATTCTTGAGGGAGCGTCTGTAGAGGGACTTGACATAGAGTCTGTGTGCTGAAGAAAATGCGGTGGCCGGGGACGACATTGCAGCGGTTGTGGTCGTGTTGAGGCCCAGTCACGCCCAACACCGTTAATGACACATGCTGACGTAATGATTCCCACTTTTTTGGTCGCGGTCCCGACATGTTCTCTTCCTCCCAAAAAATACAAAGACATGGATCCTCATTCACGGCGGTCTCAATTCAACCACAGAACCCCGAAAGCAGGTCCATTGTCGAGGAATATCGATTCCATGCCTCCACAGCCCTCCCAGAAACCAGAGTCCTCCAAGGTGCCTCCTCCACGAAAGACAGCGTCCCACTCGTCTGCCACCACAAATCTCCTCATTCGACGACCGATCGCAACAAACTCCCGTGTCAAACAAGATGAGATGTTCAAGCGCGATATGTATCTATCAGTGGTCACAAATGCGCTCCAACAAAAGGCAAACGTGCGTCCAATCTACCCTTTTCACCCGTGTCAAACAACCGACATTTGACTAGGGCGTGTCAGATACTTTCGATGAACTCGTTTCCCAATTCAATATCTCGCCATCGTCCTCATCTCAGCACTCAAGCCAATTTGATCCTGCACAGATCCGTCTGTGGCTATTAGCCCTCTCACATGTCGTGTCTCGCCTGGAAAAGACACATTCAGCACTCGTCGATGCCATCGTGAATATGCCATGGACAACTTTTGACAGCGCCACCGTGAAGTCGTTCACCGTCTTCATTGGTATGCTCCTGAGTGCTAGGCCGGAATATCTTTCCCTCGTGTTGGCCAAGATTGCACATGGCTTTACATACCGTGAGTTCTTGTTTGATCACAGTATTTGTGTGGAATTAATCTGCGTACCATAAATAGAATCTGGACTACAAGCCCTCGATGCTGGTATACCATCTACCTCGAGTGCCCCGTTGACCCGCAGAGTAATTTACGACAGAGTGCATTTCCTTCTCAGGCATATCCTGTCCCTCGTGCCGACCTTACCTTCTACCCTCCAACCTCTTCTCGTTCGCCACTTTCCCCACAAAAGACAAAATCAGGTAGCACAAACGACTTATATTCGAAATTTGCTCCGGGTGTCAGGATACTGTCCAGAGCTAGCCGATAAAATCCTTGCCACCATTGTGGATCGTGCCATCCAAATTGACGTGAGCTGGAGTCAAGGATTTGTAAAGTCACTGCTAACGCTTACCACATCTCGCAGGTTGAAATTCAGATTGAACTTGAAGAATTGGAGGAAGAGGAGAATGAGGGCGACGAAGATGTGTTTGAACTGGACCCTTTCGACATCGTACTCGGCCAAGAAGTCTCTTCCTCGGCATCGGACACAGACGACTCTGATGATGAAAGCGACGACAACTTCAGTGATCTTTCTTCTGAAGCGGGAGACATGGACGATTTTGATCTGTCACGCCGTATCGAAGTGCCCATGAACGTCAAGCATATTCAAGAAATGGTGAAAAAACTGGACGCCATTTTAACATTGCTTTTCGAACATTTTGAGAGGAGTAAAGGTGCTAGTAGCATTAGTACAGATTCACGGCCCATGTCACCTCTTGAATTGCCACCACTACCCCCTCTCGAATCGAACCCTTTAACACCAACCGATTTTCTATCAAGCAGACAATCTCTTGATCTCACTGCTTCTACTGAGATTTCTGCTCCTACCACAGAGACAAGTTCTTCCAAGGTCAAACTATCGAAATTATCCGGAACTAAAACATCCTTACATTCACAATTCCAATCTCTATTATCCATCTTTGACCGCACGATTTTGCGTACCTTCAAATCGCGCTATACACAATTTCTCGTTTTCTGGTTTGCGTCTCTTGACCCCGAATTCGCGGATATCTTTCAGGGTATGTTGGTTGAGCGTGCTTTGATGCCTTCCTCTGGTGGATTCTCTCCCCATACCCATAACGACTCTTTTGGAGACGGTGAAGAGTCCACCTCCAACAGTCAACCACACACAATGACCCCCGAACTAACACGGGCAGCTGCTGCGTCATATATTGGCAGTTTTGTCAGTCGCGCCACCTTCGTCGATCGGGATGGAACACGTCGTGTTGTCAGCGTGCTGTGTGAGTACCTTCGGAGTCATCTGGACGGCGTCGAAGCGGATGTCAGATTGGGGCTTGGGTTCGGATCGGAGTCTGCGCCGTCGAGTGTGAATGCTGCTGCTGCACTCAGTGCAATATTAGCGTCTGGACAACACACCGTATTTTATGCCGTCACCCAGGCTGTCTTTCTTATTTTCTGTTTCCGATGGCGAGATTTGTTAGGCGGTGATGACGATCTGGACGACTCGTACGTGGATTTGGATCTGGACTTGGATGGAAGAACGAGGAAGACACCTGCAAAAGACAAATGGATGCCAGAGCTTAGTGTGCTAAAGAGAGTCGTCACCTCGATCTTGAATCCCCTCAAGGTATGTTGTCATTGTTTTTGTAAAACGCTTTTAGTTTTAATCGGTTTAATAGGTTTGCTCATCTAACGTTGTTATGCAATTTGCACGGGTAGCGCAAGCAACCGATTTTATCTACTGCTACACTATGCTCGAGATGAACAAGCGCAACGACATGTCCTTCGCGTCTATATCAGGCACTTCCGCATCTGGACCTCGTCCACGGCTCTCCAATGGCTCGTCTGAAAGCCTTTTGTCCTCATTGACCCTGCTACAAGCAAAGTTGCTGTATCAACCTGCCAATGCCGAACTAAACACATTCTTCCCATTCGACCCGTATCGTCTACCTAAATCAAATGCTTTCATTCAGGGTGTATACCGGGAATGGTCGTCTGTGGCTATCGAAAGCGATGACGATGACGATGATGAATCTGACGTGGATGAAGAAGAGGATCAGTTGTCCAGCGATCAGTATGATGATTTCAGAAGCGGTGGGCTGGATGTACCCAGGGAGAAGAATGCTCAGAAATCTGACGATGATGGGGGGCTCGGGGAGTCGCTCGGCGCGATGAGCATCAGTCCAGCTCGCATGTCAATATCAGTGAGCATGAGAGGTTGAAACCGTCAGATGGTAGATATGGACGGTTGGACAGCCCATTGGTTGATTTCATTTTCTTTTCATCATGCCGTTCTGTTTACAGGTAGACCACGCTATCCTACACATGCCGACATTTACTATTACTACAGTGCTCTTACTATTCAAGCTTTAAGTATTCAACTCATAGTCTCTTGGACGAAGGTATGTCATCAAATATAAATGATACCCGAAACGGTAACGACCTTGCCAAATCGGGATTCATGTCGAAAAGCATAAAAATGTATAGAGATAACGATACAGTGATGAAGATGTTGATACAATGCTCCATGAAATGATAACTAGATAGCAAACAGTCAAGAAGTAATAGCTCGTCAAGAGGCGTTTAGAGTCGTGAATTTGTGGTGATCGTGTGAAGTAATAAATAAATGAGTAGGTAGGAAGCACCCTCCGTAAAAGACGAGACGCCAGCTCGCCCATATGAAATGAAGAAACGCATGCGTCGTTGCTTTTGTAGAGGTTAGAGTGTGCGATACATGTCCAAGACGGCAAAGTCTGTGGTATTTCTCAAGTCGACACATTCTTTGCGAGGCTTGGGTTTGGTGACCGCAATAGGAATGGGGCCCTCTCCATGTAATGTGGCAATCGTGACTGGAAGGGAGGCCACAGTACCCGAGCCTTCGGTGTTACTCTCGTTGAAGGTTGCCTTGAGAGCATGGGGGTGAAATAATGCCGATTTGAATGCAATTAATTCGACTGTATACTGTATGTAGATGGCTTGTTAAGTACCTGTTGTTTAATCAAAATTTTAGGGACGGAGACTTACGGAAACTTTGAACAAGGAAAAGGAGCAAGATGGTTGGAGTTCCTTGCTTAAATGGATCTCTCCGTTCAAGTCCCTGCAGTAAACGCCGTTTATAGGCTGACTCTGCGCTCTTTCATTGTCTGAGCTTGTCCACCAAACAGCTCTTTCTACTTCTGCAACATCGACCAGCATACCCTTCTGTACATCTGTCGCATTTCCTCGCACAGAGACGGATAATACCTGTGCCTGTTTCTGCTTGCGCGATAGGAATGATTGACCGCCGTCGTGGTAGTATTGTACACGTCTGGCAAGGCGAATGCACAGGGTCTCTGGGCGGGCGAATACATCGAGGTCCTCTAAATCTTTACAGCGGATAGAAACGTGGCAAGGAATAATAGTTCCGCGGGTATATGCTTGCTGCGAAAATATCTTTTCAAACGATTGCATTTAACTTTTTTTTGGTAAAAACTTACTGGATTCGTGATGGAAAGCTAGATTTCAGAATTAATAAAAGATTAGTCTCAATCTACCGGGAAAGGTGCAAAAATGAACTCACTGTGCAGTCGAATTTGACACTTTTACGGCCAGAAAGCCTCCCGGAAACAGTGACAGGTGGCATCGAATGCCAGCCTACAGGATCGACATCAGGACCCGGTAGTTGTAATTGCTGCGAGTAAGCAAGTTGGCGAAGAATGGATGAGGGAGTGGGCTTGATGTCAGGGACGTAGATGATAGTCGCGTGAAGTCTAGACAAAGCAGGCGTGAATTTAGTTGCTGGTAGAACTAAGATAAATCTAATGATCTATAACTCACTTAGAGTCCGATCGTAAAATACCGTGTGTTATTCGTAATACAAGTTCGTAACCAATATTTCCTTGAGTTCCGCGCTCTAGAAAAGTTGGCGGTGTAGGGGTCTGTATATTTGGTTGTCCGTGATGTCCCGGGAGGCTTATGGTCTCGGGGAAAGGGAAAGAGAACGGCCATGAGTATTTTCCCACAAACTTTCCATCGAATTTCTTCGTTCGAGCAGCGAGAGATGCTGGGGTTTCTCCTGGAAGTAAGAACAGGGAGCGCGGGTCTCCGTTATTGCGGTTCCAGGATACTATAGGTAAATCAAGAAAAGTACATGCTCCATCCTCATAAGAGGTAGTGATAACCCGGCCGCGTAACTGCCAAAACGAATTAATATACAATTCAAACAGACTTAAGTTATCGAGGGAAAGCTCACCGAAAGATTTATAGAGTTGATGGTTTGTGGTGTTTCAAGGTTTAAATCCAATGATCCTGTTATGAGATCGTTTCCACTGAATCGCAGGACTTTCTGACCATTCCCACTTGAAGGGCCATATATTCTCAGATTCGTCCATGGTTTGGATTTGGCGCTAGTGGTAATGTGAAACTCGCGGAGCTGAAGACCTGATGAGGCACTAGGTAGCGCATTGCGGTCTTGTTCTACCGAAAGACCTAGTCGAGAGCGCCTAGCACGAGCGCGATCTGCACGTGGTCGTGCTCTAGAGTAAAATACTGTCGAATAACGAGGAGGATTGGTAAACGCGTTCAGGGTCCTAGAATAGTTTCCACTAGCTGCTATAGGTGAGGAGATAGCTATAACAGAGTATCTCGGGGGAAGCTGGATTGCATTATCGATGGTCGATATCGATGGTTGAATAGAAGAGTCTCCAGAGTCGTGATCTGGAGTAGACAGAGATGGCACAGAAGAATTACTGGTGACTGCAGACATTGTTATAAGGAAAGTGGGGAAAGTATTCAAACGAAGGGCATGGGCTATGACAATTCAAAAGATGGGCAAGAAGGACACCGAGACAGAACAGAAGTGCTAGCTAGATCGACAACCAGACTTTTATTATATGCACTGGGTACATTTTGGTCAAGAAGCAGATTGTTACTCCACGTTTGATTGTCCTCTACGACCCAGTAGAGAATGCGGGAGAGGAGAACGTCCGCGGTCTTATTGTTGTGCAACGATTCCCAAGCTCCTTCTCTGCGATACTGCAGAGGCCTATCATCGGCGTTAACACAATCAACCCAAAAGCATTGCGACCACAGGAGTCCATGGATAACAAGTTGAAGACAATAACGAAGACCTAGATTAGATGGCAGATTTCTGACTCTTTTATCTAGCATTGACCTTTGGCGTTCCCATGGCGGCTAAACTTACCCGTCGTAGAGACAACAAAACGAATGAACTTGCAAAGACAAAAAAGACTTGGTATGCGTGCCTCGGCATTTTCCGTTCTGATATTGATTGGGAATAAATGACGTCACTTATATTGGAAAACTACAACATGGCAAATATGCATCGAATGACCGCGGATTCGTGGATTCTAGGCAACCTTGATGACAATCTTCCCAACATGTTTTTGTGACTCAAGATAGGCATATGCAGCTATAGCCTCATCAAAAGTGAATACCTTGTCGATGACGGGCCTGGTAGTATCAGGATTTGCAAGGATGAGACGGTTCATATCATTAAATCTATGGCTTTGATGAGCTCCTGTTGGCGTTAACAAAACTTAATTGTCCTTACTGCGCAACAGAGCCAATCAATATTCCGCGCAACGTCACTGCGCCTCGAATCAATGGGAAAATGACGCTGGGATCACCTTCGCTCTGTATAACGGTAGTTGATAGTCAATTAAGGCTCGCCAGAACAGAAATCGGATGAGCAGAGTTCTCACAGATGAAACATGCCCAATAATATGAATATATCCACTTCCAGTTTTGGCGGATTTGATAGATTTTGCGAGAGTTCCTTGGCCTCCAACCTGTAGAATATTTTAGAGAGTCGTTGGAGCCAAACCAAGGAGATACTTTCCTCAATAACATGATCAACTCCTTCTCCGTTTGTCTTAAATTGAAGGAATTAAAACATCGATTCAAGATAAAAATCGAAGCATCGAAAAATGAGACATACAATTTTCAGGACCTCTTCGTCCCAGTTAGGTGTCGTATTGTAGTTGATCAGGTGTTTAGCGCCATACTTCGCGGCAATCTTTAGCTTTTCGTCAGAAGATGAAGTCGCAATCACGGTTGCTCCAGCCGCAACGGCAAATTGCAAAGCAAAGCTATATCCGGATTGTTATTAATAGCCGACATACCATTAGGGGGGAGAGCTGAGAAACTTACATAGATACGCCCCCTGTTCCCAACGCCAAGACAAAGTCTCCAGCTTTAATTGGCACGGGCCCATGAAGTGCGTTATATGCTGTGAGAGCGGCGCAACTGTACGAAACTGTTTACTGGGCGCAATATAGGACATCCGATGCTCACTCACGGAAGTGTGGCAGCTTCCTCATAAGAAAGGTGAGCAGGAATTGCCACAAGAGACTATAAGGTTATCACTATTTGCTGCCCTTGACGGATTGAATAAAGCGTACATGAGCTGGGAAAACTCTGTATTGAGTGAGCACGCCATGAGCTTGACCACCCAGCGAGGTCGCCATAATCGCAGGGGTTGTGCGGCCGTGTATGTGGTCAGTGGAAAAATTAGGACAAACTCGGTCACCCTTCTTCCATCCAGTGACATCCTCGCCAACAGCTAGAACTTCACCTGCACAATCCGATAATGGAACCAGGTTAGCGGGCAGGCTTCGCTGCATTGTAAGCGCATAGTCGAGTCATCAATCATTCCAAAACCGCGATACACACCCAGTGCCATAGATGCCTTTAGAGACCATAAGATCTCTGTACTACAGGGATATCAGAGCTGACACTATATGCCTAAAGTTGGATAATTTACTTGAAGGGAAGTTGCATGAATCTTCACGAGAACATCGTTTGCTTTGATTTTGCTGGTAGGGGCTTCGCTTTTAACCAGGTTTTCGTAAGAGCCCATCTACAGACTTTATGAGCCCATACACTTTCTTTGGGTGTATAAACATACCTGAGGAAAGGAGTATTGTACAGTGGTGGTTGGAATAGCCATCCTTGATAGTGAGAATTATTGAGAAGAGACGATGGGTTGTGCCAGTTGTGTATGATCTCTGGTCGTGAGTGAAATTTATATATCATTCGGTGACGCTGAGAATAGTATCCGTGGTGGGTGACGCCAGTAATGATCATCATGCTGGACTAGACCTCCAATCAGTGAGAAGCCCTGGCTGACATGTTTTCTGACCAATGACCTTCCCCATGTGCTTGCATTACTCATGCAGATACTCCCCAGAATTACATACCGTCAAATTTGGATAGGATGCTAATCTCCGTTGAACTAGGTGATATCATTACAAAGATGGAAATAAGAATGGCAGATCAGAATGACGTTCTTGACAAATGTGATGCCTTCATTAAGAATTGAAAGGGATGAACAGCGAAAGCTTGAAGCTTGAAATTGGCAGATACTAGGTAGTCTAGATTAAGACGGGAGTATGATTGTTCGGTTAGAGATTGATCCGGTTTGGTGATCGCCTACCATTGGTCACCACCAATAAGTAGTGTGAAGGCCCAAGGCGATGCTGGACAATCAGTTTGGACATATGGCATCCGTTCCACTACATTTTTTCTGACACAAAGAACCATATTGGTTTGTTGTCGTTAAAGTGTGTATAACAAGACCGAATTAGTGTCCAAACCGAACCAACTGGCACCCATCCATCGCAAATGGCGTCGGCGGCTATCGGCCCGATCTTGATAACATTTTGACTCTGAGCTAGGGGTTTGCAGATCGCACGACTTCTGAACTCACCACTACGATGAAGTATGTGTGGTTGGATGTGGACCCTGTGAGTACTTAGGGAGGTTTGTTGCTTCTGGTTTCTCACTTTTTCTTATAGGGCCATGATGATGCCACTGCGATAATGCTCGCGGTGAATACTCCAACTATTAACCTTTTGGGCGTTTCAACAGTGAGCAAAGTCAAATATTTCGTAGAATCAATCAGATATGATCTGTAAGATAGACCCACGGAAATGCGAGCAGTGAATGGACCGCGATAAACGCTGCCCGATGTCTTCTTGCGTTTGGTGGATCTCCAAATATTCGTGTGTTTCCAGGATCGGATGAGCCCCTTTTGCTTCCTGCGAAACATGATCCACAGATTCACGGAGTGGATGGTCTTGGAGGGGTAGAAGGTCTCCCCGATATTGAAGACCCAAAAGTTTTATCCTTGTTTGCAACAGATGAAGATGGATCTCGCATTCGTGCGTTAGAAGGCATGTCCAAGATTATCAAAGATACGTGGAAGAAAGGTGCAGGTCACCAAGTTACAGTCATTTCCACCGGTCCAATGACGAACATCGCTAACTTTGTCAGTGTATATCCTGACCTGCTTCCTGCCGTGGAAGAATTCGTGTTCATGGGCGGTGCCGTCGGTATGGGTAATCGCTCTGCTGTTGCAGAATACAACATCCTGTGTGATCGTGAGTGTTTATTGGGTCCATATTTGAACAGACCTTACAGGCAAAAATGCATATAGCGCACGCAGCACAAATAGTCCTCAATGCACCTGTAAAGAAGGTGATGATGCCAATTAATGTCACCCACACAGCAATTGTTACCAGAGATATCCACCGTGAAATTCTGGTGTCGGGTTCTTCCCACGAATCTTCAAGGAGCACAGAACTACCAAAAGCGTCAACCAATCTGCGCCACACTCTGTCCACATTAATCAGTTACTTCGCAGAGGCGTATAAAGTAACTTTCGGATTTAACGACGGGCCTCCTCTTCACGACGCGCTTACAATCGCATACGTGGCTTATCCGGATCTCTTTAAGACAACTCGTCATAGAGTGGATATAGAGCTCACAGGAACTCATACCATCGGAGAAACTGTGGTTGATATGTGGCATTACCGCCCTTGCGATGATACATGGGGGCGAAATGGACGGAATTGTATCGTGGCAGAGGCCATGAACGTATGTTTGTTCTTCTTAAATCTATACTGCCTTGATAAACAAGAGTTCTTAGGTCAAGCGATTCTTTGATATTTTTTTGGAAACAATTTTGAGATGCGATCAAGTGTCGCCTTTGAATATGAATACAGTGCCTTGAGTGCTTCCAAATAAACTGCAGTCAGTACTCAAAATTGTGATAGATCATTGGCGAAATCGTACAATGCGTTCAACGTCACAAGTTTACATAACATAGTTAAGTACATCGAACCACCAGCGGATTCCAGAGATAGTCGTTAAAAATTGATACTTAAAGATTGCCAGAGTTCTTGAACCACGCGTTAATTGGCTTGAAGGTGAAAGGTGGATTGATTCTTGGAACAGTTTGTGGTGAGCTTCTGGGTGTTTTGATGGGGCCACCACGACCGGTGGGTTTCCAAGCTGCAAGCCATTTTTTCATGGATGCGAGGGCAGCAGTCTGAATAGCTGCGATGGTAGGGTCTACTTCCCCGGCAGATACACCGAGGTCAGAACAGTGAAAGCCATCTCCCAAGCCAATAGGCTGGTTTGAGGTGCTGGGAACGGAAACACTGGTAGAAGAGATTGTTGCATCTCTCCATGGGTCACCTATAGGTCACCGTCAGACTGCATATTGATTAATAACAGAGACGGCACGTACGGATCCCATTGGCAAAAAATAGGTTTTTGATTCTTACATTCCAGCCTCTATATTTGAGGTTTGTGAGCAGAGTGTTGGGGACAGGTGGGCGAGGGAAGGCGGCCGGGAACATTTGTTGACATTGTCGCTAAGAATACAAAAAGAATTAACAAGATCCAGTCACATATTAGCATGATTTCACAGCGTACCAAGTCGTAAGATGGTTGAACCAGTCTTGTTACAAGAGATGGGCGACCTAGAGGCGCACCCTCCTGCGTAATTCATGAGCTTCCTTGGTTAAATCATGTCTCACGAGATTTCTCACCTGGAGATATCCGACTTCATTGCAGCTATATAGCTACATTAGCTGTCTGTGTTTTGTTGAGAAAGAAAACCTACACAATCCACATCCATGATCGCTCTGCGTTGTCGATGGTTGTGTCTGACCAAAATTCAAGAGAAGTATCGTAAGTTCCAAGGCAGGTCCTGAGATGTGGAAGTTAGGGCAAGAATTTTATAAGTATATCTATATCCCTACTCAGCATCTTGTTGGCCACATACTGGGATTTTAAACGTTAGTCGATGTTTGATCAAGTCAGCAAAATCTGCTTACATCCTGAAAGATAAGTAGTACGCCAGTATTTACCCCACGCCTGGAGTGCATTCTGGAGGCCGAAACCCGAAGCAGGAGCTTTAACGCCATTTTTCACCTCCAGAGCGTCGCAAAATCGATAGAACTGTGTTCCGGCCCCTGACGTAATTTGCAGGGATTGCCAATCCCATAAATTATTGCGTACTTGAAACAACTAAGTTGGAGTGCAGTAAATATTAGCAACAGTAACTTACGAGCACCGGCAACATCATCCAGATGGGTCATGTTCCCAAGGCCAAAGTTTTCTTTGAGGGCGTTGATGGCAGCGGCATTTTTGCTTGAGAAAGTCTTGTCGACATGTGCGATTACAGCTTGCACATCAGCAGAGCAGTTGGCTGGCATATTGGTGCGGATTGGTTCAAAATATTGCCAGAAGTCTCTGCGACAGATAATCACGATGAATAACAGCCATGATAATTTGAGGATGCCAGCACATACAAGATTGCCTGTACCACTCCAGAAGACGCGTATCCAGCCGCGAAAAGATTCGGTTTGCTATAAATAGATTGAATCAACGACTGTGTTCTTCAGCAGAACTCGATTGCCTACTTAACCATAGTCCAACTCGTAAGTGCACCTAAAGAAAGTTGAACGATACATATAAACTTTTGAAGCAAACACCTATCGCACCAGCATAGCTGCCTCCAATGAGCACCCAGGGTGCCTTGTCCGGTGTAACAGAGTCACCGCCTGGCATTGGTAGATTTACATTCTTTGCAAAATACTCCAAATCGTCGATGGCTTGTTGAATTGTGTGAACTCTGAGACTCTTCACAGAAAGATCGGGGTACGGGTTACTCAAGCCATAGAATCTGTGTTCTAGTACAATTGTGCTGCCGTTTTGCTGTTGAGCTAGAAGGCATTGCATGTGAATATTTCCCCTACTACTATGTCTCTCACATTAGGTTAGGCACTCACCGATGAGACCGTTAATAGTCCTGTTGGTGAGGTACCCCGAGTAACCATCTGCGTTCGTCTCGCCAGGTGTCATAAGAATAATAGGACCACCTGCCATAAGATAATTAGGTCGGAAGTTACAAAGATGGAGGCGACTGACCCGATTCATAGAATTCATAAGTGTGCCAGAATCTCTGCTTAAACGTGCCGAGAGATGGATTGTTGTGGTCTATGAGTTGGTCAAAGTAATACACTGTCGTATATGGTGGTAGGGTGGTGCCATTGCGACTTGTTACAGGAACACCTGGGTCAGGAGGGCTTACGAAAGGAACGTTTGCAGGACGCATCATGTTTCCGTGAAGGCGACCATCTGGAAGCCGAGCAACTACAGACGCAACAGTGGCGAGAGAGGCAACAAATCCCAGAGAACTGAGGAAATACATCTCGCTGAGATAAACCTGATTCTGAGAGGCTCGTAGGTCAGTAACGGCATATGTAGGAAAATCAAGTCAATTTATGCAAGTACAGGTGGCGAGGATTCAGCGAATTCTGATGCTGACGTTCTCCGTGAATCCCACATGCATCCTTGAGTCGTCCAACATGATACCAAGGCTTCGATACCAGTTGATGTATTTTTATTCTGCAGAAATGGTATGTTATCGTTGAATAGATTGCAAATAGACGCGTGGAAGATGCCATTTCTCGTTCACCAATTCACATAACGTCTGCACGTTCCAACGGACCGGTGATGGTTATTCGAACTTAACGTCGTACAAGATATTCTTGTTGTTCTCAAAAAGTGCTCTCTTGCACATTGTGACGGTTATTAATCGGCTGACCTCTCGAAATGTTCAGCGAACCACCAATGGAGATAGCCCGGCCAGCGAATTATGACCAACACATGACATTTAAGCGAAAGCGCGTCGGTGCCACAACCACATGTGGCATGTAAATAATTTTAAGTGCGTTCCGTTACGGTTGAGTAAGTAAGTTGAACAGCGCGAAAATTTGTGATAGGCGCGTCACTTATGTACAAGTTTACAACTGATCGTACTCACTAGTGTCCGCTGTTCCGGCATGATAAGCCCACTGTAATTGTAGGATTATTTAAAGACGACGGTAACGTTATGCCGCATGAAAGATAACGTTGGGTAAAGGTGGTTCTCCTTTCTGAAAACTAACAAAGGTCGAGAGTGTGGAAAATCAGCGGAGGCGAAATTCCGCAAGGGCCGGCCTTGATTAACGATGTCCTCAGGTGCCGGTGGTAATATGAGGTAAAATGCAGTTCCAAGCATCGGTAATACAGCGCTCGAGGAGATTGGAGGGATCAAAAAAAGTACGATCCGCCTTGGATAGAAGCCATGGAATACTTTGGTCGCCCTTGATCGCGTCTTGGTTCTGGCAAGAATCTATGCGAATATGCAGTGAACGTCGAAAAGAACATTCAACGCAAGCCCTCTGGAGATGATTGTGAGCCAAGTAGAATGTAGAAATTTGGCTTGTTGCTGCTGTCATATGTCCTCTGGCATAAAGTCGGATATTTTTTGTGGTGAAAACAGGGAAAATATTCCAAGCAAGGGATAAACAGCCTTGACTTTGTGGGCCAAGTCCACCGTGACAGTGGAGATTCGTTTTTTGAAACTTAAGAATTGGTGGTCCACATCACGTGCTCTGTCGCGTCTGTCCGAAATGAACTTGAACCATCACCAAATACAGAAATTGGGAAGAACAAACAAAGGACAACGTTTCCTCTTTTGCCTTTCGTGCTCATCCACAGTTTCTCGCTGAGGACGAAAGACTTATGCCAATTCTCGGAACACTCAACCAACAGCTTACGCCCACGCCACGCACTTACGCACATCACGCTCTCTAAAAACGTCAAAGAATAACGGAATTTGAGTTAACGATTGATCAACAGAAAACAATTGAACAAATTTGAATATGCCAGTTCCTCTTATACCTGCTCTGATTCTTGGCTTTGCGTCTTTCATTGCTTCAGCTTTTGTTATACTCCGCATTGTTGTTCCGGTCTTACCTCCCCATCCTCTCAGCAGACGAGTTTCTCCAGTAGTAAGTACTTGACTGAGCGTGTAGTACCACTTGCTCATCTTGCTATTTCTCCTTTGGCATCTACTGTAGGCCAAGCTTGGAATTCGCACTCTTCCCATACTCTCACCCGCAGACAAGGGGCATCTCTGGCTCTCAAGCCTCGACCTTATTGCCCTTGTCATTTTCTTTTGGCAAATTGTCAATGAATCAACTACTGGACCATCTGGTCTTGCACTTGCTTTCGATCCAGGATCAGCGATACGCCTATGGATTGCAACGACAATACGTCAGACATGCCTCCTATTTGTCGCTTCAGCCACACTTCTGCAAGTTCGCATGGCCCAGTCAGTCACATTTGGCTCGCGTCAATGGATGATATGGGCGCCTACTACTCTGATAATTGCTGTTTCTGCCACCACTGCCGGCCTGTTGTCAGTAACAGGAATCAGTAGCTTGTTCTACGGGTTAACCGGTTATTCAGTTGTCACAGCCATCTTGACCAGTGTATCATTTGGCTACCTCATCCACACGTTATTTGCAATCAAAAAGAACCTTGCAGTCGTAGCCGGAACAAACCCATGGCCATCGGTCAGAGAAGTGGAGGAAAAGCCTAGGCCTTCTTTTGCAACAGAAGAAATTGACGCACTCCGAGATGGTGCCTCTTGGATCACCTCAAATGCTAGTTCTCGCAGAAACTCTATGTCAACTTGGTCGTTTACTACCCACCAAACGGCTACGACTGTAGCTCAGCAGGTAAGAGGACTCAGGACCTCTAAACAGAGTGACATGCAAATTCCGCCGGTACCACCTCTTCCATCACCTTACGGGCCATTGTCTCCTGTGGATTCCGATCCGTTTCGACGAGATCTTCCTCCTTTTCCTGATAGTCAACAACAAAAGCCTAGAATGGGTTCGCAAAGCTCTTGGTTGACTTCTTCCCAAGGGTCACATACAACTATGACTTCTTGGTCCTACCCCACAGCAAGTCACGATGGCACAGTTCGCCTTCCGAGTACCCAAGATTATCCTACTGCCTACTCTCCGGCATTGGATACAGTGCTTACAGCTACTCAGTCAATGGTTGCAATCCACGATTTAGGCGCTGAAGGATTTCCCTCAAGTGGTATGGAGGTCGAAAAGGGTCTCGCAGCTCTGGCACCTCTGGGCACTTCCATTGAAATTTCCATGCTTCCCGCTTATGGATGGTCCGTCACAATTTGGCTTCCCCTAGTGCGTTGAACTTCCATGGATTCATTTTTGCTTACCAACTAACTCGATTGCAGTGTTTCTCGCTTCCTTACTTTATTCTTCTATCACAGGGCTCGACACCATCTCCAGTAGTAGAGATGCTTTTTGTGTTATCAATCACACTTTCATCACCTCTTCTGGCTTTTAACCTACTTTTCGGTTCTCCTATTCCTATTCCAGTTGGCCTGTTCGACCTCCCACCAAATTTACCTGTGGATCCACACCGTCCTCTTATTCACGGAAGTCTACCCATGCCCAAGATTTCTCAAGAATATAAACGCAGCACCAGTAGCTTGAGTGTTACTGTAGTCGAGGGTCGCCGTAGCGGTGACGTGTGGATCAGCAAAGGCGATGCTGTTGATGGAAAAGGAAAACTTGGAAGGGCATTTGGGATGCTTTCTGCGTTGCCCAAGCTTTCAGTCCTTCCACCCGAAGAGAACCACGATGAATGTGATATGCCACCCGTCCCATTCCGCGATGACTCTCTTCCAGTTCATGTTAATGGAACGCCTCAATCCGATAACAGTGTTCAGTTTGGGCGGTTCAGGGCAGATTCCAGGGCAAACACTCGTAGCTCGGCTGCAGATGATTCGAGCTTAGCCTTTGCCAGCCGTATTATGGTCGCTCAAAGGCATTATTCAGCACTTGCTCAGACTGTTCATGTGGCTGCACTAGGAACAAGTGTCGAGGAAGCTCGCGAGTTTCCTGGTGATGCAGATATACCTTTGAGTGTTGCATCCGGTATGACAATAAATAAACGTGTTAGCCAGTCTTCGCACCTCCGATCGCGGTCTGTTACTTCAACCATACCAGGGACCCCAACAGCCCAACAACGGTTTAGCATCAGCCCTCCGCCTTCATTCCCTTTGCCGCCCACGCCTCCCAGTGTCAGAGCTGCTCGACTGGCTATGCTATCTCACAAGAAGTCGTTCTCTTCTGGCCAACACTGTACTCTCGCTACAATTGATGATTTGAATGAAATCGATGCAATGACAGCAGGTGTCCTTCCTCTTCTTGTCCCCGGCCTTACTCTGGGCGATGATATGAAAATCAAGAAAGATGATTACAGCCAACTTGGGACATACAGCAAGAGCAAGGGCCGAAAAATTGCCAAGAAGCTCTCGGAATTTGGTGCAGACTTTGCTCCCGACGACGTACATACGATTCCTTCCAAAGAGCTTCATGAACGAGGGCGATCTGGACACAAAAAGAATCACTTCAGTCTTCCTAGGTACCATTCTTTGGTATATTCCAATTATTGTGGCTGACCCTCTTGTTGTTTTAGTTTGAGTCTTCCCAAGGGTACAATGCGCTCTCTAGCATCATGGAGCTCTGAGTTCCGACAAGGCCTAGAGAATAAGGTTAGCCAATATGCAACTCTATCGAATAATGATGTTACTGGCCATCGAGACACTGTCTCAGAAGTGAAGCCGGCTGTTGTCAACCTGCGATCAATAAATGACGAGAAAGAGCGAAATTCAATACCTTTAGCACGTACGACATCTACCCGTTCTCTTGGTCTACATGCAGATGTACCGCACAATGTCGATACTGCCCGCTCATCGGTTGTTAGTATTTCCAACATACCTCCTTCTGCTGCTTCAACCATCACCCTTTTCGAGGATTTTGAAGCCGGTCTGTTATCTGAACCCCTGGGTGAAAGCACACCTCACCAGAGTACTCTGACCCAAGGATCTCGTCGACAACAATCTGCCATGCGACAAAAACGTCAATCGGCTATTCGATATATTAAATCTGACGAAGAACCGCGGTCTGATACACGCTTCATTGATCAAACGACTCCAGAGGTCGCCACCACCCCCACAACTTCCTCAACGTGGTCGCTGCGGTCTGTTAAACCGCTTGCTCAATCAACGAACCGATCTGCCCGTAATAGTCCAGATGGAATTTTACCCAAGGAAGGACTTCGAACCTTGACTCTTGTCAAAAAGCATGAAAGCCTCAGCGAAAAGACTGCTGACATTTCTGGGACCTCATCTCCTTCTGGGATTCGCCCTTTAAATCTTGGAAAACGACAAAGGCTCCGTCCGGTAAATAGAGACGAAAATTCTAATCCTGTTAGCACTTCAGCGACTCCGCGCAACAAGAACTTTAAAGAATTAACTCTGGCACGCTCAGAGACGAGCAAAATTAG
Organism: Psilocybe cubensis; assembly: GCF_017499595.1. Lineage (NCBI taxonomy): Eukaryota > Fungi > Basidiomycota > Agaricomycetes > Agaricales > Agrocybaceae > Psilocybe > Psilocybe cubensis. Next base: position 1,464,956 of record NC_063002.1, on the reverse strand, counting down.
AGGAATTCTGCGCAAGACCGAAATTCTTCCTGACGTCGTTGTTCGCCCTCCTTCGTTATCAGAACGCAATTCGTTCACTTACAACTTTCGTGATTGATTCATCGACCTCGTGTTGACAACGAGACTCTTTTTGGCCGTTTTCCTCTCTTTGATTTTATTCGTTCCACCATCTACTTACTAATTCGTTTCTTAATTTTCCTTGTTCTGCACATATTGATTTCTCGTTTGCTTTCTGCATTGCTTTACAGTTCCGTGCATCGATATACCTTCTCCATCATCCACGCATTAGTTATTTGTTGAATGCTGTCACGTTATTTGTCCTTAGTTTTGTTTTCCTGCTTTCCGCTATGCTCCATATCCTCTCGTCGTTGCCTCTTCGGCTTTCAGTAACTGTGTTGCTGTCAATGTTTTCCAAGCTCTTACGCACTATGCCCCTATGCTGTTTCTGTATATATAAAGTTGTCCATTAAAGCACTGTAACATACTCCAATTTATGTCTCACTGGCTTTATCATGATCTGCATATGCACGGCATATGCATGACTGCCATTTTACATCATCAGTTTGGGGAGGATGTCAAACGAATGTGCAAAATTCGTAAATAGATATACAAATATATGGACAGGTGGAGGAGTTATAATCACTCCAAGAGTCCGAACATACTGATCACGGCAACAGGAGCAACTGTTGGATTTTCTTTGGCCTTGGTTTGCCCACAATAAGCAATCACATATTTAGAGGGGTGCCAGGAAACCGTAGGAGACGGTGCGAGTGCAGGCACACGATGTAGTGGTGCACCGGTCTCTGTGGCGCACTAAAACAAGTTGACGTCAAATCAATCTACATCAAATGCTATCAGCTTCAACAACTTACAATGTCGATGTATGAACCAGCACTAGCAACGGCTAAATATTCTCCATCGTGTGAGAAACTAAGTGCGTTGATAACGTTCCTGAGGAAAGTAAGAAATAATGGAATGAGAGGCAGAGGTGTCACAAGTAACTGTCAACTTACTCGCATGCCGATATCGTACGTGCGCAGATCCATTCATCCAAGTCGAACAAGTCGATGATGGAGTCGTAGCCCCCTGACGCAAGATACCTACGACAAATGGCATCAGGTTTACTTCAAAATCGTAATGGCTGATTTGTTACCGTCCACGAGGATCCAAAGCAACAGCGAGACAACCGCCAACATGAGCAGGCGGTTTGTCTACAACATTGAGCGAAGGATAGTCCATGATGCACAATGTATGGTTTCCATGATAGGCAAGCACAAGTGATTCTCCAGTTGCACTGAACACTATGGAGTTGGCTGTTTGCTATTCAAAGATTTACATTAGTTTGTCGACAATTTAATGAAATTGGGCCTGTAGCGCACAGGTTCGAGATTGGACATGTGCCATTCTTCTTTCGAAGATTCCTCACTAGACTTTCCGTAATTCAAGAAAAAAAGTTGGTTCATCGCGGAAATATAGCCTAAAGATCGACCGTCGGGTGTATAGATCGTCTGAGCAGGCGGAACCTTCACTGAAACCTGTTGAGTATATCGACTTTCTAGACAAACTCGGAATTGAGAAATGAATATTAAACATGAATGAAGATATAACATACGCCGTGCATCCCAGAATACTATGCGTCTGTCTCTTGTACTTGAAGTGCAAAATAATTCAGGGTGGGTGGGGTTCCAAGACACATAGTCAACGTCGTCTGAGTGCCCGCCAGAGTACACACTCGCACTCCTCGAGTCCATCTAAAGAAGAACGATCCATCAGGATGAACACCGACATCCAGTCCATAACACGCACACTCTTCTCCGGGTTCCATACCCTCGTCAGTTTATCGATGCCCACAGCAGCCAGCTTCTTTCCGTCACAACTCCATGCAACGTGAGTCATGGCTTGCGAACTCGTAAAGCGGTAGTCGCGCGGTTTGAATGCAGAAAAGGTAGGCGGCTACAAGGTACAACATAAGACGACCGGTTCGACGGTGCTTGGATGAGTTATATGGATATGGTCGACTCGTAAAATGTTGATCGTACATGTATGCCTCGAGCGGCAAATGTGGTATGAAGTGGGGGAGATGGAGGGCGCTCGGGGATAGGGATTTCATCCTCCTCTTTTGACGATGCTGCGGGCAATGGTTGCGACATGACACGGTTAGTGGACAAAAGCCTTAATTTAGGTCCAACAAAGTCCAACAACTTGAATGAGAGAATGCCGCCAAGCTCAAACAAACGCAAACTCTGAACGTGAACCCGCGAATATTTCGATTCTGGTGATGCCAGTGAAACTTCTATAGTACACAGTATACACATTTACACAATGTCCGATAATAAGCTTCTGAGCCAGTTTACAGACCATCAAACACTCATAATTTGGGTTTGGATGTCAAGCTTTCCAGCCAATTGATGACAGTCTGAGTTACTTCGTCCTTGGCTTCTACCATCAACCAGTGCCCCCGTCCCTCAAATGCAACGTCCTGGTATTTGGGAATGAATTTGCGAGATTTGGAAATGCTGAACGGCGTCGCCGTAGCATCTTTTGTGCCCCACATAAACAAGAACGGCAAGTCGGGACGCAGCGTTGCTGGAAGACCTGCCGCTGCCGAAGTGTTACATGCATTCTAGCTATACAATTCATGGGCTCTCACCTAGCTCCTCATCGTGTCTGAATTTAGCTGTCCGATAGTAGTTGAGGGGACCGAACATTCCCTTTTGCAGTTCAGAATAATAATAGTTTAACTCCTGCGGTTGATTAATACCCGAATGCCGATGCTGATATTAGCCTGAGTGCCTACCAGATCACTTAAAAAAGATTCCGTCTTTATTTCTCTGGTCTTTAACAGCAACTTCTGGAGCGATCCCTCGGTAAAATAGTCGTGTTTAGAGTCAGGCGGACTGAACGTTAGTGGGAGAAATTTCTTTAGCTAAATTCACATGACATCAGCTTCCTGGCGACGCAGATGACAGGTGAGTGAACAGACATGGGCAAGGATCTCAAGGTTGGAGTTGGGAGCGTTGAAATACACTTGATAGCCGAGGTTGGGTGCACGACGGGCGACCTCTTCAACTGGCATATATTCACGGGAGGGAGGGGTGTATGGTATGCTTAACCTGAAATGTATGATTAGAGTGATGATTATACGGTGCATCAGACAAACACCGACATAATGAGCGCGAGTAAACGGTCTGGGTACCATAGCGCGAATCGTCCTACAGTGTGTGATCCCCAGTCATGCCCTATGAGGACCTGCAAGAATGTCAGTCGCTGAAGGGAAACGAGGGCGATCTGAATACACACAGCCTTTCTTACGCCGACACTATCTAGTAAGGCAGCCAGATCCGCACAGAGTCTCTTTGTCGAATACTGTTCGGCTTCTACAGGTTTTGACGTGCCTCCATAGCCCAGCATGTCTGGTGCAATGACCCGACAGCCGCGCCGCACCCAGGGGCCGATCTGATAGCGCCAACCATACCTATGAAAATAAGTAAACCAAATAGAGAACTGCAAAAAGGAGAGAGTCACCAGAGGTCAGGGAAACCATGGACACATAGTAGAGTAGGATTTCTCTTGGGGTCGTATGCATCGGGGAGCTGATCGACCTAGAGAGACTCGAGTGAGTGACAAGACATGAACGGGGACGACTAGGAACTAACAAAGTGATAAGTGCGACCAGTAGACAGCGTCTCTGTCCTGTGGTTAAAGCTTTCTGGTTGACTGGGGTTCATGGTAGAACAACCGGAGAATGCGAACGGCCATGGCTGAGTGGAATTATAACAAGTACAGCCGGGTGCGTGGGAGGTGATGGAATTGAAGCGGAGAACGAAAAAACGGGGAGTTGAGTTTGTTCGGTGCCGGGCGACTTGACTGTGACGACAACCAGCGTCTCAACACCCACAACACGTCTGTCCGCTCTTTGTTCTCTTATTCTCTTTTATTCAGTATATTCCCCTTACCGCAGATCCCTTTGTCTTTCTAATACCTTTGTTTCGACTCCTTCATACCATTTCGCCTTTTCATTCAAGTCATGTAGGCTCCATTCATTCTTATACTCCTTCGTTCGTCTCTCATCTTTCTCTTTCCCAGTATTCAATATGCCTTCGGTAGTCCCACACCAGGCAGCTCGTGCTGTCTCCAAAGTAACTTCTCTCAAGCCTCGCGCCCCCACAACCGCCGCACCTCCGAAGAAGAGAAGGGTGGTTAGGCGCAGGGGCAGGGGCAGAGGTGACCTCGATAGTGACGATGAAATCGAGCGAGAGGCAGCTACCGACTCAGACTCGGACGACGCCAATCTTTCTTCAGACGAATCAGCGACAGACGACTCCGATACCGAGCCTGCATCTGAGGATGCGATTCCCAACGATCGCGCTCATCTACCGACTCCTAGGAACAGCAAGAGTCCCGAGGCTGTTGTTAACAAGGAGATGCCCAAGGTCAATGGAGAGTTGCCATCCTTCTTTGTGCCTGGAGGTGATTGGTCAGAGATGGTAGCGGATGAGAAAGTTAATGGTCCCGCGGACTTACCAGTTATTGAATTTTCAGAGTTTAGTAGCCAGGCCATTCCCCAGAACCCTCCATCTCGGAAGCCCAAGAAATCGAAAGCCAAACGCTCTGCTCCATCCCGTGCGCCACCCGTCGATTCCACTCACGAGGCCGCTCCATCTACCGCCAACGATACGGCCTCTGCTCCAGCAGAACCTGAAACTCGCCCGTCTCAACCCAATCGCATTTCTTCTTCACAATCTGCTCGCCAAGCGTACCAGCACAAGCTTGAGACCGATCCTTCCTTTGTTCCAACTATCGGCAACTTTTGGGGTCATGATGACCGCCTAATTGATACCGAACTGCGCAGCCTTAGTGGTTGGTGGAGAGGACGGGGTAGAGGACGGGGTCGTGGCTTTGGAGGTCGTGGTCGGGGTGGATTCCAGGGCGCTCAATCGCGAACCGGTGTTGAGGCTACCCCTCTCAACTCGGAAGAGTTACCCCCCATCGAGCGTGCTTGGACCCATGATGGGTTCGAAGATATGAAGCGCAAGGAGGAAAAGCGACGCGCCGAGCAACAAGCTGCAAGGGAGGAACAGGTCTCACCGAAACGCGGCGGACATGTTGGGGCGAGGGGAGGATTTGTTGCTGGCCGTGGCCGAGGAGGCTTCGGCCGGGGAGGATTCAATTCATCCACAATGTCCCGTAATGGCCTCCACTTCTCACAGCCAGGACGAATTAGGTTTGCGTCGAAGCCGGAGCTTGTATGGACAACACAGCATGAAGCCTTCCTCTTTTTTGATCCCATACTCAAACCTCGTAACGGACATGGACCTTCGTATCGCGTCAAGATCCCTGGGCATAAATCTGGGATTGCAAGGACTCCAGCTGTCTCTCGGGAGTCTCCCAAAGCTTCGACTTCCAAAGCTCCCAGCGAAACCTCCGAAACAAGCGATAAGCAATTCATTGTTCGCCTTCCTAAGCGTTTAGGGAAAGAACGACAAGTGGCAGTAGAAGAAAAACGAGACGAGACACCGATCGATGAGGTATTCACAGTAAGACCCATGCTAGTAACTGTCGAGCCTATTTCTCTACCTGAGCCAACGCAACCACCGACTGTCACAATTGAAACCACCGTCCACAACTCGTCGTCCGAAGTTCAGGTTCAAGTTTTGCCAGATCCAAACATCCGTTCGCAACTTGAACAACTTTCACTAGAACCTCGGGCTTTGGACCCAGAAAGAAAGGCAAAAATGGAAGAGGCAGTACTTCGTCATCCAACGACCGAAGTGATTGCAGGTGTTGACGTACCTCCAACCGATGATCGACCTGCTTTGGCTCCCTTACAGACTGGCTTCACGTCTCCGCCACCTCCACCTGCATCTCAACTGGTATCGCAACCTTCCCCCGCCTTTGGTTCTCCATATGGTTATCATCCCCAACTACCCCCTGGTGTCGCTTTCAACCAGCATGGCATGCCCTACGAGGTTGCCACCGGTCATCCTGTATACCTTCAACCCCCTACCATGTACAATCCCCGACCTATCATGCCCCCTCATTTTAATCCTGGCATGCCTTTCGTACCTAGTCATATGCACCATCCATCTGCACCTCCTCCAGACTTAATGCCCTCTCATACTCCTCCGATGAATGGATTTATTGATCCCGCAACCGGAACACCTATCTTTTCCTTCCCTCGCCAAACTTCACGGATTGAAATCCGTGCACCCAATGAAGAGTCTGGAAAGCCCAAATCGACACCACGCACTCCTTCTGGGCTGAGAACTGCCGCGCCTTCTTTCCAGCCCACTCGTTCAGCACCTACCTCAGAGCAAGCATACTATCAACAACCTAATTCACCTGAAGCCGCAGGATCTTCGTACGAAAATGCGGATGGACAGGCTTCGGTGGAAGGTAGTAATCGGGCAGGCATGCCTGGAATGGTTCACTATCCTGCATACCAGCAGGCGTATTACTACCCCGAACCATATGGTTATCCTCAATACGTGGATATGTCACATGCTGGGCAATATGACATGTACAACATGGACCAACCTCCTCAGGGCACTGTTTATTATTAAGATCTTGTTTTCTTTTTATTTGCGCCTCGCTCTCTGACTCTGCTCATGCCTCTCATGATTCTCCCATCTTACTTAGTACATTCCTATATACTGCTTATGCTTATGACTTGCCGTTTTCCCATGTTTTCTTTCCTTCTTCTGTGTGCTCTGTTTGTTGACCCTGTTTTCCTACATCACTTTTCTCCGCCGCATTACATACATACATTGATTCCTGTCCTCATTTGCACTATACATCCATATAAAACATCATCCCAGTACTCTTTTCTTTGGTATTGAAGTAGTTTCCCCATGTCACTTTTCCTTTACTCATTCATGTAGGCTCTTTTTTTGGTTTGCACACATTTTTATACACCTTTGTTGTTTCCGTATGTCAGGTTTACTTTTTCCGCCAATCTACTTCTAATGACATTGCCTCGTGTTCTGAGAGACTGTATTTTGACTGATACCTGTTTTGGACTGCATCAACTTGATCTAGTTGTTCCCGAGTCATTGTGATCCATTTCAAGATGTGTAGTACGATCGATTCAAGCCCTCATGGAATCCGCGTGCCCTCGCAGTTAACCCGCAGCGTTTGTATTGTTGCCTTTGTGCCTATGAGCATCTAAAAGGACACTAAAGCTCCGCTTTTCAACGCCTTGTTTCCCGCACACGGTATCGATAGACCTACTACAGCTATCACTACCCATGAATATTAACCATCCTTCCAGGTACGTGGCAAAGTCATGTCTTGTGGTATCCTAAGATCGATGGATGTGTTTTAGTCGCTTGTCCAGGCGAGACTTATACTCATATGGATTCAAAGAAGGGCAACCATGGGGTGATGATAGGCGAGCCATGGAGTCGGCGCTTCATGCGATGGACCAACTTGAAAGGGATATTCAACAAAACTACATCTATAATCGGAGGGCGCCTAGTAATCCATGGGCCCCCTATCTTCCATCTTCTAGAGGAGGCTACACAAATCCGCCTTCAGGAAGCGAATACTTTCAACCTCGCCCTCCTGCCGACATCCGCATAAATCGCAGCAACGCGTCAGACGCTAGTCAGTCGTCCTCGGGCTCTGAGATAGCACGCTGGCCAGGCCGTCAGGAAGAACGGTACGAATACCGAACCACTGAACATGGTGGCTACACTGGGTATTCTGGAAGGCCGGATAGACATTACCATCATCATCATAGGGAGAGGCCCGCCGCCTCGTTTCATAGACCGTCGGTACCAAGATCGCACTCGCACTCGCACTCACAATCACGAAGCCGGCCCAGAGATGTGTACGCACCGCCCATTACGCCACACAATTCGACTTATACTCGTCATTATGTTTTGAATGATAATCCAGCAGGGTTTCCAGAGGAGCCGCCAAATCCTTTAGTGAACCAACAAGACTCTCCGAGATCTAATGATGGACACAGACTACTTATCGATTATGGAGGGAGTCAAACTCATGACCTTGGCGCAGACCATGATTCGATACCGCCCTCATCTCCAAACGCACTTACCCCTGAATGGTCTATGGAGACAACAAGAGGCTCGGAGAATTTATCGCACAACTCATCGCTGGGATATCATTCTGAGGATTCAGGGCGCTCGGGGTATGGCTACGGGCGATCAAGGGGGTATATTGAGCCATACAGCCACGACCACTCGCTCGAGGATGGATACCATGAATATCTTGATGATGGTGAACACGGGTATGCAAGTGATGGTGTTGCAAGTGACGAAGGTGTATATTACTCCTCTGACGAAGGACCGTATAGTGATGGGGGCGCGTACTCGGATGGAGGTTACAGTTCATACTATTCGGATTATTATGAAGATGATGACGATGGCTTATACAACGATGCCTCAGATTCAGAGTAAATATAAATTAGACGGCTGCGTACTATTTGAAAATGTGTACATATTCTCCCTGTTCTTTGTTCGTAATTAAACCTTGCAGTCGAATGTGAAAGTTATGGACGCGACGGAAACGCGACGCGTAGGAAATTAAATTAATCAGGTGGCATGTGATACGTTCTGCAGTGGCTGTGCTGCAATGGCACGCTTGGTTGACTTGCTTTGTCATGCTGTGCCATTTCACCCAGTCATTGCGGTTGCAAAGGCCACTTTGGCTTTTGTCTTTGCCCACCATCGTCCCCGACGTCGTTGGTGCTACCAGCGGCTTTTGCTTCAATCTAGTTGCTCGAAGCGCTGCAATTGCTGGCCGTATACTGGTATGTTCTAGCAGTCAACCTTTACTAATGGAATTCCACTACACGGTCCTTTCATAGTCCCTCATCCAGTCGTTACGACCCACAGAGTGTTTGATTCATCTTTGAAACACCTATCCACACTATCTGACTCCCCCTCGTCAACACCATGGCCTACGCTAAACCGTTTCCCCTTGCTGCACCCCAGCAAAAAGCCCCTGCCCAACCCGTCTTTGGACCCGACCTGGCGGTTCGGCTCATCTGTCCAGAATGCAGAGACCCGAATCCCAATATCGTTGAAGAGTTTGGTAGTGGAGATCTTGTCTGTGGCAATTGCGGGCTAGTTTTAGGTGATCGCATTGTTGATACGAGAAGCGAATGGCGGGTCAGTTATCTTTTCTCTCATGTTCTTTCCTGGTGGTTTGCAGTGTTTTACTTTGACTGCATTTACTGACGTGCGTTACAGACATTCGCCAACGATGAAGGTGATGATCCTTCTCGTGTTGGTGCCGCCTCGGATCCGTTGATGGAAGGAATCGAGCAATTGGACACCGTCATCAGTTTCCGTGACGGTGGGTCCGGTATAGCACGCGAACTCCAGCGCGCTTCGTCGCGGTCGGTAAACGCTCGCTCTGAGAGAAACATCCTCGGTGCATTCCGCGATATTTCCAGTTGGTGCGACCAATTCTCCCTGCCCAAAACCATCAGCGATATCGCCAAGCAGCTCTACAAACGTGCAGATGAAGAAAAACTGCTTCGTGGGAAACCCATGGAGTCCGTCATCGCTGCGTGCATCTTCATTGCGTGCCGTCAGGCCCATGTACCTCGTACGTTCCGCGAGATATGCAATCTCACGCATGTCCCAAAGAAGTTGCTGGGCCAATGTTACAAAGCCCTCGAACAGGCCTTCAATTTGTCCCCTGGTGCCACGAGCGCACATTCGGCTTCATCTCCTGGAGCAGGACCTGAAAACCTTCTAGTCCGTTACTGTAATCACCTTGACTTGCCCCCTAATGTGCAGGCCATCTGTAGCGATATTATTATCGCTGCAAGGCAGCATGGCATTGCAGATGGTCGGAGTCCAGTGTCAATCGCTGGAGGGGCCATCTATTTCACGTGCAACTTGCTGGGCATTAACAAGTCCGTCAGGGATATAAGCACTGTTGCAGGGGTCAGTGAGTCGACAATCAAATTGGTATATCGACTTTACTACGCGGATAAGGAGAAGCTGGTGAAGAAGGCGTGGATTGATGAGGGCAAAGCCAGGCTCGATCGTCTTCCTTTTGATGCAACGAAGTAATGAACTTCACCATTTTTTCATTCATTTAAGGTCACTATCACTATTGTAACACATATCATCCATCCATCCATTTTTCTTTTGTATGCGGAAGATTCTTGACATCCTTTGACTTCCCTTTTTTCAATCCACACATGTAGAAACACTCAATTAAACATAGTTTTGGGACACACAACCTGACGAATATATATCATTGTTAATGCGAACCATTGTCGCTTTTGGAATAATCCACGAAAGCAAGAGTAAAAGCAATACATAGATATGGTAAGACAATCTATCTGCGCCCACCACGACCTCCTTTCCCTCCTCTTCCTCTACTTTTCCCACCTGACATCTCGCGCCCGAGGGCGATCCCTCCACGACCTTTACTGGCGATTTTCACGGCTTTGCGGACGTTTAGGACGCCTTCATCTGCCTGGGGTTCTTTTCTCATCTTTCTTTTGTCGCTCTCCATCTTCGACAGCAGATTCAGAGACGCGTTTTTCTCGGCTTCAACTGATCCCTCATTAGGGTCGAACTGAGAATTTGTATGTTTAAAAACCTGGGACAGAAAAGAGAGGGAAATTATTTTTTCTTACCTTTCTCTTGACACCGCGAATCTTTTTCTCCCCTTCTAGTCGCTTATCGAATTTGCCCATGCTTGCGGTGCTTATGCGAGTGGTTGCCAGTGTTTTCTCAATCTCTGCCTTACGTTCGTCACGCGAAACGGCGCCGGCACGAGCGAGATTTTGTTGATGTTTTTTCTCATTCTTTGCGATCCTTTGTTTGCGTTCATCCCGAGCAGCCTTACGAGGATCATAATCGACGTCTAGGTTCCAAATTACAGTCAGGTGTTTAGAAGGAGAATCAAAACAAAGCAGAGCCCACCAGCATTAAGAGGAACTTCATGGATCCACTGCTCCTCGACCTCTCTGTTCTTTCCATTGCGACCCCATCTGTTGACCCACTCTTGTTTCTCCTCGTCCCAGACTTTCTTGTCCCTAACCTTGTGTTGAATGCCTTTGGCAGCGGCAAATTTTTCCCATTTGGTCTGTGGTTTTGGTTTTGGCAAAGGTTTGGCTCGAGGAAGCTGGAATACAGGCGGTGGGAGGACAGCAAGCGGGCCGTCGGGAGACTGTTTTGTCGGCAGGGAGAAGAGGGCAGAGATGAGTGCCTGGGCACCGTCACGAGCTAATGATTGGAGATGCTCCTCTAGATTTTCTCTGACCAAAAAATGAGAGAGTACATCTGTGGGGGAATGAGAGCGCGTACTTGTAGGAGTCCTGTTCTATTGGATTTGGATCTGAAACCAGTAGAAGACCGGTGTCGATTTCTAGAGGCGTCTCCTTTTCAACGGTGACGGATTTGCTATACTTGAGTATTCAGTATCAAATCAGAGTTGTACATGATGAGACGCACAATTTTGAAGCATGAGAGGCAAGGATATTTGAGACGTCCATTGTACAGGACTAAAGCAATAATCTAGTGCTTCAAAAAAAGAAATGGTCGCGGTTGTTTGGTTTTGATGTGCTTGGCAAGCAAGGACCGTAATGGCTGTCTTCAAACTTTGGCGCAACTTGCATCCATATCAACCTCCAATGAGTGCAAATCCCAATCCAACAGCCGGGCCAAGCTCGGGAACGGTACAGCCAGACCAGCAGAGCGTAGAGGTGATAAAAGCGCTGGGAAACATCATCAAAACACAAACCGGAGAGCCTATTACAAATGAAAGGATATCGACCCTTCTTCTCCAGAACATGGCTCAGCTCGTGCAACAGGGCAAGCTGACCCAGCGACAGATCATTCAGGTGCAGAGCTCCCTTTATGTCTTCCTATTTCTGGTTCCTTGTTCTGACATTTTCTTGTTGTAGCTTAAGGAATTTGCGGATCAGCACAAAGCACAACCTGCTAATGCAAATGCCACCGCGGCCACGCCGACGAGTGCTGCCACGCCTGGAGGACATGTACCTACCGGTGCTAATACTGCAACAGAAAATACAAGCAAAGTGCGTGTTCCCAACCTCCCTTTGTCACGTTTCTAGCTAAATAATCCAACACTTTTTAGCCGGCCACCCCAATGCCTATCCAATCATCTGGCATGCAATCTGCGATTAAAGCTGGTACATCGGACAGTCTTCCTAGCCTTGCTGCATCCCCTGCAGACTTCTATCCAACAATAAGCACTACACTGAATACAACGAATCCTGGTCCTGTTCCTTGGGCGCAGACGCGACCGACACTCACCGGTGGTATAGCTGCTGGCCGTATGTCAGGTAAGATTGCTTTCATGCTTTCCCTTTCATGTTGAGGACAACTGACCTCAAGTTGATAAACAGGAACCCCTGCCCAGGTCGCGCGACCTGCAGACGATCCGTCCATTCTAACAACAGACGATAGCCGGACGCGGCGGAAGAGCACCCCAGGAGATCAGAGTATGCGAAGAACGATTCAAGATCTGGTTTCTAGCGTCGACCCCAACGTGAAGATTGACCCAGAAGTGGAAGATGTAAGATTTTGACAATAGACTATAAATTCGTGTCGTATTTACATATGAAACCCATAGCTACTTCTCTCAATCGCAGACGAGTTCATCGACTCGGTGACCAACTTTGCATGTCGACTAGCAAAACATCGCGGTTCAGATACACTGGAAGTTCGAGATTTGCAGCTTCATCTTGGTAAGTTGTTTCTCTCACTAATCATATTCATTCACTGGAACAAATCATTCTCTTTCAGAACGCAACCACAACATCCGTATTCCTGGCTTTGACGAGACGCGTATTTCATTGGCGCAATCGTCAGCTGTTCCTTCACTTCCAGCTGCCTCGGGAAAGAAGGGTGCTCAAGGACCCCATTTGACTTTGCGAAGTCAGCGTCTTGCTCAAGTCCAACAAGCGAAGCGAGAGGCGAAACTGATGTGAAGACTGTTTTAGACTTCTACAAAACCGCATTCCTTATCATTCGATGCTATTCATTTACGCTTTCATGACCTGTACAGTTAGATCTCATTGTTGTTTTATTATTATCATTATACATGCAGAATCCGACATCGGTGATATATTTACGCAGAGCTCACTGGAAGCCTAGCGATTTCTACTCGAGAACCCATCCCTCGCCAGCCCGTTTTTGCACCTTCCCTCTGGGACACTTGCTTGGGTAACTCGGTCAGAATCTTGGCGATGAAGGTAGGGTCAGTGAGAGGAGTCATGTCTTCACGCTTTGGCAAATACTATGGATGCTGTAAGATGGATGTTGTGGGATAGATTGATGAAGCATACCCGCTGAACTCGTTCGTAAGGTGCTTCCCATCCAGCTTTCTCCCTTACGATCAATGGAGTGGATGATGCGAATGAGTGATAAATCCGAGTATCATAGGTTCTGAACAAAACATTATCGACGCGTAGTGTGAAACGAGACAGAATGAAAAAGCAGGTTGGCATCACGCGCTGAGGGGTGTTAGTGGAGAATCCAGCAAGAATGAAGCTGTTCCCTTACAATTCGTACTAGGACCGAGGATGAACCATTGTCATGCAGCTCATCCTCAAAGAGAGGTATCTCAGCGTAAAAAAGAATTGGATCAGGGCGCGATAGTTCGGCCATTGGGATCGCATTCGAGGGGTCCTCTGGATCAGCTGCGCTCCAAGCAACGGGCTCAGCCTGCCCAGATTCCTGATGACCCGTGTACATGGTTGTATAGGTCCAATCATAGGACTTGGTAGCGACGGTAGGAGGCATAGGCAATGACGAGTTAGGATCCGTTCTGGACGACGAGGCAGTGAGCTACTGAATCACGTCGATCCCATTTCGTGGTGAAAGAATCCGTGCCTGCTCTGCATCCACTTATCGGCGTAGCCGACTTTGACACCACCATCTCCTTCTCCTAACTGGCCCTTCTTGACGGCTTCTAGTGCTTTTGGGGTGGTAAAAGAGTAAATGAAGCCAGATGGCTTGTGTTCAAGAGTCAGATAGTTGTTGCCAAAAGTCATTTCAGGGATGGGGATCCCGAGGGATGCCTGCAAAGCATCGCACTCTGGCGCGTTGGATATTGGGTTTGTAGAAGCAGTAATAAGCCAGTCATAGACAGCGATTGACCTAGAATTTGGAGATTCGAGGAGCTTGTGCTCTGGAATGGCAGTGGACATGATAAGACGCGTTAAGGAGTCGGGATCTGAAATCATATTTTGATCACTACAACGAAACAAGTCACGACTCGGCCTTGTAGCTTGTCTCCTAAGCATGGACATGTCGCGCTCTTCCACCCCAGAGGCCCCTCCCCAGGACCTCTGGTCCTCCATTCTTGACTCTGTGTCCTCGTCGCGCTCAATTCCCGCAAAACAGATACTTCTCCTTGGCCAGCCGTCGTCTGGCAAGTCCACCATCGCCTCGGCCCTCCTCCAAAAGCCTGTGTCCGACGAGCAGAAGGTCGACCAGCGGTCAGACTTTGCCATCGGCTACGACTTTGCTGATGTTCGTGATGAGGCAGACGAAGGCTAGTTTTTGCTTTTCTTGTCTTGTCTGGATTCTCAAGGATAGATTATAGACACGTTGGCGCGACTGTCTGTGTACACTGTGCCCTCTTCTGCCTCGTCATATACTGCGTTGCTTCCACACTTTTTGCCTCCACGTACGGCCCTGCTGCAAACGCTTGTAATTATCACATTAGACTGGACACGTCCGTGGACCTTTGTGGAGGAGCTGGAAACTTGGCTGTCCTGGGTCGAAGCCTGGTCTAAAGGAGACGGTTCTCGAGAACTCGAAATTATACGCGAAGAAAGTCGAGAACGGCGTAAATTCCCTTACTTTTCACCATTATTTCTCTGAATGTTGATTGAAACTGCGTTTTTTTTCTTTGTTTTAGTACAGTCGCATTTACAACATTACACTGAATCTTCTTCCGACTCGATACCCTCAAACTCTACGCTTTCAAATACTATTCTACCCCTTGGTCCCGGTACATTAACACATAACTCTGCCGGTGTACCCATCATCGTTGCATGCACAAAAGCAGACCTAATTGACGATGGAAACGACATGGTTGCCGGAACTTCTGGGATGGGAAGCATGGTGAAGGGAAAAGGAGGAGAATGGGAAGAACAGACCGACGGCGTCATGCAAGTTCTTCGGACTATCTGTTTGAAGTGTGAGTTAATTCCATCCACCTGTATATTTCGATCAATGTTCATACAGATGAAATTTTAAGATGGGGCAGCGCTATTTTATACCACCCCACAACCCGCCAACCTGCAGGTTCTACGGCAGTATGCCCTGCACTTGTTGTTTATGCCACCAGCTCCGTCGCCTGCGATGGCAGCATCGACAGAGGTACAGGCGCCTGTACGGAACATATTTCCTTTTAACCAGAAACCTAATACGCTGGACCGCGACCGCATTGTCGTCCCCGCTGGATGGGATAGTTGGGGTAAGATATCGGTGCTGAGGGACGGATTCGATGCCAAAATGTGGGGAGAGGCTTGGGAGCGTGATTTAGATACTGAAGACGAACAGGGTGAGGAAACTGGGGCCAAGAAAGCCTATGCGAACCTTGTCCCCGACCAGGGATCCAAAGTAAGACGACTTGCTTTTCAAAGCACAACATTTATTCATGATGATTTTGTCATTTTACTAGCCTCCTCCTTTGCCGCCTTTCAACAATCCGACACCCGAGCAAGCTTTCCTTGCAAAGAACTACGACGAAAACTCCAAGAAGGGAGACAGAGACCCTCGCGGTGCCTTCAGAAATCCTCAGGACTTTGCTGGCGCTGCTGCAGGCATCGTTGGTCCCTTGGGAAGCAGCAGCTTCAGTCTCCCGAACGTTGAGCGAGCGCTCAGTGAGATGGAGACGGGTGTGGGCGGTATTGGCATTACGACAAATCTAGGTTCTGATGCTGCGAGACGACTTGCTGCCGCCAGTCGAACAGGACCAACGGCAGGCGGTCGTGCTACTGGCCTTTCGGCACTGGGCACGTCCACGGCAGGCAGTCTTTCCGCATCTCGGTCGCCAGTGTCGCCATCGGGTAGTGCAACATCGCCGTCTGGAAGTGGAGGGGCATCGCAGCACGAAGTGCTCCAGAACTTTTTCCAGAGTTTGCTCAGCACGAAGGACCGAGGCACGGGAGGGTCGACACGGAGCAGCCCTGCGAAACCCAACGGCAACAGCAATGTACCGGAGGAAAGCTGAGAGCTTGTTGCGTCGTCGTTGTACTGTTAGCAGGATCTAGATAGCTTTTGCATAGGCAATTATGAATGCAGTGCATTGGCAGTGCGCCACAATTATGTTTGGCGATGTTTGGCTGGGTGTGTGAGAAGACAGACAATGGCCCGTCCAGTGTTCAAGCACGGCCAAGTCGTCCAACGACTCCTCTATCGCCTACCCTTTTCTTTTTATCCTCTTAGCTCCTCTCTATCCTCAAAAATGGGAAAATGGTGCGTTTCGTCGCTTTCTTATCATGCCACTGTTGTCTCTACCCACTTGGACCCCGCTGACCCCCATCAACCCTCCAGGACGCCCAACTATGTCGAAGACATTTTACATTCAAAAATATCCAGCATGGTGTACGCAATCTTTCCATAGCAATCTCCCAGCACTCATCTTGACACCTATTCTTCCCCGATAGCTCTGGAGCCATCCGCCGAGCATCTGTCGAGAAGGAGCCTTCAATTACATATGAGAATTTCGTCCATGAATTGGACGCCGGAGACTCCTTCACAACGTCAATCATCGATGTCCTTGTCAAAGTGAGCCGCCCATATTTCCCTAGCTTGATCATGCTGAGCCTTTTGTCGCCCTAGGAAATCGCTGATAGACACACGCGTCCCTTCAGCGATCGCAAGTTCCTGTCGGAGCGCACCATTACTACTCTACGCCAACTATCTAGACATGCCCGAAGCTACCCAAGTCGTATTCCCGGACGCAGCCATAGTCGTAGAGGGATCAACCTTGCCGAATACTTCACCGCCTCTCCAAATGAATTGGATATGGAAGACGACGACGACGATTTTGTAGAAACCATGCCTCTACCAGGGGGCTCAGATCCCGAATCTGCTAGGCTGAATCCAATGCATGCAGAGTTCCATGCAAATGTTTGGCCTCCTGCGTCTACTCGTAGGATTACAGCAAGCCCTTCTCCTGTTTCCGACGAGTGGCCCCTCCCCCCGAATCCATGGGCTGCCACTGGTTCCAGTTCTTCAACAGTGGCACCCGCAACTGCCCTCACTCGACAACCGTCCATCCGCCGCTCGCCACCCAGGACAAGACTGGTTGATTTCAACGATTACACCACCCGTCGCCGCCTGGCGACCAGGAATGCACTGGTCTCCCGTCTTGATGTTACGGAGACTGTTACTGAGCCCAGAGAAGGATCATCATCGCAGACACTCCGTCGGTTCTTTCCTTTCCCCCGCTCTCGCCGTCACCAGCCGTCCACAAACCCGGCGTGGTCCGAACTTTCTGACTCTTTGAGCCCGGACTCAGATGAGCCCATGCATTACTTTGTTGAGCCTCCAAATGTCGCCACCTGGTATGACTATGACCCTCCCGAGCCCCGACTTTCCCCAGAGGTTGAGAGCCGTGAAGAGACAGAGAATTTACTCAGGGCACCCAGGCTGCGCCGTGGTGGCATTCGCCCGCCGGAATCCATGCTATCCCGCCATGCGTCACCCGTCATCATTGCTACCCCTCCTCCTCCGACTGCCCCTGCTGAGAGTACAACCCCGGCACCTGCCCCAACTCTCCAAAACACCGAAAGCTCTTCAATACCTGTACCCGAGGAGCCAATCGCTTATCCTACTCCAGGATCCTCAGAAAACGAGAATGCTGCTTAGATATCTCTACCGACGTAAACGATTCATTTTATGCGGACTTTTTTTTGGCTTCTCTTTTTCCTCTTTGAATACAGAAAAACCATTTGTCAGTTGTACGAGTATAAACCACCTATACCAGTTGATTTGGGAATATGTTGTACTAGCTGTTTTCACGATTTGTAATCCGGTTGCATTTTCTTATATATACGATAGGCAAGACTGGAATGTAGTGTGTTTCTTGTTTATCGTTGACACCTTCATGAAGACCGAACATTGAACCAATGTCAATTTGAAATCCATTCAATCTGGAAACACCAAGATTAGAGCTGAAATAAGCACAGCCACATTCGTTAGATCCCTATGAGCACAACCACTACTACTGATGTTCCAGTCATAAAGAAACGCAGTCGCCCTCAGCCGCGGGTGCGTCAGTTATCAATTGAAATGGAGGAAGAGGAGGTGACTGTAATAGAGACCGAAGAGGCTAAACTTGCGTGAGTGTCGTTCGCCTCCAAATCTCAAACGTGGAACCTGCAAGATTAACTAATGAGCTATGTTTGTTGTGGTACTTGTAGTCTGGCTGAACTGATCGAGCTGCGAAAGCTTCGAAAGGCTCGCGAAGGTATTGATGTTGCCAAACTGAATAAAGGTGACTTGAAGAAAAAGAAAAAGCGGCCTCGCGACGAAGGAGAGCAGGGTGGTTTGAGGAAGGGAGGTGGTCACGACGATGAAGAGTATGTCTCTTTTTCTCTTGCCTCTATGTCATTTTTACTGGCCTATTGACGGTCTTGCAAATAGTGAAGAAGAGGATACGGAAGCACGCACACGAAGAGTCATTCGTTCAAATAACTTTACCCAACAGACAAACACCCTAGATGTCGACAAACATATGTGCGTCCTTACCTAGTGGACCATATCCATGACTGAACAAACTTACACCTATTCCATTATTCCTCAGGATGGCGTATATTGAGGAAAACCTCAAAATACGAAGTAAACCACGAGAAGAGTCGGACGACGAAGATAAACGACCAATAGATCCACAAGAAGCACTGTACAACATTGCTGATCGATGGAAAGTTGAGAAGCAAAAGCCCACGACGGACGTTGGTAGTGTGACGAACAGTTTGACGATGCTTACTGCTATACCAGAAGTCGACTTGGGCATGGAGTGCGTACATTTCTTGGTCACTCCAGCCATGTATTGACCATGAACTCTGTTCTTTAGTGCTCGACTGAAGAATATTGAGGATACAGAGAAAGCGAAGAGGGTGGTGGCAGAGGAACGTCAAGACCGTAAGAAAGTGAATAAAGACGAGGAACATCTCATTTCTTCTCGCTGTAAGTCATATCCTGTTGATTCAGCTCTTCACAGTTTCTTACTATCCTAGTCTACCGGCCCAACGCACGAGCAAAATCCGATGCTGACATTCTCAGGGATGCTAAATTGGAGGCTATGGGTATGCCTCCCCAGGATGACTCACCTCGGCGGTCCAACAACGACAGGGCACAAATGGCCACCGATGAACTTGTATGTTTGCTCGGATTTTTCTTTGGGCTAATAATAACGTCTTGGGCAGGTAATGGAACGCTTCAAGAAAAGAATGCGAAAATAAAATTTTCTTTCATTTCTACCAGGACAGTGTACTAGCATTTGTAATATATCCATTAACCGTCGTTATCGGTTACAGTTCCAAAACTAGTTCCTTGAGTATCCCGAAATTTGGGGTACCGAAGCCAGTAACTTGAGGAGTACGGAGTCAGAAGATCACGCAGCGGTGGGAAAAGGTTATAAACACCCATACCTGGATCCCAACCTTTGGACGTCTGCCAAAGGTCGCAAAATTAGCAACTACGGTGTGTATCAATGAATCGATTACCCACATTGAAACCTGGTGTACCGCAACCAGAGTTGTGGCCAACTGTAATGTCGTTCAGACCAAGGAAACCTTTGGAATAGATGAAAGGGTTCAGGAATCCCAGGGGCGGGCGGCCAGCTTTGAGTCGGACATCGTTGAGCAAAGCTACAAAACCAGTGAAAGTTGGGCTGGATGCTGAGGTGCCTCCAATAAGGAAAGCCTGTCCCTCGATGAATACTTTGAATAGATCTCCTTGTGCTGCGACATCTGGAATTGCCTGTATGATGAGAAAATGACGAAAAATTAGATCATCTTTCCATCAAATATCGGGACATCTGGACTTACTCGCCCATTGCTAAGCAAAAACTGTCATCAACCGGTTTCTTTTCTTAAAATATAAGATAGAACGCACGGATTGAAAAGTCCAGCATAGGTTCCTTTGGGAAGAGAATTCTTCAAATAAGCGGGGACGACCTTCTCTTGGTATGGTGGGCGAGCGAACTGAATTAGAGGTGATCAACATATTGACTTTTCATAAGTGATAAGAAACCGACGTAGTTGCTGAACCCTCCTCCAGAGAAGAATCGGGTCACCGCAGTTTCAGGGAAATGGGTGGTACCGCCGACGGCAGTTACGCTAGAACTTCATGAGCATCATAAACGGGTGTCGTGCAACTCCTACTTACAAAGGGCAACTAAAATGTCACAGTTATTTTTAACTCTGATGGGGAGTGATGATCTGAGAACACATACGAAGCAGGGAATCCGGGAATGAAAGCTGTCCTATTCTTCCCGTCGTTGGTGAAGCAATTTTGGGTGGCAGGATTCGGATCGCCATCCCCGACACCTCCATCTCCAGAAGAGAACATAACAGACACTCCACGAGCACCTTTCCGTTCAACAACGTTAGTTAGTTAGAAGATACAGAAATATGTGCAATGTCTTACCAAGCTGAGCGAATTCGGCACATACACGCAGGGCAAAGTTCTTCGGGACTTGGTCAAGATGTCAGAAATGATCATTAATAACAAAATCAAGCAACTAACCAGTTTGTTCATCATCTCCATAACTAGTCGAAATAGCAAGAGGAATCTCCTTTTGTGATAAAACGAACTCCAGCCAGGTAGTATATGGCCTTGAAGTCCCTTAGAATGCAGCAAAGCTTACAATGTATGTAGAACTCACTCGTTATCATCCACAGTTTCGCCAGAGTCAGGGATGAATGGTGGCCTGCCTGCTGTAGTGAAAAAAGTCCCCTATGTACAGTTTTGTTTCATTAAAAGAGAACCCATTGAATTTATGCATTCAATTCTCACCGGAACTGGATGAGAAAGTCCGAATGCATACTCAACATCAAGGTCTGCTTCGTCACCGGCTTCGTCGCGCGTTTGATTATTTAAGCCTCCTGCCACAGATACCACTTTGAAGGATGAGTTCACAGCGTCGGGTCGTTGATCTTGGAAAAACAACTGGAGATCTGCGAAGTTGGCGAATTGTTCCTAAATAACAGTTTGTAAGGAATCGACGTGTAGTGGAAGATGCCAGTGGAAGAAGATCTTACTAGATACCCAGTTATACCAATGGAGTTTCCTTTAGCAGATGGCGTAAAACCGACAGCATTATACATTTGCTGCAAGCAGCTAATTGTTATAGTCTGGTTACAACTGGCATCTACAGTGACACCGGAAGCAGGATCATGGACAGGTTCACTTTTGGAAGCTGCAACCTCTTTTATAGGGGTGGCGCTGAAAATGGTCGACCTTTCTTTCCTGAATCGACCGAACGATGTTGTGGGTTGGATTGTATCAACATGGTCATGAAGATGAGAAGGGAGACTGTAGCTTGTTGTCCTAACTAGATAATCGCCGCTTTGTGCGTGTTGCCAAACGTAGTATTTCTGTTGAAGTCGAACGATATACTGAATTGTCCAAATCGATGTAGACTGGTTAAAAGACTCACAGTATCGAGCATCTTTTCTACCAAAGACACTGGCAGCTTGAGTGTAACCCAGTCCTTTGCTGGCGAACGAACAAGGTCGTCTTCGGTAAGGCCAAAAGACGAGATCCATTCGTTCACAAGATCCAAAGACTCAGAGTGAGGAGCAACTAGTTCCTCGACCTCCTCTTTAGAGAGGTGCTGGCCGTAACGTTCGTGGTCAGGATCGCTGATCTCGTATAGATGTTGTTCCAAGACGTGGAAATTTGGCTGAGGAAGAGCAATGCGAAGCACAATGTTGTGGTTCGCAGGCGGGTCGCCATGCTTGACCCAACCTCCTGGCAAGTCTATCTCCTCCTTGATACTATATGCATAGTCTCTCGAAGGAAGTGCTCCCACTAAAGATTTTCCCACTAAGCAGGAGGTAAGTAAAGCGACGTACGAGAATGAGCGCATGGATGAAATAAGGTGTTGGGGTCGCCCACCTGGAAATAATGTCAACGAGATTCCTAGCTTTATACTCTCGCCCTCGCAATCTATGGGGGATAATCAACCCACATGAGCCCATCCCACGACGGCTTCTTGAAGACTCCAGGTATTAATAGGCCTTTTCGAAAAGCTGTACTGTTGAGATGATGAATCTCCAACCTTTGCCTTACGATACTGTTTGCATAATGCACATGCATTTCAATTGGGCAATCTGTGTTTTTGAAATGCAGGAGTTCAATCCGGTCAACGCCAATCCGACAAAGATCACAGTAGATAGAATCATTGAGCACAGTGGTGGACTGTGGGCAGATAGGAAGATCGAAAGAGGAAATCTGTCGACACATCCAATGAGGATCTCGTAGGTCTGTGGTAAAATTAACTCGTCTTCCAGAAACATGGAACGACCTTGTGGGCATAAAGGGTAAGAAACGCCAAATCAGGTTTGGATTAGGTTCGCCTCTATTCGGGCACTCTCGTCGGGGTTTCAATCACTTACCTTCGGCATCGATGGCGCTCACTTTGACAGTCAACACCGTAGGCCATATGCCACCTGCTTTACGGAGGGCCGCTTCTCTACCATCTGGACGCAATGTCCTGGAGTCTATATACTACAGAAGCAAAGGCTTTTTGTATTTTTATACCCTATTTGCCCCGGATCGCTCATTTGCCACTCAAAATAACCATCTTGGTTCTATTTTTGAGACTATGAAAATAGCTTTTTCAATTGGCACATACGATTCTTCAGGATAAGTCTGTCATCGTACACGCTGTCAATTCAGTCCAAAAACTGCGATAAAAATGGTATCACATCATGTATTATTTGCGCAGATTGAACATTGGCAGGTACTAATGTAAATTTACGATATATCAAGGAAATTGGGTCGCTTGTAAAACAATGTGAAAAAACTCTACTTGGTGTTCAAAAGGGTCATCCTCTCCTCGGTACTTAGTCACCGGTGACGCTTGCACAAGAAGCACCTCATTATTCTCCTCCTCCAGAATCGGATTAGGTATATATTCCTCCCGGCCAATTTTCGTTATGGTTCGAGCGGTTTGATTTTTTTGCAGCCTCCGATACACAGGGGCAGGTGCGGATGGCAACTTGTACCCAATTTGGTTGGAATACGACTCCTTCATTCCGATTAACCCGCGGTTGAAGGCTTTTGCGTCGATTTGAACTTTCCATCCCACGACGTCGTAGAACTGGAACTCCATGCGAGTGATGTCGTCTCCTGAATATTCATAGTTGGAGACTTGTCTCCAAAAACATATGAAAGGATAGTTGTCGCAAACGACTTTGGCGGCTACCATGTAGGCGATAAAGAAAAGGTGACCAGCATCCTCTACTTCTTGGGAAAAGGGTATTTTCTTCGCAATGATGGCTTCATGAAAACGCTCTACGAGGATCAAAGCCGAAATTGCGACATTGACGCTGTATTTAGAGCGTCGAATAATGTTCGCGATGCGTTTCGTAAGGATGGCCTTTCCCGAAGGATCGTTCTTGATATTTTGATATTTGGACTTTGCGAATGGGTTGTTTAGAAATTTGGAGGAGCACAGCTCAGCAACCACATTGTGATCGATCCCGTCGACTGCAATGTGAGAATATTCGAAAGTCTTTAGGCCGAGATGAGTATATGTAAAAAAAGATCAGTAATTTTTAGAAACTCACTGATTTGAACAACATTTTGCCAGCAAATTGTTTCTCGGTGGAGTGGATTGGAGAAGAACGAATGATGTTTGACTCCACCGCTTCAAACATGCTTTATGGTGAATCCAATCTCCTTTCGAGTTAGGCCCCTTTCGTGTGCGTGCGACATATTTGATTGTGGACTGAAAGAGGTCTAAAATTAAGTTTAAGAATGAGAGGGGGAGGACCTGGTTCTCTCATTAACCCCTTTTCCTCATCGTCAATTTCGTAGAGGAGAACACTAGATTTAAGACACGTTATTTGAACCTGGTGTAGGTGACATGTAACTACATCTACTACCATCAAAATTTTGAAATCCGTTACTAGCCGTTCATCTCTGTGGCCCACATAACATGTCATTAAACTTGTGTCCTTCCTCATACCATTACATTGGCATGAAGCTACTTACCTTATGTCTCCGGTTTGTTTAGTCGCCCATGACTTGCCAAATAGGCTGATCCAGAGTCTGCCCATACTTGATAACGAGTAATCTTTGCCTCTTCATCAAAATCCAAAGTATAGGTGAATGTCTCATTCCACGATTGGCATGTGTTTAACCAGGTGAATTCGGCTCTTCCCTTCACAGACGCCTTGAGAACCTCTGTATCCACAACGTACTCTGAGAATGCCATTTCCTTGTAGCTAAGCAGCGATGAGATAAGGTCGAAGTACTGTTTCACGGCCTGACTTCCTACAAATGGTCGTCCAAGGAATGGGGCGAGTATAGGGGCACCGTATTCAATGACGGAGATTTCATGTGTGGTGGAAAAGTGTGCTAGAATTTCATCAATGCTCTTTTTTTCGGCGAAGGATTCGCAAAATTTCTGAGCAGCAATAAGTAGTTGTAATCGTGTCGGTGACATGTGCAAGTGTTGCAAAGGTTTGCCAGCAGAACCTGTTTGGCGTTGGTTTGGCACATTGTCTTCAAGGGTGACGTCATCTTCTAAATATGAAATTGATGGCGCGATCCCCAAATAGACGCCCATACGGTGGCTGTACACAATGGCGAGAGTGCGAAGTAAGTGTGATCGTTATAACGGAAACCACAGCAGAACAGTGTTATGAAGAAATAATTTATTAAAGCCATGCATCTCATAAGCTATTTAAATACTAGCGACACGCGAAATGGGGCCGCGGTGTTTGGCTCCTGATCGAAAGTACTCTGCCAGAACAGTTATGACTCTTTAATCCAACCTCATGATAACCTGCATGTTCCTGCGAGGCTGATATGAAACACATTTTTGGAAAGAGTTTGTGTGATTAAATGCACGAGTAAGCTTGAAATACTCTTATATGTCTTGAAATGCATCAAAACATAATAGCCAGTGGGGTGTCTCAATACGAAACAATCTAAATTTCCGAGTTACTACAAGACGCCGCCAGTCAGGTCGTATTAATTGAGAATGAGAAGAGCATATATTGCTAATGTAGGCGTAAAAACGTGGATGTAAAACGCTCTCATTCATCTGAAACGGTGTTGCATAAAAGCTCTATGATATGAAAGCAATCGCGTTTTCATTACAAATTTTGTTCAACAAAGTGTCATCTTAAATACCATGATTCATCTTTTTGGAACAATTTTCTTCCCTGGAATTGTCCAAATTACCCACTCATATCAGTAAGAATTATTGACACAGATCGTGAGCTAAGAGATGAAATTAAAGATATTTCAAAGTCATTCGTCAATATGAATTATCCCAACACTCTTTTCATAAGTTAATTTAATGAATAAGGACAGGCAGTATGTTAAGCCGGAACAATGGGGAACCATTTATTAAATACATTGTCTGGGTCATACCGCTTCTTGATAGTCTGTAGCCTTGGATAATTTTCTCCAAATACGAGTTTTGCTTTATCTTGTACCAAAGTAACACCCTTGGCATTGTCAACGAAAGCTTCGGGATCTTCGACAGAATGATTAGCAATATGTGACAACGAAAGTCATATACAGATATACTCACCGTAGTTGCTATACCCCAAAGTCTCGGCAGTTGTCATATCCTTTCCGTCTCTGGAGATAATCGATGCCAATTCGTAGGTGTGCTTTCGAGCTTCTTGTGTGCGGTCTCCAGTAGAGTTATCCCATGTAAGGTTAACTAAAACACTCGAAGCAAACTCCCGACGAAAAGCAGTAGCATCCCTCGACACCGAATTGATTTTTTGTAGAGGGAAGTATTCATACAAAATTGCGCCGTTGAAATTATCGGACTTCACCAGGTCCACAAATTTGTTGTGGGCCCTCACGATGGCCTCGGGGTTAGGTCGTTTATGTGCGACTCCTTTTTGATATACTCCAGAGCCATGAACGGCCATCGGATTCTACAGATGAGTTCAGTACTGGAAATGACACGAATTAATATTTGCACTAGGTACATACAGAGATCGCGTTAAGTTCTTCATAAGGTATTTCCTTGGTTAAATCAGCAAGGGGGGCTAAGTAATCGGTCAGAATAAAATTTAAACAATCGGGAAATCATCCAACCAATATCATGGAACGCTTTATATTTTTGTCTTCCTTCGGCCTCCGATCCATTGAAAAACGGAATGACCGCAAAAATGGGCTACAGGGTAAAAGGTAAACGACAAGCGCAACTGGATCTGTGAAAGGAAAGAGTACCTACATTGCCATACGGTCCAACAGCACTGATCTGGATCATGCCTTCCTTCTCGCTCATTGTTTCCATCCACTTGAGAGTGACTTCAAGCACTTGTTCAATGGCAGATGGCGGGTAAATCAGAATTCCAGAATATATGGTAGGGCGTTGAGGGTGTAGTTGGAGGACGAATTCCGTGACGACCCCAAAATTTCCGCCCCCGCCACGAATGGCGAAGAATAAGTCCGGGTTCTCATCCTTATTAACTGTAAGGATAGAACCATCAGCGGTTACAAGGGTAGCCTACAGTCCACATCAATCTTGTGATAAAAATAGTACAACAGGCAAAGATGATTTCACACCTGCACGAGGTTATCGATTGCCAGTCCATATGCACCACTTAGCCATCCATAACCTCCCCCAAGGATCAGACTGTAAGGCATCAGATCGTATCAGGACAATTGTTGACGACGGCAGGTATCTACTAACCCTCCTACACCAGTCTACTCTTGCATGTTCATGTAAGAAGACCTGTGGTTTTGTGAGATTAATGTGTAGCACTTACATGGTTCACAGTCCCTCCCACCGTCGCCAACTCGTGTTTGATGGCGGCTTTGTCGACAGTCTCCCAGATAGCACCCCCGCCCACGTATGCCAATTTCTTAGCAGGATCGACTGTCACGCCATTCAAGTAGCGCGAAGGGTCAATAACCAAACCATTCTCCACGGACGACGATCCCACAACACTATGTCCCCCTCCTCGAACGGCGATTGGTAGGTCGTTGTCCCTAGCAAATCGCAAGGCATTGACGACATCTCCGTTGTCCTTGACAAAGACAACCAGCTTCGCTTGCCGGACCGCGTTTGCTGCCCATCTGAAGATAGCTTTGGGATATGTAGGGTCCTCAGGGGTTATGACATCGCCTTTGATCGTTTGTGCAAACTGTGCAATATCCATGATGAGTGAAAGGGTGATAGGAGGTAATAATTTTCTTTGCCCGGAGTCCAGAATTTGAAGCTTCTTATATCTTCTCATAACCCGAGAAACCCTAGAGTTTTCACAAGCGATCACATTTTGCGAGCTGGCCAGTGCACAGACAAAGAAAACCTATATGAAATCTGGGTCACAGTGCAACAACCGTGTGAGAATCAAGTTGCCAGCCGGGTAAACGTCTCATGAGCGTCCAGTAGGGACTGACAAATCATTGGTTCGTCAACAACGAAGTCTCCAGGGAGAAGTTGAGCACGATCTCCTACTCCTAAGCATATACTTGGACTTGTACTACGCACTGAAACACATATTGTTCTCCCTGATTTGGTGAACACATCGAAGACCAAATGCTGCATAAGTCCGTGTCCTCCATTCCATTTTTAAGATTTGCAGTGGAGAACAGTCATTTCGAATGACCGGCGGGGTGGTATCTTGAAGCTTGAAGACGGAATCACTCAAAAAGGAGTACTGGTGTGATCAACTGATCTAGTAGATCGGTGGAAGCATCAGAGTGAAAATGAGGTACGAAGGAAAATGTTTAGCAAAAGGTCAATATGATTTTTAAACTATTAGCGGTGATAGGAAACCGACGAGGCGCCGCCCTCAAACATGATAGGGCGTCTTCAACTGGAAATAGATGTACAATTCATCAACCAGAAATGTCGAGTTCATGATGGAGCTCACAAACATAACTTGGAGTATTCTCGGTAGACAAAGCATATTGACGTGAGAACCTGTAAGGTGGCCATTTCTGAACACACATCTAGTCTTCATTGGGGTAATGGACGATCTTGGAAAGATCAGTGAGCAAATCTCTATAATGGATGACTGCTTACTACGCCCGCGGGTTCGGAACGGCGAGGAGAATTCAATCTGATAGCAAGCAAAAAGAAACGAAAGAAACAACGAGTCTGGTTGATTGTACATTCTAGTGCTTGGTATTTGGCGTAGGCGCCATGATGGTTGATACTCGCGCCGTCGTTCAACGACAAAGTTTAGGCGCGTTGATGGCGCCTGACTATTAATCGGCAACTCCCGATGTTCAAGGGTCTTGCTGCCAATGTAATTAACTAACTTAACCCTTTCTTTCAAGTACACGATCACCGACACCTCTGATAACCTTTCTTCAGGGTCTACGGATCATCCTGGAACGACTTGAAGAGCATTTACATGTTGCGAACTCATGGCTGCCGTATGGAAACTTGAACGCAGTCGTAAACCTATTTGCCAGTGCTTGATGTCCTACTCCAGTGACACTTGCAGGTAGTAACACGATGTTTTCATTTCCGGACGTTCAGGCCTTTCACAGATTTAGCTGCTATATACTGCGGCGGTATTCTGTTCCTCTGTCTCTCTATTCCCCTTTCGCTGACACTTTTGGGCGCCGACTCGGACGTCGGCTCTTATCATGCGGCCATCTGGCTGCTTCGACGGACCGTTGTTTGCGATGCGTATATAAAGCATCTGCACACGCTAAATCTGCTATCTAGGATGTTAGAACTACTTCCTGTGGTTCTTTAGCCACCATGATGAGTAACACCAATTTCTACCAATCGGCTCTGCGCGGTCTTTACCCAAGAATGTTCGTATCACTCCGTTTGCGCCATATACCTATCTGTCAATTTGTTTTACAACCTATGACTCTGGAACTCCGCGTGGACGAGTGACTTTTCACTTTCTTGATTCGAGCCTTTTGATTCATCACCAAATCCGCATTCACCCTCTTTGCGTGCCCACTACCTGACCTTGAGCCTTGAGGCGTCACTGCATTTCGCCATTTGGGGAAGCCTCGTTGTTACTATTCAACTACTATAAAGAGGGTACTACTGCTCTCTTATACCTCCTCTTCAACCTTTCAGCTGTTCAGTGTTCATACGCGTTCTCAGACATGGCCGCTTACAGCGCAGGCTACGAAAACTACGATCCCTATATGTCCCGCTCTATGTCTCGTTCTATGTCTCGCCGCCAGTCAATTGGCTACCCAGGAACTCCTTATTACGGTCAGCAGAGCTACTCGGAAGGCGCAGTGGGCACAGAAGTGAGCATTTGCCGATTCGTTTCTCCAATTATATCTAATGGTTCCTTCTGTCTACAGTATCCACAGCCATATCAGACATATCCGAATAGTGCTCTTGTACCTGTGAGTCGACGACTAACTAGTCAAGGTGGGTATAATTAATTGGGATTCCGTTTTTCATAAAATCAAAAGCTCAACGACGGAATATCAGGATACGACATGGATGATCCTTACTACGATGACCGTCAGATGTCCATGTCGTACCCCAGTTCAATGTCTTATTCAACCTCAGCGGTAATGCCCAGATCGCGCCGTCACTCAACAGTATCATTTGCCACCCGCCCCCAAGGTCTAGACGCCTACCGGGTGCCCAGTGCCCTTCACCTGAAATTCAAGCGAAAAGGATCATTCAGCTCAGGGATCGGACTCGACGAAGCGCAGCAACGGATTCGGCTTTCAGGAAATGACGCATATACGTTCCACGATCTTCATGCGGATAGTCGCGGTCGCATCCATCTCAGAGTCAAGGTGAGCTGGCGTCACTCTTCCTATCTTAAAATAGCGCTAATTCAGTCCTACGAACGTGCTTAGTGGACAGGTTACTCTTCACTGACATACGAAATCCCGTTGGACGGGTATGATGGACGTGTCGATCTGCAGACTCTGGCCCGGCGTGTCTCGAGAGCCTGTGTTCACTACCTCCAGGTACGTTTCTCAATGTGAATCTCGCCGTTTTCCCCATTTACTGAAGAATCAACAGGCGAATGTTATTCCTATTCTCTGGGATCGCGTCTTGTTGCACCATTTGGAGGAGATTTCATACGGTGTATGGCAGCCCATGCTCTCTACACGTTGATCGTGTGAGCACAGGGAAGAGTATAATCTTTTCTTGTCCGAAGACAATTCGTCTACAAAATGTTGCCCGTGCGCTACATCCCTTTCGATTAACACTCGACGTTCCTACATAGCCGTAGTTGTTTTCTTCGATTCAATTCTTCGATTTTTTTTTTCGCTTTACGATGCCATGCTCATGATCTGCGCCTGCACGTCTTGACTTTGCGTTTTACGCAAGGCGCCTCCCCCATTCCATGCTCTCTTGCTCCGAGTGGCTGTGTACGGTTTGTACTGTACAATGTACCATAGTGTATTTGTTCGTTCGATCTTCTCCTTTCTATACTTATTCGCTTCAGTATTCTTAAAGAATTCGGATTTGGAGTTGTTTGATTAAGTAGCTGCATACAGATTACCCACTATCTAATATCTATGATAAAAGCGACATTTCTTTCCAGCATAGGCGCAAAGCATTCCAATAAAGTACACAGGATTTAATTAGTTCGTGAAAGGGTTACAGCCGCAGAATATCCCCTTGACAGCAAAGCTCATGATGCTACCTATCGATAATCCACCGACCAGACAGAAACTGGCCACTGTGGCAGCGACATCGACGTCCTCCGCTCGGCCCTTTAATCTGGGATTGTGCTCCAAGGATGGCGCGGACATCATGCACAGACTTGAAAGGTAGCCATTGGACCATCCGAACAAGAAAAGTATGATCATGAACATTAAGTCAGAATTGATGATAGGTGAAGTAACTGCAGCAGTAGGCCCTCGTTGGATATTGCACATTAGAAACAGAGGGATAAACAGTGTTCGGGAGAGTGACAGGGCTAGAAGACGACGAGCACTCCATATGAGGAAGATGGGGAATGAGCAGATGTACCGTCCCAAGAAGTCTCCGACATTGAACACGAGAAAATGGAATGCACTGAAAAGCAGAGGATGTGTAGAAGGATTTGTGGGTTGAACGGACGTTGTGATGGGAGGATACACGGCCTACATCGAAGTCAGTAACGCATAAGAAATAAAGAGCCGATCAAGAGCATACTAAAGTGACTATGAAAACATAGGCAACAGCAACCTCATATATAGCATTTGCTCTCCCGACTCTAAAGGCGTTTGCTGTATCCTCAATTGCTGAAGTACTCGAGACATGGGTAACAAGGCCTTCTCTTTCGTCTGCATGTCCAATCTCACCCGCTGTCCTCTTTCGTCCGCGTTCTAGCGACGCCGCCACTTGCTGATAGATAGGCGTCTTGGTCATCCAAGAGTGGGCCCCCGCACTAACCACAAGAAATAGGGTGGAAAGGGAGAAGAATATGAACGCGGATCGCTCTTCGGCTGATCCGTCGCTGATATAGACGCGGGTCTTGCCTCGAACAGAAGCGGCTGCGCTAATGACTTGGACGCCACTGACAGCGACAGCGACGGCTGCCTGACCGGACATCATAGCTTGTACAGCTAGAGGGCCAAAGAGCGACGCTACTGCGATTACAGACGTCTGGAGATATGCACCGACAACGGCCTGAGATGCGCCATTGAACAAGATGAAGGAGAAGAATACGCCTGGGGATGGTGTAAAGAAGGTACTGAGGGTGAGTAGGAAGTTCAAGATAGCCAACCAGATTATTGAAGAACGCGTTTGACGGGAGGGGCTGGTCTACAATGCCCATGCCCGGTATCAGCAAGGAACTGGAGGAACGAAAATACGACAAACATGTTTCGAATTTGCGGTAGCATGTCCCAGGGCTATAAAGTTGGCCGCAGTAAAAGTGGTGGTGAGATAAGACGCGAATGTTGAGTGTAACGATGAATTGGCCAGTCTCGACGAAAAGAATGGCATAGCTGTGATGACAACTACAGCAGTGTTAGCATGTGCTACCTCATTGAATTGCAGAAAACACGAACCATTCCAGGACAGCAGCACCGCACAACCCAATATGAAGTGAATCCAGCGAATTGGTGCTGTGACCAATACAGTCTGCGGGTGAGATAACGGAGGCGTAGACACGCCTGTCTCTACAGCACCACCTTCACGGTCGAGTTCAATCTGTGATGGATTGGCATCGTAGCTCGCCGACGGTACGACATGGTAGAGGGCCTCCGGTGAGCCCAGTGATGGTGGTGGCATGAAGAAGAGAAAGAGACGTGACAGCCACGGTGGACCTCTGGTATTAAAAGTAAGAGTCACCCGAATAGAACGTGAGCCACCGTTTGTCAAAGTTAGTGTCAACACCAAATTGGGATTATCTGAGCTAGTACCAGGAGTGTATACATAAATTAAAGACGTATTCTAAGCCTTCAGACCCTGTTTGGTTTGTTTAGCCTTCTTAACAGCCAATGCCTTCGGTATAACTTGGTTGGGCTCATCCTCGAGCATCAACTCAGTGAGGCGGCGACGCTGCCTATCCTCCTTCTTCTCCTTCTTCGCATTCTTTCTTTCCCACTTGAGCATCTGGGCAGAATGCATCCATCTAGCTTTCTTCTTCTTGGCTTGCTCCTCCTTCACTTGCTCGCGCCATTTAAAGGCAGCGTCAGACCTGGCCTGTTTAACAGTGCGCCCGTCGAGGTTCGCAAGTTCGTAGGCAGTGATCTTCTTCAGTAAATTGTGGATGCCGGCCTGGTATTGCTTCCATCGCTCCAGCTTTTTAGCGCGCGAGTGAGGGTTGGCAAGGTCGGGTTGGAGGTAAACTTCGAAGGGCGCTGATGGGTCGTAGTATGGGGTGCGGTGTGGATTGTAGATATGGTCTAGGTATTCTGCTTCACTAGGGATTGGAGGAAGTGGTTCCAGCTTGTCGGGGTTGAAGTGAGGTAGTTTATACGTAATCTTTGCAACATCCTCAGCGAGCGTATCGTATAGTCCAGCTAATGTAAACTAATCATAAGTAAAACACAGATGGAAAGGTACTGCGGAATTGACCTTCAGGGTATTTGCGTTCGGGTTTCTTAGGCCAGGGAATAAAGATTTTTTTCCCGTATTCCGACGGTTGCAGTTTCGGAACGGTCTTTACAGCATACCTTTTCCACACGTATCGGTGCAGGCGGTAGTCCCAGTAGGGCTGCGTTGTGCCGATACGCAAAGCAAAAACACTGAATAACAGGCGTCAATCACATGAGATAAATGGAGTTTGAGAAACAGAGGACGGACTGTTGGAAGGAAAGCAGGCCAGAGGGATCATCGGGTGTTGGCACTTCGAATTCACCCAGATACAGTTGGCACCGCGAATAATGGTAGTTTTTGGATTTCGGAGGTTGTCCTTCTGCGCTTGACTCTTCCTAACCATGACGGATCAGTTCAGAGAGACAATAAAGGAATTTGGACAAGTGAGCGCGTACCACCGTGTTCTTCAGGAAAACCCGATTGCTCAGTCGGTTGATACTCAGCACTTCGTGGATTATGCTCTCAGGATCTCCGCGCAGACGAATCTGGTCCCCTGGAGCAATGTTCCACCATTTTATACGGTCGGCCGGTCGGACAGACTTGATTTTAGGGTCGTACTTTGACCTCCGAATGACCCAAGCTCGTGGAATAGGCCGGAGATGGTTGAAGTGTGTAGTGACAGAGCTCTGGGTTGCGGCACTCAGGACGCTCTTCTTGGTAAAGTACTTTAAGGACGACATGTCCAGGCCAGGTCAGAGTATGCTAAAGCATACACCGAGGGCGTTAGTGAATGAACCGACTTGTAACTGTCACAGTCAAGCGCGTCTTTCGCAGAAAAATACATAGTCACGTGAGGACCTCCCTGAAAGTAACATGTATATTTTCATTCTTACAAGAAACCGCTACTAAGGAGCTAATCCACAGCAAGCTGAGATGGTTGATACAAACTGATACAATAGATGTTGGACATAAATTACCCGACCCAGACCTCAGATGACATACAGAGTGTCCAAATCGTCACCCAACTGCTACCGGTCTCGAGCCGCTCCAAGCTATTGAAGAAGAACTTGGTTCCTCAGATTCAAGTGTCTGCAACAAGTCAGTAAAGTTACAACAACAACAGACGCAGAGCGAACATACCTCCAATAGCATGCCCAGAACTTGGTCGACTTCAGCAGGAGGGATGCCTCCGCATCCTGCCCCAATCAACCGTCTATAGTCTCCCATTCGCCCACTCGTACCGGCCTCAGTTTGGAACGTCACCAACTCGTCAAACATCACTTTTCTTCGCTTTCTAAATTGGGTAATCTCTTCTCGCAGGGCTTCACACTGTTGCCGTAATTCTTCAGGGTCCTCTGGAATGTGTGCGTACAAGTCGACCAAATCAGAGACGTCTTCCTGTGCGGTAGACTTTCTTTTCCCTTTCGCCTTTTCGCCATCGGGAGAGATGTCCATCTCAGTCTCTTCTTCAATATGTATGGTTG
This sequence comes from Psilocybe cubensis, assembly GCF_017499595.1. Lineage (NCBI taxonomy): Eukaryota > Fungi > Basidiomycota > Agaricomycetes > Agaricales > Agrocybaceae > Psilocybe > Psilocybe cubensis. The sequence continues at coordinate 1,430,355 of NC_063002.1, read as the reverse complement.
CGGTAGCCGGGGTGAGCATGAGTTCGCCGTTGGCTGCTTCACGGATAATGCTTTCGCGAGTCTCCTCATCTTTGACCCATTTCTCCCAGCCTAGTCTGTACCGTCGCCCCATCTTGTCTGAGAGGCTCTTTTGCATATCTCGAAGGTGATGTTTGGCCGTGACCAGCCCTTCAGCCTGTTGCTTCAACTGGCTAACAGAGCGTTGGCTTTCTAAAATTTCTGCCTGAATGTTTGACAGTAACGCGTGAGCCTGGGTCGTGTCGCGTTCTTTATCTTTGAGTTCCTGGTCAAAGGAAGAAGCCAAGCTATCCATCATTGCAGCGATATCATTGACGCAGCGGGTGCTTGCTTTTTGTGCTGCAATAGAATGATGTAGAGGGGGTTTGTCGCCATTGGCAGGGGCGTAAGCATAGCCCAATGCTGCTGTCGAGGGCGGATACGCGGCTTGGGCATTACGGAAGGACATGGTGGAAATACGAGAGGGTGGTACAGGAGATGCCCTGAACCTTTCATCCTCGAGAATGTAATCTTCGGCACTCTTCCCATCATTGTTCATGATCTTTGGGTTGGCGCCATGATCAATTAAAATTTTAACAAGACGTTTGCTGCGAGCTCTGGCGGCCAGGGTCAGAGCCGTCTCGCCATCTTCGTCCTGGAAGTTGATAACATCTGCAAGTTCTTTTGGATAATCCGCTAATCGGGTGAGGACTGTTTCCATATAGTAGCGGGCAGCGTGAGTTTTGCCTTTGGACATCGCAACATCTACAATGTGGTGGAATAATGTACGATTGTAGTTGTCGATATTAAGCGTTGAGCGGTGGAGCAGTTCATAAAGTTCAGGAAATTTGCGGACGTCATAGTTGTTAGCAAACATAACAGAGCGCATCAGTGCCGTTTGGCCTGCCTTGTTCACTTTAAAGATATCTGCTCCCGCAGTTAAAAGTAATTTGACGACGCGAATACGTCCCATGGCGCAACCCCAGTGCAGGGCAGTATGGCCATCGTCGTCAATGGCCATGTTAGGATCCAAATCCGGAGGCGGGTTAATGAGGATATCAGGAATTTGGTTCGAATCAGAAATGAAGAATTCCAGGACCTGGTCAGCATATGACCGATCGTCCTCTTCTTCAAGCAATTCGGATCGTTCGTCTAAAGTTGGTCGATGTCGAGAGCGCCGCGAAACAGCATTGCGGTTTTCAACACCGTTTGACTCGTAAGATGGACCGGGGCTGTTGATTGGAGATGGAGTGTGCGAAATAGATGACCTTTCTGAAGGAGCAGGCGTCATGGAGCCGTCCTCCGACCCGCGGAGAGACAACGTATCGTGATCGGAATCGTCTTCGACGGTTTCTACTTGTTTTCTCGAAGATCTAGTGTTAGCTACCGACGGCGTCTCGGGAGGAGCTTTGCGCGCTGGTCGAGGGACTGTCGCCGCGACAAGGTGCTTAGGGGCGAGAGGAGGGCTCTTCGCTGCAGGCTGGTACTCAATGATAGGCCGTAAAAGAATTTCACAGTTATACTGTTTTGCGAGAGCCAATCCTCTTTCAAGGGGAATCCACGTGCCTGACGTCCTTGGTCAACGAACGCGAAACAAAGAATATTACAAGGATTCTTTGCTAACCTTGATATTTTCCATAGCCTCCTTGAACCTTTTCGTGCTCACCTTTCTGGACTTCGCGTTCAAGAACACGGGTTCGTTGTGGTTTGTCGAAACCAGCGACTTTCAGGATCTGAGTCGCGTTGAGCCACGAGTCCGACCGCCGCCTCATCACCGCGATGCCCTTGCACATCCTAGAGGCATTGCAATATCAGACCATGAGCGGGAAGACGCGTATAACAAGACTTACATCTCGTACACAGGAATACCGCTGTACGTCGCCTATAGCATTAACGCGACGTGTAAGTTCGGGATGGCACCTCATTGACACGATGGGAAAACTTGCCTTGAAAATCTGGTTATCTGGTGGTGGCATCTTGAAGGACCGCGGGCGCACAGTATACAAAAGAGGGCAAGAGCTTTTATACGAGTACGCTGCTCCCCCAAGTATTCGCGAACAAGCCGAGGAGGATGGTCTCAGCGTCGGTCGGAAGATGTTCAGGCTAGGGAGACCGCCTTGACGCGTGAAACAACAAGCACAAACACCGCCTTGTTACCTCAATCCCATTGTTACCTTCCCGGCCATCATTGGTCGGAATAAGGTGTATCTACACAGACACGAAATATTTACATGATAATATCCAATTGTGATTCGAGTCATTCAAATTCATAACGCTCCTCTTCACCAACTCTTGCAAAATGGTTTATATCTTCAGGGACTCAGGGTCACCCATTAACATCAGACGACACGCGTTCACGCGCATAGTACGTGACCAGTTCAGGCTTGACGCCTCCTGAACATCAGCTCAGCGGTCATATTGGGAATACAACCTGCTGACATCCACCAATTCTCTGGCCTTTGCTTTTCCTTAACCAATTTGACATCATAATTCAAAAGAACATGCGCAAGCATCGTCTTGAGTTCGTTTACCGCGAAGAAACGGCCCGGACTAGAGTTATGATCAACAACCCGATTTTACGAAAGCGCGTTTAGTAAACCTACCAGGCGTGCTTCCCTATTCCAAAGACCCCGTAATCCAAACTGAGAGATATCATTTGGTGTTGCTTGCTTTCGCCCTCCTTATCTCTCAGTTCCGCAAACCGGAATCCTTGGAATTCTGACGGATTGTCATACTTGCTCTACAAGTCACGTCAGTGGCTTGGAGTGAATAACATCACAGTCCGTTTTTACCTCATCCATGTGTGTAGCACTGGTTGCAAAGCCCAAATGTGTCCCGGCAGGAACGGTGATTCCATTAGAAAACGTAAAATCTTTCATTGCTACACGTCTCATCATCACTGGGTATCCAAATAAGTTAGTGCATATGAGGATAATGCGAGTGAGAGCACTTACGGCCGCTAGCAGCAATACGTTGAGATTCTTTAATAAAGCTGTCAACCTTATGCATATTCACAGTAGACACTTTTGTCCACCCTTCAGTAGCTATTATGGATTCTATTTCCTCCCGCAAAGGTTTAACATATTCTGGGTAGGTGGCTAGGTCGTAAAGAATATGGGTGAAAGCCTGCAGTCATATCAGTAAAAACCCAGTAATATAAAAAAGGTACGGACCATGGACGTTGTGTGTATAGCCCCGAAATTGACAGAGAGCAGTCGAATGACCAAATCTCGTATATCCCGTTGTTCGCCTTCTGCCACATCGATCAACCAGCTAATCAGATTATTCTATGAAATTCGGATTAAAATTAACAACGCATAATAAGGTTCAATGACATTCTCACTGGTTTGTCAGGACGATCTTTGCCGTACTGAGTTTCTTTATCCAATTGCTCCTGAAATAGAGGTCCAGCAAGGGAAATCGCAGTTTCTATCCTTCGAGATGCTTTGGTTCGAAGTCTACCTATAACACTGCCCAAATTGAAGTAAATAATTAACAATGGATTTAATACTAGCAGTACATTGGACGCACGGTCTGAGGATTTTGGGAAACATATTGATAAATTGTGCACCGGCCACGACATCCAAAGTAAATTGCTCATTGAGCTCACGATATTCAGGATTTCGACCTAGAGACAGTTTTGGTCATGATTGTTTGGAGCAAATTATCCTTGTTCTTACAAAGAGGGAGCCCCACAAATACCCTATTGGATGTTCTGCAAACAATGCTAACAATTGTTTTATAAACAGGTATGGAGGCCCATTCTATGGGTTTGTCTACCATTAGTTCGCGGGTAATTCAAGTCCAATGCAAAACATACCGTCGCCTTTGCAGGGTACCAAGTCAGAGAAGCTGGATGCTATCTCATCTTTAATATCATTGAAGCGGGTTCCGAGATGTCTGGTTAACGGAGTCCGAACAACGCCTACGTGGTAGGGGTCAGTGCTGATTCTGGGGCTAATCATGTAATCAGACTGAGCGGTCTGTATTGGCTTCAGCGTTAGTGGATTTCGATGATTGACATGGTATAACCTCTGCAATTGCTGCTCTGGACGAGAGCTGTTCGTCAGACGCTTTTCGAATGTCATTGATCATATCTGGGCCTGTGATTACGACCATCCATTTTGACATCATCGACACTTTGAAGGCACCCCCGTAGTACTGGTCGTTCAATGATGAACACACATTCGAATAGAGCAAGGAAGGGGGAACCTTAGAATAACCATCATGAATCATTTCATGTCCGATCTTGGGAAACTGGAAAGCGTCGAAATAAGAGAGCAGAATCCCGGGTGATCCAATCGTTGGGATGTGTTTCAACTCCAACATAATAAGACATAGAAACAAATTATCAGGATGGCAATATCAATACCTGATATGTCGTCGCATTCCACCAGAGATAAATCAGGTAGCCTAGAAAAATAGGTGCAAGCGCTGAGAGAAACGGTGTATCAGTGGAAAAATCCATGCTGCAGCTGGGGGTTTATCGAGACAATATCGAGACTACAATGGCCTGATCATGATTTATATGCGTGTAATGAATCATTTGACAACAGAAACGTAAGATATGCAGGGTTTTGCACTCGAAAGGAACGGATTAAGTAGCCGACCCATACTATGCGATGACAAGCGCTCATATGGATACCTTTGGGATTTTGCTGGAGAGTGATAGACTTGTGACCGGTCTTTGCAATCGGCAAGCCACACGGTAGATAACGGTCAAAAAGGTATAGAGACAATAACGAGATCGTCAGCTCAGAGCTGCCAATGGGGAATGATATGATATGGCATAAACCTTGATTTGGGAGATGAGCCTGAGGCCAGGACGAGGGGAAAGAGTAAACATTGACCATCACGTGATGTTGATCTGTTCGTGAACGTGGGTTGGTGCGAGGCTTGCAACTTGACCGCAACCTTCTCCAACAAACAACCTCGTTCACCTATATCCAACACGGACGCGTCTAATCCTCCAATATTTTCTCTTATCAATGGCTCCCAACTGCGAGCCACTCTGTGTCTTTGGTGACAGGTATTTTTCCGCCTTCAGGTCCAATTTATCAGGTCCAACAAAGTTCAACACAATATTTTCAGGCTTTATTTCACCACTTTTCCCCATCCTCCTCCGCCGCCGCACGCTCTCAACAAGCAGGACTCGGAACATGGCAATCAGCCGCGCATTCGCTCACGGCCGAAGGGCAGCTCTTCTGCAAGCACTTCTGACCATTATGCATCCTACTACTATTTCACGATCGACGACCAGCTTCTCTATCTATCCTTCTTTCAAGACTGGGGCCCTCTGAATCTTGCCATGGTATACAAGGCGTGCATCCTCATACATGAACTCCTCGAGGTAAGGCGCGATAACCATCCATGCATCCTCCTCGTGCCACTCACGTGCGGCAACTTTATTGTTTTCCAGGATAAGGATTTGGCCTCGCATAGATTGGTCCTCTACTCATCGGATGACCCTAAGAGAAAGGCTAACGCTGCTCTTCTTATGGCATTATATGTGGTAATTTGCCTGCCTCGTGCCTCGTGTATTTCTATGGTTCACAGATAGTGCCATGTAGATGATTGTGCAACGTCGAGCACCATGGGAAGCCTTCCATCCAATAGCGGAACTAGAGTTCATGCCATTCCGAGACGCAGGGCGTGGTCCTTCTGACTTCAATTTGAGTATACAAGACTGTCTCTGGGGACTATGGAAGGCTATGCAACACGGCTTATGCGACATGAACGAATTTAGTGTGGAAGATTACGAATATTACGAAAAGGTGGAAAATGGTGACTGGAATTGGTTAACACCAAACTTCATTGCTTTCGCATCACCCGTCGATACCAACTGGATAAAACGCGAGAAAGAAGCCAAAGAAAGTACCAATTCCTCCAATCCCGGTTCCATCTCCCGTACCCCTTCCTCATCTGGGTCCAATCTAGCTCTTCAGCGAAAACTTCCCACACCTTACCTCAACTGCTTGGACTACTTCGAAAAGCGAAATATCAAACTCGTCGTGCGGTTAAATACCGAACTTTATGACCGGAATACCTTTTTGGACCGGGGAATTGATCATATGGAGCTTTACTTTGATGATGGGACGAATCCCACAGATGAAATTGTGCGGACCTTCTTGGACGTCGCCGATCGCATTGTAGAAAGTGGTGGAGTAGTTGCCGTTCATGTATGCTTCACTTACTACTTTCTTTATTTTCAAACTTATTGTTTCTTTACAGTGTAAAGCAGGGCTTGGAAGAACGGGTACCCTCATCGGCGCTTATCTGATATGGAAATACGGATTCACAGCCAATGAAGCCATAGCCTTTATGCGTATAGTACGACCTGGTACTGTTGTGGGACCCCAACAACAATACATGTACCTCAAACAATTAGAATGGGCGAAATGGGCTGCTGTAGACGAAATCAAGAAAGCTCAAGCTCAGGCGCAGGCTGCCACTTCACCAGTACCTATCCCTATCGTTACTCCTGCGACACCTCCTGCAGAAGCCGATGATGATGCGGTCATGCAGACAACTCCAAAATCGCAGAAAATAGCGCTACCGCCAGTGACACCCAGTCGTCATGTTGCTGCCGCTGCTGCGCAGGCCAAGGCAATTGCACCTCCAGGACAGCCTCGTAAGACACCAAACGCGAAGCGTGTCGCTCAAGATTCCGATGACGAAGATGAAGACGAATCGTCTGACGTTCTGCCGGCACTGGGTATCGCTCCACCGACGCGCAAAGTGAAGACCGTACCTTCACGGGGTGTTACTGCCTCTGATCAGCGTCCATCGCGTGTCACACGATCAACAGCAAACGCATCTGTTATTCAAAAGGCTGGGACAGGGGCAGCCGCCCCGGATTCGCCGATCAAAGCATCCCGTCAAGGTCCCAACAAAATACCGAGACTAGCTACAACGAAGACTACCTCAGCAGCGAGGGCATTAGCTGCTGCGAATGTACAACAAATTCAACCTAGAACGTTGCGTAACAACGCCAATGCGGTCCCTCCTACTCCCTCTCGCCTACCAACCCTTGCAGGCAAACGAGCGCATACCCAGAATTCTTCTTCCTTGACCGATGTTGCAGCTATCAAGCCCAGCGCTGACAAGAAAGCCAATGCTGAGGGATGGGTACCTAACAACGTAGCTTCTGTTGTAGTACCTGCTTCCAAATCCGAGCGTCCCGGCTTGAGAAGCGTCCGACGCAGGCGAAGTAGCTTCAGTGCTGCTGACGTTGTGGCATAAATGCCCATTGTATTGTATATCTCTTTTCCCCTCATCGGTCATTGTTTTGGTTATAGCTAAGAAAGTTCTCTCAGGTTTATATTCGTTATATTTTCCAACTTGTTATCCATCCCACTGTTATGTGCATCTCCACTATTCCCCAACCTGCCATGTTATAGTACTGTTTCTATTCATATCATGACATCTATCTATTGTACAATGATTTCTCTCCCAGTATTCCACGTCAATGAACCCTTACACGTTCCCTTGCAAATCAATGCGACCCATCGCGTCTATTGCTTTTCTAATCGTTTCTTTTGGCTAAGTAAAACATTTAAAATTTACATAAATATTCGCATCGTTTTCTAATTTTCCAGAACTATAGAGCAGAATACTTCTGAACACACTCGAAGAACCATCGTAGATCTTCGGGGTCGACTCCAGGGGTGATACCATGGCCCAGATTCGCAATCCATCCACCTTTACCTGCGCGGAAGCCTTCGGCCATCCTCTTGACTGCAGCTTCTATCGCATCCCTTCCACCGTAAAGTACATTCGGGTCCATGTTACCTTGCAAGGCCACTTTGTCTCCCACTATCCGTCGAGCCTCGACTGGGTCAATAAGCCAGTCAAGTCCGAGTACGTCATAACCAGCGTTCTGGGCAAGATGTCCAAGAGCGTAGTTAGCACCCTTTGCGAACAAGGTCATAGGAACAACGGGGAGGTTCTCCTCTGATAGGCGGCGTTTAACATTGCTGGATATATGTTTTAGGGTGGGGTATGAAAATTGGTTGAAATCGTATGGCGAAAGCTCTCCAGCCCAAGAATCAAACACTTGTAGCAGCTGTTTGGTAGTGGAATGTGAATATGAATAAAACAACAAGAGGTAGAAAAACGAAAACCACGCGCCTGAGCACCCGCTTTCACCTGTCCGACCAAAAAATCGACGCAGACGTCTGCGATCCGCAGGAGGAGCGCCTTGGATTCTTCTGGGTATTTGAACAGCCAGGTTTTGGCCTTTTGAAGTGTTTTGCTGCCGCCGCCCTCGATCATGTACGCGAACAGAGTCCACGGGGCGCCACAAAATCCAATCAGAGGCACCTCGCCGTTCAACGCGATCCTGGTCTCGGTGATCGCGCGGAAAACGTAACCGAGTTCTTTCTCGACATCGACGGTCTTGTTGAGCTTGCTGATGTCTGCTGGAGTGACGAGCGGGTCGGGGAACTGGGGCCCAGGGTTCATGAGCACCTCCATGCCCATTGCCTGTGGGACGACGAGGATGTCGCTGAAGATGATCGATGCGTCGACCAGCCCCGAGTACCTGCGGATGGGCTGCACAGTGACTTCGGTCGCGAGCGCTGGTGTGCGGCAGACTTCGAAGAACTCGTGCGATTCGCGTACTTTGCGGAATTCTGTGTATATGTTAAGAGGTGCGATTTTGAGATCTGAGAGCGTAATAATACAGACCAGGAAGATATCTGCCTGCCTGACGCATGACCCATACGGGCGCGCGCTCGGTGTGCTCTCCTGTAGAATAATTTCTTGAGATCAAAGTTATCAGATATGAGTTGCAGAGACTCTGACAAACCTCGAGCGGCGCGTAGTAGTAGATCGTTCTTGAGAGGAGGGAAGTCAACAGCAGAAGACATGGTCTCGGCGAGGTACTCTGACGCCGTTACACGGTTTTATAGTTTTATATACGCAATGGGCACGATTCCACGTTGTTTGTGAAAAAGCAAGCCGGCAAAGATGGGGAATGTGGTTAAGCGGGGAGTCGGGTTGTCGGGTGTGCGATGGATGCACCAGATCGCGCGGTTATTTTGATCTAATCTTATCGCTCTCATGATTAACAGTTCGTCCGCTGCCGCCACTCCTTCATTCATCCACTCTTATGCCCATCGACACCCCAGCGGCTCTTGTGGACGAGTAAGCCCAATCACTAATACCACTTTGTTTTGTCTCTCACTCTCATCAGGTTTAAGAAAACGGGAGAGTTCGAACGTCTGCGCCGAGAACTGCTCGCCCAGTTTCAACAAGATGTACGGTTTTGCGCTGTCTGTCTGCACGGAATCGACAAATAATGTCTTCTAGGAATCATACCCGAGCTTTAAAGAGGGAATTGAGCGTATTGCGCGCAAGCGAATGACTAATGATCAGGGCATGCACTTCCAGACCGTCGCGGGGGCTCTCCACGAGCTCAACCAAGAAGTGCAGAGGTGAAACTATTCCTCGATAAAGCGGTACAGCTGCCAGACCTCGCATCGAACCATACTGACTTTCCCGCCCAAATCTCACCAGATACCCGATAATTGAACGTGCCGTGGCGAATGTTCAGCCTAACGCGCCCATACTGGAGAGTATGCAACAGACGCTGCAAAAAATCCTTAACGACGAGAAGAACCCTGGTTCCGCACAGTCCGCACCGAAAGGTTCGTAGCCGTCGTTACCGATGCCTATCTGACGTTTGCCTTGACCCACGGAACACTTAAACTCAACTAATCACCCATAGTTGCGCAAAACGGAACAACGACAAGTACAGAAGCCGCTCTAACTGCTGAAACTAAGCCGGAGAACACTGCGCAAGATCAGGTAGACGGAGAGACTAAGGCTGCCGATACAGCACCTATGGTTACCGCTGTTTCCGAGCCGCTGAATTCTGAAGCTCCCGCTGAAACACCTACGAATGCTGCCGATAACCTTGATGTTACTACCCAAAACACGTCCAGTAGTAAAGAAACAAATGACCCCCCTATTGCCCTTCCCGAGCCTAATGTTATGAACTCGGAAACTTCCTCTGGTGTCGTTAGCGCCGAAAAATCTAACGTTAGCATGGTCGTCGATGACCAGCCAGAATCGACAACGAAGGACATTGAGATGGAGGATGTTCAACCGTCATGATCAAGTCAGCAGCTAACCTCATGCAAATATTGAAGCACAGACGGAAAACTCTCTATTTCGCACCCATATTACACATTCCAGCAATTCCCTGTACATCTAGATAGCAGCAATACCCCACAAAAAAAATCGAAAAAAGTCATATCTACAGGCGTCACCGTGCCTGCAAGGGACAATACAAAATAAGGGAGGGTATACGTGATATGAGATAAAGCGCAAGATATTGAATAAAGATACTAATAAAAGGAGGGAGTGGTTTTATGGCTCTGCGAGTATGAGCGAGACGGCCTTTTCTGAGCGCGGTTTGATACTGCACTTGAATGGCTCTGGGTGGCTGTTGAATAATGTCAACAATAATGAAATAAATACAGAAGAACAAAAATTCACCTTATCGTCCCAGTTGTGTTCCCGTGAACGGGTTCAATGACCACACCGTTCTCAACACATTTGGACACATTGAACACTGCCAAGGACATGACGCAAGATATAAAAACGGAGGCGTCTGCAAGGTGAAGCCCTATTCAAATGCAATTTAGAGAAGATTATACGCTGATAGAACCAGAGTAACACCGCGCACCTGGGCATATTCTTTGGGATCATTGGAAGCATGATAAGCAGTGAGCCAAGAGACAGAAGGGATGAACTTGCCTTCTACCAAACCCAAAGCAGAACTCCCGTGGGTCTGGCTCTGGTACCCTTCCTTTCGCGGGCAAAAATCGCTCCGGGTTGAATTCGAACGGGTTGCTGTACACTCTAGGATCATGCGCGAATTTCCTAACGAGAGTATTCTAGATGTACAATTCATTATGTGTTATAATGACACTCACCAGATATTAGGGATGACCAAAGCGCCCTTGGGAATGAAATAGCCTTCGTGGATATCGTCTTGCATCAGTCGATGGGGGACCGCTACATAGCTGTTTTCAGAGAATATTAAAAAAGGTGGAACTGAAAATTGTACCAGTGGGGACGACTGTATGCCATCTCAAGACTTCCAAAAAGAGGGCGTTGTTGTAGGGGAGGTTAGGCCGATCTTCAAAATTTGGCAAACGTTCGTTTCCAACGACCGTATCAATTTCTGATTGAGCTTTCTTCATAGCCTCTGGATACAGAGCTAAAGCTAGGAAAAACGAATTGACCATAGAAACAGTCTACAACGACCCAAATCGTGAGAATCCCGACGTAAAATAGGCTGAAAAAATAGGATTGCATGACGTACCGTATCAGCAGCGCCTATTGATCCGATGAGGGAGACGAATGTAAATCCTCGAGTAATCCTGGTAAAATGGAACTTTACAAACCGGAGTACAAACTGGCGGCGCTCCATTTGATGTCAAATTCTTCTTGAGCTGAGAGGCACTTTCCTTCCAATAGCGTTGAGGTGAAGGAAACTTGAGCAGTTCCAGATGCCTGAGATAAAAGATAGAATCAAGATTGGGTATTGGTAGGGAAAATAAACGTGATATTACCATTTGTTGCTTGACGAAATTGTGGGGTCCATCGACCATCTCAGAGAGCGTAGCAGACCACTGGTCTGCCTTGCGGCGGAATCCAGCTCCAGGGAACCATTTGGGAACATGACGCACTGCGTTGATATATGAGAATTTGAAGTTTGCCAAAAAAGGGGGGAAACACACAAGCTGGAATTAAATCTACCAGGAACCCACCGGGAGCGGTGGACAAAGAAAACTGCTCTGTAGCGAGGTCGGCGATTTCAACGAAAGGATCATGACACTCTTTGACCTCATATCCGTGCGATATTCTGAGGATCACTGCGCCTGCCGTTCTAAAATCGTGATAAATTAGCAGGAGAATAATTTGAAGCAGAATAGATGCGTACATGCGGACCTGAGCCGACAAGTCGTCTGGCTTGATGAGAAGGCGGCGTAGGAATCTCCGAGCTTCGAGCTCCCCGGCTGGGTAGAAACGCTTTACTGCTGACTGGCTCCCAATCAAGCTATGGAAAAGACGCCTGTAGCGGCGGAAGCGGTCACCGTAGGGCAAAAGAACCATAGTATTTTTCCAGCCGACAAGCTCACCGCCCATCTGGAGAACGGGTCTGTCAGAGTAGATGGCGCTTTTCTTGTCCAACATGTCGCGTGCAACCTTTGCAGAATTGAGGATAATAACTGGTTGACCAAGGACAGTAACGGAACAAATATCACCTATGACCTGATAAGATGAGGTCAGAGGGAAAAAGAAAAGGAGCGCACCCCAAGTTTCACCCCATTGGGCAAAAGTGAGCCACTCTTTATCAGAGGGCATATCGAGAATATTGCCGACCAGCGGGAGACCCTTTGGACCTGGGGGCAGAGAGGGTCTTTTGGTGGCAGCCTGACGGAGGAAGAGCCTGCAAATAAATAAAAGAATAAAGAGGAGGAGAAGGAGGAAGGCCATGGATGGGGGGAATATAAAATACGGAGGATGGATGTCGATGAGGGTTTAAGTAAATTATGAGCAAGGGACCAACAGGATAGGATCAGACCCGATTGGGAGAAGGACAAGACAAGTCCGCGGTTGAGGAGTTCTGTTGCTGCTTATGGCATGGCGCACACACGAGGCAGCGACAGACATCACTTTTGTTTTCAACTAGGCAGCCAGATGTTTCCTTCAGGACCGCCCTCTGCGCGCACACAGATCGATGCAGATCCCATGTAGAAATCGTCCAAAAGCACCCACGAGAATCTGCATTTAGCAGGCGCCCTTCTCGCCTGTCTGTGCTGCACAGAAATGCGTCCACAGCGAGATTTGCAAGAAGCGGCCCATCAACGCTACACCTGTCCTCATCAGGCACCAGCATCGCGCTCTCCGGCACAAGAGCCACCGCGCCAGATAGCCCAATACAATATCGACGGACAGGGGTCGAGCGTTCTGGAAAATTGTCTAGTTCAGAGTTGAGACTGGTGTTGGTTCATGTCCACTGACAACTGACAGAGCAAGTTGAACGTGTGATCTGCAACTTCCAAATCAGGCCATTCGAGCGTCTACTGCTGCTATTTTCATTTTCAGTCCATACATCGCTACACACTCCATTTGCCCTAATATTCCATCCGCTATATAAATACATCAAGAATCGATTGCTCCAGTCCTCTAGAATGACTTTTCTGTCGCCGCAGACTAACCATTCACTCAGATATATCATCTTTTCAATCAAACCTACCACCACTCACCCCAGGCTCTGCCATATCCATGCCGTGTTCACGGTTGTAATCGTGCATCGTATCGATCTTGATCGATATATTTGTCGACCTCTAGGAAACAATCAGAAAATCCCCGCCTCCCTTGACAGTAAAATGAATCTGCAGGATTAGCCCGTACCGCTGAGTTGGGGTTACGCTGCCCACTCTTTGCAAGACTCTGCAGGGAAAACGATAGTTCGTCGCTATCTTCGCCGAGCTTTCTGATGCTTTCGCGCGCGTTCAGTGTAGCCAGCACAGAGTTGCTGTATACTGAACAGGAATTAAGCTGGACCCTAACAGTCGGCAAGTTCCATTTGACTTACGGCGACCAAGAGAGAAGTAGAACGCAACATAAATGAGTGTATTACCAGAGGCAAGTATCTTGGAGCGCGTGAGATAACGATGCAAAATCAGGACATATGAAAAACTTACAGAGACAAGCGAAGCAACGGCACAGATGCTGGTCAACAGTCCAGTGCTGACAGTGAACGCTATCTAAGAGAAGGGGTCCATTAAATACACAGCATCGTCCGAATATCGGACATCCAGCCTACCAATTTGCTGATCATGGTGTCTGATCTATGTCCAATATTAAGCTTAACGTGTACCACGGGCAAAAAAGAAGCTACAAAACTTACTTCTTGAAGCCAGTTCGTGAACTATGCAAGAAGAAGAACAGAGCCGCGGCGATGACCACATCGGCGACTGCCCCTAGCAAATTAACTGCCATAGAAAGTCCCTGTCGAGACGATTATAGCTGACATTAAACATATTTAAACAGTAAAAGTGACCTTCAATTCGCCCAGCTCAACCCATGTGTGCAACTTCATGCTGTAGTATGGTAATGTAATGAGACATAGCGCATTCATTCAGGACGAAAGACTTACGATTGCACAGTGAAAGCTAGGAGCCCAACAATTTTCTCAGATAACCTCAATGTACCCATGTGGTAGAAGCATACCGACGGAACAACCTTGTCAAATAATCAATCTGCAGTCGAAGGCGCCCCGAAGGAAAACAGATATTTACCAAAGCACGCAAGAACCAGTGAGCTCTGTCGGCAATGGTTTAGTACAGATACCCGCGGTAATACAAAAACCACGTACCACAGCTAGCGTCAGTGGAACGTTGTGATCGCTGACTGTAAAACTCTTCAATAACATGCATGACTCGCATCGCAGACAGACACCAACGTTTCCATACACGCAGCGTGAGGAAGCTGATGCAAGGCATTAGGAATAATGTCAATAGTTAAAAGTGGACTACTCACCCTTGAACCAACAACCCAATGAGTCCCTAAGATGAACGCCGTGAGAAGAAAAAAGAAAACCCGCCATCATGGTAGACATACATTGAACAGTACTTCAAGCTTTCACAGCGATATCATGTTAAGAAACATGGCTTAGAAAAAAGACGAGAGCTTACCAGGACACTCCTGGAATTATACCAGTGTTAATAGTCTCACTACCACGACGTAGGGAACAAAAACAACGTACCACACTATATCCCCAAGGGTATTTGGATTGTTGTAGTTGGTGATAACGTAATAATATACTTGGAAATTTTCAGTTACAAGTCCCAAATATGGCAAAAAAATCATGACAAACTGACCAGTATGAGAGATGAGCACTTGGTGAACCGTTTCAAAGAACCATACGGCCCCAACCTAGACACTTGTAGACCTAAAGAAGCGGACACAGATCATAGTAGGACCTACGAGTGTTTTGATGTACCAGACATCCTGTCAGACGATAAAATAAAATCGCAAATCAACAAAAAGGCAGAAACAGGCGAGGGAAACCTACTTGACGATACTTGATGAAATAGTACGTCGCTTGCACGAAAGAGACTGCGAGACAAGGGGAAAGGTCGACAAATCGATAAGAGCAGAGAGGAGAACAAACGCACCTCCGTAGAGCCTAACCAGATAGGAGTCAACTGTCAGCCGAGGAAAAATACATGAAAATTTGATGGAGTGAATACATACACACCAGCCGCTACAACGCCAATATAAGCCGCTCCGAAACTACATCAATGTATCAGCTTTGGAAGAACACGGAGAATCCAACAAAAAACGACCAACGTTGTGTTGATAGCTGTCGGCGTTGCCATACTTTCAGGAGATGGTATTAGCTCTCGACCTGAAGAGAAGAGGACGAAGGGTCAAAACGCGAGCTCTGTTTCTCTAGACACGGTCTTAAAGAAAGCGGGAGAGTACAAGGAAGCGCAGGGAATCAGTCAAGATTCTGGCTACACCCCTTGGGCATACGTACTTCGCACAGAGTCCATACGCATGCGCCTCTGGGCAGGGAAGGATGAGATCATCCTTCCACTCGGAGAATCTTCCAAAGCACGGGTCGGTGGACATTGTCGGCCATAGGCTATGGGCTAAGGAAGCCCAAATTTACTAGAAATGGGTGTCGCCACTGCCATTCTCGCCGGAATGAAGTTCGCGCAACATTTTTAGCGTAGATCAAAAACGTAAAACCGCCCTGAGATGGATGCATCCTGATTCTCAATGGAAAAGGCCAGAGGTTTTCTCTAGGAATTCTTCAGCCACGCGCTTTGAAGGCCCTCTGATTGGGTTGTTACCTAACGGCGTTGTTCCGGTCATACCTCTGGCTGCACCTTTCATTCATCCGCAACGCCGTCACGGGGATGGATGGAAAGTTTTCATAGACTTGAAGTTGTATATGTACAATCCCGCGTCCAGTAGTGTTATCTTTGAAGGCTCTTATTTAAAGGAGTACAGGAAATCCTTCGAATGTTCGGTGTTGCGTGAACAAACTTCGAGGTTGCTCTTATAGCTGTAATGAGTACGTGGAAAGGAGGCATCTGTGGAAGTTCTAGTAGTTCCTGACGATTCAAAATGTGCACTGGAGGATAGCTGTCGTGAAAGCTATCCGTGGAAAGTCACTTCTAGTCCGAAAGCCAATTGGTGACGACAGCATAACACGCGTTGTCGTCGAAGAAAGCACTAGCTCGACGCGTTGCATGTAAGGTGTTCGCGAATTTCTAGGACATTGGACTGTATTGTTGTTGGAAGAGGTTTCTTTTTCGTCGAAGGTGGATATCAGTAAATGCCGCTTGTTCGACTTCTGTGGACCGTGCAAATCTTGGAATGCGATTGCACGTGCGTCCGTGTCTCGAGAGAAAATGAAGTAGCAAACCAGAACATTGTGTATGTAAAGCTTGCAGATATAGTTTTGTGACCATGTTAGTGAAAGTTAGCTTTAGATTGCTTTTAGTTCGTGGTGGAGGTCAATGACCAAGGTTGAGCAGCATGGCTTGGCTGGTGTCGTGACTCGTGACCCCTAAGTGAACTGATACCATCTATTGGGTTGTGTTTGATTGACGTTCGGGTTGGAAGCTCGACAGAGCAATAAAGAGTATATCATCAAGTTGTGTCTTCTGTCGAAAGAAATTTCAAGGAACAAATAGAATACAAGAATGGTTCACCCTATTTTCATACAAATTACTATGCATACGAGCCTAATACAAACATCCTCATGTCGTACAGTGAGAAGAAACATTACTTAGCAGTAGTTGCCACCATCAAAAATAAAGTACATAAAACAAAAGTCTGATAGAGATGGAGTAGTATGCCATGCCAAAAAGAAAAACAAGAAAAAAAAAGAGAAACCAAAGAGAACGAACTGTGTCCCGGATGCAAGGGAATTGCAACTAAAGGCGAAAAAAGATATACCAAGCAACGGTCATCATCGACTCTCGCTAGACCTATCAATCGGCATAAAGGACGTGCTTATCTGTCCCTTCCATCCAGGCTCGTAGCTCTTCATCGGAATCGAGACCAACGAACGTATTCGTCATGCTATCACGATATCTCAGATTACCAACTTCGCCTCCCAGCCGTGCTTGTACCTTATCCATCAGCTCAGCATGCGTCACCTTGGGATGAACTCGAATGGCAATCAAATCGTCGGCGACACGATCGAAGATCTTGATCTTCACAAAGGCAGTCTGAGGATTGGAGGCTGATATCGGTGGTGTGTTTAGGTTGCCAGCGTTGGAATGGGAGCGTGAACGCGACGACGCTGATTGGGATGCTTGTGAGGTTCGGTATGATTCTGTCGATGGCGTCATGTCGGATGGCTGATACCCATTGTCGTTCCATCGTGAGTGTCCATTCGAATTGTGACCGTTCCTGCCAGGTTGCGGAGAACCGTTGCGCTGAAGCGGTGAATTGGAACGAGAGTTTGACTGATAGCTTGAGTTTGTATTGTTGAACGATGACGAAGAACCTGACCGCTGATGGTTTTGAGCATGGGCGTGAAGACGTAGATTGTCGTCGGGATGGCGCTGGTTACCCTGGTGGTAAGGATGTTTGTCATAATTTTTCCGCTGGGGAGATGGTGCGTATCCCTCATCTTCATATTCCGACCCATTGCTCACAGGGCGTTCTTGAATATTCAAACGATCCATTTGTTGCCGAACATCGTAATCATCGCGGTCGTAGGTATCATCACTAATCTGGTCTGTGTTAGAAAGCGCGTCGATTTCCTGTATTTCCTTTATTCGCGGCTCCCCTTCATTTTCCACGTCTCCCGGTTTCAGTGCCAAAAATCTTCGGACGACTAAATGTTCTAAAATGTACCTCCCCCCAGTTTTACCTAAGTTACAAAGGGAATGCACATAATCATCCAACTCAACTCTGCGGGTAGCTGTTAAAGTATCATCGACATCTTGTGCGGGACCAGGCATATATGGTAGTGTCCGCGGCTCAGGAGGCTCTCTGCCAGCTTCTCGAGGGAAAGTGTCCAAAAGAGACACCTGAAAGTCATAGAAATCATTGTACTGACGGAAGAGGATAAGCGTTTTTGAAGGAGGAAGCCTAGCTCCCGACAGGTTATAGGGCTGGAAAACGGCATCGATTCGGAACCAGTAATCCTCCATTTCGTAATGGAACGAAACGACATCAGCGGAGAGAAGAATACCTTCAGGCAAAGCATCTGGAGTGTCCGAGCGAGGATCCACCTGTGGGCTGTTCATTGTGGGTGGCTGGGAAGAGTATGGACTATTCTCAACAGGTTTGGCGGGTGCATCAATAACACCAAGTGCGATGCTATTTGCCTTGTAGGTAAGCATGGCCCGCTTCCAGTCTTCGACCTTTGGCAGCGCACCACTATCCATGAGAGCATCGATATCAACAACTGCCTGACCAGACGCGGGATCATGGATTTCAACAAATGCAACTGGAATTAGACCTGGCCGACCGAGACGACCGATGGGCTTTGCAACGAACCACTCGCGATTGGATTGTGCTACAACGGTGATCGGATCGCCGCGCTTGGCATCCAGTTCATCTGCTCGTTCTGCAGTAAAATCATGAAGGACTACAGCGTAGAACACTTGATGTCTGGGGCCCGACGGTGTTGGCGGAGGTTCTGATCGCGTGGTTGAAATTACTGGTGAACCGACCGACTTGATGGATGGCCCCGCCTGAGATATACGAGATCTTGTACAGAAAAGAAAGAAAGAAAGAAAATAAGTATGAGGTCTGGACAGACGAAAAGGCAGTATGTATTCACGGTGCGGCGCTTTTACCAAACTCCTCAAACATAGATCGCGGAACCAATCCACGCGCACCGGAGACTGGATTGTGTGCCTCATACCAAGCACCTGTGTCATCGACGTCTTTGAGAACATGAAAGAAGTCGCCTTTGACGAAAGAGAGCTCCTGGGGAGCCTGTGACCTGTAGGAGGAGAGAGCCCGGATGACTTTCTGAGGAGGCAGAATGGCAGAGGGTGGCTTTGAGACTGCTGGGAGAGGCACCGGGGTGGATATCTGGGGGCGCGAGGCGGACTCCCTGGCGCTGTTCAGGGACTTGCGAAGAGATTTCATCGCCGGAGAGGAAAGGAGAGAAACAGCGGACAAGTAGAGAAGGAAGCGTTGGCTGTGGAAATGAATAGCACAATGTCCGATTCCCTATCACTGTTATTATCGTCCACGTGACCACGAACAATAGACAACCATCTCCTAGCAAACTACTCCTCCACAAACACACTCGATCATTTATGTCCCTGTGCCCGTTGCCATCTGTCTCCCTGTATATCCACCGGCCCTGGAAACACATCTCAGAGAGGAAGAAGACATGTCTATGCGCGTCAAGACTCAAATTGAGGCCATTCAGTCGTTGGCTGATTAGGTAACACTCTAAGCCTCTTGCCAAACAAACAATTGCCTAAGCCACCACCGCCACCGTATTCTAAGTTCTACCCCAACGGCAACATATACATATCACATAGTCTTCTCTCGGACTACCATTCGCCATGGCTGCGAGAAAGCTGCAAAGTATGTTCTGCGCGTCCCTCCTTGCACCGAGCCTTTGCTGAATTATTTGTCTCTTAGCCGAAATTGACCGCACCCTCAAGAAAGTCGGCGAGGGCGTCGAGCTCTTTGAGAGCATATACGAGAAAATGCAGGCGTCGACAAATCAGACCCAGAAAGAGAAGTCTGAACTGGATCTTAAAACACAGATAAAGAAGCTTCAGCGGCTGCGTGACCAAATCAAGACCTGGGTTGCGAGCAATGATATCAAAGACAAGTCGGCGCTACTGGACAACAGAAAGCTGATCGAGACGGTGAGCCTTGCTTATGTTTAACAGCCTTTTATAAACATGTTTGGCGAACGGCCGCATGTTGGGGAGGGATGCAGTCCTCGTGTCTGGATTCTCTCTACATGCGGAATTTGGCTTGCGTGTATCTCCTTTTCTGATCTACAATGCTTGCCTTCCGTGCCTTGTTGCATATTCCTGCCCTTTTATTCCATTATCTTCCGTGGTTTAATTCTAATACATATATTCGCGATGAACAGCAAATGGAGAAATTCAAGGCTTGCGAGAAGGAGATGAAGACCAAGGCATTCTCTAAAGAAGGCCTAATACAAGCAGCCAAATTGGACCCGAAAGAACAAGAGAAAGAGGAGGCTATCTCTTGGGTGAATCACCAAGTCGAAGAGCTTCAGATGCAGGTGGAACAGGCAGAGGCAGAGGTGGAAGCTCTTCAAGGGACAGGGAAGAAGCGGAATAAAGGCGGTCAGAGCAATCTGGGCCGGCAAGAAGAACTTGAACATTTGAACGACAGACGGAAATGGCATATCAGCCGTCTAGAAATTGTTTTGAGAATGCTCAACAATGGCACTCTTGCTCTGGAAAAGGTCAATAGTCTAAAGGAAGACGTCGCGTATTTCGTGGAAAGCAATACGGTTCGTGCAAAGTTGTTCGGCTACTCTGGCGTAGTCTTGAATATTTTTTGAACCAGGACGAAGGCTTTGACGAAGATGAGGGCATATATGATGAGCTGAATCTGGACGAAGAAGAGGAGAAATTCGGCATCATTGCTGATGATGATGACAGCGAGGATTCTGACGATGCCAGCGAAGGTTCGTTCCTTTCTCCAATTTTACCGTCCTTTTCGTGACGTCTCGTAGATGTACCGCCTCGGCCTACAAAAAAACACGATGAGGAGAGTGTGACGAGCAGTAAACGAGATGATAGTCCGATACTGAAGAAAGCTTCAGTATCACTAAACTTGCGGAGTGCGTGCGGCACATACTTTGCTTCCTGTGCAATTTTACTAAAATACTCAATTAGAACAATCAATGGACAGTGCGTCGGTCCTTATAAGAGTGTTATACCTGTATCTGATGTTTCCTTTTAGCTAAACCTCCTCCAAATCTCAATTTATCCCAACAACCAATGGCAACAATCCTCAAGGCAGGCTTGCAGCAACAAACACCGGCACCTCGACCCGCGGCCCCTGCCGTTTTACCTCCAATACGCTATGCTGCTGCTGCTGCCGCCGCCGTAGCGCCTCCTCCCCCACCATCTGCCTCTTCCTCGTCACTGGCTGCCGCTTCGGTACCAGGCACACCTGCTGCATCCACTTCACATCCTCCTCCTCCGTCATCTACTGCACCCTCAATACCCATTGGATTGACGTCACTACCAGTTTCTCAGGAGCAGCATAGTGTCGCTGTATCATCACCGAGCTTGACTCAACTTTCAGTAACAAGTCCAATGCTATCATCGGCTGCATCAGCATCACAGCAACCCGATGGATCATTCTATTCTGGTCAGGAATCTCCGGCTCTATCAGAAGCGGTATCATCAAGCAAACTCGTTCCTTCATCACCGCAACAAAATATCACTTCATCCAAAGGTTTGTTAAGACATTCCGCCGGAGATCAGCCACTGATTTTGCTTGAAGATTCTGTTTCATCACCTATACTCTCCACCCAGTCCCCTAGTGTTGCTGTACGATGTCTTTTTTGTCCTCCTTAGTGATCCGATATACTTATCGTCGTTACTTATAGAACGCGGCGGTTCCGGAAGGCTCACAGCAGCCGCCAGCTCAGGCGCAGTCTAATGGATCCCAATCGCAACAACCCCCTCCGACTTCAGGTCCATCTCCGTTACCACAACAGCTGCAACAGTTTACTCAGCGACCTAAATCGCCTCCCCCTGTCTCAGTTCAGGTACACCAGCAGCCGATGTTCCCTCCTGGCGTCAAGGTTCCCCAGGCCGAGCAACAACCTGTGGGTGGCTCCGTCCCCACAGCTACGCAGCAGAACATCGGAGCGCAGCGACCTTCATCTGCAGCTCAATCCGTACCGCTACAACAACAACGTGCTCCTGCAGCGTTCCCCGGGTCTTTGTCGGATTTGGTTGTCTCCTTCGAAAACGTTAAGCAGAAAGGTTGGATTTAACAGTCGATGTATGTGCTTTATTTGACGGCAACAATTTTGATTTAGCGCTTCGTGCCAATAATCTTGACCAAGTACACAAGATGCTGGAAGGGGGATACGCGAACGCACCACAACCCCAGGACACCGAAAAGTGGGTCTTTTATTTTTTATATATTTTTGTTATCCCTGTCGCTTATCCCCTTTGTATTTCTAGGCCCAAATATTATGTTCCTCGTAATCCATTCCAGACGGCGCCATATTATCCTCAAGCACCTCATCCTTTGCTCCAAACTCCCGGAATCTTTACTCAGCTTGATGTTGAGACCCTCTTCTGGATTTTCTACTACCTTCCTGGAACATACCAGCAGTGAGTTTCGTGGGGATAGGCTACTTGTTGCAGATATTGATTAATTTTTTGAACCAGATACCTTGCTGCGAAGGAATTGAAACGCCAATCCTGGCGTTTCCACGTCAAGTACTTGACGTGGTTCCAACGACATTCTGAACCCCAGGCAATTACAGAAGAGTATGAACAAGGTGTTTATGTGTATTTCGACTGGGAGGGATCATGGTGCCAACGAAAGAAAAGCGATTTCCGATTCGAATACCGGTACCTTTCCGAGGATTGAGCTCGTTTTACTTACCTTATTCGTGTAATTACCAATCCGCAACTTGACACCCTAGTCAGTGCGCGCTTAGTCCACTCCTTTTCTATATCTTTGTATCCATATCTGCTTTTACTCGAAAATCACACTTTCGACAATATTAATTTTCATCGAAATTGTGGGGATGTGCATTAAATACTCATGGATATATTAGTCTAATTTGACAACAGCGCCAATGTCAGTGAACGCCTTTTTCAGCTTCTCGGCCTCGTCCTTGGACAGGTTCTCCTTCAATACTTTTGGTAGCGACTCGACGAATTTCTTGGCCTGCAGGTGAAAGCAATGAATAGGTAAGGTAGCCGGGAAAAAACGGGAATAAAAGACGTACATCCATCAGGGTCAAGTTGGGCACGAGAGCCTTGACCTCTCGGATGACCTTTGGCTTGGAGCCGGCGTCAAAGGACTCGAGCATCACATTGAAGACAGTCTTCTCCTTTGGCTTCTCCTACATTGAACGTCAGAACAATACGTGTCAGTGGAAGAGAAACGGAACATACAGCAGCAGGCTCGTCGGCGGCGGGGGCGGCAGCGGCGGCAGGCGCAGCAGCAGTAGCAGCGGGCATGGCGACCTCTTGTATGTTCAGACGGGCCTAGGTCAATGCATCAGTTGCAGGTATCCCATAGACTGGAGGGTCAATACCGCGCACCTTGAGCTGGGTGACGAGGTCGGACGCTTGGAGGAGTGTAAGGCCGGAAATGTCGTCAACAATACGTGTGATGAGTGGGTTTGCTGAGGCGGGGGGCGGGGGTGGTGTTGACGACGAGGGCTTCGTCTCGGAGGCTGTCGCGAGCCATCGCGAAGAGTTGGGTGTTCTCGCGTACCTGCAGAAAAGCAAAGTTATGTGTTTGTCGGCGACAATACAGCAGCAAGGACATACCGAGAGAAAGGTGCTGGTCGCGAGAGGGCTCTGAGGACTGGAGAACAACGGCTCTGGGGGGTTGGGTGTCAGCGACGGTGGACTGGAGGCAGCGAAGAACTCACGGCCATGTCTATAGGAATAACGCGACTTTGCTCAACCGCCGACTAACGAAATTTGTGATTTTGTTTTTGCGTGTTGTCACGTCCAATTCAAGCCCCGACTGTGGGAGCTTGGACTTGTAATATTTCCATCTCTTTCCACCAAAGTTCCACTGTCATCACAATAGCTCCCTTCCTTGACTCAATGGTCCCAGGCGAGGATATCCAATATCAAGACTGGGAATTCATGGTCACTACCCCACCGTCATCGTCAGGCTCACACTGGACAGCGTCGGACTCCCCATCTTTCGCGGTCACTAGCCCAAATCTTACCTTCGACTCGACGGCGCCCATGGCGGACAATATAGCCCCAAACGAGCCTACAAACGTCAAAATTGTAGAGAACTGGTGGTCAGAAAATACTGGATTTGTCATTCTTGAGGCAGAGGGGCGCCTTTTCAAGATGCTGGCCACATTATTTCTAAGAAAATCCCCTGTTTTCAAGGCCGCTTACGACGGCTCCCCAACCTCACCACCCGTTTTCTGCAAGAAGATATATGTAGGATCGGGGTCTGAAATCATTCAAAAAACGCAAGGAAAAGATATCATCGTCTTTGAAATGCTTGATGTCACTGCTAAAGAAGCTGAGGAATTCGTGCATGCTCTTCTTGATCCTGAGTCGGTATATGAATATATCACTTGGGATGTAGTACTGACTTCAATATTCTATCTTTAAAACTACAGACACTTCGACAGGCCCCCCAAAAAAGAAAAATTTGAGGTCATTTTGGCCATTTTTAAACTGGCTTCGCTTTATGAGGTGAACTACTTGCGGCGGAATGCGCTGGCTCATTTGGAATTGGCATATCCGTGCACAAATATAGAGGACTGGGATTCCAGAGAACAACGATCAACATTCTCAGTGGACCGCTCCGCCGAGTTTTATCAGACAATTCCTCATACATTGACGAATACCTTCTCCCTAATTGAACTTTGCATGGCTCATCGCGCCTTCTGGATTTTGCCTGCGGCATTTTATGAATGCTGTCTCTACAACGTCGACAAAATACTGGAGCACCCTAAATGGGCAGAATGTAACGACGACTCACTACTGCCGGCGATAAAAAACAAGATTATAACAGGGTTTATCTCTCAGAAGGAAGAGACATCAAGGGTTCTCTCCTTCCTACATGTCTCCCTTCCTCAATGCAATTCTAGCAGAAAGTGCAATGAAATTCGACAAGGAGAATTGGCTAACATATATATCACCCGCGGGAATAAGCGCCGCGATATGGACTTCCTAGGGACTGTCTGGGACAAAGGCGATTGGGACGAATTTGGCGAACAAGGGATGTGTGGTCAATGCCTGAGCATGTGCCGCTCATACCATAACAATTTCAGAGTCGATGCTTGGGAGAATCTTCCTAGTTTATATGACTTGCCCGACTGGGACTCTCTGCGCGAACTACGTTCACATGTGATGAAGTATTAACTTCTATAAGCTTTTTTTAGATTCATTTCGATGCACCACTTTTTTCTTCATCGCCTCTTCGTTTGCAATGTGTCTGTTGCTTTGTATATAGAACCACTGCTATATTTGCGGGACTATTTTTGGACGGTTGTTTTCAAGTTACTCTTTCAGTTTATCATTTTTCTACCACTGCAACATACTATATATCTTTATGCCAATTGAAATCACACTACACTACATATACCAAGCTCCCGTAGACCTACACCTAAATTCAATAGCTAGTAGATGCAATTATATCATTCAACAATTCGTCAATTTTTAAAGCGTGGAGTATAGGCTTGACTCCTTTACATCATCATATTTTTACAACACAAGAAACGAACCAAACAGAATCAAAACTGTACATCGCACAATTGCACTCATAATAAAAAGGCTACAGCCGTCGGGCGACCTCTGACGGGTTTCTCGAGGCTGTGAAAGTGGTCAAACCAAAATAAATAAACAAATGGAGCATTTAAACATGAGTCGTCGGGTAGTCTTTCTCAGGAACCTTGGGAGGGATGTCGGCCTCTCGCTCAAACTCGACTTTTAGATCAACGCGAATTTGGTTCTCTAGTGGTGCGGGTCGTCGCCAGAATACGATGACTCCTAAGATGTCCTGTAACAAAATCAGCGTCAGAATAGTATGTCATGATATGTGAAGTTGCTGATTACAACTAACCTTCTGTGTTCCGAAAATGAGAATGACGACGGTGGCCGCTAAGAGTGGCAGGATAATCAACAAACAAGGTCTAAAGTTAAATATTAAATGTTCAAAACATACCAGAAGCTATCACAAGATCAGGAGCTGGACTCGACGGCGACGTGACAGACAATAAACTCAAGCTACCAGGCAAAAAAAAAGTAAATTCGAGTACGATTTGATACCTTACAGAAAGTTCAATACCTCATGGCGACAATTATGTATACCGCAAAGCACATGACACGGATGGGTAAGTTCAGGTCTAATGTGAACCCTGAGTTTTCTCGACCAGAACCATACATGCGCTTATATAGGATGGTCATAGTCCACACTGAACACAAAGCCATTGCTTGAGTCCTCGGAATTGTACAGAGTCTGAGGTAAAATGACTTACCCACCGCTACCAGCGAGCCAAATAGAATTATCGCAGCAGCAACAGTCAGAGTATTGGTCCTTCATATAAAAATGACCGGTGAATTTTTGCAGCTTTGAGTCGGGATCCAACTTACAACGGGAGCGATTCTACAGAACAGTAAAAGAAGCGCCGGTTGCGCGAGACGTGTTGTGGATTTGCGGCTCCGACCTAATAAGTACATTAAAGAACTTCAATGATTGTACATTATTTGTTGAAAACACAGCATGCTCTTACAGCAGCGGTGGCTATGATACTGATCAACCAAGCCAAATACGGGGCGGCTAACATCTAAAAAGGTTATCAGCGTCTTCTGGATTTAGTTTCTCAATTGCATAGCATACCCCCCAAAGCCGGAAAAAATGATCTTCGTCGTTGTTACTTAAACCCCGCGAAGACGCCCTGACAGTGAAGAACATCTATAGATAAACATGGAGTTCTTCCAGATGATCCGTCGGTCCCGAATGATAGAATTTACTCACCTGTAATACCAGCATGAAGGCCGCAGTGGATGTGCTAGATTACCAGGTTAATGTCATGAAGGATTCAATGAATTGAGGCGAAGATGAAACGTACAGGCCTGGCATTCCATATAGCAAAGATGCCTGGAATAGACACAGCATGCGTGAAGGTTCTGGACCGGTCGTCCTTCCAGCATATACTCTAAAACCAGTATCATCTCAGTGACGATCATCTCCTCAGTACCTCACAAACACACTTACAGCAAACTCGAAGACCTTAATGGTACTAATCAGCGCCAAAGCCTTTTGGTCGAGGTTCAATGAAAGGGCTCACAGTCCGGCGATTATAAATGCCACGCATAGGTTCACAAATGTGGGGTGCCTCTTCACCTTCTTGGAAAAAACGACGATTCCTATTAACACGAGTAGGCCAAAGTGTGACGGCCACATATTGAGTACCAGGAACAGCACCAGCTGGCTATGGGTTCCTCGCACGATGTTTACGGGGAGTCCATTGGTATTGCTGTTGGTAATACCTGAAATAACGACGATTCGTATCGATCAGCTCCACTCGAGGATCGGAGCCAGCTTTACTTACTTGTGCCATTAATCATAGACATTGAAGTCCAAATCTATTCCGCCACCACTCCTGCAAAAAAAGAACGTCTCCAACGTTAACAGAAAAGACAGGAAGTGAATTGAAGCCGCAGGCTTCAGCTCTTTAACGAAGGGAGTGCAGCTGCCAGAGCGCAGAATAGAGATGAAGGGTGAGAACAAAGCGAAGAAGTGATAGATTCCGCGCCTTGGTCGATTTATTACTGGCATATCAAAATGCATCCCGTAAATCAGGACTTGGAGGCATGATCCTGGCGTATTTGTGATCAAAAAACATGTGTTCATCAAGCAGCTGTCTGGCGTTGTTCCACTTCGTGATGTGTGTTCCTATGGTGCACATTCCCAGTATAGTATTACCACTTGCCTGGCCAATCAAATTCGTGAGAAGTTCGTTTGCTCTGTAGAAAGGGTGACTGAGAGAATGAAGTCGGGAAGGGCGCCCCATACATAGCTGTGCAAAACCCAGTCTTTATGACATTGAAACGCGACATTTCACCTTCAATCGATACGACGCAATATTTGATACGCCGATCACATTGTCAGATGAATGGATCTGTCGAAAAGCCTCGAAGGCGCGTATGTCGTTGGCAAAACACCAGGTCAAAATGCAAAAAAATGACAAAATATGGATGGATTTAAAAATACAAGAATTCCTTACAAAACGATACGAGATAAAAAAGAAACAACTGTCTTCTTTGCTTCAAATACGAAATAGGCATGTTCTGCTGTCCACAGCAGCCTGCGCCCGTTTGACGCGCAGTTTTCTAACCTGCGCAGCTGTCAAAAACATCGCGATGAAGCCTCTTTTAATGAAATATCATGAATAAAAGGAATCGCCTTACCGCTTCTATCTGCCATTCTTCTGCGATTCAACATGAGCGCCTCTAGAGTTTTTGTACTCTGGGCCTTCAGGCGGTCGAAGTTGGAGACTAGTTGAATGCTATCTTTATCTTTGGTATTCATGGAAATGTTGCTAATGGAAACCTGTGGCGATGAGATGAGTGTACTTGGCCAAGACGTTTTCCAGGTGCGTATGGAATACCATTAGAAAGCTGAGCTGGAGTCCATCATCCTCGGAAACGTCAGGAACCAAAGTTGCGTCGTCGGCATCTACAGAGGATATATTTATGATCGGGACCGACTCTCCAACTGCAGAGAGTGTACGATTATTGTCCATTCTGAGTTGGGCAAATGAATGAATACCTTTGGAAAGGTCGCTATCGGCAGGGAGAAGTGATTCTGAATGGGCGATTTCCTGAGAGTCGCTATGAGAGTGCCAAAGGTAGAAAAGAAGCAACGATGATGCCCCGGAGAAGAGGAGAAAGAAATCACGAAGGTATAAAACGACAATGACGACGATACCCGCGAAAGACGCCATTCGCTCAGACACAGAAGAAGCACAAGTAGAACGGATATATGGTTTGAAAGTTGCTCAGTAGTGGGTATAGAAAAAGGCGAGGTGAGCTGGGAGGAGCAATCATCTCCTCTTGAAATTGCGATCCATAAGTGAGACAAGTAACGATCGTGGCTGACTGCATGGCTTCCACAGAGAATGTCATCCAGAACGGCGGGACGAGAGAACGACGCCTTATCAGATATCAGTCAAAAGCGACTTTTGTTCAGATACGCCGATGTCTGCAAGCTTGCAAATTTGAATGTAGTTAAAGATGAGATGGTTGAACGCGTCGCGAATCGCGCCTGCGCCTGGTAATTGGATCAATCCTTCGAACTAAACACGGACAAATACTCACTTCTCCAACGCCCAGTTCAGAACTTGGTGCATCTCTCACTCGTTAAAACCTAGTTTCGGAACCATGGTCTCGCTGCAACGGACGATCCGAAATATGCGCCGTGTTGGGCTGCGGGAGTGGTGGAGGCAGATGCAGTACATCGGTGATGCCAAAGCGGGAACTTACGTCGGAAAGGATCAGTACGTCGGGGCATTTTGGGTGCAGGAATGTCGCTGAACGGACGTTGGTTCTAGGTTCGGAAACAGGTATTTCGAAAACAGGAATCCAGAGGAGGAAGTTCCTGGTGCGTGTTGTCTGTTCTGGCCACTCAATTTGGCGTTTTAACGACGTTGTGATTTACAGGTCGCCACCGATGGGTTGACTTGGCTCAAGTATAAACTACTCTCGATGCGGCTGAAACTATCTTCACTAAATGCATTATCATGTAGCATGAATACAACGCCACTCAAGTCCCTCCCGAATGGCACTCGTGGATACACCACATCCGTAAAGAACCTCCCACAAACGACCCTGTCATGCAGGCCTCATCTCCTCCATGGAAGGGGGTACGCTCTATTCATTATTTAACGCTTAATCTTGAGGTTAATTACTGCCCTCCATAGACCTATGTTGAGAACTTGACTGGTACACGGGGAGCCTACAAGTCGTACAACACCGTTGTTCCAAAGATCAAGGCATGGGAGCCTAAAGTGAAGGCTCGCGCATAGATGCATCCTCCACTGTCTGATATTTCCACTTCAATGAATACATTTTTTCTAGATATGCCATCATTGGGCTACTCATGCTACCTCTTCAACATACCATCGACAACCATTTCTGCAATTGCCAGACTTGATGTCAACCCTGGTGACTCTATTCCGAGTAAACTGACCATTGGGTTGCTACCATTTCTCTGGGTGAATTCGTCGGGATAATCTGTTCTGAAAAGGAAGTCCTGGAAACCGCCTCCTGGTGGTATGAGCTTCGGTCTAATGCCAACATAATCCGGTTGTAGGCCCTCTAATGTTACTCCAGGTAAGTAACTGGTGACGGCTTGATGGATATCCGGCAGTCGCGAATCGTCTGGCTTTAACCATTTCGTCCAGAAATCTGTGTCCTCTTCAGTTCCTTTGATATCTTCTTCTGGAATATCTATCCACTCTATGTCGGGGCCAAAGCGTATTTTCCCCTGGAGATCCAATGTTAGATGTGTTCCCAGAGACTCAAAGGCATGGGCATTTGGTCCTGTGTGAGGGCATGGATAGATGAGATGCTTGATGTCTGAAACCCCAGGGCCATGATATGACGCGTACGATCCTCTTGCATAGAACATGGGAATCCTTTTATCTTGAGGAAGTAACGAATTAAGAACCATAACACTGGACAAGCCAGACGCGTTAATCAGTGTCCGGGCGAGCAAGGAGTAAGTTTCTTCCTCTTCAGAACGAACTTGCACTACCCAGCCCTCCTCACTAGAGCTAGCGCCACCCACGTATTTCTTTTCACTTGGATTGCGGTATCGGTCGATACGCACAACTTCAGAGTTGAAAACAAGCTGGCCCTCTTCCGAATCGATGACATCCTGTTCCAAACTTTCCATAAAGGAATGCGAGTCCACAATTCCAGTTTTAGGACACCACAACGCCGCAACTATATCAGTAGAAAGATCAGGCTCGAGTTTTTCGATGGCTTCTCGTGAGAGCAGTTTTGTTGGAAGCACTGGTTCCTTCTGCGCCTCTGTAGAGGAGTAAGGAGGCCATTTGAGCTTTAGAGATTTAGTGTAGAGGCTTTGGATGTACGGAAGCTGGTTGGCTTTGGCTACAACGAGCTTTCCCGTTTGCTTGTAGGGTATATTGTAGGTTATGCAGCGTTCGTACATGAGATCACGACCCCGGAGGCATAGTTTGGTCTTGAGGGACTCGGGAGGATAGTAAAGACCTGGGTAGGATCTGGCACATAAGTCGTACTTTTGTGTAACATGAGAAGTGATGCATGCCTGAATGGATGACTTCTGAATTACGAGAACTGAGACGATGGCCCACTTGATCAACAAACAATCAATAGTTGGGCTTTCAAAGATGCATACCTGGTCTCCTCTCCAGCCCGTGAATGTCTTTCAACCAGGTACGTTGATTTATATGGAAAGCATTGAGTTAGACGTTGTGCAACAGCAAGGCCGACAACACCTGCGCTTCGTGTTAGAGGATAAGATGAACAATGATTCAAGCCTTCTCACTGACCTCCCCCAACAATCAGAAAGTCAACGACAGCTTCTGGATCCTAACGTGTAAAAACTGATTTATCATGTCAAGGGTCCCAGACTACGGGAAAATGACCTTCTAACCTTGTATCTGAACCTCCCACTGTCGTTCAAGGCCCTGGTCAGTCCTTTTACCGAGCGCATTGGTGGGAGAAATGGTTCGAAGAGTGACCAGTCGGCACGAACCGTCGACGTGACTGACGTCGTTTGTAGATAAAAACAAACTCAGGCACGCAAGCGTCAATGCCGCCGGTTCGTTATCTAATCTACATCAAGAATTTTGTCTCGTTGGATGCGTCGACTCCTGGCCGCACTTTGCCAACGACCTCATCCATCAACTACACGCACTATGTCTGAAATAGGACCTTTGCCTAAACCTAAACTCTCAGAGGAAGATGCACTGGCAGCCTTCGACTCGGTGCCATTGTTCATGAAGGCGCTCCCAGAGGAAGACAACCTGGACCCAGCAATGAGCGCCCTCCAGAGTTTGATTTATGAGGGAACACCGGATGGTGGGTGAGAGATACTGGTGCATATCGATACTGAATGCAGATATGACAATATCCTGCAGAAATTGCACAAAACTTTAAAGAGCAGGGAAATGAGTACTTCCAGGGAAAACGGTTCCGGGAAGCTGTCGGTTTCTACACGCAAGGGCTTGATGCAAAACCAACCGAGCAGCCTATCATTGAGGCACTTCTATGTAACAGGGCAGCGTGCAACTTAGAACTCCGTGAGTTCATGTCCAGCATTATTAATGAGAGGGTTCAGGGTATAACGTTTTGTGCACACAGAAAACTTCGGTTCCGTACTCAGGGATTGTTCAAAGGCCCTTGCCGCGAATCCAAAGTGTTCGAAAGCTTATTACAGATCAGCACTTGCCCTCTTATCTCTCGGACGAATTGAAGAAGCCCTAGATTGCTGCGATCGATGCCTTTCATATGACACAAAGAATACTGGGATCAAGAACGTGCAAGAACGGGCACTGAAAGCCAAAGCCGAGGCAGAACGAAAGGAGCGCGAGAAGCAAGAAAGAATACGAAAAGAGCAATTAGAAGTGTTCACCATGAAAAAAGCGCTCCGGGTATGTCTTTATTATTACTCTAGTGCGAAAGCGATACCCGGGGCTAATTGAGTTTCTTATCTTTGTACAGGACCGCAATCTGATTATTTTCAACAAACCTGGCGGGTCTGTCAGCCCAGTCGCGCCACATTTCGATTCTGAAGACCCTACTGGAAATACGCTTGTTCTGCCTGTCTTCTTTTTGTATCCCCAATATGCGACCTCCGATATCATTTCAGATTTCGTGGAGGATACCACATTCGCGGCACATATAGAAGCCATGTTCCCTCCACAAGTTCCAGCACCGGAGTGGGATAAGAAGGGAGAATATGTTGCAGGAAACTTGGTCGTGTACGCACCCACGTATCGGAAGCGTTTGCTGAAAGTCGGGAAGAAGATGACTTTACGAGATGTGTGTAATGCCGCGAAAGCGAAAGAGGGTCAGCCGATGGACGGATTACAGATAAAGGATGGGTGTTTATCGTTCGTGGTAATGCCTAAAGGTGACGTAGAGACCAAATGGATTGAGGAATTCAAGAAAACACGCGAAGAGTCTTGAATTGGATATGTCTTGAAGTTGCAATCGCTCGCAAACATCTTGCTCCGTTGATCGAGAAGGCCGAGTAATAATAGTAAGATGAAGTGGTACTGAATGACGGTATTTCTGGCGGTTCAGAAGGGCTTAAAGTCGTAGAACCGTGGTAGTCGATTGACGATAAGGTGAGAGAACACCAGAAATAATGCGCCTATGCTGTTAATACCTGCAAGAGCACCGGAAGCTCCCCCAAGGTGTCTCCCGAGTGCAGAATTGGATCGGGCGGCGCGCTATAAGCTACCCTATTTTAAAGCATCTAAGCTTTTCTGAGCTGTAGGGATAGTCTTACTCCGATAGAGAGCTCTATTTCCGAGACGTATATAGTTATGTCGGGATCCGGGAGGTTAATACAAATGAATGCAGAGATTGACAAAGGGTGGGGTCTGAAACTGCAACAAATCTGATGCGGAGACCTCCACCTTTTATGACATTCCTGGCACTCGGAGAGACGGAATGTGTGCTGGGCCTTGTCCAAACAACGACCGCCGGAAAGGGCAGCTCTGCTCATGTGTCGGGATTACGCTGCTATGTGGTGATGGTGGTGTCAGCGCCACAGGTGACCGAACGGAAATGAGGTAGCGCCGGGGACAAAGCCATCGCTATGAATGTTGGCGACATCGTCTATGGAAGTCTCTGTCCAAAGAGGCGCCCTGGGCAGTGCAAATCACAAGTCCACATGCCGGTCATGGCTTCCTTATTTGGAAGGTAACTCCGACTCGGCCGGAGCCCGGATTTGCGCTTGTTGTGATCAGACTTCACGAATCAGTGTCAAGAAAGTCTCTACTCGTCGTCGTCGCCGTCGTCAAAAGGTCCGGTGAGTAGAATCTCTGTCTGTCTGAAGCCCAGGGTGTATCTACGATGGAATGGGATACGTTGGGAGTGATTTGGAATGAATAGAGGGATGGATTGGGGTGGATGGCTCGATTGGAATCTGGATGTTGACTGGTCGCCTTTTGGTTCGTCTAGGGCCATATCCTCAAGATGTCCACCATTGCCACCAAAATTTTCCGCACCGCCAATGCGCCCAACACCCAGCCCGACGAGACAGAAAAGAGCGTTGCTCAGGCGCTGATCGACCTCGAAAACAACGTTCCCGAGCTCAAGACTGAGCTTCGCGCACTCCAGATCTCTGCTGCCCGTGAGGTTGACGTCCGCGGTGGAAAGAAGGCCATTGTTATCTTCGTCCCCGTTCCCCAATTGAAGGCATTCCACAAGGTCCAACAGAGGTGCGTTATTGGCGCTGAATTTAATATGCTAAATTGACATATATGTGTGGCTATTCTACGCAGGTTGACCCGTGAACTCGAGAAGAAATTCTCTGACCGCCACGTCGTTTTCATTGCGCAGCGCCGCATGCTCCGCAAGCCCACCCGCAACTCGCGCGTCAAGCAGAAGCGCCCCCGCAGCCGCACCCTCACGAACGTCCACGAGAAGATCCTGGAGGATCTCGTGTACCCCACTGAAATTGTGGGCAAGCGCACCCGCGTTGCTGTTGACGGCTCGAAGCTCCTCAAAGTGTAAGTCGAGAGGCTATGGACAATATGCTGTCAAGCTAACGGAGAATGCGCAGATTGCTCGACTCGAAAGACGCGACATCGCTGGAGTACAAGCTGGACTCATTCTCATCTGTGTACCGCCGCCTGACTGGCAAGGATGTTGTATTTGAGTTCCCTGTTGTCTCGCAGGAGTAGATAGTGAGCTAGGTATATCGTAGAACGCTATGAGAATACTATGACCGAAATAGGATTTGTCGGGTGATGGAGTGAATATAGAATTGTCCCACGTGTGTCTGCTTTATGTCAGGGGCCGTAGCCAATTTCCATTCAGATTCAGTCCAACGCCTTTCTCCTCTCACCTCCACCATCCAAAAGCCCCAGTGGCCCCCGCCGCGCATATATCCACCCCCCACCCCGTCCGTGGCCTCGTCGCCATGGACGACTATCCCAGTCTTGACCCCTACTCGCGCTCTCGCTACGAGCAGGGCATCGACAGCAAGATCGTGATAATGGGCAACTCAGGTGCGTTCTTGTCCTCCAGTGCCCCTCCTTGCTCACATTTCTCCAGGTGTCGGCAAGACCAGTCTGCTGCACCGTTATACCCAGAACAAGTTCGATCCCAAGAACACCACCTCCACCAGCGGCGCCTTCTTTGTCACAAAAAAGGTCTACGTGAACGGGCTCAAGGTTCGTCTCCAGCTCTGGGATACTGCTGGTCAGGAGCGATTTAGGAGCATGGTCCGTGATTTTCTCGTCTTGCGCATATAGTGCCACTGACCCCCGTTCGTCTGCAGGCACCCATGTACTATCGCGGTACGTTTTTCTCTTTTGTCGGCCACGTCAGGACTCATATTCTTTCTCTCCTACTAGGCGCTAACGCGGCCCTCCTTCTTTACGATATCACCAATGCATCCACGTTCGAGGACATTCGCGGCTGGCTCGAAGGTACCCGACCTGATTTCATTTGCCCTAATTCGCAACTGACGCTCCTGTTCGGTCTTAGAGCTGAAGAAGAACTGCCCGCCCGAACTGATCATCTACATCGTTGGTTCTAAGGCGGATCTCCATCGACACCGTCAGGTCACCTCCGATCTCGCTCGCTTATCGCTGCACAATTGGTTTCCTCCGCCAAAACCTCCTCCGCCCCCGCCACCTCCGCCTGCGCCCTCAACCCTGTCCTATATCCGCCCACGCTTCACTTCCTTCCCCGGTTTGCGCTCACCCCCATTTGTCACCCCTCCCACTCCCTCTCCTCTGTCGCCTGAAGGCCCTGCCTACTTGGATCTTCCTCCTAACCGTTCTTCGGCTCTCACCCGCGGTAAGCCTGCGGCACAGGTTCGGACCAAGACATCAGCTTCCGTAACTCGCTCCAGCACCACAAGCACGGGAACCAGGACACCCCAATCTTCCCGTTTTGGTTCCTCTTTTGCCCATGTTTCCGGTTGGAACGATAACAACGACAATAGCAGCAATAGTATCGAGGAAGCCGACGAAGAATACGATTATGACGATGATCGCGAATGGGGCTTGAGTAAAGGCATGGAACTCTTTGAAGTGTCTGCCAAAGATGACATGGGTATGCGCCCGTCTTTGTCCCGGTTTGGCATATTCCACTCTGAACTAAATGAACGCTTTTAGGTATTCAAAATCTTTTCGAACATCTTATATCCGCGATCATAGTCCGCAAGGATATCATTGAGAAGGAAAACGAACTCAAGAAACGCGATAGCGTATTCTTGTCCAGCACCAGCACTCCAGCGTGGTCTGCTCAAGCCGACGAAGAGGAGGCACTTGAAAAGGCGCAACAGCAGCGTTCTGGAAGCTGGAGCTGTTGCTAGCATAGGCGCCGGTCCCTCTACTCTTTTTTGATTTTCTTCTTTATTTTCTCCTTCCACTCTGTAATTTTTACATGATCCTTATTTCGTGCTCATTTATTTCATGTCCTGTCATTTTTCATTTCCTACTCAACTCGACTTGTTCTCGGTCCCGTTCCCTCTAACGTCTCTCCACATTTGTGTCTTCTCTCACCATTGCCACTGTCTCCTGTTCCACCATTTTCTTTTTCTCTTTTCCATCATTGCACTACCATCATGCTCCCATGTCTCTTCCATGTCACGATTTACGCCCACTTGCCTTTAGCCATGTACTCCAAGCCATCGCGTCTGGATGTTTCTTTATCTATTTTATATCTACGTCTATTAGTTACATATGCCCGTGCCTATGTCCATGACCCGTATGTAAGGAGTCGTCTTTACTCTTTCTCTGGCAGTCCGTCGCTACACTATACCCCGGTTACTAAAAATGGAATGCGCTCATCCTGTGCCTCAACCTTCAACGCCGGTGCCGATGTTGAGATTGTTCGATTCATTGATAACCCATGTCATCATCCTCTAGGTCCACTACTTCCGCTATATAAGCCCCTCCTTCTCTTATCTATCTTGATATCCAACCACACCAATGTCTCTCGACCCCGCAAAACCCGTTGCACACGATACCCCCCAGGCCTGCACTCGAGAGCATTGCCTCCATGCATTCGATGCCCTCTACTGCAGTTTGACCGATGCAGAGCCAATACCTCCTAGATTCCCAGATGAGAAATAGTGCGCAGTCGTTGCTTTCTCTTGGATTCTATCACGGTTTTCTGATGTTATCGCAGCCCTCTGTTTGTGACTTGGGATATAAAGCAGCGAGGCGAGTGGCATCT
Source organism: Psilocybe cubensis (assembly GCF_017499595.1). Lineage (NCBI taxonomy): Eukaryota > Fungi > Basidiomycota > Agaricomycetes > Agaricales > Agrocybaceae > Psilocybe > Psilocybe cubensis. The sequence continues at coordinate 1,393,183 of NC_063002.1, read as the reverse complement.
CCGTGGATGCATAGGCAACTTTGAGCCCATGCCCATCCACGACGGGCTCGCCGAATACGCCCTCGTTAGCGCATTTAGAGACACCCGCTTTAGAAAGATAGACAGGAGCGAGCTAGAGCGCTTGAGATGCAGGTACGCAGCACCCCTTCTCATAGCAATATGCAAATCAAGGCGTTTTTAGTACGGAATATAGTAATTAACATATGCAATTTCCCCCTCCCCTCCCCTCTTTTCTGTTTCTTTCTCTTCTAGCGTGTCGCTCCTAACAGATTTTGAGCGCGGAGATACCTATCTCGATTGGACGATCGGCGTGCATGGCATCCGCATCTCCTTCCCACATCCAAGCCTCCTCCAGCCCTCATCCGAGGCCCCGTCCCCGCTCTCTTCATCCGGTAGCCTCCCCCGCGTATCATCCAAGCAGACATTTTCTGCCACATATCTGCCCGAAGTCATTCCTGAGCAAGGATGGGACAAGATCGAGGCCATCGACAGCGCCATCGAGAAGGCAGGTTGGCGGCATAGAATTACAGAGGACCTTCGTCGGAGCATCAAGCTGGTGCGATACCAGAGCAGCCAGTGCAGCGTCACCTGGGACCAATATATCCAATGGAGGCATGAAATGACACATTGATTTTCACATCCTGAACCGCGTTGTAGTTGAAAAGTCAAGAACAAGAAGAATCATGTATGTAACATAGCACGCTATCTTCATTTCGGTCGCACAAACTATCTGGACGATAGATGATTCAATATAACAAATGTATTATATCTTTTGTGTACAGTTGCGCGCGAATTTCAAGTCCCATTATGCATGCATTTACGTTAGATCATTTTTGAGGTGCGTCGGGGAAAAGTTGTTGCTTTATTTTCATCAACCGAGACTGAGAGTGCTCTTTGTGGAAAACGATTCCAAATCTCTCGTCGAGGGCGGTCCATGCCTGTCGAACGATATCCATGTCGCCCCCTGAAGTCTGGACAAAGGCGGTGATGATGATATAAACGACTGAATGTGTGAGGTGGGTGTCTTTGGGCATGGTGAGGAAGCGGTTGAAGAGTTCGAACAGGTTCTTCAGTGTCCAATCCAGCTCATCGGGATCCCGTACCAAGCTTGGATGTTTGCCATGTTTTGAAAAGCCCAGGAATATAGCTCGATAGATGGCGATAGTAGGGGTGTATGGTAAAGGGCGAGATTTTCCAGCATCCGATTGGAGAGATTCAAGGGGTGCACCATATTCAACATTGTTGGTTGAGAGCAAGTCGACGAAGATCTTGATTGCCGGTACAAATTGGCCATGGTAAGCCATTATCTGGATGAGGGCAGTATAAGTGACCTCATTCGGTACCATGCCAGGTTCCACAACTATGTATTCGTCTTGCAATGTAAGCAAAATAGGCTGGATATTCTCCAAAGCCTGCTTTCCTGGGGGCAGTGTGTTGTATCGCAGAGCGCGATAGATCATCAACGACATATCCAATTTGGTGTTGTACCCATAAGCCCAAATGCACGCGTTCAACCCATCCACTCCAAGCTCCAAATCATTCTGTTTCATCTTCTGCAACGTCCGACGCACACCACTTAGATCTCTCTTCTCCGTAAAATAACGCAAAAGGGATAGATGCGTAATTCTGTTTGGCATAATACCTGTCTGGACCATCGCGTTCGAGATTTGCTTGAGCGTCCCAGAATCATGAGCTCGCGCAGCAAGCGAAAGGAGGATTGTCATGGTATACACATCCGGCTCAAACGAGAACTGTGAGGGTGGGATTGCATCATATATCTCAAAGTCGGAAGAACCAGGTAGGCGCCCCGCGCTGATGCTTTTGAATGCGGCAAGCGCCTTTTGCATGTCCTCTGCGACAGTCGTGCGACGGCCCGCCCCAATGTGGTCGATGAGCGCGTTCCATTCGGGCTGCTTAAGCGTCCCACCGACATGGATTATGTATGTCATCACTGACAAAAGGCGGAGGTATTGAAGGTGCGTCCGGGGCCGGTTGCGGGATAGTAGACGAACAAAGCGGTGTAAATGAGAATAGGGAATGCATTTGATCCTGTTGTAGATTATAGGGTGGCAGGAAATGGTGTCTAGGAGATATGTGTATGACGCCCACGAATCGTCCACCGAATCCGATGTCCCAAGCGTGTCTAAATTTTCGCGCAGATGCGTGATAATATCTAATGGCGGAAGGTTCGCGAACTCGGCCAATTCGTCTGCGGCCTCTGGGGAGCTTTCGGTCGTTTGTCCGGAGGATCGCGTCGTTATGGATTTGCGTGCGAGACGTCTTCTCTGCTCTTTCTCCTTCAATAATCTCTGATACGTAGCATGGGCCTTCTTCAATCCATTTTCTATATTTCTGAGAAGATGATTGATTTTGTCGGGTATTACTACGCGTGCAATTGGGTCGGCAGACCACGGCCTGCCTGTCGCGTAAGTTGGGCGTTCCTGTACCGCCTGCCTCTCTGGGCGCCTGCGAATTTCGTTCACATTTCTCTTGGCTTTGTTTTCTGGTTGAGAACCGACTTCCGAAGCGGGTTGATTCAAAGCTGGACTCGTGGCCACCGTTGACACCTCCGACGGCAAAAATAAGAGATGATCTTCGCCAGCTTTTGCGTGCTGTTGAACACTCTCCTTCCGGCCATCTATAAGAATAGAGGGTGCTGGATGCTCCAACACCGTGTTTTCTTCGACCGCCTGACCCATCTGCAGTAAACGCCGATGCTGCTGTGTGTATGTAACGTGCAGGTTTTCTTCTTCCGCTATGATATCTTCCACTCTCTGAGACCTGTGTATACCCTCGCTCTGCGACTTCTGCTGCTGCTGAGGTTGACGGTGAGCTAAAGAGGAAGCGTAATGGACTGCGTCCGGAGATGCTGAGTTTGCACTCCTGCTGCTGCTGCTGGCATGGCGAGAGTGCGATACCCATTGGTTCCTGGCTCCATAGAGCCGACGACATGTATGGAGAGCAGAGATAGTTGTCAAAGGGTAACTGAGGCCCAGCGAGGACGCTCTCAGCATCAAAAAGACAAGCAGTCATCCTATGGTTGAAAAAATTTGCCCATGAGCAAGTGAAAACAATAATGGATTGCTGGATACTCAGCCAGGCTCACTAACGTACCGCAATCTGCAACCCACCAACCACAAACGGAACGTCTATAAACGACGCGCACAATGCCAGTACGAAAGAGACAAAGCTTACTCTTCGGACTTGTTGACCTCAATACTTTTTACACGGTCACTGGCGAGCGTCGAAAATATTGACTATTGCAGAAATACTTCCCACGGTTAATGATCCAATCGAATTGCTGCAATCCGGAATTGCTTCCTGTCTTATTATTTTCGCTCACTCATTACTCAATTCACTCAAGAGTATTTGTGTGTTTTTGAATCAGTTGATTGAAATCTTGAAACAGATTTCATGGTCTGTGGGTGGGTGGATGCGGTATGTAGCATATACAACAAAAAAAGCGACTAGGTAGGTAAAAAAATGCAAAACGATCAAGCACGGGCCTTGAGCGTTCCGAGGAACGCAGCCTTTTCTTCGAAGGTTTGGAAAGAACCGTGCTATACAGAGGCACCATTAGTGGATGTATCAAATGAATAAAATAGGACAACACATACGCCGAATTTGGAGGAAGTATCGATGAACTTGAGCTGCACCTTCTCCAAGTCACGGCGGGAGGTGTGGACCATGAGCGACTTGCGGAGGGTGATGACACGCTTCTTGGTTCCAGGAACACATCCCTTGAGGATGAGGAAGTCGTTCTTAACAACACCATAGTGGGGGAAGCCACCCATGGGGGTGATGACCTTCTTGGTGATATCAGACTCGGTCGACGCGTTGGCATCGTCAGATCCGGAACCAATGCGGTAAATCTTCTTGTTGAGCTCAGTACGGTGATGGTATCCGTCTAAAAAGAGTATCAAATTTAACAACAGATTTTATATATGGAGATGGTGGAATACGCACTTTGACCAGCACGGGCAACGGAGAACATGACCTTGGAAGGATGCCATGCTCCGATACAACCAACCTTGCGGAGACCCTTGTGAGTCTTGCGAGGAAGCTTCTTGGTACCCCAACGGTGAGTAACACCCTCGAATCCGTGACCCTTGGTGACAGCAATGACATCGATGTTCTCGTCCTGCTCGAAGACGGAGGAAACCTCGACGGGCTTCTCAAAGAGACCCTGAGCATATTCGACCTTGTCGGCGATGGATCCACCGTTGAGCTGGATCTCCATCAAGTGGGCCTTCTTCTGCTGGAGACCGGTCTTGCGAATCTGGGTGTGTGCAAGGACACGGACAACAGTGCAGTACTTCCGGATGCGCTCAAGCTCGCGGGCGACGCTCTTGCCGCTGTCCTCAGCATGCTTCTTGGCATAGCGGGTGAAAGCCTTCTTCTTCGAGCGGTACCAGTTCTTGTAGAATCGACGCTTGACCTCGTCGGAAAGATGGGAAGCCCAGACGGTGGTGAGGGTGCGGAGTCCGCGAGGGGTCTCGACGTAGCCAACGACACCGACGACAATCATGGGGGGAGTCTCAATAACAGTGACGGCCTCGACGACCTCACGTTTGTGCATCTCTAATTACGGAAAATGTGAATAAGCACTGATTATCCTGTTCAACCACGGAATATACACACTGGATCCAGGGCGGTCAAGGTCACGGACAACGTGGGTCATTCCAGCCTTGTAACCCATCATGGCAGTCAAGTGCACGGGCTTTTTGGGGTCATCCTGCGGGGCAATTTAAGAACCTAATGACATTGCAAGATGGAGAAAAAGACGGACCTTGGGGAAAGACTTGACCTTACCGCGATGGCGAGCGGCACGCTTTCTTGGGAGGAAACCCAAAGAACCGTGACGGGGAGCTTCGAACTGAACAGAAAAAGAGCATTTCATCAAGACCAACATTCCCTAAGCCACAAAACAGCATCTCCAACGAACCTTACGGTGACTATTCAGAATATCAGCAAATCAGCCCTGATTTCAACATCAACGACAGCGAGCTCACCTCATCTTGCGGTCTTGAGGTCGACGGGTATGTTGGTGAGGACCACTCCAACTTTCGGTAGTACATCGCCTTCGCTGCCCGGCAACTCCCGAATCTGTGGCTGTAGGTACTGTATAGTTATTTGCCCACGCCCCCGAATGGAAATTGAGCTTCCCAAAGTGGAAATCTCTTGATGATGGCACATTCCTTCACTTGTTCTCGCGTTCGTGCCGTGTTTACACTGTTATACACGCATATTTTTCACCACTCCTGTCATCTACAATTTATTGGTGCTCATTGCTGTCACTCCATTCCTTGTAAGGCTACTGAATCTGACCAGCCAGCTGGCATCTGGGCATTTAAAGCAGTTCTACCTCCAGTTTCAAAGTAATGGCTTGGCAAAGTTTCTCCTGCTCTATGCGTGTAGGAACTCTCGATGCTATCTACGAACGGCTGTCATGGGAATTCCTACGAATGACTGCTCCATTTCATAGAAAGCCCTCACACTTGCCCAGGAAGCGAAAACCAGAATTCCCAAAGTCAGAGAGCTACTGTTCAGTTTTACACTTTGGAATTATCCTATGTCTTTTTGTGCACGATGATTAAACGGACATCGACGACGGGATTCATATTATGCTACCCCTTATCTTGAGGCCGCCATACCCGAACACTGATTTCTTTGTCATGGGCGCCTATCACTACTTGCGTGACATTGTACTTGGCAAGATAACCTGGGTTCTTTGGGCAAATGTCGCACTTTGGCACATTTATCACGATGTAAATCTATACAATTTGTCACCCTCAAGTGCCAGATAATGGTCCAGCACACTCGATGGTTTGTTATGACGGTGTGATCTTTAAAGAGTAGTGTCCAGAACACTGATTGTTTGAATAAAGAATGTTTGAATCTGTTAAGAAAAAAACTCATAAAATTTGTTTAACGTGCATCTATAGGAAAACCCTACTACCGGTATACCATTTCTGTGACGTAGTCTGTCGAAATGTCCACGCACCCAAGTTCATACTTAATCAACAGCTGAATAGTGTACAACAATAGGTATAATTGAAGCGCACCCCTTGCACAGTCCTAAGGACTCAATTTGCCTCACCGAATTATTCGACACACAATCAATATCTGGTAACTTTACTCTGGCTGAAGGTCACTCACCACCTTCGAAAGAGGCTTACTTTGTGGGAAGCCTATCAGAGAAAAGCCGTACTATTTTATTTATCAGATTGAGAATTTCTGTGCGCAACATTGAGTTAATAAGCTCTACTTTAAATATAATGCGTACAAAGTGACATAGCCGGGATCTCCGCAATTGGAGCGCCCTAAATTAAACACCGCTCCAATTCTGTGCTACAACAGGCCGCCTTTAGAACCCGACACCTTGATGTCCATTCCACAACACTAGCTCACTAGCATCTTTCAGCGATCTGAACTTCTTTGCCGTGCAGCTCATGCATGTGCCTAAGAGCCGAAGGCAAAACCAAAGAATGCAGCTGCCGATCACAAAACTAGCGCCGGCGCCAAACACCTTGAAAGGAACAGTGCACAGAAATCCGCAACAACTAAAAGGCCTCTCCACGCTGCTAAGACTGGCGGCAAAGCAAAGGGAGTCCACAAAGTTACTAGGAAGAAGAGCCCCCTCCACGGAGGCGTTAAGAAACTGATCAAGGTTAATGCAGCGAAGAAGGCTGCTGCTACAAAGGCTACACACACCGGAGGCCATTCTGCATCGTCGAAGAAGGTCCACCACGCTGGTATACACGCTGTGTCAAGAAAGACTGTTCCTCATAAGCCCGCACGCGTAGGCACCCATTCCACATTGAAGAAAACAACTGGTAAAGCATCACACGCCAGCGCTCACGCAGCATCCAAGAAGCCAATTGGTAAAGTCTTGCACAGCGGGCACAAACGGGTCCAAGGCAAGTCAGTTCACCATGCTGCGGCTGCCAAACCAAAAACTGTTCACCACACTGTGGCCGCCAAACGGAAGGTTGTTCATCATGCTGAGGCTGCCAAACGGAAGACTGTCCACCACGCTGCCGGCGCCAACCCAAAGACTGTTCACCATGCTTCCAGCGCCAAACCAAAGACCGTTCAACACCCTGAAAATGCTAAATCAAAGACAGTTCACCACTCTGCCGCCACCAAACCGAAGTTAAGTCAACGCCCTGCCGCTGCAAAACAAAATCCCGTTCAGCACAAGGCGGTAGCCCCGTCCAAACCCGCAAAACGTGTCGCAGGAAAAAGGCACTAGGCGTTTGGATAGTTGCGATGAGTATGATGGGTTAATTTGGGGTTAATAAATACAAATGCTTTCCAAGTTAAAAGGACGAAATAAATCTGGACTGAACTCAATTGTCAAAATTGGCGTTACCTCTCATTTATTTTCCAACAGTACAGGGCATTTAGTCTAGCATGGTGGCAGAATATGGTTTGAATGGTGGCCAGGGAAACCAACCACTATTCGAAACGATGAATGATAGGTATTGTTAGAGGAAAGGTGGATGGCTTGATCACTCGTTTGAAAAAGGCACCATGTCCCCCGGATATTCCCGGTGTGGTTGAAGCTCCGTTTTTAAGTGTGCACGTGCGTCGTGACTTGGTCTCCCAGTACTAATTCCTTGGGGCTCCAGTCCAAAGCTTGATGATGAGGAGTCAAGTAGAATATAATCCAGTCGGCTGTAACAGTCTATTCTAAGTTACCTTTGAAGATATTTCCAGTCGTATGGTATTTAGTGACCCGAAGCTTTCCATAATAGGAAAGGACTTTCCCAATCCGGGTATATGTTTTGATGATGATCGCCGCCGATTGCACGCCTTGGATTTGTTAGTTCCACAACGATGACTGAGACTCTTCCATCTGCACCCAGAGTGGCACTCACCCCGACTATCTGCCTGCAGCCTCCACTATCTCGTAGAGGCACTGGTCCTGGGCTCGTTCTTTTTATACCAGATGTCAATTTTGCGCCCGGGGTAAGCAAGCCCCTAGACCCTGAGCCTGTACTCAAGTGGGCAGAAGAGGGGTTTGCAGTGGCTGCAATCACCTCCTCAGAGAATTCTGAAATCGAGAAATCTCTTACCCTTGCACTGGAAGCGCTTGTGGCTTTGGATGAGGTTGATGTTAAGGACAAATTCGCTGTCATTGGTGCGACATCTGTCTTGCCAGTTCTTGATCTTCTTATACTCATCATCTCGCAGTATACGATTCCAGTCTTATCTATGAAGTATCTGAGGCAGTATCCAAGGACCCTAGAATCGTATCTTTCACAGGATATGGTTCCTTCCCATCTACAGCTTGTACGATTCCCATTATTCTCCACTTAACTTCAAACGCCCCAAGGCCTCGGAATCCTCCGTCAGAAGTGACTACACAATACTCTTATCGCACAACTTCTACTCAGTTTGTTCTACCACAATCACCTACTTACGACCCAAGCAATGCGTCTCTCGCTCATAGTCGCACACTTGCTTTCATTAAGAAACACATCGGAGGACCATTCTTTGACCTGGAAGCCATATGGGAGGAACACACGCTCTTCGAATTCGTGGATAGAAGTGTTGAGAAAACTATGGCTACCATGGTGGTAAGTAGTTCTTATTCCGCGCATGCTGATACATTTCCCAATTCAATATGTTAGGCTGAACCATATGTTAACCATATTCCAACGGTCAGCCCTTCATTACAGCAATATTGCATAACAGTTGCTTACTGTTTTTCAGATGACAGGGGGAGTAGGACGCGAAGCTTTGACGGCTTTCTATAGAGACCATTTCATCTTTTCGTGCTTATGTCTATTTTATTTCCCTCAAAACACGAACTAATCGAATCTATAGTAATCCTGATGATGCCGAGCTTCAAGTTGTTTCTCGCACAGTCGGTCCCGACCGTGTAATAGGCATGATCACATTATCCTCTTCTTCAACCCACCTCTAATCTCTATATGTAGACGAATTCGTATACCACCTTACCCATAATCGGGCTGTCGACTGGCTCCTCCCCGGAGTACCACCCACCGGAAAGAAGCTCGCTGTACCTATGCTAGCTGTCGTCAACATTCGCGGTGATCGTCTATACAATGGTAGCTTCCTTCCATTCTCTTAGTCCTATTTACAGTTCGAACACTTATGGCGACTATCATAGAACATATTTGGTGGGACCAAGCCACCGTGCTCAGTCAGGCAGGAATATTGCCGTCCCACCTTCCTTTCCCCATTGCTACTGGTGGTATAGGAGCTACTATTCCAGGCCAGACACAACTCCTGCGGTTGCCTGTCGCTGGTGCCGAAAGTGCGGCGATGCTTGTGGATGAAACCAACGGGAAGAGTAACGAGATGCTTGGACCTGACTGGGGATTACAACCAATCTCCCAAGAGTAGTAAAATGATAAAAAAATCATTGAAGCGGTTCATCATGTATTTTTCCAGTTGTGCTACCGATTTGACCACTAAATTTTCATTGCAGCGCAACGTCAATTTTCTCGAATTACGATGTTAATAATACATCGCGCTTGTGGATTTCTTTCCAGTGATATCATCTAGCCTAGCAAGCTGCTCGTTGTTCCATTCCATCAAAGCAACAACATCTCCTCCCAGATTCATCAAATCGACTACATACAGGTTAGCTTACTAAAAGAGAGACATAAAACACTCACATCCTTGTGCATACCGCCTCCTCACATGTTCTGCCTGTGTACAGAACATCCCTGCATACTTACCTGCTTTGTGGGCAGCAGCGAGGATGCGCTCGATAGCTTCTTGAACTTCGGGGATGGATTCGTGTGAGAGAGGCGGATATCCCATCGATGATGCCAAATCATTCGGACTGTTTGTTTGGTGATCAGTGACTTGGGAGTTTTTTAAGACTTTGAGACAAACCCTATGAAAAGCATGTCTTCAAGTCGATGGAATTAAATATGAGTATTCAGGTAAGCAGGATCATCATACATACCAATCCCATCGACTTTTGCGATTTCCTCGCAGTTAGAAAGGCCCTCGGTTGTTTCAATTTGAATAGCAATGAACGTGTTACGATTTGCAGTGCGTATATACTCTGCGAGGCTCTGCCGAAATACAGAGGGCGCGAAAGGAGAGCCAACACCTCGAATACCCGATAACAGCTTTTTTGAGCTTTGATTTGTTAATGGCTTGGTCGTTGCTGGGAACTTGGAGTAGGATACTAAAGCACGAGCATCATCGACTGTCGATATGGATGGGCAGAGTATGCCATGGGCTAGCCGTAACAAGTGAGACATTAATGCCAATGTTCATCCATCGTGCGGGTATGAGTTCAAGTAAGAGAGGTAAGATCTCACCTCCACAGTCCAAGGCGCGCTTGACGGTCCCAACGTCAAGCTTGGGAATGCGGACGAGAGGAGAGACGCCTTCACCGGCTATGGCGCCTACAGATGCGTGCATCGCCGCGTCGTCGATGTTTCCGTGTTCACAATCCACTAGTATAAACTATAGGGACAGGTATTAAACATACAGAAGTGTTTCGTGCGTTGGTCTAAACTCACATCATACCCTAACTGTGCTACCATCCTTGCCAGGTTCGCTCCAGGGAACATCATCCAGGATCCTGGCAATGGTCAGAGCCATTAAGAGTAGATTGTTAGACGCTTATCAGAACGAAATGACGCGGGTTTGTCGGTAAACGCGTACCAATAACAGGCCGTCTTGGGTTCTGAGCATCTGCCATGACGCGTTGTAGGCCCAGAAGCTCATCTTCGCACTCATCCGCATCCCATTGCCCCGCAAACTCAGCATTCACATGGTCATCTGTGTTGATTCGAGCAAGGTGATCGAACTGTTGTTGCGGTTTTCCATGTCGAAGTTGGGCATTGGAAGATGCTGATGGCGGACTAGCAAAACTGGGGATAAACCTCGAGAAGGTGTTCATTGCGCCGTGGTGGACGTCGCTGACCGATAAAAGATGACTTGCACGAAAACCCCATAACAATACATGACTGAAATGTCAGTCACGTCGATGAGGCAGAAGCGCATGGTGCTTGAGAGTCTGGGGAAAAAGAAATATAAAAAGGGTGACACGGTTAGTGTCGCCCTGATGTGTCCGGTGAAAAAAATAGATTCCAAAAAAAGGCAGTTCTCAGACAGAAAGGTGAGGGCGATATGACACAATAACTCCTGCAGCAAACAACTGATAGAAAAAGATAGCAAATGTGTCAAATACGGACACAGACATGGTGTAATAGTGGCGGATACTGTACAAAAAAGTGCTATGATCAAGACATCACCACATCCTGGTCCTGATCGACTCTTGGCGCTCCTCTTACTACAGAGTTGACCAATTCACGTCTAATTTCAGGGCTGATTTGAGGGTGGGGTGTTGCTCGAATAACGTCTAGCAAGGCATCCTTTTGGTCCGGCGTCAGGTCAGAAGCATATCTACGGGATTTTACGCAAAGAACACATTCAAAACGAAGCAAAAGATTGGCAGACAGGAATTTCGTAAATAATTTAACTTGAAATGGTTGAACAGCAGCACGCACCTTTGAGCGAATACTAGTAGACTTTGATGCCACAAAACGGGGAGCTTTTGAGCGTCCCCTCGTGTTTTGGCTTTGTACGAGTTTGACAATCGGATAAAGTGGAACACGAGAGCGTCCACCACTTTATAGGGAAGCTCGAACTTTTTATCGATCAACACGCGGATGAATAGGGAATTAGGGCCTTGAGAAAAAGAAACAGGTATCACTTAAATGCATTGCTTCTGATGATATTTGCGAAACTTACCGGTGTAATCCATTTCTGCGATGCGTAGAAGAGCAGCAGAGGCATGCAAGACGGGAACCTTTGTCCTGGCAAGGATAGAGGCAATAATTGTGGCCTCCTTTAACGTACAACCTTGCTGCAAATGAAAACCATGAGCAAGAGTCAAGTTCAGATCGTAAAACAGGGTAAGGCTCACGTCAAGTAGGGGAAAGATAATTCCTTTAAAGAAAGCACCAGGTTTGTACATTGATTTTTTTAAAGCTTGGTAATAATGCACGTTCATTTTTTTGTTCTCTCGGATATCCTCTCTGACAGCATCCAACAGAACCACTCCGAGAAACAGTTGTGCCTGAGCGGGTTTCATATTGGAAATAAAGATTTTTGTGGCAGCATAACAGGCGTGAGGTGACCAGTTTTCAGGGTGTGTGAGAGCGAGCATTCGCGCCCAAGCCGGGAGAGAAGGAATAACTTTGAAAAGTTTAGGTAGGGGGCCAGATTTGTATCCCCGTAAAAGAAGTCCAATTCTGTTTGATAATGAGAAGAAATACAAAGATCAAACGAATGATGCATACTTGGTATAAGCCTCTACGACTGCTGGATTTAATCCAGCGGCAGGATCAGGCGCCTCTCGGTCTAATTGGAAAGCAAAAGTTCAGTTGAATAATAATGTAGATATGTCGAGACCTACCTTGATGAACTTTTTGAATCGCAGCAGTCGAAGTCACTTCTCCACTGTCCAATTTGGCAAAAATAAGATCTGCCAAGGTTTTACGTTCTCCAGCATTGGCGGGGAGAAGGGCGTCTAGCGTTTCCATATCTCCAGCATCTATTTCCTGCCTCGAGAACCCATTCAAGTTGCAGATCGACGACTCATCGATTGGGAACTCACATATTCCACCTCTATCTCCTCTCCAGTTTCGTCAAAATGATCATCGTCGTCTTCGTCGTCGAAAGCGACCTGGGCTCGGGGTTTGGACAAGACTTGTCTTGTATCTTCCAAGTCCTCCTCCGCAACATCTGCATCGTCCGGCATTTCGAGTTCATCTTGTTGGTCTTTTGCCAATTCGAAGATTCGCCGCGATGTTTTAGGGTCGAGGATAACCTGATAGGAGGATCAATACAACACCCCTTCAAACGGAGATGTGAAAGCACCTCTGCGTCGTCGTCGTCTGGGTCTGCCGAGCGAGCTGATTTTTTGCGCTTTCCTGGCTGAGAAATGCGTCCGTATCTAGCGTGAGCCTCATCCTCGTCGAGCTGGACGAGCAGGGGGTCGTGGCGCGACTTTCCTGAGGATTTTGTAGCGCGAGGCATTAGAGGATATAATTTTTTGTGTCGAAAGATGGTGCCTGTACTTTTTTGATGATCGGCAAACGCCATTACCATAAGGGGTGAATACATTTTGGAGGGCTGGATTGGCCGCACAGATTGTATAAAGACGGGAGCGCCTTTCATTTCTCGTTTCATCCTCCTTGTCCCTAATTTCTCTCAACAATGCCCGCCGCTCCGGTGAGTATCTTGCTTCGCGTTTGCCTTTTCTCCATCTCCCGGACGTCTTTTATCGGCGCGTTTCTCACATATCCATCTTCACGCGCCACGTCGTGTCATTTTTCTCATCGCTGTTGGTCTAGATTCGCACTCTTGACAAAAACGGCGTCGAAATCACCACTGTTGGTTTCAAGCGTTTCGGATTCGACAGTGAGGTCGATATCGATGTTCTGCGCTCCCTCTATCTGCGCCCCCACTACGCCGTTTCATCTGAGGCCAGCTCATCAGATGTTGACGATGCTAGCAATGGCAAAAATGCATACCTGTCAAAATCAATCTACCATCCCGATACAAAGTCCATCTCATATACTACTCTGTCGCGTTTCACCCCAGTCAAATTGCTTCCCCCATCGGAGCGCAAGCGCATTTTGGTCACCGGTGGTGCTGGCTTCGTTGGTTCCCATCTAGTCGACAGGTTGATGCTTCTCGGACATGAAGTTACTGTCCTCGACAATTTCTTCACTGGTTCCAAGACCACCGTCAGCCATTGGATTGGCCACCCTAATTTTGAAATGGTTCGCCACGACGTTGTGGAACCCTTTATGATTGAGTGTGATCGTAGGCAGCATTCTCCAAGCTAATCCTGCATTATGTCTCACAAACATATCCAGAAATTTATCATCTCGCTTGCCCTGCCTCTCCTCCTCATTACCAGTTCAATGCTGTCAAGACCATCAAGACCTCCTTTATGGGGACCCTGAACATGCTCGGACTTGCAAAGCGCACCAAGGCCCGATTTCTTATCAGCAGTACTTCGGGTATTTCTGCATCCGTTAATATGACCAGAAATCAATGTTAATCAATGATTTAATTTAGAGGTCTACGGTGACCCCGAGGTTCACCCTCAGCCAGAGGACTAGTAAGCCAACTCATGTTTGCTTGCCTGGTGTCTTGCTAATCGGCTCTCAGCTGGGGTCACGTCAACCCCATCGGCCCTCGTGCTTGCTATGATGAGGGAAAGCGTGTCGCTGAAACCCTAACATACGGTTTCCAACGACAAGATGGCGTTGATGTCCGTGTTGCGCGCATTTTCAATACTTACGGACCCAGAAGTACGTTATGACATTCTTCTAGTGAAATTAATATTCTAACATTGGCCTCGCTCCACCTAGTGAACCCCTATGATGGCCGTGTTGTCTCCAACTTCATCGTTCAGGCCCTCAAGGGCGAAGACATGACTGTCTACGGCGACGGCAAACAATCCCGTTCTTTCCAATACGTGCACGATCTGATCGACGGTCTCATTGCTCTCATGAACTCTGACGAATCTCGTCCCGTCAACATTGGCAATGGCGACGAATTCACCATTGGTGAATTTGCTGAGCTTGTTCGTGAAATTGTGGAGAAGGTCCAGGCTGAGGACGGTGATAAACCAACACGCCGCGTCCAGATTGTCTACAAGGATATGCCTATCGATGACCCTAAGATGCGTAGACCCGACACAACCAGGGCTAAGGAGAGCCTGCAGTGGCAACCGAGATGGACTGTCCGCATGGGTCTTGAAGAGATGGTTCGTTACTACAAGGCGAAGATGGCTGAGGGCAGCCTCTAATTTCCTAGTACTCCAAGGGGATGACGGGCTCGAGGAGGGATCCAGGATTACCTGAATTACAATCAACCTAGAATATTCTAAATTTGTCTGGAGGTATACCTAGAAGCCGTCAATACAACTGATTTAATGTTAAAATAAAGTCTCACGTTGCAATCCTCCTTGGTTATTTTGAGGTGGGTCGGTGCAACATGGAAGTGATAGGCGTTATACAGATGTATCCTAAACTACAAGCCCTGTGCGGTAAAGATAAGATGTGTAAGCATAGTTTCGTCTATATACCAATATGACAAATGCTGTAAGTGTAAATACATAGTTGTGGATATACGTAGCCGTTCCTAACAATTGGATGAGTAGAGTAAGAGAATGACTAAAAAGAAATGTGGGTATATGTTGCAAAATTAGAATGGCGAGGCCAACATCCGTTGTAACGGCACTGTTGCCGACTGAGGATTGTCGTTGACCCTAGGTTTATGTTTCTTTAGGTTCGTTGTACTTCCATTTGGTACTGGTCCCGCGACCAGGAAGCCCTTGAGAAGCGGTGCCGCATCGGGCGGTAGATGTTGAGTTTCAACTCGAACTGGTGGTCTTTGTTGTTGTCCGCGTTCTAAGTCCTGTAGCTTGATACGCTCGGAAGGTTGAATGACGGTGCCTGGTAGCTTTAATGTGAGTTTTTATCTTCGTCATTGGCATGACATTTGACACGCACTGTTGATAGATGACCTTCCATGTTCGACATATGACCACTCATCTGGTTCTTTGCCAGAACTTCTGTAATTGATATCAACAAGATTCGCCAAAGATATAACAGATTGTGCAACTCACCTCAATGCTCTGCCTTCTACAGGGTCAGGAGTAAAAGCTTCGCTCAAATCTTCCTGATAGTGTTTCAGTGCGAGAGTTTGTATTTTGAGCGCCTCCTGTGATAAACACGAGAACGAAATGCAGGACATGGGGTCCAAATTGGTTATATCACGTCCAGTAACTTCTGAGAGGGTTTGTAGAGCCGCTCTCATACGATCTTCAACGGGCATCAAAGGTGGCTCAAGGTCTGACCGGGCAGGAGGGAGCTGATCAAGAAATTTGAGGAAAACATTATTGACAATAGATGCACATCCATTAATTATAGAGATCATGGACGACCCTCCTACAGAACGACGTTGGTGTTTTGACAGCGACAGCTGGAGATGAGCCACGCACCTTTTACCATATACAAAACTGCTTGCTTTTCGAGGCCTTTCAACTCTTTCTGAAGACGTTCCGCGTACTTTACTGGACATATTTCGTTTTTATCGCCCTAGAAATAAGGCTGAATGGTATGCGAAATGGTAGGCGTAAAGAATACACACATGAATAATCACGACTGGCTGTGTTATTGAGGCCAGTGCATCTGAGCTCAGAGGCGCTCGCTGCGGTTTCTGTCAGAGACTAGGGAAAATATCAAGCAAAAGCACACGCACGTTAATGTACACGTTAGCAGTCTCGGTTGCGCGAAGCCGTCTTGAAGGAGGATAGTTGATTTCCCAATACTGTACGAGCTGGGCGGTGCACTTTTCAGAACAGTTTGCAAACTAACGCTGATTCAGCTTACTTCCTCAACTAGATCTGGATCTGTTTCCTGTCATTACAGACGTTAAATAAAGTAATGCAAATAAAAGGTGCAGACACACTTACTTGCCCAAAGATAAAATGTATCAGTTCGGTCGCTGCATGCTCAAACGATTCTAGGTCTTCTGCAAAACTGGCAGCATGTACAAGATGGTCGATATTGTTGTATACCCATTTCAGTCTTTCTGCATATAAGCCATGGTCCCCTAAAAAAACCGGAGTGAACGG
Organism: Psilocybe cubensis; assembly: GCF_017499595.1. Lineage (NCBI taxonomy): Eukaryota > Fungi > Basidiomycota > Agaricomycetes > Agaricales > Agrocybaceae > Psilocybe > Psilocybe cubensis. Next base: position 1,376,520 of record NC_063002.1, on the reverse strand, counting down.
AAGCGACTTACTCAGTAGGCGCAGGGATGTTAACTAGGGCTAGGCTGAGACAGAGTTCCGGGAACCTGGTGCAAGGCCCAAGTCAGGCAAAGGACCGAAGGAGAGGGAACGCAATGCACACAATACCGCAAAACGAAGAGCACAACACACAGACGTGCCTTCCAACGCGAGAATATGACTGGGCGGTAGATGGAGTCGCTAACAAGTGACAATGACATGGAAAAAGAAGGCGAGCGAGTTAATAAGCGTGACCGCGCACTCCGAATGGCCCGGCTCGGCTCACCTGAAAACATATCGCCAGGTCTGCAGCGTCCACCCAGCTATCATGGGCGGGGTTTGGGCGACATATAGATTTGCCAGACGAACGCATGTCGAAGGCAATGAGGTTGAAATTCTTATGTAGTCTTGGGTCACCGAGTTGGGTATCGAGCCACGTCGAATCTAAAAATACAGGGTGGAGGACGACGACTGTGGGCTTCTCGGGGTCGAATGCACCGACATTGGAGTAGGTTGTGTTTGTGAAATAGTAGATGGAGGCATAGTCATCTGCGCTGTGGATGTCGACGAAGGGCATGATGGAGAAGAAATGAGAAAAAAAAGATCGTAATTATCGTGGAATACGGGATAACATGAAAGGTGGCCGTCGTTGTGGTTGAATGGAGAAGAAGAAGAGAGTAAGGAATGGAGCTTTGGGCTCAGGCTCGCTTGTTCGTGCGTGCGTGCACACAACAGCTAATCGGCAATTGTATATTTGATCCCTTGGTGACCTTGGTACAAAACAAAATTAGCTTTTCACTGTTCCTTAAAGTCAGAGCGCCATCATGCGAATGCAAACTAGTTCTTGCCAGACACTAGCACAACATAAGTAGCTATGTACGTATATGTTGAGGCATGCCTATATAAAAATCTAACCGAGTCCCGACCGACGATGATCCCTGATTGATCATCATCAATTTGAAATCCCTCGGTGCTCTTGACCTCTCTGCCTCTGAGCGTATCTAGAACGTTAGTCGACTATAAACTGTTGAATTTAGCGCTATGCAGGATGTGAATGCAAATTTGGTGGCAATTCGTCACCAAGAACCGTTCATAGAAGATGCAGATCTCTCCATGCATCATCATCAAACAGCCGCTTTCGGACCGAGTAGAGTTTCCAATAGGCCAACAACCTGCTGTTGCCGCTTGCGACGTCGCATAATTATTTAAGTAAGGCCGAACGGTACCCTAACAATCGGGCAGGACACACACCTGGCGGTCGTCGACATTAGCGGTGACAAACATGGTTGGAACACCCATCTGGGACAGCTCGAGCTGCTGCCTTGATATGAGGCCGTCCCAAGCAGGCAAAACGCGTTCAATGTCAAATTTTTGGATTTCCTTCTTAAAGGCGTCCGTTATCATCTGATGAAGGAATGTCAGGAACACCATAGGATCTCCCATGGGCCAAAGACGGACGGACATTGAGCTCATGCTGGGAAACTGTTCCTCCAATCATCCGGGCCCTGAATGGGTGGTGATGTCAACTACCAATATAGGCTAAAATTTCCCCTGCTCTGCACCAGACCAACTCACTTTGTCTGAGCGTTTTTGAGCTTTTCATGATACTTTGCATAGATGGCCTCCCGATCTGCCCACAATCGACGCTCGAGGTCGTCTTGTTCGGACTTGATCTTGGAAAAGGCTCCGCACATGAGTACATAGACAAACCTGCAAGTAAGGAAAAGATGCACACCCTCTTTACCGCGACGGAAAAAGAGGGATTGTCCGATAATTCTGACACGACTGGAAGCGACTGACGAAAGGAAAATTTTGATCTGTCTTGTAGAGTCTCCTGTGGTTGGGGGACGAGATAGCCCTGAGCAAAAGCAGGAGGGGGCTGGTCAACAGGAGGTGAATTCAACTGGGACAACAAAGAGGCTACAGACGCGCTTGGAAGCGACGATCTAGCACTGGGGGAGTCTGGGAGATAACTTGAGGACGAGGAAGGAATCGGGGCGGGATCAGACTGAGCCTGGGACGAGCCGGACGCGTGGTGCCAAGCAGCGGAAGCCTTGAGCTGCTCGAGAAGAGCAAGAAGAGCCGCTGGGTCCTATTGAGAGAGTCAACTGGGAGAATAAAGATATATGGATTGGAGAACATTTAAAGACATTGGCTACTTGAAAAATGATATTGAGCGTTGGTGGCAAAGATGATGATGGATGGCTTGCATGATGGGGGCGGGGAGGCCAAACAGGGGAACATGAGGCGGGACCCTCGTGGGAAAGCCGTGTTGTGATTGGCAACGGATCCGAAATTCCCACCAGCCACCGCTCCCCTTCTTTTCCCTGCTCCTCAGCCTCCTCCTGCTTTCTTCTGTTTTCTCTTCTCCTGGTCGACAATGCCGTCCCTGCCAGAAAATGAGCCCCAGGCGACCTCTTCCCATATGATGAAGACCACAAAACGCGGGAGACCGTTCTTGAAGGTCATTTCGCCCCCTTTTCTCCCTGTGCCCAACTCACCTCTCTCTAGGACACCCTAGATCTCTTCGCTACCCTCATCGTTTCTCTCCAGCTAGGTCCCCACAAGCAGTTTTTCAGGACTTTTCCCCATTCTTTTTCTACGTGCGTTTTCTTTCTTTTTCTTCCTCTCTCAGCTCATCTTTTTCTCCAGCGATGAGGCTGCCCAGAACCTCGCTTCTCTCAAGTTTTCTCAGTCAAATAGAGGCCCCGATCCCCGCGACCCCTCACGAGTTGTCACGACTACCACTACCACTACCTTTTCCATGACCCGCGATATGGCCAAGGCCATGAGTCAGCATTTCATGGACGCCCGTCTCATCGAAAATGCCACTGATCCAACCTCTAATCTGTTCAAGGATAGAGGCACCTATCAGCTCACTCCCAAGGGTCTTCATGTTCTCGAGCGCTTCATCTCCAAGAACGGCATCAACTCTGATCATCTGCAACCTGTTTTCAGCTCCCAGCCCATCTGCATCAAGCTTCTCCATCTCGAGCGACGCTCTTCAGACGACGAGATCATAGTCACTCAATCTGTCATTACCGCTTTGTTCCGTCGCTTCGTTGGCCGGTCTCCCAATTATCCTCCTCCTCCTGATAAGCAACTCGATATTTTCCAAAAATACAACGAACGCTCAAAAGGTATCACCCTCAGTGACATGACCGAACGCGCTCAGCCACTTCTCGGCAAGGCCGCTCAGGTTCACAAACACTGCTTTGCTGCAGTTACCGCTTTGGAGTGGCTTTGCGACTTTACTTCCGTTGTCGGAAGAGAGGAGGCTGCTGAAATGGCTGCCCAGTTCGTGCGTTTTGGTCTCATCACCCTCGTCAGCGACAAGCGAAAGAACAATGACTCGGCCATCATCTTCACTGTGCGTGGATCTGCCCCTGGAGGGAACTCCCCTGTCAGCGTATGTATCTTTTTTTTTCATCCATCACTGCCCCCTGATCATCTTGTTCTTTACAGCAACAAGGTGAATTCCGCTGCACGGCCAAGGCCATCTACAAGATCACCGACGAGGGTCGCCGTCTCGCTCATTGGGACGTCTCCCCCAGACCGAATGGTATTCAGGACTCCCCAACCGCTTCATCGACCAACCTCACCGCCGTCCGCTCGTCGGAAGACGGTTCGCTGGACAGCGGTCCCAGCGACATTAAGAAGGGAAATATGGCCGATGCCAAGATCCACCGTCGTATATCTCTGGCCGAAAAGCTCAACGCCAACTATGAAGCAGGAGAAAAGAAGAACTCGAAAGAAAGTAACACAGATCGTCTGAGGTACATTCTGGAAGAACCTGGCCTTCGTTCTTTGTTCCGCGAATTCTTGAGAGGAAACTTTTGCGAGGAGAATCTTTCCTTCTGGGTTGATGTTCAAGATTTCAAGAAAAAGTTCAATATTACTTCCAGTGCCATGGCAGTTTCCCCTGTATCTCGTCCTGGGGCCCGTAATACACCGGGTCAAGCAGCAATGGAAAGGCATCATGAATCTCTTATCAACACGGCTTTCGTCATCTACAACACCTACCTCGCCCCTTCTAGTCAGTGTGAGCTCAACATTGATCACGGTCTCAGGAATGAGCTGGTCAAGTACCTTGAGGAGGTCGTCACCAGCCTGACCGGCAAGGCTTTCCAGGGACGTGTTGAACCCGAACAGGCTAATGCTTTCAATGCTACACAATTACAGACAATGATCAGACTGTACGAGCGTATCCAGATCCATGTCTTCCGTTTGATGGCCACCGATTCGGTTCCCAAGGTGGGTTGCTCAATTGGCGAGTTTAGGTTTTGTCTAACTTTTTCTTTCCCTTCTTTGCATTGTAGTTCATCAAGACGCCAAAATTCCTTGCTATGCGGAACTGGGTTGAAGAGTTTGACCCGACAGAAAATGATATCCATCTCCTTTCCGTCGGACCATCATCACCTCCAGGTCTCAACAACTCATCGGAAGAAGTGGGCGGTGCATATATGACGATCTCACAGCAAGCCAGTGAGCGTGAACATAGACAGCAAATCGAGTCGGGCGCAATCCACGCTTCATGATCCACGATTTTCTTGGACTCCCATCGTGGGAAATCTCTAATGCTCCTATTTTCGTTTCGGGACGTTGGTTTTATGCATGATTGCTCATGTCGACTTACACACGCATCTTTTCTAAACATCTGCGCATCTTTTCCGTAACTCTCATATTTTTTTCTGACTCTTTTCAACACTGCTATGACTAGCGGTTTTCCCCGGAGGCCTTTTTTTTCATCATATTTTTTCCTTTTTCTTTTTCGTTAACATTGACTGGTCCCAACACACATTTTTTTTACCATTGCCCATCATCTTTTCTGCTTGTTTACCCCTATATTTGTAATATCCAGGTATTCTACTCGCCTCCTCTCACTCTCCCCCCCTTATTTACTTTATGGAGAGCGATGAGTCGATCTATCCACTAATTGAACCCTTCCTCGATTTCTGTCGATACTCTAAGTACCACTGTATGTATATCAGCCGCTTTGCCGAAATCAGAAGCCAAATAATAATCTCCGGGATTACGGAACAAAAGCTGTCGCGCAAGCGGTGTCTTGGTCGTTATGATATCTGCATTTTAGGATGGCAGGTGTGGGCTAGAAAGGGTGTGCACTTCATGAACAATTATCTGCATATTTATCACTGATATGTACACATTTGATGAGAGTGACTGCAAGGTGCGACTGTTCTGTTCTTCAATCGAACTCGTTGCTACAGCATTTCAGAGAACGTGGTGTATGTATGTTGAGATACGACGACTGGACCTACGGAAATTTGAAATTTCATGGAAAGCGCGGCCCGACACGTGATAGCTCCTATTGATCAACGTGTCCTCGTTAAAGAGTTATTGTCGCACTCCCAGGCAGTCTGCGCCGTACTCACACTTGCTTCTTGTCTGTCTACCATTCACCGACAGCACCTCTTCTTCTAGTTTAACAATGTCCTGGATCTCGGAGCTGTCAGGCGGCCAACCACCTCCCAAATTCGTCGACAATTCCACCGACAAAGTCAAGGATCCTTCAATTCCGGGAAGGATGGTTTCCACTAAATCCGCAAACCGACCTTTCCTTGCGTACGTACCCCCCGTGTTGCACGAGCAAAAAGGACCCGCGGACCTGACATGCTGCATTTAATGTAGGCACAGAGAATACCGCGAAAAGCAGGAGGCGTTGCATGCCGCCTGGCTCGAGAAGAAGAAGATTCACGACGAAAAGATCGCTAAGGGCGAAAAGGTCGAACCCCTGGAACCTGATCCCACGGCCGTGCAGGAAGTGGGGCTTCTAGGTCTCCTCAAGTTCATTGTCATTGTCCTAGTCTGCATCGCGCTTGCGGGCAAGTTCTTCACTGGGAGTTTTATGTGGGAAAGTAATAGCAAATGGCTCAAACTCGACACCTACTTTGCCTCAGTGCGTAATTGCCGTTTTTTTTTCTGTATCCTCGAGGACAATGCACTGATTCTGTTCTAGCCCCATCAACGGCTATTTTCAGAGAAATTTTTGGCAGAATTCAATGGAAAAGACGGCAGACCCTTATACTTGGCCGTAAGTAGGGTCGTCGTCGCTGTTATCTTTGCGCGTTTGCCGGTAACATCAATAATATTAGATTGATGGGGACGTTTTCGACGTTTCAAAGGGAAAGGCATACCAGCCAGGTGGATCTTATCATCATTTGTATGTATTTTTCTTTTTCCATGTCTTTCATGTTTCGTTAAATGTTTGCTTGTTTTTCTTTTAATCTCGCAATGTAGCGTTGGTATTGATGCAGCGCGTGCTTTCGGTACGGGTTGCTTCCAAACGCACCGCACTCATGATACCCGTGGAATGTCAGAAAAGGAATTAGCCGTGAGCAATCTAAAATGTTTATTTTGTGTTCCTGATTGTCATCTGACTTGACACCTTCTAGAGCCTCGCTCACTGGAAAAAGTTTTACGCAGAACACAAGGACTATGTTAAAGTAGGCAGGGTCAACCACCCACCTATTGACCCTTCCACGCCTATACCTGAGCACTGCGATCCTAAGAAAGCAAAGGCTGCCAAAGAGGCCGAAGAGAAGAAGAGGAAAGCAGAGGAAAAGGAGAAGAACAACGCCAAGAAGCCGGAGCATGAAGAGCTTTAATTAATGGTCCTCGGTAATATATTGCATATGTATGTATCATAAAAGAAATGTTCATATACGCCTAGACATAACCGTCATATTGTCCTAACTGGCATATTCACTAGGAGTTCGACATCTAACCACAAACCTAGATTATAAACACCAACTCGTTGTCGACATAAGATAGACGGCAAATTGGGGGACAGGTCATTAAGCCTTCAGATACGGTTAGTAAGATGCATGTACAGAAATATAATTTATTACCTGTGGAGGCGCCCCATGGGTGATAAAATAGTTCTTGACTAATGGGAAATCCGACATGGCGGCATCGACCATACAGGAAAACGGCATATTGCCCGTATATCTTGCTACGATGATGTTACCGCGCCATGCATGCTCGGCTCTGAAAGAACCTCCTTGAATTTCACGGATAGTTCTATTGATAGGGAATGGCATATTGTCTCGAGAGACTGTAGGATAGAAAATGATGTACGGGAGGGCGAATGTGCGGTTCATGCCGTCGAGCGCTTCGATGAGCTATGAATAGAAAGACGGATCTGCAAAGGCACGAAAACTCTAGAAAGGAGCGGACAGACCTGGTATCTCCAAGCTCTGGAGCCATAGCCTTCGGCTATCTGGAGAATTTATTAAGTGTATGAGCTTCTGCAGGGTGCGAAATACGAGAACGGAGATTACATACATAATCCATATAGACCTCTGGGTGAGGCATACGAGAAGGGGGGGAAGCGTTAGAGTCCATAGGGCTAGAATACCGTCAGTAGGCAATCAGATTCGGCCCGTAACCAAAAAAAATAACAATACTTTACCTAGTCATAAGTTGGACGATTGAGGGTGGCCGACCTGTTGAAGTAGCTTGGTGAGCATCGAGTTCCGCGTCAAAGAAAAAGAACCTTACCGTCAGAAGGGAAAAGAATAGCATCGTAATTGACAGTAAATTGAGACATTCTTGATTAACTGAGGACAAAGATTTCAGCGAGATTGGCGTGAAAGTTGGAAGCGATCTATACCTTGAAAAAAATACGCGATGCAATATAAAAGGCGGAGCCCTTAGTCTGTACGATGTAGATCGAGGATATTAGGTCTATTGTCGACTGAGGAGAGGAGAACAGGATGAGGGTTTTTGGCTTGACGAAGGCGGCATCTTATAAAGCTTTTGGTTGTGGGTAATGAGGACGGCATGTTGTTCTAATGGACGCCAAAACTAGAAGGTAGGTGTATCAAACCATCCTCAGTGTTAGGGCACATGAGGTGATCTATGAAGTCACATTCATAGTGGGCCACCTAGAGTATTCGTAACTCATAGAAAACAGACCAACGCAATTTGTTTGAAGCCAATGATGCGCCAATCAGTCAACAAAGAACATCTAGATCAAAAGGGAGCATGCAGGGTGTCTGACAGGTTGTGGGCGCAGATGAAGATAATAGTGCCCGACAGAACTCTTTTTCAACGTTGCACAGTGGAATCATTCCCGGAACTGCGACAGAAGGTATTTGGGGTGCCAGCATTGACTCCGTCGTATTGGAAATACGGAGATCTTGCATTCCATTCATAGAAATGATTTACAGCCAGAGCACGCCCGCAAAGGTTGTGTATACACCACGAGAGATCTCATCTGCGCAGTATAAAGTAATTGTGTGTTGTCGTTAGAGGTGAACAACTCAGCAACTCCGCCCATTGTGTCTGGTTGTGACCGGGCCATTGCCCGCAACTTGCCGTAACAAACATCAGTACCAGTTACGGCACTGATGTTCAGGTCTGGCCGTTTACTGTTTGCTGTGTGAAATTCTAACCTGCAGCATTTAGACTGGCGTCTATTCTTTGCCACAGACTCGACGTCTAGGTATCTCAAAACGCCTCAAATAATGTTTAGACGGTATAAGGCGGGCTTTGAAATTCTACTTTTCTCTTGTCAAAACAATTCCGAACACTGGTCTTCCCCTTTTATCCATCGCAACTTACAGTACCAATAATTGTGTGGTCTAGTCCCAACAACTGAACAGAAACCTGGATAAGTTTTGCCACTAAAACTTGAATCCTCCGGGCCTGGAACCTCGTTTTTACATTACTCTTCCTTTTTCAGGCCTGGGAAACGAAGGTAGGCAAATGTTGTGTATTCAAGAAGATTTACAGAATCCTCCCTTCTGGATTTCGCCATCATGATTGTCGTTTGATAAGGTGGATATCGGGGGACACACACCTGATGCCGATTCGTCGAACGCCCAAACTACATACGAGCACATTGTGGATCACTTGTAATTGGCCTTGGTATCTTTCTTCCCCCTTTCCTTGGGTTTGTACATAGAACACATACACGAGGCCTTTGATGTGAACGACTATGACAGCGAAGAATTGGCCCAGAACGATTCGTGCGACTTACTCATGGCTTGGAGTCGGATGGATCTCTGGTTTTGCACCCCGCGATTATGATTTTGGGCAGAAGAAGGTTTTCTCATGGAAATAGGACATTCATATGGGTAAGATATCCAGATTTTATTGTATAACGTTCGATTTTTCTTATCTTCACCCTCCTAGCACACCTTTCCGAGCTTTCCTCATTGGTATTCCCGGGCCCGAGTATCCTTTTGTTCTTTCAAAATGACTTCAATCCACAACTATGCATGGCTTCTTCCAATATTTTTATATGCTGATAAATTACTTTCCAGAAAGGAATGCCTTCCCGTTTGGTAGACCGTACTTACCTATTCGATTGGTGCCTTGGGCACGTTGCAGACTTCGATGGCTGTTGTTGTGAGTGTTCTTTAGATGAGACAACCTGTAAATGGTTTCTCGACGTCGATATTATGATGAAACCTACAATTACACGAGAAGGTTCATTTAACCCCTGGTGTCTAGTTCGGCGATTGAGACAAATTTACAATTTCTAGATGCGCTCCCATACAGTGTGAGATGACAGGACAATCCAAAGCCACTCAGCCATAATCGGCGTTGTGTATCCTTTAACTTTTGGGTAATGTAGGATCCACAATTGTTCTTAACGGCCTCCGAGGGTTTGAGTGTGCTGGCTTGCTGAGGCACTTTTGTGATTCCACATCGTCTAACAGTACACCAATGATACACCACGTTTTAGATCTGTAAACTCCACCGATCTTTTTATTTACTAATATCCGTCCAGGCAGCGGTACTGCTGAGATTTTGGGATCTTAGCAGAGCTGAAAGGTATACGGCACGCGTCATTGCGGTTCACTGTTGCGATTCCTTCCATTTTTTCTCGCGGTAGAAGGCAATGACGTTCCAATTTTGACCCTTAAATATCGTTTTCTGCCGCGGAAACAATAGTGCAATTTACTTTCAACGGAATGGATAAATAAGTCTCTTACAACCATACTCAGATGTAGCAAACGAGTATCGCCTACATCCATCACTATTGTAATGCATATATTCCACTGGAAATTCAATTGAATTCTATGACAATATTTCAGACTAGCTGTAAAATGCAGTGTAAAATTTGCGCTGATTTTTGAGCGGTTTCTGATACGCATTGGACACCAGACTCACTACAAACGAGTTTCAACTTGGTTTATCAAAGGCCACGCTTTCTGATTACATTTAATCAATTCAACATGCTCTATAAAGGCGTAGTAGGTGTCGTGAGGGTGAATTCTATACACGCTTCAAGTGTAAAGTAGAAAGATTTAGAGGTTGGCCTATTGTTGGCCCGTGAAGATGTTTACTAATTAGTAAGGTCAAGTTTAGTGTGCGAATTTGAACAGCGTGATTTGTTGTGGTTTTGACGCGTCTTGCTGCTGAAACGATCACTGGCACCGGCTTCCTCAACTCATCCTAAGTTTTCGAAACCCACTTAGAGCTGTATCTAACAGCTTTACATCATGGATGACTATCTCGTCGTCTCGACACACCTTTCCGCTTTGGATTCAACCTCAGCATCGACTGTTATTGTTCCAACAACGCGACGAAATGCACCTTTGGCAGTGGTCCCAGACTCAGACCTACCTCTCGAACATGCAACAAGCAGCTCAGTACTTACAACCACTGCGACAGGAACAATCCTTATGCGTGTTATACACGGTGGATTGATTGTGGAACTCGTCTCTTTGTCAACGCCAGTTCCACCACTCCGATTTGTGCTACCAGCAGCTATCATTCCAACACCCTCTTTGTTTCTTTTCGAGGAGTCCGAAATTCACATTATCTTGATTACTGAAATAGGTTCATTGTTTCGACTTATCATTCCTATTGACGGGCTCAAGTTGTGGACCGACCAAGCGGACAATATATGGCCAAGGGAATACTACGTTCAAAATCTACCCACTGAGCATGCCCAAGAATGCTCTGTACATGCTCTCGGAACGCATTCTGTAGCTGTCAGTCTGCCTAGCGGCGTTCTTCTCAGACTTGAAGCGGAAACTATGGGATACGACGTACATGACGGTATGCCTTCTCTTGACAGTCAGGCGTGAGCTTGAGCTTACTGACATATTTATACTTCAGATGAAGAATGGACGGAAACAGTATCACATCATGGCTCATTCCTTTCGTCATTGACTTCGTTCCTTCCCATACATTCCTCTTCCCCCAACGCGTCCGACATCATATCTATGTCTTCTCATCCATGGCCAACAGATATCGGAAGTATTTGGACCCTTTCTCGAGATCGTACTCTTAGAATGTGGAAAGCTAGGCTTGGTTGCGTTACTTCAAAGATGCTCCCTGCTTCACCCAATATGAAGGAACCTTCTACAAGTGCTTCTGCTAGTGCAAAGTATCTTCTTCTCGATGCAGAACGACAAAACCTTGTCAAAGTTTTTTCGGTTGCTTCCGAAGATGAAACCAGACTCGATGTCTATGTCTTGGTGTTTATCCCTACCCCTTCTTCGACATCAGGTGGATTCTTCTGCCTTCTTGACACTTCCACTGACCACTTTGTTGAGGTGGGCATTATCGAATGTCCCAGAAACACGGCACATTGTCATCTTCAGGACTTCACCGTTAGTGGAAATAATTTATACGCCCTTTGGGATCGACAAGGACAATCGGTTGTAGAAAGAACAACAATAAACTTCGAACTACTACTCTCCCACGACCTCGCACCTACGATATGGAAAACATCAGAATATATGCAGCAATCCGAACTCACTCCAACGAATATGGAAGAACAATTGCTTTTGCCTGGATCTTTAACCGAGAAATTCCTCTCCGCAATTATGAAACCAGGTGTATTTTCTTCGCTTACGCTGCGAACAGCTCTAGACCGATACATCGAAGCTTGCTTAACTCTCCCAGGACCACAACCACCGCAACTCAGCGCTGTTTACTCAAGCCTATGCGAAAACATTGCCGCTGTTGTCGGCTGTACTGTTACTTTGAATCGCGATCACCAAACAGGTGGTTTCCAACATGCAAATTATTGGACTGCCTTGAAGAGAGACTGGGAGGGTTTCGTAGCTAGATGTCGTGAAATAGAGCGGAGTGCCAGATGGCCGCTCGCCATCGCGGCTCAGGGCCCACAAGGTGTGATTGTGGTTGAACGAGAAAGAGTAGGTTCCTTGGTTGTCGAAGATGTTCCGATATCTCTATGTCGTATGCTTCAATGCGACCAACCTCCTCATGCGCAGTATGACTTATTTGCGATTATCTGGGCGCTGCGTTCAAAATTAGGCCCTCAGATTTTGTCGAGTTTGGAGAGTCGAGTGGTGGATATAATGCATCAAGAAATTGCCTTTTCTTTTGCGGAGATTCTGCAAGATCAGGCCCGTCGAATTGCTTTTGTAGAGAATCTGGAAGAAGGTGCCGCTAGTTGGTTCGTTGGACGACTTCAAAGCGTTGCAGACCTCGACCGGGCAACTCGTAATGCACTTGATGCTATTGGAGGGCTCGATCTCGCCATTAAAAAGGAATACACAGACACTGAGCTCTTGCACCCTCCTCCATCGTCACAGTGGTTGAGGTCTCAGTCAGCCGCTTTCACGACTATCACGGTTGAGGCCAGGTATGACCTTTGCCTATGTCTCATCATTCTTCTTTTCTTTTGCTCCGAGGAATTATCTGGTTGGGATGCATCTCTTCTAGCTGAAGTCTTTGCCGTATTTCGAGGGCTAGCTATTCTTCGCTATATCAGTAGTCAACCTGCTGAAACCCAGATGAGCCGTGGTCAAGTTGATGTGACCTCTCCAGATGACGTTGCAACCCAGTTGCGCAACATGAACGTTTCGAAAAACAAGACTCAAGTTGCTTCGAAATCCTCTTTGGTGTATCTGCTTTCTCAATCACCCCCTCCCGATGGTATCGCATCGGCAGCCCACAACTTTTTGGATTCCACAGGTCTCCTTCAATCTATTTCGCCTGCGCATGCTACTAGGCATGAAATTCTTTTCTGCGAAAAAGTGAGGACACTAGGGTTCAGTGGGGTTACTTCCGAGCTATTATCTTGGCTACCACGGACCCCTGGTGCCACTTATCTTCAGTCACAGGTATTTTTGAGTCAAGGGAGAATTGACGATGCCTCCCAGTTGCTAGAAAGCCTAGCAGGAGCTTTTGGTAGGCGAATCCCCCTCAATTTCTTTTCAGGATGCTTACGTACCTACAGGTGTCAACAATATTACATTGGAAGATGCAGAGGCCTTGTCGGCTGTGCTTCCCAACTCACAATTGATAGACTCACAGTATTCTTTCTATCTTTTTGCTGCCGATCTCTTCAAAAATGGCTACGTATATCACGAGGCCTACTTTTCCCAGCTGGCTATTCGAGTTGCACCTCCTAGCGCAGATACAACATCCCTCTGGAACACTGTTGTGAAAGGTTTGACAGATCTAGCTCTGTACGATGATGCCTATGCTGCTGCTATGGCAACCCCATTTGAAAATGAGTCTGTCTGCTTACTTATCACCATCGGGCGTTTACTCACAAAGGTTTGTTCAGAAAACGAGAATTAGCTACCCAATTGGCCGTTCGAATGTGCGAAGGGAATGCAGTAGCTAAACTTATGTCCTTCGATTTTTCCGGCATCGCCAGTGAAGTCGAAGCAGCGCTGGCTTTCAAAGCTCGGAATACCGATCCACGCATCCAACCTTGTTACTCTAGGATTCTATATACCTGGCATATTCGCAGAGGGGATTATCGCAACGGTTGGTGTTATTCATATGAATAGTTTTTTCATTTAGACATATTTTTGACGTAACTGTTCCTATCTTAGCTTCATTATCGATGTTTCAGCGTGCAAGAAAGTTGCGAGACGTCATTTCCGATTCTACATCTTTCATTGCTTTGGCCGAAGATCAATTGGAGTCACTATCGGTGGCCATTAATGCTCTCAATCTTGTGGAAGATAAATCAGCTTGGATTTTGATGCCAGCCATTCCAGACCCCGTATGCTCTCATGTTCTTCATCAACATTTCCCTCTTAACAGGTTTTATCAGACTGGAAAACGACAGAAGGTGTCGAAACATATACCGGAATCTAAATTTGTCACAGGCAAATATGACGCTGAGATCATATCTCTGGCCGAGATGGAATACGAATATATTCTTCTTCGTGCTCAAATTGACATAATTAAACGAGATCCTTCGATTCTTTCATCTCCGGGTTAGAAATTAGTAACCTTTTCTCTAAGGCATACTGATCTCACTATTCTTTCTAGAATACCTTTTACCCCCAGCTTTGATTGTGATGAGACTTGCCCAGGCAAACCAGTATACGCAAGCAATGGCCACCGCCAGAAGTCTGAAGGTCGATATGACAGATGTTTTTATCCACTTGACAAATCAGTGCATACGCCTCACTACAAATCCCGGTTCACTAATGTATGGCATCTTTGCGTTTTGTTGTGAACATCACTAAAGCTCCCTTTCAACCAAGCCGAGAAGATACTTCTGGATGGCTTTTGACAGATATTGCGGCATCCTGGCAAGGAGCTCCATCTGATCGTGGATGGCGATATCTACAACAATCCCTCAAGCGTCACGATGGTCATGAAAATGACTATCGATATACTAAGGCGTCATTTGAGACTATTCTGAGTGTCGGTAAATCCTCAGCATCACCTCCATGGCTGATCGACTCTTTGGAGGTAGGTGGAGCAACCTTATTTGTTTAGCATTCTTCTGAAATGCCACATAGAAATACCAGCCTGAGTACCTTATCCGAATCAGCCTTAAATATGAAAACATTGCCGACGCTGTGAACTTCACTTACGCCCTAGTTTTGAAGGTGAATTTGTTTTTGTATCTTTGTCATTATCCATGTATCTTATTTGCGTTTCTTTCAAGTCGGATAAACATGTGTCCAGAGAATCATCGAGAGATGCATCTTCTACTTGGCTTCCATATGCACTGATCGACCAAGTGCTTATTGCTGCTGATGCTCAGATTACCCATCCTCAACATTTGACACAGTTGAAAACGGCCCTCAATAATCGAATAAAACGTATGCAAAAATTTAGCCAGAACGTCTCATAGCGTTGTATCTGTCGGTCAAACTATTACTGTCTTCGTTTTTTGTCATTGCTGGAATGCCTGTTGTAACTAATTCATTGAAGTCTCCCACATTCCCATTCATTGCTCCTCGAAAATCATTGAGTATACATATTGATACTGTCTACAGCTACATGGTTCGTTTGGGTATTGTAAGAAAATATGATGAACCGATAAGTGGCGTCTACGAGTGGATTGATACATGTGGTTCAAAAAAAAAACAAATAATATGGAGCAGCAATGAGATGATAACAACTTCACCCAAATGACAAGAAAGCATGTCAATGACAAATAAAAAGAAGAAAAACTGGCAACAGATACATGCAAAAAACTGTCCCTATGAACCCTGTAGATGCCTACTTGATTGCCCTTCTGTCCGAGTGCTGTCCAAAAATTGAGACCACTCCGCATGCCCGAAGCCAACAGCGGCACCCCACATGGCATCTTCAACCTGAACGTATGAATATCGATTTGGATCATACATCTGTTGTGACTGATGAGACATATTGTTCGGTGGGTTATTGTACGTCTGATATGTTGGTGTAGGCGTCAGGTTTTGTGAATGTGGGCTGACCATCTGCGGCTGATTCTGCGGAGAGTGAATGTTCTGTCCTCCATGTCCCTGCGGCAAAGGATGTGACTGCTGTGGATGATTTTGATATAGAGTGGTAGCAGCATTGCGGATAGAAGGAACAGAATTATGAGGTTGATCATAAGAGTGTTGCGGAAGGGCAGGTATCACTGGCATCGGAGGGCTTACCGAACTGGAATTCGCGGGCGAACTCATGGCGCCCCTTGCACCAGGCGAATCACCGAACCGCCGGGGATCGTGCGAATCGTGGTACGGGAAAGCCAACTTACGCACTGTACCGAGGACGTGCGCGCGCTTCTTCTCTCGGCTCTCTACAGACTCGAGCGGGAAATCCGGTGAATATAAAGGACAGAGCGCGTTCAAGATGTCGAGGGCTTTATCAGCAACCACAATACCTCTAGCTTGTTCTAAAGTTGTTATAGCTTTGCGGATACTCGCCCTGAAAAGACCAGCACCTGGCTGATCAGGGTTTGCTATGAGTTGGAACGAAAAAAACATCGCGGCCGAGAAACAGTGGAAAGGTTGCCAATTCATGTGCCCTGGTACAGCCAGTGATGAATTTGCCAGAAAATCGGGACGAGACTGGCCAACCATGGTGATCAGTTTGTCCGCAGCACTGACAGCGATTTCTAAGCTTTGGGCCGACTTGGCAGGATCAACGGTGGGCACTTTGCTACTGTTCGAAGGATTTGTACTGGCACTTGCGTAAGGACGGTGAAGGGTGAAGCGGATATGATAGTACGAAGTTCGAATAATCACGCTTTGAACACCTAATCTGCGTACGGCAACACTGGGAGAAGCTAGACTTCGGGCTACACGGAATTCATCCATGTCCAACTCCGGCGGCAAGGTCTCCATCCACTGGGTAAGAGCACGATCGTTAGCCTGCACACTATCATAAGAGACCGGACGAATGGAAACAGCGTCATCCATAATATCTCCAAGAATGAAAGCAAGGCGGAACAACGCAATATTCGGAAGGTATAAACGTCCCGTCTTGTCGAGAGCGGGGTCACAATATGTTGGTAATTGAGTATCGAAGTGGTGCGATGCGATCGATAAAGGCCTTCCGAACAAAAAGGCTTGCCAACTAATCGGAATGGAAATCAATCAACAAGTCAGAATCCAACCGGAAATAGGGTGCAGAAAACGCTGACCGCTCTAGCAAGATGATATGCCACCACGCCCACCGCCGGCGTTCGGCGACGTCCCGATGCATTCTCCATTTTCCGGGGTCGCGGTGAAGACCCATAGCGGTGCCAATGGTGACCAATTCCCCCGTAACGTGCCAGATTTCCTCGCTGTCGGTCTTCGCTAGACTGTGAAAATGAGTACGTACAAGCAAAAGTTCCACAAGCTCTAGTGTGTATGTCCTCGATTCTGAGGTGTGTTTTTGCAGCGATGTGGTGGAAACCTCAAAGAATTTGATTCCGATTTCTTCATGCGTCTCGTTGAACTTGTCAAGTAGAGCATGTTGAGTTGGTAAGTAATGTGTCGCTATTGCCATCAATGCGCAAGCGGTTGATAGCACAACACGGTCGGGTTTGACGCCACTTTTGTATTTCTCCCATTGGTGTGTGAAGGTGGTCTGGTTGACGTGCCGATAAATCCAGTTGCAATATTCAAAATAGTAATCGAGTAGGCCGTCGATAATCTCGAGAGTAGGTAGGAGAGAGAGTAGGTCGCGGTCATAATCTTGAGTGACAGAAGCAAAATCATCGCTGACACGATCCTGACTATGTTGACGACTATGAGCATCCGAGTCTTCGGAGTCGCGACCTTCGTTCTAAACACAATATTCTTTTACATCACACAAGAGCAAAACAAAAATGAGGTTTACCATTATAAGATGGGTAGCGGCACTTGTTGGTCCCGCATATAGTCCACCCTGGACCTGACTGCCCAGCATGCCAATTGCTGAGGCACTTTTTTCTGTAACATCCGCCTCAACTGTCTCTTTCTTCGGCACGACCAATGCATGTGCGTCGCTCGGTCTCCGCTGAGGGGCGTTCGATCTCTGGTTTGGGAAAACGTAGGCCTCAAGAAGTGAGATGGAATGGCGCAGGCGTGCGATCTCCTGGGCAGGATCGATGCGGGTATATGTACTAGTGGCAGTTAAAAGGGCAAGGCTGAGCTGTGGACTGAATACAATCAAAGGACAGGTGACTAACGGTTGATCATCTCCGCGGGTGTGAGGATCGCTGCCTTCATGGGCTCTGGCATCTTGATAGCACATTGCAGACGTGCCTAAAAGGTTATGTTAGATCCCCCTACCGATAAACATGGGAGCCGCAAGGCGAGCAAATGACATGCCTCTGAGGACACACGACGAGCACGGACGATTCCTGCGAAATAGGACGAATGAGCACGCTGCAGAGTCATAACCAGACAGAAAAAAGGGACCTGTCGCATTTGAGCTTGCTATTCCGACAGGGCTCGCAGTTGATAGCCTTGCGAGCGCGTTTTGTGGGAGGCCTGCCATCTGCAGGCTGCTCGCCGACGCCAGGGGTGGGTGAGGTCCTTCCGCGGACGACGCCAATGGTGGTGGACCTGCTTGGCTTTGGACGGACGATGGGGGGAGAGGCGGAGGGCCTGAGATGGAGGTTGTCGGACATGGGGATGGTAATGGCTAAGAGCAAGGAGGGTATTACAATACAAAGTTGTCAAACATCTTGTCATCAAGCTGGCCAATGCAAATCCATCGTTTTCTTCTCATCAATATTCATTTTATACGCTCTCATCTCCAATAGTCCGTGAGACCTCCATCAAACAGGGAGCCATGGAACTTTTACAGGAGACGCCAATCTTATCCATATCGCCTGACTTGAAGCTCGGCCTTGCTGCGGCCCACACCCCCGACCATCCATCTACAACTATTACAATCTATTGCCAAGTCTAAAATACCAATCACTGATCCACCAATCCACCCTCTGAGCGCTTATAATAGGTCTTTCTTGGCCTCTTTCAACTCTCATATCCTCCTCCATCTCCTCCACTGTCCAATCATACCACTTTTGGCAAATTTTCTTCTATTGCCGTCTCCTGACAGCCATGGCTCCAGTATCGCTCGGATCCATATCTAAAAATAGTCCTCAGCCCA
Organism: Psilocybe cubensis; assembly: GCF_017499595.1. Classification (NCBI taxonomy): domain Eukaryota; kingdom Fungi; phylum Basidiomycota; class Agaricomycetes; order Agaricales; family Agrocybaceae; genus Psilocybe; species Psilocybe cubensis. Next base: position 1,357,755 of record NC_063002.1, on the reverse strand, counting down.
GGGGTTTTAACTTATACCCACTTGTCTCTCGACGATGTTGAAAGAAAGATATGCCGCCGGGACGACCAGATGGTCTTATATCACAGGGTTCCGTCCAGCAAGCTATCTCTCTCCCGTCTCGGTCAGATGCTGCTCTCAAGCATCGTTCTCTCGTATATCTCATGCTGCTCTGCACACTGTGTGGCGTATTGTCGGCTTTCGAGGTTAGAATTGGGCATGTTTTTCTCTCCCTATCACCTGCATTCAAACAATGAACTCGACAAGCAAGAGCAAGTACGTACATGGGGTTGCGTCCTGCCCGGGTGATTAGGAAGCCTATTCCAGCGCCATTAGTGTTGTGGCGAGAAATGTAATAAGATTACTTCAGACGTTCCACCTTCAACCCGCAAAAGGAGACCGCACATCGCTTTCACAGGTGACCCGGTGATAACCGTTCAGCTAAGTTAAAAAAGACAAGAGAAGTTATAGTTAGAGCCCATACGCGAGACATGGTGATGGAAGCCACCGTAAAGGCCGTGAGCATATCCAAGACCATCACAAGTTTAACCAAATGTATAGAGCTTGCAGAGCTCGCCACCCAGCAATGAGGCCACTGGCGTTCGCATGATACGACATACTGCCAGTGGTCCTATAACCTTTAAAGCGAGCTTGTATGTAAAATGCTGAAGTAGATTATACTCACCTCCTTCCAGTCAAAAAGAAATCTCATGGTCCAACAGAGTTCAAATGATTGGCTTTCGTTCAGAGAATTTAATACAATGCTCCAGTACATGCTGCATAGACTGCTCCATGTCTCTTTATTTGGGAGCCAAGCCAGCTAAGCTTGGTGTTTCGATTGTGCAGTCAATGACAATCTGAAAAGACAAATAGATACCAATGGCATACCTGGGTTCGATGATGACGGCGCCACATAAGACAAAATAACGACTGTGTCGGTAAACCCTAGGAAATGAAGGGCAATAGAGACGATTTAACACCCATCTCAGACAGACTCAGCAAAGAGAGATTCATTCAGAACACGACATTGGGGATAGTGTCACTTGCTGGCGACTCCGAGTTAAGTATCCATAAATATATATATCGCTTTTAAGGGAAGGATCATAACGTCGCAGAACGACGATGTGGGGCCCTTGCTGGATGTGGAAATATGCCCTATGCGACAAGGGCATCACGATTATTCTGACCAGGGCGGGCAGCAGGGTCGCCCGACCTGAGTCCTATATTTTTAGGTCTGTGGGACCTCTCCAAGGAGATAGAATGGCCGACTACCGAATACACACACTACCAAGCGGTCCAAGCTGAAGATGACCATGGACATTCAACAAAAATAAATTTAAAAAATCAGTAGAAGCTCGCAATGGACCTCCCGATTCAGCATATTCAATTGCAGGAACAGACTCCCACCTCGCCTCCATCTACTTGAACCTCGCCTTCCAAAAATACAGGGCACTCATGTGGCGAGTCGGCTGCTTTCGCTTTAGCGTCATTGCCTGCCACCAGATGGAACTCATATCGGATGCAGAAGAGGGGATATCCTGTACACAGAAATGAAACTAGAATCACCGTTGCGCTATGATGACATCCTGTTGCTCCTCAGAAGTTGTGCAAAGTGCGGATGTACATCATCACCGTTGTTTGGAATCAAGTCGCGACTTGCAAGGTCTCGCCTTCGCGAGGTTAATATCAATGAACAGGTTGGATACATCTCCAATTTCACGTTGACAAAGACGGCGCAAACAGTTCCATCGGTACGCGCAAAAATATGTCCGCAGGTTTACTGTAATCGCCATGATGCGTTGATTCATGGCGTTCAGTGGGATTTGTTCCGTTGGTGTTACATGACATGGTGTGGATAAGATGTCGGTGTTTTGAGTGGACATATTTGCATGTCTTACGCGTGGTCGAAAACACAGCTACATCGCAAAGAGGCCGAAGAGGAGGGAGGATTAGCAGTCGGCAAGATGGACGCCAAGTTTCAACAGACGCCAAAATCGTAGCCAATGTCGCGTACCCATCTTACGTAAAAGGGCATTTCGCTCGGGCTTCCTACTCTACACAACTGCGGGTTTATACTTTGGAGTGACTGGTGAGTACACAACCGGAATATTCCAGACATTAGACTACTCCAAGGATTAGAACGTTCAGCTTCTAATCCGACCCTGCAAAGTTCAAAATAATTGTTTGGCAACTCTACGTTACAATTAAGCGATAGAAATACACGCGCTTACACCGTTAGCCCTGCTCTTCGGGATCAAAAAACCCTTTAGCAAATGGAGAATCGATCCCGCGAGTGTATAGGATACCTATACGATCCTGCATTTGTAGGTTAATCCGGCTAATCCTTTTGATGCGCCCACTTGCCCTCCGCCTTAAGCATTACAAAGCAACAAAATACCGACATTACAGGTGAAGTTGAAAGCCTTGAAATAGTTGTGGTTGTGGTTTTGAAAACATGAGAACACATTGATAATTTCACAGACCTGGACCAGCTGAGTGCCCTCTTCAGATGTGAGCAAAGCACTGTGAGGAGCAAAAGGCGTCAAGGTAAAAGACCCCCCGGCGCACGCATGCATATGGGCCTTCAACCAAATAAAACACCCTGTTGAATAATAGTGTTTGGAATTGCCGGGTGTCCTGTACAGTAATGTTCAAGGAAGTCCTCTTTAGCGACAATACCTCCCGTCATTTGGTGATACCATCTAGCACAGCCAGCCCAGAATATAATTAACCTCCCTCGACCCGCTGAAGTGTTAACGACAAGTCGTTCGCCAACCAACTCGGTGTAGAATGACGTTGCCCGTATAAATGCCCCTTCCAGCGCTTTCAGTGACAATTTATTTAAGACAGAATATATAAGCGCCCAGAGACCGGTTACAACAACAATGTCATATAAAAGCGTAAACTTGTGCAGGCAGAATAATGGGTGCATAGCCAGATAGACGCGATAGAATTGGAAAATATTCAAAGTCGCCTCAAGTAAAGTCATTAAGCATTAAGCCTTCAGCGCTTCAGCCGCCAAATCAATGGGTGAACCTAAGTGCTAAGATCACACACGAGCCAATTTCTACCCAAGTCGAGCGCGGAGGGGCAATTAAAACAAGATATTCACAAAGTGAACGCAGGGCTGGCTAAAGGGGTAGTGAGTCACATGAAATTTTGATTATGGCGAGGTATGGCGACAGAGATTCATAGGTGCTGAAAACGCAAATAAGCATATCTTAACTGGTCAATCATTACCGCACACCTTCAATGCACACACTAGAGTACACATAGTCCCCGTCATGGCTGACCGAGACATGTATCGATCCTATCTTCTCCTTATTTTCAGAGCGAAAAGGATGGTAACTAACAAACGGCTTTTGCCTCTGAGCTGATAATCCATGATAGGATACTTCTTTCCAAGAGGGACGAGTAATAGGATACATCGCTTTGTATGTCGATTCTTTTACACTCCATCTATAAAAACAATTAGTTGGAGTAAAACATGATACCATAATCGTTACCTGACTGCCAAAAACCGAGCGCGGTGTGATATTGAAACTAATCCCAGAGATTGCCATTCACTCAACTCTTCGTTAGAGAGAATCCTTGCAGCAAAACGATCGCCATGATTACGAGTTAAGATAGAAGTTATCCGAGGAACATGAACAAGGTCGACACCTATTCCAAGGATCGTCATTAGGGACAAGAACACTCCCTATTAGTCAGATGGACAATGGCTGGTGAAAGCTTGGTTCGGAGGTTGTTGACAAATAGACGTGTTGAATCCGATCAATATGCCAAGGAATTTATTTCTGATCAGACAGACACAGACAGATTGCTGAGAAAAATAAGTTGAACGTTGGTCTCCAGAGTGGTTAAATTCCCAAAGAGCTCCCGATTTCGTCAACTAAGATGCCAACTGATCTGATCTACGTTGCTGCAGCTTGCAATAGGTTCAACCAGGCAGGCGATGTCTCTCCGTCCACCTCGTTAATCGCTTTTGGGTCGTCCAGCTTGGTGGCACTTTGGGATCTCAGTGTAAGGATCATTTACTGTTATTTGCCCACATATCTAACTGCTACACAGAGTCCAGACGATAATGGAGTAATGAAAACACTGCCAGACTTCAAGGGCTCAATAACTTGTGTCAAATTTCTGGCGAACGAAATTTTGATAGCTGCCAATGAAGCTGGAATGTTAAATTGCTGGAGGAAAAAATCCTTGGACTCTGAGGTATACATCTTTCATTATACTGAAGGAAACTGCTAATCATGACCGGGTGCATTCTAGTGGACCCTTACTTCAACGGATCAAGCTCATTCAGCGTCGATATCTACTCTCTCTGTTCAGGGAGCCCGTATCGTAACAGGGTCTTCGGATTCTTCAATCAAAATATGGAAATACACCCAGGGTGTAGATAAAGGTAATGCATTGTTCCTGATTTTATTGATCCTCAATTTGAGATTCTCATCCAGATGATATTATCGAGTCACAGACAATTCAACTTAAAGGAAAATATCCTCTTATCTCATCTATGGCATATCTACCGCAAACAAACGGTCAGAAAATATTTTTAATACTTTCCTCCGGACCATACCTTATGCCTCTACAGTGTCGATCTTGGCAGTCGGTGGAACCGATACATTCGTGCGGTTATGGGTCTGCTCGGATGATGAGGTACATCCCATTCAATATATTGATCGAATATAAATCTAATTAACGTGGATAGTATCTATTATCTGCTACGCTAGCTGGCCATGAAGATTGGATTCGAAGTTTGGCTTTTAAGAGTCCAGGAACCGAAGATGCTCCATTAATATTGGCATCAGGCTCTCAAGATGCCACTATCAGGCTTTGGAACATAGAGCCGTGGAAAAAGACCACAAATTCCAAGGATAAGATTCGATCATCCGAAGCAATAGATGTACTTTTGGATACCTTTGAGGATTCTCTGGGTGATCTCGGAGAGAACGAAGAAGGAGGTAGACAAATATCGCTCAAGCACCACATTTTAACCGTCAAGGTCGACTCAGAAAGGTTTGGCACCCACTATATTACAACAGATTCAAATTAATCCGTACATGATAGTTCACAGCAATTTTCAGTCACCTTTGATGCTCTTCTAGTGGGACATGAAGCCGGCGTTACTTCTCTCTCATGGCGTCGCGATATATCCACAATTCCCACTCTGCTATCAACCTCTACGGATTCATCCGTCATTCTTTGGTCGCCTTCGAGCATTAATTCATCTATAGATGCATCAGCTTCTATTTGGATTAACCGTCAACGATTTGGTGACGTTGGGGGACAAAGGCTTGGTGGTTTTGTTGGAGGTCTTTGGGCACGGGATAGTCTCGAAGTTTTAGCCTGGGGTTGGGCGGGAGGTTGGAGGAGATGGTCATGTAGCTCACCTACGATGGTTGAACCTGCTGATGAAAAGTGGAATGAAATAGGCGCGATTTCTGGCCACAGTGGGCCCATTAAAGGTCTTGACTGGAGTCCGGATGGAAAATATATTATCACAACAGGGTAATAGTGTTATTCCTTTCGATGAGTTCATTGACCTTACTTCCTCATTGTTTAGTCTCGATCAAACCACACGAATCCATGGACCAGTTCACAATTCAGCAAACAAGACATCATGGCATGAAATCGCTCGACCTCAAGTTCATGGATACGACCTGCTAAATGTGGTGTTTGTGAATCCATTGAAATTTGCTAGTATAGCAGACGAAAAAGTTGTTCGAGTGTTTGAAGCCCCTCGTGGGTTTGTGCAATTGACAGAAAAACTTGGCGTTGCCCAGTTTTCTGAAGAAGAGGTAGGAATCAAATTTGAATGTATGAATTTACTTGTTAAACGATTATTGCAGCACAAACGGCCCGTAGGCGCAAATGTACCGGCTTTGGGGTTATCTAACAAAGCAATCAGCGAAGGTTAATTCACTCCTCAAAATTTTAATTTCTTCGAACACGAATAACGACACGGTTTTAAACTGACAGGACCTCAAGAATTGGTTGGAAACGTAGATCTTTCCAGGAGGCCATTTGAGGGAGAGCTCGCTTCTATTACACTATGGCCTGAAACAGAAAAAGTCTTTGGACATGGATACGAGGTACGTTTTATCACGTTCCGGTATCAATATTCGCATTAAGATTAAATTTAGTCTATAACACTGGGTATTTCGAGTTCAAGAGAACTTATTGCAACAGCCTGTAAATCGACCAGCGCTGAGCATGCAGTCGTTCGTGTTTACGACACCAAGAATTACAAAACAGTCGGCGAGCCTCTTCACGGGCATATTCTAACCGTTACGCGGATAGCTTTCAGCCCCGATGACAGGCATATTTTAACAGTATCGAGAGATCGTTCGTGGAGACTTTTCCAGGTTCAACAATCAGGAGGTTGGATTTCATTTGTGATGATTAGCGCTTCTAGATCTGACTACTTCATTAAAAGGTTATGTTCCTGTCGCGGCTGATAAATCTCATGGTCGCATCATCTGGGATTGCGCATGGTCAGCAGAAGGTGACATTTTCGTCACTGTATCTCGCGACAAGACAGTGCGTTATCGCATGCATTCATCCAATATATCCGACTGAAAGGAATGTACAGGCAAAGATTTGGCAGCAGACAGACGACAGTTGGAAGGCAGTAACGACTATCAAGTTAGCCCAGCCTGGTACTGCAGTAGCGATCGCTCCGGCGAGGGATGGAAAAAGGTATGTTACCTACCTAAATGATATCTCAACGCAAATTTCATTCCTGTATATTCAGACGAATGGCAATCGGACAAGAAAATGGTGAAATTTTGATATACTCCGGCATCACAAGTTCTGCAAATTGGGTGCACGATGAGACTATCAGCTCAAGGTAAATGTCATTCCACGAAGCAACATTGACAGATTTGGGGTAACATTTTTGTGCAGGGTAGCACACGTTACTCACATTCATCGAATGGCATGGCGTCCATCATCTCAAGGTTCACCTGAAGAACTGGCAACATGTAGTGAAGATGGTACATTGAGGATCTTAATAGTTCGGTCGGGTGAATTAGACGGCTCCAACTAACTATTGAACTAAAAATACGAAATGGAACTTCTTATACAGTGTGTATGGACAAATGACTACACCAAACGAGAACAATAGGGAAACATCTGGGAATAGCGGCAGTGTGGGTGCTATGTAAGGGTATAGAACACCAATGAATAGTGCAACTTCGCAAAAAGGAACAACATAAAAACAGCGAATGCAAGCATAGTAATGATACAATGAGACGTTAGCTCGTAATTCAGAGAATGTCACGGAGATTCATCGGGACTTCAGGCTGGAAAGTAAAAGGTTAGACCTGAACTAGTAAAAGCCTTAGTGGTATCACTTACGCATTTGATTCTGATTCAGATAATTTGGTCAGTAAAAGATTTTGGGGTGGAAAACAACTGGTTGCACATACTTGTAATAACATTCTATAGATCGTAACATTTCAACATCTCCGCCAGTGGCTGTAACGAAATTGACCACGACCCCAGCGCGAGAATACGCAGAAGCAATTGCAGAAGAAACCCTGATGAATATGTATAAGCTTTCAGAATCACGTACTACATGAATAAACTGACCGGTTGGAATATTCTTCCACAGCTTTTGGTAGATCTGCCAAGCAAAGTTAACATTTAAAAAAATAGGGTGATAGAGAGGACAGGTCAAACCATAATTGATGACCAGAGGAACATGCGGAACTTCATTGTTCTTCAATTGGATGTCATACACAACCAATACTTTCGTGTTTGGTTGCCGCATAATAACAGAGGAAGAATTTCTAAACTTGTTCAAAGCCGTGGCACGCGTAGGAGCATTCATGTCGCCATGCTGATAGCACGAAGGTGAGTCAAAACAAAATAAACTAGAATTACCACTGCACCGGACTCACAAGTGGAATGGCTTCCAATCCTCGACTTGCCAGCTTGTACACCACAGAGTCCAGGGCCGTCATACCGCCAACATAAACAATGGCCTGATTAACTTCGACGTCATCAAAGATGTCTGCAAGTGCGTCAAGTTTCCATTCACGAGCTTGTGTGGTTTCGGCGCTTGATGCACTTCTTCCGGATCCAATGATTCCAAGTCCTCCTCCAGCTGTAGAAGCCATTGGGTCAGATCTTCCACCAGCGGTAAATGCCAGGTAAAGGTAAAATTGGCGCAGACCACGAGAACCTTGGCTGGTTTCAGGATTCACGACATTACCATCGCGGCGAACGAGGACTCGAACTGGCTCTCGCAGTTGTATAGCGGTAGCAAGATTTAGGACGTCCTGAGGAACCGTGTTGGAGAATAGTGCTGTTTGCCGTTCAATGGGTTGAGGAACAGCTGTTGAAGCGCCTTCAGACGGATTTGGCGATGGAACTGCAGCAGAAAACCTTCGGCCAGAATTCGAAGCCTGGACTGGGAATGGGGGTATCACTGGATTGCCTGGTTCGAATGGTGAAGTAAAAGTAGTCTGAGACACTGGCGCGGGTAAAGCAGGTGCTGTAGTTACAGTGGGTGTATTCATGGATAATGGCCGAGAGCGAGGAGGAGGGAGTAATTTTACAATGTTGAAGACAAATTCATGGAGGTTACGAGCGATTAGCTGGTCGACTTCATCGAGGACAAGGAAGCGGACTTCGGATCCGACAAGCCCACCAGGAGATGTAAACAGAGCGTGGAGTTTCTGAGGGGTGCCGCAAATAATGTGAGGCATATTCTGCTGCAATGATCGGAGTTCTTGGGTGAGGTCGGCCCCTGGAGAGGCGGCACCCACTCCTAAAGCAGATTTGACCCCAATAGGACCGCCTAAATCACGAATCATGCGCTGAGCTTGGGTCGCTTGGTCGACAGTTGTAGAAACCAAAATAACGACAGGTCCACGAAGGGGACGAGTGCCCATATTGGTTACCGCTACTTGGATCGCTGGTATAACATAAGCTGCGATTCGCTCTTGAGTAGGCGGTGCTTGCGCTATGATATCAGAACCTCGTAAAAGAAAGGGTAGTGCGCGTTGTTGTATTTTGTTGGGTGGACCAACACTAATTACCTTGAATCAGACTACTACTTAATAGAAGATAAACTTTGCTTACCCGAATTTTCCGAGAGATATGAGAAGCTCTGGAGCCAGAGAAAGTTGATCCCACTTCGACACCATCGGGCCATTATCGCGAGAGCCACCGACCCAACTATCGCCCTGTGGATCAATTACCTGTAGTAGAAGCAGGATTAAACATTACATTAAATGATAGGAGGTCAGAGATACTTACACCAGAAGAGTCTCGTCGAGCCAAACTCGAGACTGATCGACGCTTATCGCGAATAGCGACTTCTTGACGGCCGAGACCTTGGTCGGGCGAGCGTACAGGAAGTTCTAAGTTGCCAGCAGACCAAGTACGCATGGGTGGGTTGGGTTGGCGAGGGGCAGGCCTCAAATCAGGGCGATTTGGCAAGCCAACACCAAGCATCGATGTCGAATTTACGGGTGGCAATGATTGATTGGGTGCCAGCTCCATTTGAGGAGTGTTCAAGCTCACAATAGAGCCATTTCGCCCATCAGAAGCGTTATTTTGCATCTGAAGAGCTAGCAGTGTTCCGACAGAGGATGTCAGGACATTCAACCTTTGAGAAATTGAAGACATATCATCCGAGGTTGAAGCCTGATTGGGTGCGATATTTCCCATAGACGGGCGATGCTTATTGACAGTCAGAGGTGCGGAGTTACTCGCAAATGGGTCTTTGAATTCCGGTTGGGTGTTGTTGACTCCGCTAGCAAGGGCGCGTTCGACTAACATGTCGACTTTGTGGCTAATGCTGATCAGATCGCGGTGTATCTGGGACGTGTTATATTCACATCGAATAAGTCTGTCTCGAATGTCGCTGATCAAGGGTGACGCCTTGAGTTGGGCCTCGAAATTCTGCACCTGAAGGTCTGCAGCTGTTGTGATCCGACTGTTTGAATCTTGAGAGGATACCGGAGAAGACGACGTATACGCGACTCCAGAGATAGAACCTAGGCCCGTAGAGAAACCGAATGGGTTAGTTGTCGCAGGGTCCAGCGCCCGTTGTTGTTGCTGCTGGATTGTGTAGAAGGATGAGCCGGGTGTCTTATGACCGCTTTCAGGGGCCTGGTCTTCTTCGATATGCCCTGGTGATTGGGTGTCTTCTCTTTCCGCCAGAGTGCCCAATGTCCCAATCATACTGCCTTCTCTCGTGAGTCGCGCCTCAACAGCTGGATACGGTTTCCCGGCATCGGCCTGTCGAATGGTCGGTGACTGACGCTGAATGTCGCGTGGCCCCGGGGACGACTGATGGCGCGGTTCCTGAATCCCACTTTCTGCAGGACTGGGGGAAGACCTGACTGAGCGGAATTCGGTAGGCGCGACTGACTGGAAAGAAAGAGCTGAACTGCGATCTTGCTCGCGGAAAGAGGGGGCGGTATGTTGTCCAAAGACTGCACCAGTGCCTCGTTCGTCGTCGGAGCCACGATACCCTCCGGGAAAGAAGGGCATGGAAGCAGGGTTCAGAGCAGCGCTCCTCGCCATGACTGTGAACTAAAGAGGTGGCACAATGACAGCAGCTTTAGAGGGCTTCTAAACTGACTGG